>NC_136071.1:597554862-598207362 GCF_964261635.1 Lissotriton helveticus | reverse complement strand
TGTCCCTCTGCTCTGGTCTAGATTGGGGGTTAATACACAGCAACAGGCCTGTCGCCCTAGACACACGTGTTGATTACGAGAACCCGCTACCGTCGGGTGTCCCACGCTCGGTCACCGGCACTTCTAAATCTCAACCGCCAGAAGTGCCGGTGACCGAGCGTGGGACACCCGACGGTAGCGGGTTCTTGTAATCAACACGTGATCTTTGAGGACACGGGCATACTGATTAAAAGGGGTAGCAGGTATGCGTGAAAGACGCTAACCCCAGGTGTGTGTTGAAAGACAGTGGCAATAGCAGTGGGTAACCCCCATTTGCCCTGAAGAAGTTGCAGAAAATAAGAGCAACGAAACATGTTGGCGACTATGACCCACCTGAGACTGTATATGGTGTGAGTCATTTTTAAGTTAGAAGGATTCACAGCCCAGAATAAACCCAGAGTGGCCAGTGAACTCTTCTATTTTAATTGTGTGAGATTCACGTTTCTTTCTCACTGGGGGTTTCTGTGTTTTTTGTGTTATATGTGCACACAAGCATAGCAAGGGTAATACGTTGACTTGCTTTGATAGGAACAGTCAGCAGATTGTGGGGCTGATGTTGAGAAGAAGCACTGTTATATGTTGTCGGTCTTTTTCTGGTGTTTGTCTTCATTTCCCACTGTTATGAGAGTGAGTCACCGATGATGATAATTGGGTATACTGGCAATTGCTAGTCAGATAACCCGATTGGCGGTTCTTCCGTGAGGGGCTCACTCTCTTCTCCACACTTTTTCCACAAGTATTGTTTGGTGGGTGACGGTATTACGACAGATTGGATGTTTACCGTGTGTATACCGTATTAATTGTTGACACCCGGATGGATGTGAATAGCCAGAGAAATACTGGCTGGTGGTAATAAGGAATTTTCTTGTATCACTACAGTCCATGCCATACTAAAAACAAAGTAAGAGTGTCTAGAGCGACAGGCCTGTTGCTCTGTATTATGGTTTGAGTGGGGGGCGGCCTGTACCCTTTTCTTTCCCCCTTAGACTCCTATTATTTGGACTAGATTGGGGGTTGCCTTCACTTTATTGCCTCCTCTCCCTTGGTTACTGAAGGTTCTGGTTCCTCTGCTGCCTTATGGGTGGGGGTCATCTCACCTTGCCCTTGATCCCTGGGCGGTTTGTCGCACTCTCTGCTGGGGTTCCCCTGGAGGTTTTCCTTCCTATTTGTCTTGGGACCAGTTTTCCCCTTTGTTGTTCCTGGTTCGGGTTGTGGTCCTGCTGTGTGTGGCTGTGCCAAATTGCATGCGTTCCTTGTCTCCAGAGGGGGCTGTCTACATGGTGGCATGGTGGCTGTTCAGGGCTGTACTGTGGTCTTTTCTTTCCCTGCCTTTGACTGCTTCTTATGGTGTTATTCATCACCATTCTTTTTCTGCTCTTTTGCACACTGTTCCCATAATCCCAGTTTTGTCTGATGGCTCCGTGTTGTGGAGCGGAAAAGTTCCCTGAAGAAAACTGACGTAGGCACGCCGTGGTGGGACTTATGTGACCTCGCTGACCTCATGTATGAGGGTGACGCCTGGGCGGAGCCGCGTGATGCCGTCCCACCGGCTCGCAGGGACGCTGGGCAAAAAGTTTCTGGATCCAGTCTCACACCTGGGGATAATTCTACGTTAAGGAATCTGCAGCTAGAATCGACTCTACCAGATACATCGTTACCGAAGGTAAGTAACTCGTACTTCAATGCTTGTTGACTTTGGTCAGTCCCCATTTTAAAGGTTTAAGCTGTTTGGTCTGTAGACTTTGCAAGCTTCAAAAGTGTATCTATGATGCCCTTATTCACTTTTGGCAGTTTGCAAACCAATGTGCAACCCAGGCACTTGAAATTGAGGTCTACACTTCTTTCCTAAGTTTAGAATAGCCTAAAGTTGTAATGGCCCATATCTCTCTTTCACTAGGCTTAATAGCTACCTCCATGTGAAGTTTCTTGGGTCGCTTTGCTTGTTCCATTCTCTGCTTTAGACTGCAGGGCTACAGAATGCCCACCTTCTCTTTGATTATTCCTCAAAGTAAGTAATACAAGAGATCTAATTTGCAGTTACCCAGACCCTCTTCTACATATAAAGTTCACACTTGTGTCATTAGTGCCACGGGGTGGTTTGGATGCCAATGCTATCTGCTCCGGATTCACAACCTAAGCCTACTAAGTCCTATTTTGAACCAATATCAATCCTTAAACTTCTAGTATAGAGACATGCATTTCCCTCCTGCTTATAGTTCTTCACACATAGTGACTTAAATGACATTGCTGAAAAATATGATGCTGACTTTGCCTGGCTCCTGAAGCCCTGCTGGTTCTTAGTTTTATGTTTGTTTCAAGCACGAGCTGAGAGATTGCCACGTTTCCATTGTCTTTTTGGGTGCAGCTCTTCCACATTTACGACACCTACATTTTGGAAGATCAATATTGAAGTTTCTCTGTGCAGTCAAGGACTTTTATTTTTCTTCAAACTTTTTATTAGGTATTTCAAAAAGGTGTGTTTTACAATATAGGTTCGTAATATTGATGAACGGGTTAAGTGAACAACATGCATGGTCTGCTAAAGAAGGGTTACAAAAGGCACTATTTAAATCAAATATTAGACACCTATTGTCTAGCTCCCTCCGCTTGCGATCTCTTCAATAAATTCTCCTACCAACTTCTGCCTAGCTGCAGAAGATTAAATGCTTCCAATGCATCCATCAAACACCGTATGTTATAAATCATTCCCTGACCCCAGGTATCCCACCCAGATCCATCAATTAACCTGTTTGCCGTCGCAGTGAGGAGGATTTCTCTCTCTCTGCTTGTCATTGAAAATGATCTAATGCCTTCCATCATGGGGTAAGAGCTACGTTTGGCCGCCCTCCGCTTAAGTGCTGTTCTAATGGTTGCATTTAGCTTCACAAGCCAGATGTTACCCCCTGTATGTTCCTGAGTTGTATTATTGTACTAATCTTCCTTAATTGCTGGTGTCAATGTATGCATTTTGGGAAGTGTGATTTCTTCCAGTGAGGGGCTATGGTAAGTTTTGCCACTCCAGGGCTCTGAAGGCACATATCTCATTGTTCCTAGTATATCTGAACCAAGTTAACGGCTTTCAGACCCAAGAGCATAACATCAGGTGTTGCAAGCATAGAAAAGGTAAGGACTGTTTGAAGTAGTTTATACACACCTTCACAGAATGGATATATTACTGGACAGTCCCACCTTGTGGGAATTGCTTCACACCCTCTCCAGCATCTAGGAAAGGTGTTTTGTTACATGTGGTGTAGTTTACAGGGGATGTAGTGTCATCCAAACCATGCTTTGTAGTGTATTTCCCAACCCTAGAATGAGATAGCTGAAGAGTGTATGTCGCTGTAGTCTGTCATCATTTTGGGGTCACCTGTATACCCAGGGCTCGTTCCCATTATCTGGTGTGCTGCCGTGAGTGCAGAGTGTCCTGCTTTAGCACTAGTTTGTACAATGTTAAGATGTTGCCTCGTGTGTCAATCGATTTGGGGAACTTTTGTTCGAATGGCGTTTTGCTCTGGTGGTCCCCACACCGATAAGGGGTTGGGCCACCCAGTGCCAAGGCTCAGTTTATTGTAATAGCTTGGTGTCTGGAAGCCCAGGGATGTCTCTACATTGCTGGAATGACTATAGCATCAGGGCTTCATCCATAACTGCCGACCATCCATGGCGGGCGCAAACCCGGGGCTATAGTAAATAGACGTGTAGGGGGAAGGATATGTCACCAGCCCCTGTACATTCACATATTTATCCCTTGTCTTCAATGTTGGGGCTACTGGTGTGCTTATTTATGCGTTGGGTGGCCTATAGCTCCTCTCGAGCCACACCAGGTACCATAAGGGCAGGTGGACTATGGAATGGTCCATCTGCTGCCAATTTTTCTAGGAGAGTGGTGAACCAATCTGTCAACTGCCTTAGTTGTGCAGCTGCATAGTAATGTGGAATGCTAGGAACAGCTACATCCTGCCATCCGTGACTGAGTTATTAGTGTCTGAAACTGATTAAAGTTGAATTGAATAGTGTCTGCTGGAGTCTCCGAGCTTTCCCCTTCGATATGAATGCCATTCATTTTCTTTGGTTATATTTCAGATAGTTGGGATCTAGCGAAATTGTAAGGGCTTGAGCGGAAGTAATCCTGAGAGTACATTCAATGTGATCACATTAATGCGACCAAACCATGAGAGCATTGAAGTGCCCCAAGTGTGAAGGTCTTTGGCAATAGCAGTGAGCAGGGGGGGAGCTAATTGACAGTGAAGAGATCCTTGATGGACCGCATAAGGCGGACTCCCAGTTAGTGGATCAAATTTGAGGTTCAAGGGAATTGAAAACGGTATGACCGCCCCACCACCACCTCTGTTGTACGAGTCAAATAGAGAATTTCTGCTTTATCATAGTTAATCTTGTATCAAAACCTACCAGGTTTACTACCATCACAATTGAAGTAGGAGTGCCCAGAGTCAAGAGCATATTGTCTGTGTAGCGGAAGACTTTGTATTCCTTTGAGCCTGCAGTGGCCTGCCTGATTAGGCATGCTAGGGGTTCAGTAAATAGAGCATAAGAGCGGTGAGAGGGGGCACTCTGGTCTGGTGCCCCAGGTTAGTCTAAATGGTTTGGAAAGTAAATAATTGAGGGGGACTCTGGCGACAGGTTTGCCATAGATGGAAAAAATCATCCTTAAGCACCTAGGTCCCAAGCCCATTTGGTGAAGCCTAAGACACAGGAGATTCCAATCCGCCCAATCGAAGGCTTTCTCAGCATCGAGATAACAAAATTGCGGGTATCTTTTTAAGTGAGGCCTTCTCTATCAGGTGGATGGCTGTTCTGATGTTGTGGGTCGGAGCCATTGAACAAAGCCATTTTGTTCTGTGTATACCAAAGTATCTGAGAGAAACAGTTAGTTATATATTCCTTACCTTAGAATTTCCCCCAGGCTCCAGACTGGATCCGGAAAGTTTTTCGTCCGCAGTACCCCTGCGCGTCGAAACGTCGGCGGCGTGGCCCCCCGGGATGATGTTGCGGTAGCTACATAGACGCAGCCCTCATGCGCTGATGTCAGTTCTTTTTTTGCGACAGAAAGTGCAGATTCTGAGAGAGCGGTACCTCCAATCACTTTTTGACTGACTTTTTCTCTGACTTTGATTTTTGAGTCCATCGACTTCTGGTGCACAAGGGATGCCTGGCTTCAAGGCTTGGGGTTCCTGTGACTGACTGATGTCGGTGATGGATCCGCACCGTGTGTGCCTCCACTGCCTGGAGTGCGAACAACAACCCCAAGTCGTGCTCCGACTGTCGGACCATTGCCCGAAGTCCTTGCGGAAGCGGTCCCGAAAGCTACTCGAGGCACGGCAGTCGGCTCCGCGTTGCTCAAGGTCCTGGTCATGTAGGAGGTTGAGGTACCGGTCGCAGAGCCAACACCATTCTTCATCTAAGTCTTCACATTCGGAGTCAGGTAAGTCGAAGAACCATCGTCGCTCTTCAACTTCTCCCCATCCATTGGCAGACAAAGGATGCGGGTGGTGCTCCTCCGGGTGCGGAGCCCGTAGGGTCGGCTCCGGATTTCCCCCCCTTCCCAGGACCAGGAGCGACCCCTGCCCAGCTTCGTAGTTTTATGAAGCGATGCACACCATCTTTGGGCAGCCTGACTCTGCCAGCGTACCTTCAGGCCCTGCGGACTCGCCTGGGGGCCCTGGGCTTTCGTCGCCAGCGGCTACGGCCTCGGCGCTGCAGGGTCCCCTTGGATCCAGGCCTGGATCCAGATCGGCGCCGGTCAACCTTGTTACGCCTCCCCCGGCGCCGATTCCACCGGCACTACGTCCTCAACCGGCATAGGCTGTGTGCCCAGCCTCTACCTCGAGGTAGACAATGAGTCGGACCAACGCCGGATCCGGCACCACCGGGTACTTTTGTACCCCTGTTCTACCCTGGCTCTTTGAGACCAGATTGGCAGCCAGAGGAGGGTGAGGAGGACTGGCAGGGGTCTGGGAACCCTTTAACATACCAGTTGGTGTATGATCAGGACTGGAGGGAGGAACTGGGGGAAGCCAGTGGTTTGGATACCTCATCAGACCATGGCTTGTTGTCTCCTCTTACTGTGGCTATGGAGGAGGGAGTGTCACACGCAGTGGTGTTGCGTAGGGCGGACAAGGCTCTCCACCTCGAGCTACCTACGGTGGCAGTCAGGACTAACCTCCTGACAGAGGTGCTTCAACTGGCAGAGAGCTCTTCGGAGCCCATGCTGCCATTTAATGAAGCCCTCACAGACATCCTTTTAAGCACCTGGTCCAGGCCCAACACAGGGGCTCCTGTGGACAGGATGATTGCCCGATGCCACCGCCCGGCCCCTGGCGACCCCACTTTCCACTCCCAACACCCCATCCCTGAGGGCTTGGTGGTCCAAACCTCCGCCTCTAAAGGAGCATTCCTTAACGCACCTCCCGATAGGGAATGCGAAAAGCTGGACCACCTTGGGAAGAAAAGGTTTTCTTCCTCCAGCTTGGGACTGCGGTCGGTAAACACTGCATGTCTGTTGGGCCGTTACACCCTCTCTGTGTGGGATACAGTAGCGCTGGTGCTGCCCCAGTGCCCGGAGGAGGGCTGGGATGTACTCTCCTGTTCAGTAGCCGAGGGGAGAGACGCAGTGAAGTTTACCATCCGCTGTGGGCTGAATACCGCTGTCTCACTAGGCAGGACGATTTCCACTCTTATGGACATGCCCTTTGATGGCTGCCGCCTTTTCGGCGATAAGGCAGACAATGCGCTGGAGCGTTTTAAGGACTCTATGGCTGACCAGGTCCTTGGGCCTCTCCACCACCCACCCTGCGCAGTCTGCCTTTCGTGGCTATGGAAGGGGTGCCCCGCCACGTCCCTCCCAGAGCCACAGTCCAGAGCCCACTGTTCAGCCTCTGCGCGGTCGGGGACGTGGGAACCAGCACCGTGGTTCTGGGGTCCAGGGGTTGGGCCAGTATACCACAGCCCCCTCTGCAGCAGCCTCCAAACCCTCCTAGTCCGACCTTTCAGGGCCACCATACGCCAGTGGGCGGCAAGATTTGCCGTCACCTCCCCCACTGGCGCACCATCACGTCGGACAGGTGTGTTCTGCAAATAGTCCGATGGGGATACTCCCTCCCCTTCGAGGCTACCCCTCCATCCATCCCACCTCTGTATCATTGCATGTCAGAGGATCATCTGGCCCTAGTTCAACAGGAAGTTTCAGCACTCTTGGCCAAGGGAGCCATTGAGCGTGTTCCTTCCCCAGAAGTAGGTCGCGGTTGCTATTCCCACTACTTTCTGGTGCCCAAGAAGGACAAAGGCCTGCATCCTATCTTGGAACTCGGGAACGTCAACCGCTTCCTCCGGAAGGAGTATTTCAAAATGTTGATGCTTGCTCAGGTCTTGTCTGCCCTGGAGACTAGATGGTAGTGTTGGACTTGCAGGACGCTTATTTTTACATCCCAGTCCTGCCAGCCCACCGGCGTTACCTGCGGTTCACGGTAGGCCACGAGCACTTTGTTTACCGTGCTCCTCTTTGGCCTTACCAGCGCCCCTCGGGTTTTCACGAAAGTGATGGCGGTGGTTGCAGCTCATCTGCGCAGATCAGGGGTTCCAGTCTTCCTCTATCTCGACGACTGGCTGTTGAAGGTGGGCTCGCCCTTAGGCTGTCTTCTCCCACCTCCAGACCATGGCCGACCTGCTGCATTCGCTGGCGTTCTCCATCAACGTGTCGAAGTCACAACCGACCCCCTCTCAGAAGCTCCTCTTCACGGACAACACCACCGCCATGTGGTACTGCTACAAACAAGGCGGTGGGGTTGTGGACCCTATGTCAGGAGGCCTTTTGCCTCTGGACATGGCTGGAACATCAGGGCATATCCCTGGTGGTTCAACACCTGGCTGGTTCCCTGATTGCCAGGGCGGACTAACTCACCCAGAGGTGCATCAAGGATCACAAATGTCGTCTTCACTCAGAGGTGGTACAAGGTCTCTTTCAGCAGTGGGGAGAGCCTTGCTTAGATCTATTCGCCTCGGAAGAGAAAGCAGTTCTGCGCGTTAGAATTTCCAAGCTGGCACTCGCTATGTGGCGCTTTTCGTCGCGAGTGGAGTTGCGGTCTTCTATACCCCTTTCCGCCTATACCACTTCTGCCCAGAGTACTGAAGAAGATAAAGTACGACCGGGCCCAAGTCATTCTTGTGGCTCCGGATTGGGCATGAAGAGTCTGGTATCCTGAGCTGCTCAACATGGCCATTGATCCCCTGATCAGACTATCTGAAAGAAACAGGTTAGTGTTAGATTCCTTACCTTAGAATATCCCCAGGCGTCAGACTGGATCTGGAAATTTTCCGTCAGCAGTAACCCTGCTCGTCGCTAGGCGTCGTCTGCGTCTCCGCGTCCGTCGTCGGCGTCGTGATCGCCGGGATGATGTTGTTGGAGTACTTACACGCCGCCCTCGTGCGCGACTTCAGTTCTTCTTTTTTCCGCGCCAGCAAGCTCAGATACGGGAAGAGCAGTACTCTTAGTCATTTTTTGACTAACTTTTTTGATCTATTTTGATCACTTCTCGAGTCGACCTTCGACTCCCGGTGCTGATAGGGATGCTTGGGTTTAAACCATGCGAGGACTGTCACCGCTTGATGTCGGTGACCGACCCCCACCGTAGGTGCCTTTACTATCTCGGGCCGACCACGATGACAAGTCGTGCCCAGGGAGCGGTCCCGTAAGCGGCTCGAGCTCCAGCAGTCGGCTCTGCGCCGCTCGAGGTCCCGGTCTAGGAGAAAGTCAAGGGACCGGTCGCGGAGACGCAGTCATCGCCGCTCGATGAGTCACCACCACTCGTCGGGCTCCAAGTCCTCGGGTAAGTCGAGGCATTCAAAAAACAAAGTTGAAGAGACGTCATCGCTCTTCCGACTCCCCCCGACGCTCGCGCGGGCCAAGCTCGGGCGACACTGCCCACGTGGCTCCGCAGGGGCCACAAGCCCCGCGTCCATCCCCACACCCGCTGGTCCCTGGGCTGCACGCGACGCCGGAGGAGATACGTGACTTCCTCGTGGCCATGAGGACTCACTTCCCTCCGTCGGACCCTAGCAGGTCCGTCTGGGAGCCCTAGCAGGCCGGCGGCTCCGGCCCTAGCGCAGTCGGGTGCTTCGGCGCCGTCGTCAACTTAGGTCCCGACGCCACAGGGCCCCACAGGATCCAGGCCTGGATCCGGGTCGTCGTCAGTCGACCTGACGACTTTTCCCCTGGCGCCGACCCCGAGGGTGTCGCCCACGACGCCGTCCCTGGACGACGTAGTCCCCAGTCCCATTCCCGGTCCGGCGTCGGACCAGCGCCATCTCCGGCGCCGATGGGTGAGCAATTCACCTACGACCCAGCTCCATCATTTTTCCCTGACTATCAGGAGATGGATGACGAGGAGGACTGTGAGGGGTCTGAGGACCCTCTGGCACTGCAGTGCCAGTTGGGCCAGGACTGGGCAGACGAGCTAAGGGAGGCCAGTTCAGTTGTCTGGATACTTCGCCCCTCAACACTGGATTTGTCTCTCCTACCTCCGTGGCTACGGAGGAGGGGGCTGCTTACAGCGTGGTGTTGACTAGGGCGGCTCTTGAGCTCCCTGTCGCGGCCGTGAGGACTAACCTCCTCACTGAGGTGCTCAAACCGCAGGCAAGCTCCTCGGAGCCTCTACTGCCGTTCAACGAAGCCCTCACCGACGTTCTGTTGAGCACCTGGTCCAAGCCTTCCACAGGCCTCCCTGTGGATCGGAACGTGGCCCGACCCCATCTCCCGGCGACCCTAGCTTCCTGTCAGTTCACCCCATCCCGAGAGTCTTGTGATCCAGGTCTCTACGTCCCAAACCGCATTCCCGACCGCTCCTCCGGATCAGGAATCCAAAAGGTACGATCAGTTTGGGAAGAAACTGTTCTCCTCCTTGAGTTTGGGGATGTGGTCTGTCAACACCGCCTGCCTTTTGGGCCGTTACACCCACTCCTTGTGGGATACGGTTGCGGAGGTGCTGCCTCAGTGCCCAGAGGAGGCCCGGGCCAAGCTCACCCAAGCCCTGGTGGAAGGGCAGGAGGCAGCCATTACTCAATACGATGTGGACTCGACACCACGGACTCGCTGGGTAGGGCGATTGCAACGACAGTGATGGTTCGCCGCCACACCTGGCTGAGGTCCGCCAACTTTTCTGGGAATGTCCAGGCCTCGCTCATGGACATGCCCTTCGATGGCCATTGTCTTTTTGGCAGCAAAGCGGACAGTGCGCTGGAAAGTTTCAAGGACTCCCGAGCTACGGCCAAGTCCTTGGGCCTAGGCCAGCGCCAGCAAACTTTCTCTTTTTGCCCTTTCGCGGCCAAGGAAGGGGCGCCCCCACACGTCCAGCCAGCCACAGGCAGCAGAACCAGTCTCAACGCGGTCGCGGACGTGGTTACCGCTGTGGCGGTGCTGGGGGACAACGGCAGGGTTAGTCCACATCCGCTCCCGCAGCATCTGCCTCTAAGCCTTCCTAGTCCGGCATTTCAGGCCCATTCGATGCCAGTGGGGGCAGGGTTTGCCATCACCTCCTCCACTGGCGCAACATCGCGTCGGACAGGTGGGTGCTGCAAATCGTACGAAGGGGCTACTCCCACCCCTTCGAGGTGACCCCTCCAGCCATGCCACCCCAGTACCACCGCATGTCTGGGGATCACTTGAAACATCTGCAGGGGGAAGTTATGGTCCTCTTGGCCAAGGGGGACAATCAAGCCTGTTCCTGGGCCAGAAGTAGGACATGGTTGCTATTCCCACTACTTTCTGGTACCCAAGAAGGGCAAAGGAGGCCTACGCCCTTTCTCCGGACGGAGAAGTTCAAGATGCTGACCTTGGCTCAGGTCCTGGCTGCCCTGGACCCAGGAGACTGGATGGTAGCGTTGGACTTGCAGGACGCGTATTTCCACATCCCCGTCCTACTGCGCTACCTGCGGTTCATGGTAGGCCACGAGCACTTTCAGTTTACTGTGCTCCCCTTCGGCCTTACCAGCGCCCCTCGGGTGTTCACGAAAGTGATGGCGGTGGTCGCAGCTCATCTGCGCAGATCAGGGGTTTCAGTCTTCCCCTATCTCGATGACTGGTTGTTGAAGGCGGGCTCGCCCCAAACAGTCGTCTCCCACCTCCAGACTACGGCCGACCTCCTGCACTCGCTGGGGTTCTCCATCAATGTGCCGAAGTCACACCTGTGCCCCTCCCAGAAGCTCCTTTTCATCGTAGCGGTTCTGGACTCGGCGCTGTTTCGGGTTTTTCCCCCCGAAGAGCGGGTTCAGGATATTCCGGCTCTGATTCCGATCTTTCAGCCTTTATCCAGAGTTTGTCAGGTTAACTCTGCGGCTCCCGGGGCTGATGGCCTCCTGCATCCTTCTGGTTCATCACGCCAGGTGGCGGATGTGGGCTCTGCAGTGGGACCTGAAGTTTCAGTGGGCACAGCATCAGGGCAACCTGTCCGACCACGTCCTGATCTCGGAGGGCACTGCGAGTCAGTTGCAGTGGTGGCTCACGAACCGCGATTGGGTCAGCGGCAGATCTCTCTCCCTACCCCAACAGGGTCTTGTAGTGGTGACGGATGCATCCCTCCTGGGATGGGGGGGCCACATGGGAGAGAGGCAGATCAGAGGCCTCTGGTCACCGGCGGAGTCCCAGCTCCATATCAACCTTCTGGAGCTGCGGGCGATCCAACTTGCACTGAAGGCATTCCTTCCCTCTGTCCGGGGAAATGTTGTGCAGGTGTTCACGGACAACACCACCGCCATGTGGTACTGCAACAAACAGGGCGGGGTGGGGTCGTGGACCCTTTGCCAGGAGGCTCTGCGCCTCTAGCAATGGCTGGAACACCAGGGCATCACCCTGGTGGTTCAACACCTGGCGGACAAACTCAGCCGCCGGTGCATAATGGATCACGAAGGGCGTCTGAACTCTGACGTGGCGCAAGGTCTCTTTCTGCAGTGGGGAGAGCCTTGGTTAGATCTATTCGCCACCGTAGAGAACACGCAATGTCATCAGTTCTGCTCGTTGGAATTTCCAAGGCGGCACTTGCTCGCCAACGCTTTTCGTCGCGAGTGGAGCTACGGTCAGTTGTACGCCTTTCCGCCTATACCACTTCTGCCCAGAGTGCTGAAGAAGATCAGGCGAGACCGGGCCCAAGTTATCCTTGTGGCTCCGGACTGGGCACGAAGATACTGGTATCCCGAGCCACTCAGCATGTCAGTCGATCCCCAGATTCGCCTGCCTCTTCAGGAGGACCTTCTGTTGCAGCAGGGGACGGTCCTCCACCCGAACCTGTCCAGTCTCCAACTAAATGCGTGGAGATTGAGCGGCGGCAGTTGAGGCCATTTGACTTGCCTCCTAAAGTTTGCGATGTGATTCTGGCAGCCAGGCGTCCCTCCACAAAAACGGTATACGCCTGCCGGTGGAACAAATTTGTGGCATGGTGCACAGCAAAAGCTGTGGATCCACTCTCTGCCCCTCTTTCAGAGGTTCTCCTCTTTCTGCTTTCTCTTGCCCAGCAGGGCTCTGCTTTGGGCACTATCAAGGGCTACCTCTAGGCCATTTCAGCCTTTTTAAGGCTTCCTGATCAGCCTTCTCTTTTCAAGTCCCCTGTTGTAAATAGAGTCTTGAAAGGCATCACGCACATGTTCCCTCCTGTTCCCTTCGTGATGCCTCAGTGGGACTTGAATCTTGTTCTAACTTATCTGATGTGCGCTTCCTTTGAGCCACTTCATAACTATCCTCTTCGTCTTCTGACTATTAAGACTGCATTCCTGGTTGCCATCACCTCTGCCAGGAGAGTGAGTGAGCTCCAGGCTCTATCTTCTAAACCTCCTTTCCTCTCTGTCCATCCGGACATGGTTGTTCTAAGGACTCGTCCTCTTTCCTGCCCAAGGTGGTCACAGCCTTTCATATCGGGCAGTCCATCATCTTGCCCACCTTTTATCCGCCTCCCCATCCCTCGAAGGAGGAAGAGAGGCTCCACCGTCTGGACCCAAAACATGTGCTCTCATTCTATCTGGACCGCACACGCCAGTTCCGGGTGGGCGACTAGCTCTTTGTTGGTTACGTGGGCGCAAAGAAGGGACGGGCGGTGCACAAGCTGGCCATCTCTCTGTGGGTCGTCTTGTGTATCAAGGTTTGTTACTCTTTGATGAAAAAGGAGCCTCCTGTTGGGCTGCACGCTCAATCTACTCGGGCCACGGCGGCTAATACTGCCCTGGGTCGGGGTGTCTCCTTGCAGGACATCTGCCAGGCAGCTACGTGGGCCTCGCTGCACACGTTTGCTAGACACTACTGCCTGGACAGCCAAGTCCGGAGAGAGGGCTTTCTGGTGTGATCTTGGTTCGTAGACCCACCACCGGGGTTGGTACTGCTGGGGTATCTATTCTAAGGTAAGGAATCTAACATTAACCTGTTTCTTTCAGATGCACAAGTTACTTACCTTCGGTAAAGATATATCTGTAAGAAACAGTAGTTAGTGTTAGATTCCTTACAGCCTCACCCATCCTCCCCGTTCTGCGAACCGATATCTAGGATCTGAAAGAGACACGTTAGTATTAGATTCCTTAACTTAGAATATCCCCAGGCGTCAGACTGGATCCGGAAATGTTTGCGTAGCAGTACCCTTGCGCGTCGGTAGGCGTCGTCTGCGGCTCCGCGTCCGTCGTCGGCGTTGTGGCGCCGTGATGACGTCGTCAGAGTACTTAGACGCCGCCTCCGCGTGCTGACGTCAGTTCTTCTTTTTTCCGCACCAGCAAGCGCAGATCTGGAAAAAGCAGTAACCCGTAGTCAATTTTTGACTAACTTTTTGGATCTTTTTGATCATTTTTCGAAGTCTTCTCGACTCCGATCGGTGCCGTAGGGATGCCCGGCTTTAAGCACTGCGAGGATTGCGACCGCACGATGTCGGTCACGGATCCTCACCACCTGTGCCTAACTTGTCTAGGCGTCGACCACGATGACAAGGCCTGCTCCGACTGCCGGGCCCTCTCTTCGAAAGCCAGGCGGGAGCGGTCCCGCAGGCAGCTCGAACTCTGGCAGTCGGTCCCGCGCCGCGAGAGGTCCCGGTCCCACGGGAGGTCGAGGGACAGGTTGTGGGCTCGGAGCCACCACAGCTCCGAAAGTAGGCCGCACTCCTCCGGGTCGAAGTCGTCGTCAGGTAAGAAGCATAAGAAGTCCAAGCGGCGTCATCGTTCTTCGGACTCCCCCCGACGCTCGCGCGATGCGGCCGGGGGTTCGGGTGACACCACCCACGCGGCTCCGTCGGAGTCGCGGGCGCCGCGTCCAGCTCCACACCCTCCGGTCCCTGGGCTAAACGCGACGCCGGGGGAGATTGAGCGCTTCCTCATGGCCATGAGGAATCTCTCTCCTCCGACGGGCTCCGCGGCGACTCCGGGCCCAGCGGACCCGTCTGGGGCCTCTAGCGGGTCGGGGGCTTCGGCCCGACGCCTTCGGGCCCGACGACGCCGGTGCCTTCGGGCCCGGCGCTGCAGGATTCAGCGGCCCCGGCGCCGCCAGGCCCGGCGCCGCGGGATCCCCCTGGACCTTCTTCGGGAACTGGATCGTCGCAGGTGGACCTTACGACCTCCCCGGCATCGGACCATGGGGTGCCGCACATGGCGCCGTCCTCGGGCGGCGCCGTCCCAGATACCTCCTTCGTTCCTGTTCCGACGTCGGGACGGCCCCGATGGGCGCCGCTCCAGACGTCGTTTGGAGAGTTTCACTTCTATGAACAGGCCCCATTGGTTGAGAACCCTGAGTATCAGGAGATGGGTGATGAAGGGGATTGGGAGGGGTCTGAGGACCCTCTGACCCGAGAGTGTCAGTCTCATGAGGACTGGGCAGGAGACCTTGGGGAGGCCAGTGGCCTGGACACCTCTCCAGACACTGGTTTTGTCTCCCCTCCTTCCGTGGCTTCGGAGGAGGGGGCAACCTACAGTGTGGTGTTGATGAGGGCTGCCAAGGCCTTGGGCCTTGAGCTCCCCGTCGCGGCCGTGAGGACTAATCTCCTCACTGAGGTCCTTAAACCACAGTCAAGCTCGGCCGAGCCTCTGCTGCCCTTTAATGAGGCCTTGACCGACGTTCTTCTGGGCACTTGGTCCAAGCCCGCTACGGGTTCGCCCGTAGATAGGAACGTGGCCAGACGCCACCGCCCGGCCCCGGGCAACCCGTGTTTTCTGTCCACCCACCCCACCTCAGAGAGCCTGGTCGTCCAGGCCTCCAATTCCCAGACCGCGTTCCCGTCGGCTCCGCCGGACAGGGAATCCAAGAGGTATGAGCAGTATGGTAAAAAGATCTTCTCATCCCTTAGTCTGGGACTGCGGTCTTCCAACACCGCGTGCCTCTTGGGCCGTTACACCCACTCTCTGTGGGATACGGTTGCGGAAGTGCTGCCAGAGTGTCCGTTGGAGGTACGGGCCAAACTCGGCAAAGCCCTTGTGGAGGGCCGGGATGCAGCCAAATATTCCATCCGGTGTGGGCTGGATACCACGGACTCGCTAGGTAGAGCGATGGCAACGACGGTGACGGTCAGACGCCACGCCTGGTTGAGGTCCGCCAACTTTTCGGCAGATGTCCAGAACACGTTGATGGACATGCCGTTTGATGGCCGTCGCCTCTTTGGTGACAAAGCAGACCATGCGCTTGAGCGCTTTAAGGACTCCAGGGCCAAGTCCTGGGGCCTCTCGGCCCCGCGCCAGCAATCGGCTGCTTTTCACTCCTTTCGTGGCCACGGAAGGGGTGTACCCACACGTGCTGCCAGCCACGCTCCGCAGGGTAATACCCAATGCGGTGGCGGCTGTGGGAACCGCCGTCCTGGCGGTAGGGGTTGTGAGAACTTGGCCTGATATATGATGCTCACTAGTTCTAGTGATCACCTTGTATCAGTCCAAACAACCCTTATGGTGATTGGTTGTAAGTCAACCTTATAGACCAGCTATCCTAATGGTAGCATGGACAAAGCAGTCTTAGGCTAAACTCTTTTGGCATGTGAAGCCAGCTGTTTTACCACAGTATAACCCCTTGAATACCAGATGAAAGGACACCACACAGGTTGTTATGAAAATAAACAATATATTTATTAATAACAAACACCTCTGAACTCTTTATGAGGTCAGAGGGCTAACCACATGACAATCTCTTAGGAAAAATACGATAAGTTGCACAAAATTACAAAGGGGCACGGCAAACCATATACTAAGTAAATGGAATGTGAGAGTCGATAGAAGAAATGGAGCTGTCCAGAGGCTGCAGGACCGCTGGGACTACGCTATCCTAACCTTAGGTAAGTAATAGGAGGCCCACGGGACGCGGGTGTAGAGTGTGAACTCGCACGCGGGATGCGTAACAACGTCTATGGACAGTACAGTTCAAAGAAAAGGTAAGTACGGACAATCCTGACTAGGTAGGACTAAAACGACTGTGGAACTGGACACTAGGACAGTTAAACTACCCTTGAGCACCGAAATGCTCTCGTTACCTCACCCACGGGCTGCGGGTGCATAGGTGCGAAGTCGTGTCGGGTTTCTGCGTTGAAGTCAATGCAGCCTGAAAGAAAAGATGCTGCAGGCGACCAGGGGGAAGATGTCCGGTGTGATCCAGGGATGGATCAGGGATGCTGAAGACCTGAAAGCAGAGGGGACAATATTCACAGTCACTAGCCAGTGACTGGAGTGGAACCAGGAAGGAACCAGATGTCGTCGCGATCAAGTGAAGAGTGGACGCTTGACTCTGCAGCCACGTGGACCAGGAGGTGTCTTCGACGACCAGGGTGGAGGCACGAGCTGTCCCACGTAGGCTCTCGCTGTCGGCGGTGTTGGTTCCGGATTCGGCGTCAACAGGCCTTGGCAAAGGCAACCCACGCGGTGTGTGGAAAAGGCGTCTGGTGCGGACTAGGAGAGTCCGGGGTGCCCCTCTTTTGGAAGGGAGCAAGGGCCAGTCTGGAGCAACCAGACCAGCAGCAAAGATTTCAAAGTTCGTTGTCTAGGAGGCCACTAGCCAGCCGGCAAGTGACCAGACAACGCGTCGAGCAGCAAACAAGCAGAAGGGCCCCACGCAGATCTCGTGGATGCTGGAGGGCTGATCTTCGGTGCAGGGGCTGCTCGGGGCTGGGGCTTCTCAATCCCCAAAGCACTTGGTCGAGTTTACCTCGGGAGTCGTGCTGGAAGCGAAGTGCAGTTTCTTCCAAGATGGCCGGTCCCACGTGTCTCGTCGCACCCACGGTTCTCAGCTGTGCTGCAGATGTGAGTTGAGGTCGGGGAGGTCTGGGAATCCGGGTCTCGTCGGGCTCTGAAGTCTGGATCCTGGAAGGAAGACGACAAAGGGAAGCCGCTGGACGCTTGATGATGCCTGCAGTTGCAGGGTGGACACTCCTTGCCCACAAGGGAGAATCTTCAGTCTTCTGTGGAGCAGAACGTCGAAGTCCAGAGTTTCTTCTTGTAGAGTAGTTCAGGATTAATCTAATTTGGAATGGGACCAGCTCCTACCTTTATCCTGCTAAAGGGGGCTGCACTACTGACTAGGTCCCTCCCCTGGGGGGGGACCAGGAAGGGGGGTGGTTACACCCAATATCCTTTGTCCGGTTTTCGCGCCAGAGCCGGGGCAGGGATGCCCCAGCAACTGGTTTGAACCGGTGTATGCACAGGGCACCTTGTGTGCCCCAGGCATGTCTCATTCCTTTCAAGCCTATCCTACCCAATACACAAAATCCTGTCTGGGGTGGTGCTAGCACCTCCCAAGGCAGGAAACCCTTTGCCCAAGCCTCCCTCGCTGGAAGGACTCCCAGCAGCAGGACGTCAGACTTGTGTCTGTGGTGGCAGCATCCATTTTGTGATGCCAAGGTTCGAGTTAACTTTAACCGGGGTTCACAGTTACATACATGTCGTGTCCCTCTAGGGTGGAATGCTACCCCCGTCGCCAGAATTGGCGAGGGGGTAGTATTCCAATTCGTATGACACCTTACTTGACATGTTTTGATAATGTTATACCAGAGTTAGCAATCAACCGCGAGGTCGATAATGCACTTAAGAGTATATGGTATAGGGTTATCGTGGAAACAGCTAAAGGACTTGGTTCCGAAAGCAGCAGACATGCTCAGCTCATGCTAGAGCACCATCTCACATAATTCCAAGCACTCTGCCTTCAGGATTGTTAAGGCCTGCCATAGGAGTGACTGATAGGAGGATATGTGTCCATTTTAGGGTTAGATATAGGTATACTATATCTATAGCAAAGTGTGATTACACCACCTTGCCCCAGCTGTCGTGCAGCCAGTTGTGTCAGTTTTAGATGGCCAGCCAGGGGTGGCATAATACATGCTTCAGCCTCTGGTAGGCCTTGGGTACACCTATGCCCTGGATACCTCAGGTACACTGTACAGGGACTGATAAGGTGGCCCAGTACCAATTGGTAAATGCACCTAAAGTACATGGTTGTCAATTTAGAGAGAGAACAGCTAGGCTGTGGGTCTGATTATCAGGCCCACAGCCAGGGAAGGTCGTAAACCAGTGAAGCAAAAAGCAAAAAATCTGGGGTGACCATAGGATTGCAGACCCCACTCTCCTACAGGGGTCAACGGCGAGGTCAGTCCACACCTTCCCCCGCAGCATCCGCCTCGAAATCCTCCTAGTCCGTGCTTTCAGGCCCATGTGACGCCAGTGGGGGGCAGGGTTCGCCATCACCACATCCACTGGCGCACTGTCACTTCGGACAGGTGGGTGCTGCAGATCGTCCGAAGGGGCTACTCCCGCCCCTTCGAGGCGGCTCCTCCAGCCATGCCACCGCAGAGCCACCGTGTATCGGGGGATCATTTGCGACTTCTGCAGGAGGAGGTTACGGCCCTCTTGGCCAAGGGGGCCATCAAGCGCGTTCCTGGGCCAGAAGTAGGGTGTGGTTGCTACTCCCACTACTTTCTGGTACCCAAGAAGGGCAAAGGGGGCCTACGCCCTATCTTGGACCTAAGGAACGTCAACGGCTTCCTCCGGAAGGAGAAGTTCAAGATGCTGACACTGGCTCAGGTCCTAGCTGCCCTGGACCCAGGAGACTGGATGGTAGCGTTGGACTTGCAGGACGCTTATTTCCACATCCCCGTCCTGCCGGCCCACCGGCGCTACCTGTGGTTCACGGTTGGCCACGAGCACTTTCAGTATACCGTGCTCCCCTTCGGCCTTACCAGCGCCCCACGGGTGTTCACAAAGGTGATGGCGGTGGTCGCAGCTCATCTGCGCAGGTTAGGGGTTTCAGTCTTCCCCCTACCTCGACGACTGGTTGTTGAAGGCGGGCTCGCCCCAGACAGTCGTCAGCCACCTCCAGACTACGGCAGATCTCCTGCACCGACTGGGGTTCTCCTTCAATGTGCCAAAGTCACATTTGTGCCCCTCTCAGAAGCTCCTCTTCATCGGAGCGGTTCTCGACTCGGCGCAGTTTCGGGTTTATCCACCCAAACAGCGGGTCCGGGATATTCAGGCTCTGATTCCCATCTTTCAGCTGTTATGCCGGGTCTCGGTCAGGTTGATGCTGCGGCTTCTGGGGCTGATGGCCTCCTGCATCCTACTGGTGCATCACACCAGGTGGCGGATGCGGGCTCTGCAGTGGGACCTGAAGTTTCAGTGGGCCCAGCATCAGGGCAACCTATCCGACCACGTCCTGATCTCGGATGGCACTGCAAGACAGCTGCAGTGGTGGCTCACGAACCGCGATTGGGTCAGCGGCAGATTCCTCTCCCTTCCCCAACCGGAGCACGTAGTTGTGACGGACGCGTCCCTCCAGGGCTGGGGAGGCCACATGGGAGAGGCGGCGATCAGAGGCCTCTGGTTTTCGGCGGAGGCCCGGTTCCACATCAACCTGTTGGAGTTACAGGCGATTCGTCTAGCACTGAAGGCATTCCTCCCCTCTGTCTGGGGGAGTGTAGTGCAGGTGTTCACGGCCAACACCACCGCCATGTGATACTGCAGCAAACAGGGCGGGGTGGGGTCGTGGACCCTTTGCCAGGAGGTTCTGCGCCTCTGGCAATGGCTGGAACGCCAGGGCGTGACCCTGGTGGCTCAACGCCTGGCAGGTTCTCTGAACGCCAGGGCGGACGAGCTCAGCCGTCGGTGCATGATGGATCACGAATCGCGTCTGAACTCGGACGTGGCGCAAGGCCTCTTTCAGCAGTGGGGAGAGCCTTGGTTAGATCTATTCGCCACCGAAGAGAACGCGCAATGTCATCAGTTCTGCGAGTTGGAATTTCCAAGGCGGCACTCGCTCTGAGACGCTTTTCGTCGCGAGTGGAGTTGCGGTCTATTGTACGCCTTTCCGCCTATACCACTTCTGCCCAGAGTGCTGAAGAAGATCAAGCGCGACCGGGCCCAAGTCCTCCTTGTGGCTACGGACTGGGCAAGAAGGTACTGGTATCCAGAGCTACTCAGTATGTCAGTTGATCCCCCGGTTCGTCTGCCTCTTCAGGAGGACCTTCTGTCGCAGCAGCAGGGAACGGTCCTCCACCCGAACCTGTCCAGTCTCCACCTCCATGCTTGGAGATTGAGCGGCGACAGTTGAGGCCATTTGACTTGCCTCCTGAAGTCTGTAACGTCATTCTGGCAGCCAGGCGTCCCTCCACAAAGTCGGTATACGCCTGCAGGTGGAACAGATTTGTGGCATGGTGCACAGCAAAGGCTGTGGATCCTCTTGCTGCCCCTCTCTCTGAGGTTCTACTCTTCCTTCTTTCTCTTGCCCAGCAGGGCTCTGCTCTGGGCACTATCAAGGGCTACCTTTCTGCCCTTTCAGCCTTTCTGAGGCTGCCTGATCAACCTTCTTTGTTCAAGTCCCCTATTGTAAATAGATTTCTAAAAGGCATCACACACACATTCCCTCCTGTTCCGTTTGTGATGCCTCAGTGGAACTTGAACCTGGTTCTTACGTTTCTGATGTGCGCTCCTTTTGAGCCACTTCACAACTGTCCTCTCCGCCTTCTTACTCTGAATACATCATTTCTGGTTGCCATCACCTCTGCCAGGAGATTGAGTGAGCTCCAGGCTCTTTCTTGTACTCCACCTTTCCTTTCTGTCCATCCGGACAAAGTGGTGTTGCGTACTAAGCCATCTTTCCTGCCCAAGGTTGTCATGGCCTTCCACATCGGGCAGTCTATCACCTTGCCAACCTTCTTCCCGCCACCGCATCCCTCTAAAGAGGAAGAGCGGCTCCACCGTCTGGACCCAAAACGTGCGCTCTCATTTTACTTGGATCGCACACGCCAGTTCCGGGTGGATGACCAACTCTGTTGGTTACGTGGGCGCTAAGAAGGGGAAAGCGGTGCACAAGAGGACCATCTCCCGGTGGATCATCTTGTGTATCCAGGCATGCTACTCCTTGGCTAGAAAGGAGCCCCCTGTTGGCTTACGGGCTCACTCCACCAGAGCCACGGCGACTACAACTGCCCTGGGCCGGGAAGTGCCCTTACAAGACATCTGTGAGGCAGCTACGTGGACCTCGCTGCACACGTTTGTGAGACACTACTGCCTCGACAGCCAAGTCCGGAGGGATGGCTTCTTTGGCCGTTCTGTACTCCAGGACTTTCTGGTGTGATTATTGGTTTGCAGACCCTCCACCGGGGTTGGTATTGCTGGGGTATCTATTCTAAGGTAAGGAATCTAATACTAACGTGTCTCTTTCAGATGCACAAGTTACTACTTGTGTAACGATATATCTGTAAGAGACATTAGTTAGTATTAGATTCCTTACCGACTCACCCATCCTCCCCGTTCTGCGAACCGATATCTAGGGTAAGGGTTACCCCCTTTCAGGGCCCAAGTTTCAATGGCACCAGTGTTGGTTTTTAACATGGCTCTGCGTTTCTGGCGTGGAAAAGCTGTGTCTAAGAACTGACGTCAGCACGCGGAGGCGGCGTCTAAGTACTCCGACGACATCATCACGGCGCCCAGGACGCCGACGACGGACGCGGAGCCGCAGATGACGCCTACCGACGCGCAAGGGTACTGCTACGCAAAAACTTCCGGATCCAGTCTGACGCCTGGGGATATTCTAAGGTAAGGAATCTAATACTAACTAATGTCTCTTACAGATATATCGTTACACAAGTAGTAACTTGTGCGTTAAGGTCATCCCTTTCAGGGACCTAGTTTCATGGCACCAGTGTCTGTTTCTATCATGGCTCTGCGTTCCTGGCGCGGAAAGCTATGTACAGAACTGACGTCAGCGCACAAGGGCGGCGTCTAAGTATTCCGATGTCATCCTGGCGATCACGACGCCGACAACGGACGCGCTGCCGCAGACGACGCCTAGCAACGCGCAAGGGTACTGCTGACGAAAACTTTCCGGATCCAGTCTGACGCCTGGGGATATTCTATGGTAAGGAAGCTAACACTAACTACTGTTTCTTACAGAAATATCGTTACCGAAGGTAAGTAACTTGTGCGCCTCTTCGGGAGGATCTTCTGTTGCAACAGCAGGGCACGGTACTCCACCTGAACCTGTTCAGCCTCCACCTCCTTACGTGGGGATTGAGCAGCGGCAGTTGACGCAGTTTGACCTGCCT
This sequence comes from Lissotriton helveticus, assembly GCF_964261635.1. Classification (NCBI taxonomy): domain Eukaryota; kingdom Metazoa; phylum Chordata; class Amphibia; order Caudata; family Salamandridae; genus Lissotriton; species Lissotriton helveticus. Next base: position 598,184,788 of record NC_136071.1, on the reverse strand, counting down.
CCTGAAAACTGTGATGTTATCTTGGCAGCCCGGCGTCCCTCCACTAAGACGATATACCCCTCCAAATGTTACAAATTTGTGGCGTTGTGCACAGCAAAGGCTGTGGATCCCCTTTCCGCCCCTCTTTCTGGGGGTCTCTTGTTCCTCCTTTCTTTGGCCCAGCAGGGCTCTGCTCTGGTCACTCTAAAGGGCTACCTCTTGGCCATTTCAGCCTTCCATAGGCTTCCTGGTCAGCCTTTTCTTTCCAAGTACCCTGTTGTAGATAGATTCCTTAAGGGCATCATTACTCATCTTTGTCCTCCTGTTCCCTTCCTAATGCATCAGTGGGACTTGAACTTGGTTCTCACCTACCTCATGTGCGCTCCCTTTGAGCTGCTACATACCTGTCCTCTCAGACTTCTCACTTTGAAAACTGCCTTTCTGGTGGCCATCACCTCTGCACGCAGGGTGAGTGAGCTACAAGCTCTTTCTTCCAAGCCTCCCTTTCTGACTGTCCATCCGGACAAGGTCGTCCTTAGAACTAGACCGCCCTTTCTTCCCAAGGTGGTTACTTCTTTCCACATTGGCCAAACCACCACTTTGCCCACCTTCTTTCCGCATCCTTCAAAAGAGGAAGAGAGGCTCCACTGCCTGGATCCAAAACAAGCGATTTCCTTCTACTTAGATGGTACCAAACAATTCCCGGGTGGACGACCAGCGCTTTGTAGGTGCGTTGGTGCTAAGAAAGGTCAGGCTGTGTACAAACGGACCATCTCCAGGTGGGTTGTTCTGTGCATCAAAGCTTGCTATTCTTTGGCAACGAAGAGCCTCCAATGGGAGTGCGTGTCCATTCCACCAGGGCGACGGCAGCCACCACTGCTTTGGGATGCGGAGACCTCCTTAATGTCATCTGTCAGGCAGCTATGTTGGCATCGCTGCACATGTTCACCAAACACTACAGCCTGGACAGCCAAGTCCGGAGAGACTGCTTCTGTGGCCGTTCTGTTGTCCATGACTTTCTGGTGTGAACTTAGTTCGCAGACACACCTAAGGGGTTGGTATTGCTGGGGTATCTATTCTAAGGTAAGGAATCTATAACAGTTTTTTTCAGATGAACAAGTTACTTACCTTCGGTAACGATATATCTGTAAGAAACATAGGTTAGTTATAGATTCCTACTGCCCCACCGATCCTCCCCGTTCTGCGAACCGACTACTAGGGTTAAGGACTTCCTTTCAGGGCCCTAGTTTTGTGCAGCAGTGGTCAGTGTCTTGCATGGGTCTGTGCTTCTAGCATGGAAAGTCGTGTACAGAACTGATGTCAGCACGCCAGGGCGGTGTCTATGTTGCTACCGCGACATCATCCCGGCGACAACGAACGCGGAGTTGACCGACGCCACCTTCTGACACTCAGGGGTACTGCTGACAAAAAACTCTCCGGATCCAGTCTGACGCCTGGGGGTAATTCTAAGGTAAGGAATCTAAAACTACCCTATGTTTCTTACAGATATATCGTTACAAAAGGTAAGTAACTTGTTCATTTAGCACCATTGAGCCGTATCGCAAGAATGTTTGTGAATAACTTAGCATCAATGTTTAGCAAGTCTAAAAGATTGATAGGAGGATTCTTACAAGGTTTTGGGATGACTGTCCCCACCACCTCCCATCATTTTGGCAACTGTCCCCATGGTGTAATAGTGATTGAACAGGTCGGTAAGTTTGGGGATCAGTTGAGGGGAGTATATTTTATTGAATTGGGTAGTGAGGCCGTCCGTTCCTGGGGTCTTGTTAGTTTTAAGGGCTTTGATGGCTAAGTGTTACCTCCTCAGGAAGGATAGGGTCCTCAAATGAGTCTCTTTGGGGTTCTGTGAGTGTAGATAGTTTGATCGGCTCCAGGAAGGCCTCTCTGTCTCCTTGGGTCGGGGAAGTTCTCCTATTCAGTTTTTCTTTAAGTGTGTGAAATTACTCATCTTTCCCTTCGTCATCAAATAACCGGACTCCAGAAAGGGCTACTATTTCTTTTACATTCTTTTTCCCATTTGCCTCTTGGGAATTGGGGCAGGTTTGTACCCACTTTGTCACCTGCCACATAAGCTCGATTATTTTGGTGGAGCCAGGGAGAGCTTCACTTTGTTGGAATAGTGCATTCATAGTTGACCTCTGGCCTTTGTGAGTGCTTGCGCGATGTGATGTGAGGGGTGTTGCTGACGCTTTTGTTCAAGCCCTCTCGTTGCTGTATTTAGTAAGACAAGTCGGATCATGGGTATGTCTGTATAAGTAGGTTCCAAGTGCGAGTTGGCCCAAGGTCCAGCAGAACAATTCAGCAAGGTAAACAGATGAATAAATAATAATTAACATTGAGCAGTTTGGTAAGAGAGGGTTACGTGTGTCACCTGTCTCTCCAAGTATGGGGGAAGAAGGCCCATCTCCTCTGCCCAACGGTCCAGGAGGCGAACAAGTCCGCTCTGAAAGAGCCAGTCTGCCAGTAATGTATTATGGGTCTCCCTCTTGCAAGGTCAGCAATAATAATGCTTAGGGTATGGTTGTGTCCATCCTGCAGATACAACCCTGTTCAGAGTGGTAGGTGCCATTACCTCTTCCCAGCTCAGTAGGGTCAGTCTCCCTCTAGGGCCCCAGCCATTCGTTACTCAACACAGTGGGAGCTCTATCTGGGGCCAATCCGAGCCTCCCAATGTCCCCCCGCTTGTAGCACATCAGGCAATGAAGGCCATCACTGTCAATACAGTTTTTGATTGTTCCTGCCGTAACACACAAGCTGCGTCTGTAGTTACTCATGCTCACTGATATACCCCCGGGAGGGGTGGGAGACCAGTGTCCTACCTTATTTCCAACTCAACTTGGGCACCACTGAGCCATTCTTGATCCCCTAGGGCTTGCCATGGCAGTGTCCATCATCCCTTCTTCGGATGTCTCCGGGTCCCTAGAGGTCCACCCCCCCAATCCTCCACATCATTTTGTCAAGGACTGTGTTCTTTCGTTGGGCGTAGTGTCCTTAATTATGATTGCGCCCAAAGGCACTCTTCTCTCACTCTCTACAAGGGTTCCAGGCTGACAGCTCCTGTGAGATGCGATCCAGATGAGGGATTGACTGTGGTGCTCAGCAAAATGACAACTTTCGGAACATCTGAGGTGGTTTGGCATGTCTCCCAGCTAAAAGGAGAGGCCAAAGGGATAGGTCCATCTATACTGTATCTGCTCTCCCATTGAAGTAATATGCTACAGGGCTACACCTCTCTGCAATGTTATCTGGGATACTTTGGAAGATTGTGCAAGAATAATTTTGAAAGCTCACCTTTCCCGCTTTTTCTGGTTTTCTGGTTTTCTGAAGGACCTTACCTTTCTCTGCAAATTAGTGAAACTTGATGACTGCATCTCTAGGGCGTTGCTTTTTGGAAGATTTTGTGGGGCCTATGCAATGTATCCAGTCTGCTGTTATCTCAATATGGTAGTCTCTTAATAGCAAAGAAAGCATTGCCTACTACAAAGGATTCCAGTTCAGTGTCCAGAACCTCTTCATGAAGTTCTCTGATGCAGTATTTTTAACACCGGGAGTAGTTTTTCATGTTTTCAAGTTTCTCAACTGCACTCTTGAGCTGGTCTGCCGTCGTGGCATATTTCTCCACTGTTGCAGCGTGCACACACATAACCGTATCCAGGCGTGTGTCTGACTCCATGACTCTTTGCCCCACTTAGTCCCTGAGGCCTTCTGTTTTGGTGCTGAGGTCTGAGCGTAGCTAGTCAGGGCTTTTTGTGAGATCCTGCTATAGCTCATCACAGAGCTCTGCTTAGATGGTGGAAATGCTGACCATTGTAGGCCCGGGATTGTCATTCTGTCTCGTCTGTATCCTGTTACGGGGGCATTCCAAATGTCCCAGCAAGGCACCCCTAGATCTCAGCTTTTTCTTGGGGGGCATGGAATGGGGCTCACTGTCCCTACATCTATGTCTCACTAGGCTTGGTCTGCCCCCTTAATTCCTCCTTCATATGGTGTAAGGGACCTTGATATGACAGCAGGTGTCGAGCATCAAACAGTAGTCACCATCAGAGTCCGGACCAGTGCCTCGATTTCTAGTTCTCCCTCCATGGGGGCAGGGCACACTATCCCCTGTGCAGTGTGAGGTGCAGGGATCTCTGTTTAAATATCTGCCGTTCTACCTACGCATGGGTATTAAACTTAAAATGGAGTCTTTTGTTGTTCCTCTCCAGCGTTGTCAAAGGAATTTAGGTGGGCACTCTAACTTGTCATCCTTCGAACCAAAGAAGGGTTGGTACCAATCGGGGAGCTCAGTGATCCTTCGAGGGAGCTGGACCACTCACCCACCACAACCTTCCCCTTGTGGTGCTCTAATTGTGGGCCTGGTCTCTGCACCCGTCTGCTCTGGCAGCCCCGATCAATGCTGCACCAGGAGCCCCAGCTTGCCTCATGGTTCCAGCAGCTGCCAGAGTAGTCACCAGGTGGTTCCCACTTGAGAGAAGCCACCAGAACAACACCGATAGTGGCTTCTAAAGCTCTGCAGCTAAGCTGGCAATGTTGCTTAGCTGTGCCATAGGCCTCATGCCTCATGATGCTACAGCTCTGCACGTGGTCCCTTGGTCGAGTTGTATATCATTAAAACGCGTGGTTTTACCACACATGGCTTTACAACAGTAATATTACCACGCATACCATTAGTACACATTTGTATTTACTCTAATTTAAAAATCCTCCACTGCGCAATCAAGCAGCACACAAACATTAACCACATACACCATTACATCTTATTTTTTTTCTTTAATTACATTTTATGTGTAATTTACAATTGTTGTGTTGTAAGAGAAACATAAGAAAAAGCTGTCATTTTTTCAGGTGAGCTCACAAGAATGAGAAGCAGCTCACAGAAATGAGGAGAGGCTTGCAGGATTGAGGGACAGTTCAACGGAATGAAGATAAGCTCACAGGAATGAGGGGAGGCTTGCTGGAATGAGAGGCAGTTCACTGGTGTTGGAAATGGGATCACTGGCTGGCCAGGGCTTTCGCCAAAGTCAGTCAGAGACCACCACTCCCAAGTCAGGGCAAGGGAGTTACACGCCAAGATAACCCCTGCTCACCCTCTAGGTAACGTGGCGCGAGCAGCAAGGCTAAACTTGGAGGCGATGTAAGTTAAGTATTTGCGCACGCACCCCAGCAACAACAACCAAAGGCCCACCACAAAGGAAACTCCACACAAGGTTATAGAAAAATAGCCTTTGTATTACACCAAAACACATTAGATAAAACACACACTTTACAATGTGCCAGAGGCATGGGCAGAATTTACAAGGGGATATTTACAAGACAGGGCCACCTGGACCACTGTCAGGAATCAGAAGTAGCACTTTCAGAAATAGCACTTAGTACATAGAATATAGCACAAAATAGCACACAACCAGTAACTACTGGTAACAGGACCTCACTAGCACCACCTGTACTAGGGAGAAAACAACCACCTATGTATCACAATACCTGTAGGGGTGTAAGAACAAAACACATGATGCAATGCATAACATTCATTCAGAGGTGTAAAGACAATAATAATTGCGCCAATCTCTCAAGTCACCACCTGTGACTGTCCATGTGTCCCAATGTCAGGGCCTAAACGAGGCAGCTGCCCACAAAGTGCTGGGCAGCTGTGAAGATGGCGGGGCAAAACACACGTGGGAGCCTCGGTGCCCCAGGACAAAGATGTGCCCCCCTAGAGCCTCTCTGGGCTCTCAATGAATCAATGCAGCCCCTCTGGGCTCTGAATACACAGATGCAGCCTCACTGGGCTGTGGGGGTCCCTCACGGGGGACCCGGGACACTGGCAGTGCCTCAAGCCTCTCTTAGGCTGGAGCACAAATGCGGGCGTGTTGGAGTCCCCCTCCTGGGGACTCGAAGCACAAGGAAATGCCCCCTTTGCCCTCTTAGGGCCTTAAACAAATGGATGCTGCCCCTGGAGCCTCGTGGCTCCAACAAACCAAGATGCGGGCAGGGAACCTCTTACGGGGGACTCTGAATCAAAGATACATGTCCCCTGAGCCTCTCAGGCTCTGAACACAAGGGCGCGAGGTCGCGCTGCTGAGGGGGCGGGGGGGCGGACACCGACAGCGTATCCCGGCGCCCCTCCCTTCGCTTCCGTGGCAACACTCACCGGCTCTGGCCTCCAGCGGGGGCGGGAGTCACTGCCGGTCTTCTCCTGCTGCTGGGCTCTCGGCAATCAGGACTCTCCCGCGCTTCACCGGGAAATCCTGGAGGCGGGTCTCTCCCTCTGGGGCCGCACCGGGATTGGGCGGCTGTGCAGCTTCCGGGTCGCCTGTCCCTGTCCCGCCGCAGCCTACCTGACTTTCGGGTCGCGCTGCAACCAATAGCAGCGCGGCGCTGGGGGTATTGGAGGCGGGACTTCCGGGTCGCCGTAGGCAGAGCGGCGGCCCGGGGGGGGGGGAGACTTCACGATCCTGGGCAATGCCGGGTGGGCACCGGCTTCTTCAATAAACAAGGTGAGGTGGCACTCGTTATGGCGGCCAGGTCCCTGGCGAGGTGGGCACTCGCCAGGGGACTTCAAAAATCGGCCAATCAAGTGGGCACACGCCGGGTGGGCACCGGCTGAAAACAACAGCGCTCCCAAGTGCTAGGGGGTCGCAATAAAGCGCGCTCAGCGCTATAAGCAAAACAAAGCGCTCCCTGGCGCTAGGAGGAATCTGCAAGCGCTTCCAAGCGCTAAGAGGCAATTCCAGCGCTCCCAGCGCTAGAGGACAGCCCAAAGTCCAGCAAAAGTCCTTTCAAGGGGCAAGGGGCAAGGCTGGGCCCAGAGCCAGCACACTGGGTCTCCAGGCAGGGAGACACCCCAAGTGGCGGTCCTCTGGCCCAGCAGCAGCAGCAACAGCCCCCTCAGGATCCTGGAAGAGAACAACAACTGTGGGGACACAGCCCCATTTTTATACAGTGCTTCCCTTTGTCTGAAGGTGCAGGGTGGGGGCGGAACCAGTCGCAGCTGGTTCTTGAGTACTCTGTTTACCTCAACCACCCTCTCTATTCACTGGCAGGGCTTGGGTCATTAGACGCACCACAGGGGGGCGGAGCCAGCATTGTGTGGGGAAAACCCAGCCCATCCAGGACACAGGTACACTCCTCCCACACATCACTCATGCTAATCTCCCACTCACCACCGGGCAGACCCATCCAGACTTCCTGGAGCCTGGCATGCCAGCCAGCTCCAGCCAATCACACGCCAGCACCCTCACAGCACACGTACAGCCATGTCTAGAAATGGCGCTTCCCTACTAGACACATACATGCTGCATACACTGTTGCGCAGCATTCACTCACACGAGTTCACACATACCAGACTCAAGCCTGTACACCCCACGCATCAGGAACTACCAGGGACACATACATTCCCCACGCATTCCTATGGGCGGGCAGGCCTAGCTCAGCACATGCACTCAGAGTGCGCACGCACTTTCCACTGGGACACAGTGAAAGTGCGCAAAATCCCAAAAATCACCATCACCAGGTCACCATTTCACGCAAAAAGTCTAGGGGTGAACCTGCCCTAAGGGCCAAAGTCCAACAACTGGAATAAAGAGCAGCTTACAGGAATCTGAGGTGAGCCCCAGAACTACGGAAAAAATAGCATACAAGTGTTTGGAAGAAGCTACATGACTCGCAAAAACACTATATGAAAGACAACATCCTCAGCAGACCTGCAAAGACTTATTCGGAAGTAGTCGCCGCCTGCTGAAGGACTTTTGGAGGCATAGGCAGTTCACTTGCATTCTAGGGAGCTTTGATGCCTTTTATTCAGTTGAACAGCAAGCTCTAGGGGAGTCAAGCAAGGAGGTGAATTTCCATTTATACTATCCTTGTAATACTGCACTAGCCACCCAGGTGCACATGGTGAAATAAATAATCTAATTGGCACTGAGATTGTAATGGAATCACTGCCACCTACTGTTCAAATGTTTGGTAAAGGCTTTTGTTGTTAAGACTTGCATAAAAACAGTCTATTCAAAGTAAACAATGGGTGGTAAATGTACTCCGAAGCAAAAACTTTGGCGTAAAGGCTGTTTCCCCTTTGTTGTATCTTGGCACTTTATACTCCTACACCACCAGTAGATGATCTCTGCGAAGCACAAGTCGTAGCATCAGAGAATGTCTAGGAGAAGATATGGTATGTGAAATACGTGCATCACCAAATATCCATGGTAAGATCAGCATGGTGTCTCCAACCGTTGTCTCCAGGAAGACATTGTTGTTTTTTGTGGACCCGGGCTGGGAGGCTCGGTGCAGAGCGGTTTTGTCTGGTGGGTCGCTTGACTCAGATGCTCGCTCTTCGTTTTGGTGACCTGGAGTGCGAGAGAAAAAAACAAGACTGCAGGGCCACTCTCTGTGACAACCTTGGAGAGCCTGATTATCCGGGCTAAGCACACAACAATCCAAGGGCTCAGATCCCCTAGGTATTGGTGTAGGAAGGCTCTGGGAAAACTCAGCATCTCAAGACTTGGTTAAGCGACGAGGCTGACCTTCTGAACTCTCGGGGACTTATTCCTGACAAATTGCTTCCTTGGTGGACCCGATGGTCAGCAAAACTGTGAACCTGGCAGATGCGGTTGGTGCCTGTAGATGCAGGTAGATGGCTCCTCCACCTCAAGGGAGATGCTGCTTGGTTGGTAAAGTACTGGACAGTCCTCCAAGGGTTTGGGGAGGCTGTTCAGCGCAAGGACAAGTTGTTTCTTGCAATCTTCGGGAGAGCAGTAGCCAGGCAATATTTGGCGCCATTTTGTGTGCTGATCCACAGTGTAGGAAGCTGGCTCTGTATATACTATACCAAAGTGAGGTATAGTGTGCACAGAGTCCAGTGGAACCCCGAAGGTATGCAGAGGAAAAGTTAGATAGAACCTTACTCTATTTTTGGTAGTGTTCGAGCAGTAAGGTAGTATCAGAGAACAGTGTTAAGCAATTGTTGTACACAATCAATCAGCAAATGAATTTACACACTCAAAGACTGAACTTCAGACCAATTTTTTTTGTATGAAAGTATTCTTTTAGTTATTTTATTTTCTAGAACTAAGCAATTCTGGCACAGGTAAGCAATAAATAGTAGTTTTATAGAATTCCTTTGTTTTCAAACTCCACACTTGGAAACTTTTCCACGAAAAACAGTCCATGTTATCCTATGGAGGAAACTAGTGTTATCGGTTTTGAGGTAAGTATTTGGTAGTGGGAGTTGAGGTTCTGGGGGTAGACTCGGGTCCCCCGGGGTCAAGGATGTACTCTACTTATACCCTCAGCGGCACTAGGGCGGCCGGGTGCAGAGTGCTGAAGCCCAATGTTATCCAACGAGGAATAGGGGGCCTCCGTTTGGTGGCTGCTGGCGAGCCTGCCACAAGGTTGTGGGAGCGAAGCTCCTGGTGTTAGGCTCACGGCAAAGGGAGATCCGGTTTAGCACACAAAGTGCACCCGCAGCGACGCAAGGGCTGCTGGGTGCAGGGTGCTGTTTTGACGTGGGGTGCCCTGTTGTTTTCAATGTTTTCAAACTGCAGATGGGCCAGTAGGGCTGGGGCCAAGTTCGTTTTTCTCTGCTGTCTTCTCTGCTGGGCATCTTCTTTTGTCCTTTTTCTTCTTAGGTTGCGGGAATCTGCTTTCTTGGTTCCGGGGTGTCCCCTAAATACTAAATACTGTATTTAGGGGGCTTTTAGGGGTACCGCCTAAAAGGAGGGAAGACAGGAAGGGGGCCTGCTCCTGATACCATTTTACAAAGGCTGCCAGGCCTTTGAAACTCCCCTGCCACAGATTGCTCTATCTGGCCTGGGGGAGGTCTGAACACCTCCGCCCAGGAAAGGCTTTATTTCTGGGCTGAGGGAGCTAAAGCTCCCACCCTAGGGGTCCAGAAACATGTCTTGTGGTGGCAGGTTGGTGTCAGAAAACCCACCAGAGGCTGGTCGTTTTTCAGGGGGCATCTCTAATATGCCCTCTGTGTGCATTTTTCATTAAATCCCACACTGGTATCAGTGTGGGTTTAATGTGCTGAGAAGCTGGATACCAAATTTCTCAGTTTTCAGCGTCGCCATTATGGTGCTGTGGAATTTGTAGTGAAGAGCTCCCAGCATCATATATTCTTAATGACAGCACTGCACTTACATTGTCTAAGAATGGGCTTAGACACTGTAGGGGTACAGGGCTCATGCACCTTCACCCCCACCACTGACATAGGGCACCCAGCTAGAGGGGTGACTGATCTATGCCAGGACAGTGGGTTGTAGGCATGGCACACTGGGATGTGTGCCATGTTGACTCTTCACTTTGTTCTGCAGCAAAACAGTCTGCAAAGGCAGTGTGTGTGTAAAGGTACAAGGGCTGTAAGGGTGGCACAATAAGTGCTGCAGCCCTTAGGGGTCTTCCCTGGTCAGAATGCCCTGGGTACCTGTGGTACCATTTACCAGGGACTGACCTGTAACCAGAGATAAAAAATGGAGTTACTTTTGGGGAAAGAACACAGGCCCTGGGAACCTGATTGGCAAAGACCCAGGGCACATCAAGTCCAAGTGCATCAGTAGTCTGGCAAAAATGGGGGGGGGGGGGAGTTACTGCAACAAACACCCACTTTCCTACACACAGTTCATGCTTTTTTGACTCTTCTTTGGCCTTCTTTTCCCAGATAGACAAATCGGAATCCTTGTTATCAGGGGGCCACTTACATACTGAATTTAAGGGGTGGGTAAGGTAGTAGTCAATGGGCTACCTACCCTTTGGATGATTACACCCCCTATATGACCACTTCCTATAGAGAGTAGGCGTAAACATGACCCACCAGAAACAAAATGGTGAAACTCTTCTTCAGGTGTCCACTGCAGATGGAACACCTTAGGAGTATCGCAATCCTGATAGAGCAACACGCCTATTGACTAGCTAATTTTACACCTGCTCTGATGCCAAAAGGACACCAGGGCAGGGGGTAGCATTCTCCAAGTCTGGAGAAAGCCAGGGGCACATATCAAAGGCGGCAGAGGCTTTGAAGCCTCTGACCTTGGTATGCTAATTCACTAGCCATCCTGCTATAGGAGGTGTGATCACCTTCCTCTGGAGCAGACATTGTTGCTGACCTCTAAGAGCTTTGGTTCTCACAAGCAGAGGGCCAGAAACTCGTTTGTGGTGGCAGGCTGGTAGAATCCAGTCAGCCAGCACACTAAAAGGCTGGTAGATTTCAGGGGTCCCTCTGAGGTGCCCTCTGTGTGCAGGTCATAATAAATCCAACACTGGCATCAGTGTGGATTTAATAAGACAAGGTGTTTGATACCGAAAACAATTATGTTCGAGGCATATGAGTTGCAGATCACCTACTGTGCATAGATCTCCATCTGGTCTTGGGCCCGGATGTTTGCACTTTATTGTTGTCCTTGAAAAGTTTTTGGAAGTCACGAGATAGGCGACTCCTCCTTTGGACCATAGTGCGTATGGGCATCGGCTCCATTTTCAGATTGTTTTTTTCTGCCATCTGGCTCGGATGTGTTTCTCGCGCTCCAGTTTGGAACTGTTACCGATTCTGCTTTCGACGCACAATCCTTCACCAGTTCGATGGTATTGTTCTCGATACACGATTCCTAGTTGGCGCGCATCTATCCAACTTCGAAGTCCCCGATTCCGGACGTCGACGAGGGCCTTCGGGCCTACTTGGCCCTTCATATCTGGCTCATGGAAAGGACTCCATTCAAAAAGTGTCCTCAATGTGGGTTGAAGTTTCCCCACACGGATCTGCATGAGGTGTGTAAACTCTCCCTTTCTCCGGAGCACAAGGCCAGAGACTGTGCAGCTTGTGCCTCCTTCCGCTCCAAGAACACCATTCGAGATCATTGAGCTCGGAGGAAAATGGCTCGCTCCTCGACTTCCATCCCTTACGACATCTTCCAGGAGGGCGTCGATGTAACGGAACAGGAGAGGGTAGAAGAAATCCTCGGCAGCGAATCCGAAGAGGAATCCGACATAGAAGAAATCACTCCTGCACAGCGGGTCGTAAGTAAAGACGTCGACCCTCACTCCCTCCATACACCTTCGAAAAAGGCTTCGGTTACACCTTCACCTTCGGGCCCAGGTGCACACCAAGAGACTGCTTCCCATGCCCGGGCTCGGCAAAGAAGCCTATTAAGCCTTCAGGCGACTCAGGCTCGAGTCCGTCTGCCACCGGTACCGATTTCAGGTCACCGGCACCGAAAAAGAAGCCTCCCTCCTCCTCCCTGCCGACTGCTGCCTCCACATCCAAGCATTCGGCACTGAAATCTATAAGCACTCCGAAAAAACACTCGGAGCAGAGTAAGAAACCGCTCCCCAAAAGTTCGGAGCCACGCCCTTCGGACACGAAAAAGGCCTCGGAACCAAAGAAACTTCCGGTTCCGCAACCAACCTCAGAGACTGTTAAACATCAGGGCTCCAAGACAAAAGACCACAAAACCGTCCCGGAGTCCGTACCAAAGTCTACAGAACCGAACAAGTCGGTGCTGAAAGATCTGCCTCTATCAGAAGAGCTTTTTACACCAGACCCTCGACAAACAGCTCTTCTAAAAGACCCTAAAACTAGTCAGCTCATCCTGAGTTCGAAAAAGAGACCCATAGATACGCCTCCACAGGCTCCACCACCTAAAAAGAGGGACATTGCCACATCTCCCCTCAGGGTCCCTTCTTCACCACCTCTTCGACCTTCTCCCCCACTACATCATTCTCCTACACCAGCTCCACCAGGGAAGGATGATGACACGTCTGATGAGGGAGAGGGTGCACATGAGGAACCACCAGGGGATCATAGTCCACCATCTTCTCCTGATCCCTGGGATGATTACAATACACCTAATGTTCCTAATATTCCACAGGAGGGCATATATCCCTCTAGGCCTTCCCCTCCAGAGGACACAACAGGTTTTAATCAGCTACTTCATAGAGCTGCTCAATACCACTGGGTTAGCTTGCACACAGAACCTATGGAAGAGGATTTCCTCATGGACACTTTTGACACTTCACAACGGTCCACTTCTATTTTACCAATGCTAAAAGCGGTCATCAAGCATGCTCTTGAAGTGTTTAAAGATCCTGTGAGGGCTAGAGTTATTAACCCCATGATCGATAAAAAGTACAAAGCTGCCCCTGGAGACCCAGCCTATATTAAAGGACCAGTACCTTTAGACTTATTAGTAGTATCTAATGCTAGAAAAAGGGCCATCTCACAAACATCAGGGGATGCTCCACCCCCTGATAAAGAGTGCAAACTTTTTTTTTTATAAATCTTTTTATTAAACAAAGAAACAATCCCAAAAAAGAAGTTCTCAGATGAATGCCATCAATTCCAACGCACAGGTTACAGTTCAATACAGAAGGAAATGATCTACATACAATGATTAGGGTCCGTCGGATTCTTGTACTGCCTCATCCATGCCTGACATGGGCGGGTCACAAATGTCTCCCCTATGACTATTCCACGCCCCCCAAATCTTACCCCACTTCCGCGGGCAACCCCGGGCCACATAAACTGACTTTTCTCTTAACATACACCAATCAAGGTCCTCCGCCCACTTAGTGACTCGGAGCAGCTGGCTAGCCCCCCAGAGTTGAGCAATATTCCGCTTAGCCACCATGTGCGTCAACGTAACCCACTGTTTCTGATACACACTTAAATCCGACGGTTCCCAAACATTCAATAGACATCTCCGAGCTTCTGGCCTCACCTCCACTCCCAACACCTCTCCCAACTCGGCATGGATCCCGGCCCAGTATGTCTGTATCGCGTCACAATGCCCCAATGTATGCATTAAGGTACCCTCTTCTCCGTACTCTCTCCTACAAGCACTGCTCTCAGCCCGCCTCATTCGCACCATGCGCGGCCCCGTGATATAAGCCCTATGCAGGATCTTTAGCTGCACCAATCGGAGCCGCATCTGGATAGCCACCACCTTAGGAGAGGACACCGCTTCCACCCAATCCTCGTCATCTAACTCAAGCCCATCTGCACTCTACTGAGCTCTAACTTTCAACAATGGGTTCTCGGAATGATTAACCAGTTTTCAATAAATTAGCGATATTGTTTTCTCCGGGATATGCCCATCCAACACCCGGTCCTCCAGAGGGGACGCCTCCGGAAGATCCGTGTCTTTAGGGACATGTGCAGCAAGAGCATGCCTCACCTGTAGATAACGGAAGTATTCATTTTGGTGTAATTTATATTGCTCCACAAGGGACTCAAACGTGTGGACCGAGCCTTTCCCCCACACATCTTTTATCCTAGTAATTCCGATGAGGTCCCATCTATCAAAACCTTTGGTTTTCCACATGCTGCCCAGCTTCTCAGAGTTAAATAGGGGGGTGGCCAGTGTGAGTTTACCCTCCCACCCAAGACTTTTATTGGTAGCGTGCCACACCCGTATCACATGAGCAGTCTGACCAGTCAGAGGAAATCTACCAGGTCTAGAATACAAAGCTCTATCAATAATCCCTCCAGGGGCTTGACCTCGATCCATGGAGTAGCCCAGTTCTCCTGGGATCCCATACACTATATGGTTCACTGCAGCCAATTGAGAGGCCCAGTAGTACTTGCGCAAATCTGGAAGCCCGATCTCACCATCATACCAAGGGAGGGTCAACTTGCTAAAAGCTATACAGGCGCTGCCACCCCAAAGGAGCTGCCTCTGGAGGGCCTCAATCTCCCTAAAATATGCGGCCGGCACTGGATCCATCGAGTTCGGCAAAGCATACAAAAACCGAGGCAGCGCCATCATCTTGAACAACACAGCCCTCCCAAGCAGAGAGAGAGGAAGGGACCTCCAGCGTTCCACGTCTTTCCTACACCTGCTCAACGGAGCAGCCAAATTACTATCATATCTCAGCTTAGGGTCAAGCGTAATATATATACCCAGGTACCGAAATCCCGACGTCTCAATTCGCACAGGACACGACTGCGGGTCACCCGCTACCACGAACATCACCGACTTAGCCCAGTTAATGACCAATCCAGAGTACCTGCTAAAGATAGCAAACACATCCAGGAAATTACGAAAGGAATCCCCTGGCCTAGTGAGGTAAAGCAACACGTCATCGGCATACAGCGAAATCTTATCCTCCCATTCGGAAGTCCACCGCAAACCCCGGATCGACCTATCCCTATCCCACCTCACCCATGCCGCCAGCGGCTCCATCGCGAGTGCGCAGAGTAGCGGGGACAGTGGGTACCCCTGCCTGGTGCCCCTTTCCAACTGAAAATCATGGGACTTGCAATTATTAACAACCACTCTAGCTAGGGGCTTTGTGTATAACAGGCGCACCCAGCTGATAAACTCACTTCCAAAGCCCAACTTCTCCAACACAGCAAATAAATACCGCCACTCCACCCTATCAAACGCCATTGACTCATCCAAGGAGACCAATACCGTCTGCTCATGTATTTTCGAGGCCCCCCCCCGAGGACCCCTTGCAACCGGCGCAGATTCAACGCTGTATTTCGACGCGGCATAAATCCGGACTGAGCCGGATGAATCAGAGACGTAATCACCGTGACAAGCCTGGTCGCTAGGAGTTTCGCCAATATCTTAGGCTCTACGTTTAGGAGCGATATGGCCTATAAGAGGAGCAGTGTGTCTTGGGTTTGCCTGCTTTATGAAGGACCACTACGTTAGCAACACGTTGATCGTAAGGAAGCTCACCGCACTCCTTACTCTCCATAAACATGGCAGGCATATAGGGAGCTAGTTTATTTGCATTCAACTTATACAGTTCAATAGGTATCCCATTTGGACCAGTCGCTTTACCTGATTTTATCTGCCTAATCGCTTGGGCCAACTCGTCGTCCGTCAATGCGGAGTCAAGGTAACTTCTGTCCTCCTCTGACAAACAAGGCATAATGATGTCCCTAATCACCTCACTGTTCTCTGCCACCGTGAAAGCATTCCCGGCCGTGTAGACCCCCTGGTAATAGTCAGCAAACTCGTCTGCCAACGCCTGCGGATCCGTGTCCCCGACCCCTCCAACTCCGGTACAAGCATTGAAGCCCGCTCCCCACGCTCAAGCCAAGCAATCAACTTCCCGGCATTATCCCCGTGTTCATATATACGGCTCTGGACCGCAGCATGACTCGCCACTGCTCTATCCCGGACAAGCGCTCTATACTCCTCCTCTCGGAGACGCAACTGATGGAGGTCCGCCGGTGTACACGTCTTAGCTATTTTCTCTTCCAAGCGCGCGATTTCGGCCTCCTTCTGAACCACTTCCGCCTGCGCTCTCTTTTTATTCCCTGACACCAGGGACAATACTTCACCCTCGCCACAGTCTTATACGCCTCCCAAATAGTTTGCGGTACAAAAGGGGGTGGTGATGGACGGAGCATCTGAATCAATCAAACACTCACGCCCAGTCAAAAGATCTGGGTTTAATCCATCACCGTTCTTTAGCCCACTCTGCCACCCCAGTTCAGACATGGATATATGCAAATCAGTCTGATCCTGTGCCTCATGGGAACAGTCCAGCCCGAACTGCCAAGCCATGTCTTCCCTGGACCGGAAACAAGCTTCCGAGGACCGGTTTCTGGCATTCTAGCCGTCTTCAGCCCGGCTTGCTTGAATCCAGTGGCAAAGTGAGCAAGGGACTCACGTCTGAGCATACCCTGCCACACTTATGGCGGCCAAAAGCGCTACAAAAGGGGGTGGTGATAGACGGAGCATCTGAATCAATCAAACACTTAGACCCAGTCAAAAGATATGGGTTTAATCCATCACCGTTCTTTAGACCACTCTGCCACCCCAGTTCAGACATGGCTATATGCAAATCAGTCTGACCCTGTGCCTCATGGGCTGAGTTTGAGCGGAGTCCACCAAGCCCATATTCTCCAGAAAGAATCGATCTGACATCTGAAAAATTTCCCTCTTAATGTCGGGGTCTTTCAACTGCCAAGCACTAAGGGGAGCGACCCTGCCCACTGCCGGCAACTTTAGGTCAAGATCCAACCACAAAAGGGAGTGATCAGATAGTCCCCTCCCCAGGTAACACGCCTCTCGGATCCTAGGCGCCATTGCCGCCGGAAGCAGCACATAGTCCAGCCTAGACAGGCTACCGTGAGCCGCCGAGATGTGGGTATAGTGCGTGGTCGTCGGGTTGCGCGTACACCAACCGCCTATGAAACCCAGCGCCGCCAGGAAGTCTGGCAACCATTTCTGCGATTGTCTAAGCGCACGGGGCGGGCTACAATCCATCTCGCCATCTAGCACTGAATTAAGATCACCCCCAAACACCAAATCTCCAAGAGGCATGGAAAGGAAGACTTAGCCCAAATCACAATAGGTTTCATTCTGCAGGCCAGGAGGCACGTATACCGACAATAGAGTAACCGTCCGGCCCCCGACCTGCCCCGAGACACCCGCATATCTACCCCTCTGATCGATCCAAGTACCCTGTACAGACAACGGGAAGGAGTTCTTGACCAGGATCCCAACTCCCCTGGAACCGGTGGTGAATCCAGCGTGTACCACTAATTTATACCCACCCTTATGGAGGGCCAAACATTTATTACCAATTAAGTGCGTCTCTTGCAGTAATACCACATCTGGAGAATGGCGCCTAACAAGTTGACTCACCATCCCTCTCTTAATCTTGTCCCCCAGGCCATTCATGTTCCAACTCAACACTTTCATCCCCGACCCTCTAATACTACGTGTCTCCGTACCCATGCAAAACAATTCTCGCAACGATATCATCACCTGAGTTCAAAAAATAAAAGAAACTACACTCACACCCCCACACATTACACAACAACACTTCCAACTCTCCACCCCCCTCCCTGCACCCCTGCACTCGGCATTCGCCAAACCCCAACTCGCAGTGTGCGTGTCGCCCCATACTCTAACTAATCAACTATCTAAATATAGATCTAAGGAGGAGTTCGGAGTCCCGCCGCCCCGCTCGCCACTAGGATATTATGGCACCTGTCCTGACTCCCCTTCCAAAAGGGGCATATTCACAGGAATGCCCCGTTACTAACCCCCCACCCCACATGGTTCCACTCACACAGTGGTTAATAGTACTTATCATTCCTGTTCTTGCGAGCCCTCTCCCTCCTCGCTGCTCCATCTCTGAGAGTCTCCCTGGGAGGGAAGGCTCTCCACCCAGTCCGAGGCAATGTCTGGATTGTCAAAAAACCAAACCTTACCCCCAGTCTCGACACGCAATTTGGCAGGGAACATCATGGCGTCCTTTAATCCTTTGTCACGAAGCCGCTTCTTGACTCCGAGAAAGTCCTGCCGCTGAACCGCCTGCGTGAAGTCCGGATAATAGTTGAGGGTGGAATTTTCATACCTCAGAGGGCCCCCTAGTTCTGGAGGCTTGCAGGACGGCATCTCTGTCTCTAAAATTGAGCACCCTCGCGATCATCGGCCGAGGTGGAGCCCCCGGCCGCGGCCTTCCTCCCGGAATCCTATGCGCCCTCTCCACCGTGAAGAAGTTCCCCAGCCCCTTCGGTTTCAGATGATTGAGGATGAGGTCTTCCACAAACAGGTCGGGAGCCTGACCCTCGGCCCTCTCCGGAACTCCTATGATGCGCACGTTGTTCCTCCGGGCCCGCCCTTCGTATTCGTCCAGCTTACGTCTCGCCATTTCACTGGAGGCTTTGAGGTTCCGGACCTCCTGTTGCAGTTGTGCTAAGTCGTCTGTCAAACTCGCCGTTTTGATATCCAACGACTTTACCTTCTCGCTCGTTTTGGTGCACGGATTAAATTTACCTCGACAGTTACAGTGTCCAACTTGTGGTCCAAGGACTCCATCTTTTGTCCTAGGGAGGTTTTGACCCCATCTATGGCCGACATCACATCCAATACCGTGGACTGCAACGCAGGGCCTGCGGCCTCCCGGACCCGGCGGGTGAGCCCCTGGGTTGCGTGTAGCGATCCAACTTATTCGATTGGATGAGGCGGGAACCCCTGGAGGACCTAGCGTGCTGCTTCTCTGTCTCTGGTTTAGTCGCCATTTCGCTGTCGGGCTCGGGCCGGCCACCCAATATCGTGATGCGCATCAATTAGCTTGGGATGCACTCACCACTGGTAGAGAACTCCGGGCGTTTCTCGGGAGCCACTGGTACCGTTCGTTGCCGCTGGGTCTGCGTGCACAAAACCAGAGGGCAAGACTGGCTCACAGCGGCACTGTCCCTCACTCATCCACCCGCAGCCTCGTCCACTGGACTGCACAGCAGCGTCCCGGGCAGGCCACCACCTCCGCCGCTTACCGACCAGACACCAGCTGACCCCTGGTGATTATGCACTGTACCAAGGATCGTTCTCCGCCAGCCGCTTCGCAACCATCCAGCGGGTCTATATATGGTGGCAACCTTGCCCGGCCCGGCGCCTTCCTCTGCAGATGTATCCCTTATCCCGAGGGGGTCTGTGGTGCCCCCTCCAGCCCCAACCACCTGGCAACAATAGTCCCTCCAGGGGAGCACTCCCAGGCCAGTCCAGTGCCTTCCTTAGGCTATTCGGGACTCAGCCGCCCCATCAAGCCGCTTTGCCACATCCATGCACCGAGTGTGCGTGAGGGAGGGGGCGTGGCTTAAGCGCCGACGAGCATGGTCTCCTGAGTCCCGAGCTCCGGGCTGATCTCGGCGAATTATCCTGACAGACCCCCTCCCCAGCGGCGCCACCGACCTGCTGTGGTCCCTGAAGGTCTGGGGGCGACTCGGCAGCTGTTGTGAGCCAGGAGGGCCCCGTGATCACCTTGATTCCGGCAGCTGCCGGGAGGCCGGGGCACTGACGGACGGCCATCTTGCTGTGGGCCTGCCACCGGCCCGGATCCCCGACCTCGATTTTGGAGGGACCCCGAGGAGGCTGACCCATCGCGGCGGTGTGAGAGACGGCGAGACCGGAGGGTTGGCCCGGCTGTGGAGGACGCCACGACCTTTTCGCGCAGGCTTCCAGGGACCTGCGGCTGCACCTGACGGGTGTGTGCGGACGAAGGCCCAGGCCCGAGAGGAGCAGAGGCAGCGCTGCGCTCGGCTGGAGGCGCGTTCCCTGCTGAGGAGTGCGCCGCGCCTGGGGCAGTTGTGACGGCACAGGTACTGTGGGGTACGGCGCTGAGCTGAGGTCGCACGACGGACGCTCTGGGGCAGTGGCGTCGGAATCTGGAGCGGCGCCGGCCGGGCACCAGACGCAGGGGTGGGTGCCCGGTCCCTGGGAGCCCGAAGCCATTCGTCTGGAGGGCTGGGAGCTGGGAACCTCCAGGGGCCCACTAACGCCTTGAGGGGACCGTGCTGGCACTCTAGTGGAAGTGCTTTGGAGCCTGCGTCACGGGCTCTGGACGGCGGGTGGCCCCCGGCTAGCCTGCTTCGGCGCGCCTGAACTTCCTGGCGCAAGTCTCTGACCTTGGTCCCGGTCTCGCGCTGGTGGGCGCGCGGAGGTACGTTTGAGCTCCCCTGGTTGGGGCTCTGCTTTCTGGACTCTGCGGACGACCGTTGGGGGCCTGGCATGCCTTGGTGTGGCCCGCATGGCTAGTGGCCCGTGCACACGAGGATCCTGAGAGTGGGCCCACGCTATCCCCTGGAATTGCCAAGTAGCCCTCACCCTATATCACGCGCGGACCAGCTGGGTGGAGGTGAGCCCTGCGACCCTGGTAACGCTACGGGGCGGATCTCTGGTGCTTGCCGCACCTGCGTGCTCTAGTGGTGCATCATGGGGAAGCCGCGGAAGGGTGCTGGTGCGGCCTCGGCGGATCAGGCTGAGGACCCCCTTGAGGCAAACGACCACCGACCACCGATCGACAGATAGCCAGAGCACAGGTCTTCAACAACAACAGATGGACCAGATCCTCAGGGCCATAGGGGACACGAGGGAGGCGCTGCGTCAGGATATTGCGCAGGTCTCTACGAACCTAGGCCTACTGAAAGCAGATCACGACAAGCTTGCGGACCGTGTCAAATCCGCGGAGCTGGTGCTTGAGAAACTCGAACCGGCCCAGAAAACCACGGACGCTACGCTGGATGACCTGGTGCGTAGGGTGCAACAACTGGAGAGGAGAGCGGCTGATGCAGAAGGGCGCAACAGACGCAACAACATTAGAGTGGTGGGTTTGCCCGAAAACGTCGAGGGGGATGACATGGTCTCTTATCTTGAACGCTGGCTGCGAGATGTGGTGGTGCCTGAGGGCCTGACGACCTTCTATACTTTGGAGAGAGCCCATAGGGTCCCGGCCCGACCTCTGGCCCCTGGCCGTCCCCCTCGGCCTGTCATAGCCCGCCTGCTGCACTTCAGGGATCGAGACATTATTCTGCGGCAAGCCAGATCGAATGGTCCGTACAAGGTGGACAATGCGTCTGTATCCCTCTTTCCTGACTACTCTCAAGAAGTCCAGCGCGACCGCTTTTCCTTCGTGGCTGTCAAGCGAGCTCTCCGCGACGAGGGAGTTCAGTACTCCCTGCTGTTCCCGGCGCCTGAAGGTGCTGGTGGACGGAGTGGTGACGTTTTGTGACACGCCGGATGACGCCTGGCAATGGCTGGAACGGTACCGGGCGGGCAAGGATGGTTCGGGTGTGTGGACGGTGACTACTGAGGGTCGACCGCGGCCGCGGCGGAGCAGGCGCAATCGGAAGCAAGGACAGAGCCAGCGATCCCCACCGGCGTCGCAGGCGGAACTGGAGAGGCAGGCCGCTTTACAGGCGGTGTCGCTTATTTCTGGAGTGGTGGCAGAGGGCCCTGTGATTGACTCGGGCTCCCACTTGGGCTCTGATGAGACGGGGCAGGGAGGCTCGGAGAAGGAGTCTGGGGATTTGCCTCAGGTTACCCCTCAGACGGCCATGGGATTGATGGACGAGTGACTGCCGGGCAGCTGTGCAAGGAACAGTAAGGAGGGGTGCTTGGCCTGTGGGGATGACTATGACAGGGCTGCTGGAGTTCCTTTCGAAGGGGTGTCGGGTGGGGCTACTTTCCCTGTCTTCCCGGGGTGTTGATGGCACTGTGGGGGCCCCATGGCACTATGCACTTGATTGGGCGGGAGCGCTGCTTGGGTGATGGGGGGGCGAGGTTTCTTCTTGACCGGGATCAGCCCATCACGGTGTGGTGGATCTCGAGCTGTCCAGCCGGAGGTGCTGCGCTACCCCCT
Source organism: Lissotriton helveticus (assembly GCF_964261635.1). NCBI lineage: Eukaryota > Metazoa > Chordata > Amphibia > Caudata > Salamandridae > Lissotriton > Lissotriton helveticus. The sequence continues at coordinate 598,162,690 of NC_136071.1, read as the reverse complement.
CTATCTCACATAATCTGTGAGTCTCTGGTGCTTTCCAGAGTTTCCCTCACCTGTGGGTGTGGGAGTTTGGATGGGTAGCAACTGTTTGACGCCTGTTCTGGGGGAGGGTGGGTGGGGGGTGAGTTGGGGGTGTTTGATGTTGCAGGGGTCTGTCAGTGTGCCACTAGGGTTGTTGAGGTTCTGTTACTGCTATAGCTTTACTAATGGCGGCTAAGTTGGAACTGAAATATGTTACGTGGAATGTGCGGGGGCTCAACTCTATAAGTAAGAGGTATAAGGTGCATGCATATCTAGTGCGTAGGGGGGTTCAGATAGCCTTTCTGCAGGAAACGCATTTGACACTGGCAGAGGGGCGAGCGCTGCAGCGGCGTTGGAGGGGGCAGCTTTAATATACAACCTACTCCGCTCATGCTAGGGGGGCGTTGATTTGGGTTCGGGCGGGCGTCCCCTTCCAGCCCATGACGACGGAGATTGATTCGGAGGGGAGGTTTGTAGCGGTGTTGGGGAGATTGGATGGCCGGGACGTCACGCTTTGCAGTGTTTGTCCCTAATTTTGCCCATGCCGCGTTCTTTTCGGCGTTATCGAAGAGATTAGCGCCTCTGCTGATCGGCACGGTGTTCATGGGGGGGGACTTTAACTCGGTGGTGGATGTGGATTTAGATCGTTCGCATCCTCCTCTAGTTCAGTCGGTGGTGCGCAGGGTGGCCAAAGCCCGGAGGGCCTGGCAAGAACATTGGGGCCTCCTAGATGCCTGGCGTACGCTCCATCCCAACGATAGAGACTATTCGTTCTACTCCACACCCCATGATCTCCACGTCCGCCTCGACGCCTTTCTCTGTACTGCTGGGGCCCAGGAGCTAGTACGCAGTAGCGAATACCTGGCGAAGACTATCTCAGACCACAACCCTTGCTTACTCGCAGTCCTCTGGTCTAGACAGCGGCAACCGATCCCCACGTGGCGGCTGAATCCGCTGATGCTGGAGGACCCGGTATTCCGCACGGAACTGCAGGAGTGCCTTGAACGCTACTTTCGGGAGAATGCGGGCACGGCAACTACCAGGGCGTCGAATGGGATGCCTTCAAGGTGGTGGTGCGAGGCGCGTGCCTCTCCTCTTCGGCCGGGGTGCGTAGGACGCTGCTGGCAGACGTGGAGCGGGAGGGGGACTCGCTTAGGCGGGTGGAGAAGGCTAACCACACGGCGGGGAGCGATAGGGAGGAGGTGATGGCGGCAAGAGAACGTGTAGCCGCACAAGTGGAAAGGCTTCGCTGCCATGACTACCGGGAATACATGGTCCGGGCTCACGCCGAGAGGGACCGAGCCGGATCGCTGCTGGCGTGGCTGGCGAACCCCCACTCTGGAGGCGCGCCGATTCTGTCCCTGGCCACACCTACCGGGGCGCTGGTTTTCTCCCAACGGGAAGTTAATGACCAGTTCCTAGCTTATTACTCGGAGCTGTACCGATGCAGGCTGCCCTTGCCCCCGACGGGTTTGGATGCCTTCTTGGAGGAGGCCCAGCTGCCGCAGCTGGACCTAGAACAAGGGAGCGCCCTGGGTGCTGCTGTGACGCAGGGGGAGATTAGAGCAGCGATTAAGCACATTGCACGGAGGAAGACACCAGGGGGTGATGGCCTCCCTGTGGAGTTCTATGCTGCATTCCTGGACCTTCTGGCGCCACAGTTGTTGCATGTCTATGGTGAGGCGTGGGAGCTGGGCAGGCGGCCGGAGTCAGCGAGGGAGGCGATCATTGTGCCGTTGCTGAAGAAGGGCGGCCAACCCACGACGAGAACGGCATACCGTCCCCTTTCGATGCTCACTGTGGACTATAAAATACTGAGCAGGATTCTGGCTACGCGACTGTCAGCCCATATGTGTTCTGTCGTCCACCCGGACCAGGTGGGCTTCATCCCCACGCGGAATACATCTGCCTGTATACGGCGCTTGCTACGGGTTATGGATGTTGAGGGGGAGGGTCCTCCGACTGCGGCTGTCCTATCGGTGGATATCGAAAAGGCGTTCAATAGCGTGGAATGGCCGTATCTGTTCGATGTGTTGCGTCGGTTCGGGTTGGGGGACGGCTTTGTCCGCTGGACACAGCTGTTATATGCCTCCGCTACTGCCAGGGTCCGCACGGGCTGTACAATATCTGCGGCGTGTGTGGTGACGAGGGGTACTAGGCAGGGCTGCTCCCTGTCCCCGCTTCTGTTCGCCTTGGCGATTGAACCACTGGCGGCGCGGGCGCGTCAAGGGCGGCACTATGAAGGGGTACTGTTGCGTGGTGTCCGACACCACATCTCCCTGTATGCCGATGACCTCCTGTTGTACCTGGCTGACACGACGGCCTCGGTGCAGGGAGCGCGGGCCTTGCTCCGAGAGTTTGGCGAACTATCGGGTCTACGTGTTAATTGGTCCAAGACCTGCCTGTTCCCCCTGACTCCCCGGTGTGTACAGCCCGCAGAGCTTGGGGAGCTGCGCTGGGAGCCGGAGTGTATGCCATACCTCGGGGTCCACATTTATCATACCCATTCGTCCCTGTATGAGGGAAATGTGGGCAGAGCGCTGAGAGGCATCAGGGGCAGTATTGGATTCTGGCGTACCCTCCCCCTGTCTGTGGCCGGACGAATAGCCTTACTGAAGATGGTGGTCCTCCCGCGCTTGCTCTATTTTTTCTGTACATTACCGGTGCGGATCCCGCTCTCCTTCTTTCGGACTTTGAGGTCATTGGTGATAGGATTCGTATGGGGCTCTGGCAGAAGGCGCGTGGCTCTCTCCACCCTACTTCGATCGCGGGAGGAGGGGGGGGCTTGCTGTGCCGGATTTTGAATGGTATTACCTGGCAGCACAGCTGCAGTGGCTCACCCAGGTGGTGGCGCGGGAGTTTAGGGGTCCGGACGGCCCACATGACAGGATTGTGCAGCGCCATGTCCTGTCCTTCATATTGCTCCAGCAGGGACTTCGCCTGGACCAATTGTCTCTGGAGGAACGCACCCTCCGACACTGTTGGCTTCGTAGTCAGAAGCGGGCGGGTATCCACGTTCCATATGCGCCGGAGATCCCCTTAGGCATGTGTACAGCCTTACCGCACAGAGGGGACTGGTCGGGGCTAGCCACCTGGGAAGATTGTGGGCTCCATATGGTAGGAGACTTGTACAGGGATGGTGTCCTGCTGTCGTTTTCTGACCTGCAAGAGGCATTTGATCTGCCGAGAGGCGACTTCTTACTCCATGCGGCTTTGGTCGAAGAATGGTCGGGCGGAGCCGCCTACGTGTTTGGGATGCCAGTACGTTGTGATGGCAGCTGGCACCTTTAAGGCTATTACTTGTTTGTATAGGAGACTGGCGCTAGATGACCCCCCCCCCCCCTACTGGATAAACTGCGGGAACGCTGGGAGACGGACCTAGGCCGACAAATACCGGAGACAACGTGGCCCCAGCTTGTGCGCCGGGCCTGGAAGGGCACGCGCAACGTCCGGTTCCAATTGGTCCAATACTTCACACTCCATAGAGCGTACTGGACGCCGGCCAAGATCCAGCGGGTTTTTGGTGGGGCGCATTCGGTGTGTCCCCGTTGTAACTCAGAGGGTGCTGACTTTGGACACATGTTTTGGGCCTGCGCGGGGCTCGGTTCGTACTGGGCTGATGTTGTGGCCTGTCTGAATGAGATCACTGGACGTCACGTTGAAACGGACATGGGGGTTTGCCTCCTACTCTGGTTCCCGCACACCCCATCCACGAAGGTTACCAGTAAATTCATCGACCTGGGGCTGATCCTGGCCAAGAGGGAGCTCACCCTACACTGGAAATCTAGGGGGGGTCCCAGCTTCCTGAGATGGCGGGGGTGTTTTCAGCAATGGGCGTCTAGTGAAGGGACTCTCCGCTTACAACTGGCCAAACGCGCAGCTAATGATAAAGCACTAGAAACAGCCAGGGCGTGGTGCGCGCTAGTGGCAGAATTGCAATCAATGTCAGAGGTCGCAGAGGATAGTGAGGAAGAGGCGCAAGCGAGCCAAGGGGAGGAGATGGCAGCGGGGATGGGCGGGGACGTCCACGGGGGACATTGCATGCTAGGACTGCATTCCTGTTGGCTACCTAGGAACTAGAATATCACGCCAGGGGTTGTGGAGATGGGATGGGGTTGCATGCATGGACCTGTATGGTGTTTGGTATCCACCTGGGTATGGGAGCTGCTGCCCGAGATCTGAGAGGAGATACCTGCAATTTCATGTTGAGTTATGTTGCATCAAGGGACCGACACACGAGGCACACTGACATGGGGGGTTGGGGGTAGAGAGGGTGGGGGGGAGGGGGATGGTAGGATGTTGCTATGTGGGGCGCAATACTATTGATCTGTGAAATGCATATCGGAAGCCTGCAATCATTGGTTTGTTTGTTGCTATGAAATTCAATAAAATTTTGTTAAAAAAAAAAAGTGTGCGTGGGGGAGGGGCTCCCATGCAGGGGGCCCTCACCAGCTGTCAGGAGGCCTCTTCCCGCGGCTGCGCCACCAAAAAGGAGGTTCTGGGCTTTACACTGGCCCATCAGGGGTCCTCTGCCGGCCGCTCCCTCCCGCGCCGCAGCCGAGCGTGAGCAACAGCCGCGGCCCGAAAGGATCCCCCTGCCTGCAATGAGGATTTGGGCCCGGTCGGCCGCTGACGCCGGCCGGACCAGTGACTTCCGGTGCCAAGGCCCGCTACTGTGCACCTCCAGCCGGGGTCGACACGAACTCGAGACCCCGGCTTCCCCGCTCCGTGGGCCCAGATCTCGCCGACGATATTCCTCAGCTTCTCCACGGCGGATCCGGCCGCAGAAAGCAGCCACCGGCTCCGCTTCGCCAAAGCTGCCAGAATTTCGCCCATCAATGCCAGGATTAAAGTCAGGATGTTATCAGTGGCGGCGGGGGACTCGGGAGCCCCGAGTTCACGTGGCCATCTTGGACTCGCGTGAAGCTCCTCCGAGTCCAAACTTTTAGACGCCTCCGGAGAAAGAACAGCGTCACAAGCAGCTAACATTTGGCATATCGCCAACACTCGAGCCTTGTTAGCCAGGTATGATAGGGCACATTACGATGAACTAGAGTCCCTACTACAGTACCTATCAGACAAATATAAAAATAGGGCCAATGATCTCCTACAGGAGGGTAAAATTATCACTAACACCTCCATTCGTTGCTCTCTTGACGTAGCAGATACCGCCTCTAGAGCAGTCAACACAAGTGTACTTTTGCGTAGACATACTTGGCTACACATTTCAGGTTTTAAACCAGAAGTGCAAACTTCCATTTTAAACCAGCCATTCAACCAAGAACATTTGTTTGGACCTAATGTAGATTCTTCACTTGAAAAAATGAAAGAAGACACAGACACAGCCAAATCTATGGAAGCATTGCAATCGCAAGCTCCCAGATGTTCTTTTCGTCGTTCCTTTCACAAAGGCACCTACAGAGGCTACTCCTCAGACAACCCCTCCACCTCTTACAAAGCTCCCAGGTTACTAAAGAGGATGTTACAAAGGGAACAATAATAAGGGTAGAGGCAAAACCAACAATACTAGATCTGCCTCAACCCCTACCCAATGATTTCCCTCCGCTCCCCCCGGACCATTCCACTCCGGTCGGGGGGGAGAATACAACAGTTCCTTCCTGTCTGGACTAACATCACCACAGACAGGTGGGTGAGACAAATCAAACAGGTTACTGTCTAGAACTCACTTCTACTCCCCCATAAATACCACCCAGGCAGTGCCCAATGTCACTGGATCATTTATCACTGATAAAACAGGTCATCTCCCTTCTGCAAAAGCACGCAATAGAACCGGTACCCCTGCATCAGCAAAACACAGGGCTTTACTTCCTGTATTTCCTCATTCCAAAGAAGGACAGCTCTCTAAGATCCATCCTAGACCTCAGAATCCTAAACCTGTACATACAGTCGGACCACTTTCATATGGTCACGCTTCAACAGGTTCTTCCTCTGCTGGCACAAGGCGACTTCCTTGCCACTCTAGATCTCAAGGATCTCAGGTTTGTAGTGGACGGTCAGCATTACCAGTTCAAGCTACTCCCATTCTGAGTCACCACATCACCCAGCGTCTTCACCAAGTGTCTAGCAGTAGTTGCAGCTCATCTAAGAAGGCAGCATATTCATGGCTACCCCTACCTAGACGACTGGCTCATGAAAGCCAAGTCATGCAGCGACACTCACTGACTCTCATCCTAGTTGCTCCAACATGGGCCAGATAACCATGGTACAACACATCACTGGAACTCTCTGTAGTCCCGCACCAAAAACTACACCTCTCCTCACACCTCTTAACTCAGAGACATGGAGAGATCAGACATCCAGATCCAGCGCAGCTCAGCCTAGCGTTCTTGCTCCTGAAGTCTTGGAGTTCGGTTAGCTTCACCTTCCTCCTGATTGCATGAATGTTAACAAAGAAGCTAGACGCCACACCACTAGAGCTTGCTATGCAGCCAAGTGGAAAAGATTTGTGTTATACTGTAATAATGTCCATCCCTTAGATGTGTCAATCCAACACATCATAGGTTACCTGCTACATCTACAAAGGTCTGACCTAGCATACACATCCAAGAGGTTACACCTTGCTGCCATAGCAGCATACTTACAAAACAGACATTTGTCACTATTCAGAGTACCTGCCATCTAAGCCTTTATGGAAGGACTCAAAAGAATAATTCCACCCTCACCTGTGTGGAACTTAAATATTGTCCTCACAAGACTCATGGGTCCACCATTTGAACCCCTGCACAAATGTGAATTGCAGTTTCTCACATGGAAAGTTGCTTTCCTAGTAGCCGTTACCTCTCTTAGAAGAGTCAGTGAGCTTCAAGCACTCACTATTCAAGAACCATTTTTACAACTCCATCATAATAAAGTGGTTCTCAGAACAAACCCACATTTCCTTCCAAAAGTCATTTCTCCTTTTCATCTCAACCAGTCTGTAGAGTTGCCAATATTTTTCTCGCAACCACAAACAGTCGCAGAAAGAGCTCTTCATGCGCTAGACGTTAAAAGAGCACTCCTTTATTACATTGATTGAACAAAACATTTTCGAAACACTCAACTTTTTGTATCCTTATCACCACCACATAAAGGCAATCCTATATCAAAAATTGGAATTGCAAGGTGGATTGTCAAATGCATACACATTTGCTATCAAAAAGCAAAACTTACACTAACTATTCCCCCTAAAGCCCACTGTACTAGGAAAATAGGGGCTTCAATGGCTTTCTTAGGGAACATTCCCTTAGATGACATCTGTAAAGCAGCTACATGGTCTACACCGCACACATTCACAAAACACTATTGTGTAGATGTGCAAGCAAAGCAACATGCTCGCGTGGGCCAGGCTGTACTCAAAACACTATTTCAAACAACTGCAACAGATACTGGTGGTCGCCGCTAGGGTGGAGAACTGCTATACAATCTATGCCCAATGTGTGATCTGCAGCTTATATGCCTCCAACGGAAATTGCTACTTACCAGTATGCATCTGTTCTTGGCATGTAGAGCTGCAGATTCCCACCCGCCCCCTGGCTACCTTTATCTGTTCCAGTATTATCTTATTTAGATACAGCATACATAGGCATCTTTTCTGTTTCTCACAAAACTCCATCATTTCCGTCACTGGCGAAAAAAAAATCTGAAGATGGAGCTGATGCCCATGCGCACTATGGTCCAAAGGAGGAGTCACCTATCTCGTGACTTCCAAAGACTTTTCCAGGACAACAACAAAGTGCAAACATCCGGGCCCAACACCAGATGGCGATCTATGGACAGTGTGTGAATCTGCACCTCTACATGCCAAGAACAGATGCATACTGGTAAGTAGCATTTTCCTTTCAGTGAAACCACTATGTAGCTGGGAACTCCTAATGATCAGTGCCAGGACATATGCTTGAGATGGCTTTCTGATCACTTGCAATGTTGTGGCAATTGAACCAGACATTACAGGGTCATATCTGCTCATGCAGATAATGTCCTCAAATATAATATAATGCACCCTTCCTTAGGGTACTAAGGCCTGCTCTAGGGGTGACTTACATATTGTATATGCAGTGTGCATGGGCATGGAACCCAGGGAGTGTGCCATGTCATGTTTTCAAAATGGTTTGTGCCATTTCACACATCCTGCATTGGCATGTTGCATGCAGTTTTGTATGGGTCACTTTGAGTGGCACAATACATTCTGCACCCCATAGGGACCCTCTTTAGTACCCATGCCCTGGGTAACAGGAGTATCATTTACTAGGAACTTCCAGCGGTGCTAAAGTCCTCGCCAATTAGGTTACAATTAGACATTTACCTGTTTTAAGAGAGAAAGCTCTGCCACTGGGGCCTGGTTATCAGGGACCCAGTGCTTTTTGTCAAAAAGCATCCGTACTAGAGCAAAAAGGGGGAATGGCCATTTAAACTAGCAGCACTTTCCTACAAAGACCACACCCATGTCTGCCACTATCCAGAGGCCATACAACTAAGTATTTTCTCTAAAAACATGCCTAAGCAGAAATCCTCTTCTGCTGGAGTCTGGTGTCGAACCCCTAAGCAAAGCCATAAACAGTAGCCATCTTCGGGTCTGGCTCCAGTGCACCATCCAGAGGTGTCAAGCCACATCAGCAGGCAACTCTGTCTTCGCCCTAAGCATCAAGCAACCTCCCTCAGAGCTGAAATTGATGCACCAAGCTCTCCCAAAATTGGCTGCCAGATTGACCCTAAAACCAACTTAGATGCTGGTGCCAGACATGTCTGAGGTCTCGATCCTCCTTCCTGTGCCCTAAGTCCCAACACAAAACAGCGGACTTTTTTTCCTTTTATTTGACCAGACACTGAGATTCTTACTAAGGTGCCTCTGGGCAAGGCCCCACATGCGCACTCGCACATATAAGTAGTTCAGGCTACTCTTTGAGGAAGAGGTGGCTTTTAAAGTACCCTTACCTTTCCACTGTAAGATGTGAAGGGACAGGTAAAAGCACCACCACTCTATGCTCACACTCCACAACACTCCTCCACCACTCCAAAAACGTCCCACACCACCACCTTCTCCTGATTCCTTGACAGGTCATATCTTAGCTTTTCTGACTCTAGGGGCCCTTATGAACTGTTAAATCCCTATGATGAGCCCCCCAGTACCCATGACGGGAGAGGACTATGTGGGTGACCCTCTGGACAGTCGCTACTCAAAGCTGTATCCAGCCAAACCCTTTTCACCCAATGATACTACCACCTACCACACAGTGATTCAGAGTTCAGCCCAGCACCACAAGGTGATTCAGGACGAGGATGCTCTCCTTGTTGAGACCCTCTCCAAAACAGAATAATCTGAAAAAGACTGTTAGTTATAGATTCCCTACCTCAGAATTACCCCCAGGTGTCAGACTGGATCTGGAGAATTTTTTCTTAGCAGTACCCCTGCACATCGTTTGGTGGCGTCTGTCGACTCTGTCGTTGTGGTCGCTGGGAGTATGTTGTGTTGCCTACTTAAATGCCACCCCTGTACACTGACGTCCGTTCTGTCTTTTTTCCTCGCCAGCCTAGCACAGACCTGGAGAGAGTTACCCCTTTAGTCACTTTTTGACTAAGCTCTTTTCAGCTTTTTGTCTGCTTCTTTTCAAGTCTTCGACTCCTGTTGCGCAAGGCATGTCCCATCGTCGGACTGACTTAAAACCCTGTGAGGCCAGTCACAAACTGCCCGCACCTCGAGTTTCTTTGGTGTCTGTAGTACGACCACAACCTGAAGTCGTGCTCTGACTGCCAGGCCATGAATCTTAAGTCTTTGCGGGAGTGGTCCCAAAAGCTCTTGGAGGCTCCGCAGTCTCCTCCGTGTCGCTCCCATCTTGCTCGAGGGGAAGGTTTCGAGACTGCTCGCAGAGCCATCACACCTCGTCTAAGTCTTCAAAATCCTCAGGTACGTCGAAGCACAAGAAGGCGAAGAAGCACCAGTGCTCTTCGCCTTCTCTCCTTCGGTCGGCTGACGCGATGCGGGATCTGGAGCGTCGTTGCTCTAAGGCTCGATCTTTGGTGCCTCGTTCAGGGACCACTCTACGCCTCTCTCTTTTTCCAGGGAGCCCGGGCGTCCCCTACCTTTGTGCATTTTACTAAGTCCAACAAAGTGTCTTTGGGCAGCTCAACTCCGTTGGCGCGCCTTCAGGCCTTGCGGAGCCTGTTGGGGGTCCTAGGCCTTCGATACTGGCGGCTCCGGTTCCAGAGGGCCCCCGCAGATGCAGACCTGGACCGTATCGACACTGGTCACCTTACTCGACCTTCCCCAGAGACCATGCCCCCAGCCGACGCCATCCCCATCCTCACCCCTGAGGTGGATCCAGAACTGGATCGACGTCGAATCAGATGCCAGAGGGTACTTTTATTCCCCTGTTCATTCCTGGTATTCCCTATCACTCAGAAGGTGGTGGTGAGGATTGGGAGGGGTTGCTAGACCCTTTGGCAGACCAGCTTGAAGAGCCTGACTGGAGAGAGGACCTGGGTGATGCCAGTGGCCTGGACACTTCCCCAGACTTTGGCATGCTTTCTCCCCCTTCCGAGGCTATGGAGGAGGGAGCGTCATACTCTTTGGTGGTGAGAAGGGCACCCGAGGCCTTGGACTTGAAGCTCCCTGCAGTGGCAGTCAAGCAAATCTCCTGACAGAGGTGTTTCAGCCTTCTGCAACCTCCTCTGAACCCCTTCTGCCATTTAACAAAGACCTCACTGATCTCCTTCTGTGCACCTGGTCCAAGCCCAGCACAGGGGCTCCTTTCGAAAGGATGATGCCTGCCGCTCTGGGCGACCGAATTTTCCTCACCCAACACCCTTCCACAGAGATCTTGTTGTTCCAAGTCTCTTCTTCTAAGGGTGCATTCCCTTCTGCTCCCCCAGACCGGGAATCCAAGAAGCTGGATCGTCTTGGGAAGTCTATGGTCTCTTCCTCCAGCTTGGCACTGCGGTCCGTGAATACCACGTTCCTCTTGGGCTGATACTCCAATACTGTCTGTGATACGGTCACGCATGTGCTGCCTCAGTGCCCAGAGGAGGCCCGGGCCATTCTCTCCTAGGCAGTGGCGGATGAGAGGGATGCAACGAAACTCACTATATAGTGTGGACTGGATACCACCGACTCACTGGGCAGAACGATTGCCACGTCAGTAGCTCTTTTTTGCTATGCCTGGTTGAGGATGTCTGGCTTTTCGGGTGATGTCTAGTCAACGTTGCTGGACATGCCCTTCGCTGGCAGTCGCCTTTTTGGCGCTAAAGTCGACTCGGTGCTCGAGCGCTTTAAGAATTCTGGGGCTATGGCCTGATCCTTAAGCCTCGCTGCCTGTCCACCCAGTCTGCTTTACCCCCTGTCGTGGCACCCCACCACGTCCGGCCCAGTGGGGCCACGAGTCCATGCAAACTGCCCAGCCTCTGCATGGCCGCGGACATGGTATCCATCAAATTTGCGGGTCTGGGAGCCATCGGGCAGACCAGTCCACCATCCCCCCACCCACAGCAGCCTCCAAACCCTCCTAGTCGACCCAGCGAGTGGCATGATTCGCCATCACCTCCCCCGCTGGCAATCCATCACGTCAGACAGGCGGGTTGTGCTAATATTCTGAAGGGTCTACTCCCTCCCCTTCGTGACTGCTCCTCCCTCCATTCCACTGTTTTTCAATCGCATGTCTGAGGATCATTTGGAGCTCTGCCAGGAAGTTTCAGCTCTCGTGGCCAAGGGAGCTATTGAAAGGGTCCCTGCACCAGAAGTAGGTTGTGTTGCTATTCCCGCTACTTTCTGGTTACAAAGAAAGACAAAGGCCAGCGTCCTATTCCAGACCATAGGAGCCTCAACCTCTTCCTCCGGAAGGAGGAGTTCAAAATGCTCACGTTGGCTTAGGTCCTGTCTGCCCTCAACCCTGGAGACTGGCTGGTGGTGTTGAACTTGCAGGACACCTATTTCCACAGACTCTACCTATGGTTCACGGTAGGGCACAAATATTTTCAGTTCACTGTGCACCCCTTTGGCCTTAACAGTGCCCCTCGAATGTTCACAAAAGTGATGCCGGTGGTCGCAGCTCATCTGCGCAGATCAGAGGTTCCAGTCATTCCCTATCTCGATGACTGGCTGTTGGGCTCGACCCAGGCTGTTGTCTCCCACCTCCAGACTACGGCAGACTTCCTGCACTTGCTGGGGTTCACTATACATGTGCCGAAGTCACACCTGTCTCCCTCGCTCCCTTTCATCGGAGCTCTTCTGGACACAGTGCAGTTTCGGGCCAATGCTCCTGAGCAGCGATTCTTGGATATTCAGGCAACCTCTATCCCGGATTTCAGTGAGAATGAACCTGAGGCTGCTGGGCCTCATGGCCTCCTGCATCCTGCTGGTGGATCATGCCAGGTGGCATATGCAGGCTCTGCAGTGGGACCTGAAGTTCCAGCAGGCGCAGCAACACAGGGATCTTTCCGACTACGTTCAGATGTCCAGAGGGAACTGCACAGCAACTGCCATGGTGGTTAACGGGCCAGGATTGTGTCAGAGGCAGATCCCTCTCCCTTCCCCAACCAGAACTAACAGTGGTGACCGATGCGTCACTCCTGGGATGGGGTGGCCATCTGGGAGAGGCAGAGATCTGATGAGTCTGGTCTCCCGCAGAGTCCGGGCTCCATATCAACATGTTAGAGCTACAGAAGATCCACCTGGCACTGAAGGCATTCCATCACTCCCTCAAAGGGAAAGTAGTGCAGGTGTTGACAGACACCACCACCACCATGTAGTACTGCAACAGACAGGGCGGGGTGGGGTTTTAGGCCTTATGTCAAGAGGCTCTTCGCCTTTGGACATGACTGAAACATCAGGGCATGACCCTGGTGGTGCAACACCTGGCAGGTTTTCTGAACGGCAGGGCAGATTAAATCAGCCATCAGGGCCTGGTAGATCACGAATGGTGTCTTCACTTTGGAAGTGGTGTAAGGTCTCTTTCAGCGGTGGGGAGAGCCTTGGTTAGATCTGTTCGACACCGATGAGAATACGCAATGTCAGCACTTTTGCGCGGCAAGTCCAAGGCGGCAGTCGCTTGGCAACGCTTTTCGTTGCTAGTGTAACTGCGGCGTCCTACCCGCTTCTGCCCCGAGTGCTGAAGAAGATCAAGCAAGACCGGGCCCAAGTCATTCTTGTGGCTCCAGACTGGGCACAAATAGTCTGGTACCTCGAGCTCCTGAGCATGGCCATAGATCTTCTGATCAGACTGCCACTTCGGGAAGATCTTCTGTTGCAGGAGCAAGGGACGGTCCTCCACCGGAACCTGTCCAGCCTCCACCTCCTTGCGTGGAGATTGAGCAGTGACAGTTGCCAGCTTTTGACCTACTGCCCGAAGTCTGTAACGTCATCTTGACAGCCAAGCGTCCCTCCACAAAAACGGTATACGCCTGTTGATGGAATAAGTTTGTGGCTGTGGATCCCCTCTTTGCCTCTCTTTCTGAGGTTCTTTTGTTCATCCTTTTTTTGGCCTAGCAGGACTCTGTTCTGGGCACTCTAAAAGGCTATCTTGCAGCTATTTCTGCTTTCCTTCGGCTACCAGGTCAGCCCTCCTTATTCAAGTCCCCTATTGTAAACCGATTCCTTAAGGGCATTATTCATCTGTTTACTCCATCTCCTTTTGTAATGCCTTAAGGGCATTATTCATCTGTATACTCCATCTCCTTTTGTAATGCCCCAGTGGGACTTTAATCTAATTTTAACTTATCTTATGTGTGCTCCCTTCCAGCCTCTTCACAACTGTCCTTTCAGGCTAGTTACCCTGAAAACTGCTTTTCTTGTTGCGATCACCTCTGCCAGTCGCAGGGTGATTGAGCTTCAGGCTCTTTCTTCTAAGCTCCCATTCTTTTCTGTGCATCCGGACAAAGTGGTGCATAGGACGAGACCCTCATTCCTTCCTAAAGTAGTTATACTTTTTCACATAGGACAAACTATCACTCTGCCCACCTTTTTCCCAAATCCGCACCCTTCCAAGAGGGAGGAGAGGCTACACCTTCTGGACCCAAAACGTGTGCTGTCTTTCTACCTTGACCGCATAAACATTTCCGGGTGGATAATCAACACTTCGTTGGCTATGTGGGTGCTAAGAAAGTTCGGGCTGTCCAAAAGCGTACCATCTCTCGATGGGTTGACCTATGTATCAAAATCTGTTACGCTTTAGCGAAGAAGGAACCTCCAGTGGGGCTGCATGCTCTTTCCACTAGAGCTACGGAAGCATCTTGTGCATTTTCACATGGAGTCCCATTCCTTGACATCTGCAAGGCGGCAACGTGGGCGTCTCTGCACATATTCACGAGACATTATGCCTAGACAGCCAAGTCCGGAGGGACTGCTATTTTGCCCATTCTTTCCTCCAGGACTTTCTGGTGTGAACTTGGTTCGCAGACTCTGCTCCAGGGTTGGTATTGCTGGGGTATCTATTCTAAGGTAGGGAATCTATAACTAACTGTCTCTTTCAGATGAACAAGTTACTTACCTTCGGTAACGATGTATCTGTAAGAGACATAGGTTAGTTATAGATTCCTTACCCCCTCCCCAAACCCATCCTCCTTGCTATGCAAACTGATTTCTAAGGATAGGGACACCCCTACAGGGCCCTAGTTGTGGCGCACCAGTGGTCAGTGCCTTTCATTGCTCTGCGCTTCTGACATGGAAAGTTGTGTCAAAACTGACGTCAGCGCCCAGGGGCTGTCTAAGTAGGCACCGCAACGTCATTCTGGTGACCATGATGCCGATGACGGACGCGGAGTCAACTGATGCAACCTACCAACGCACAGGGGTACTGCCAAGAAAAAATTCTCCGGATCCAGTCTGACGCCTGGGGGTAATTCTAGCATAGGGAACCTTTAACTAACCTATGTCTCTTACAGATACATCGTTAACGAAGGTAAGTAACTCGTTCAAAAGCACAGTTCATTCCCATGCTGAAGGGTATGCTAAAGGCCTTCCCAGACAACTTCAGGGAGTCTGTAAAGAGGAAGGTTGTTACACTTAGTGGACAAAAAGTGCACGGCTTCACAACCCACTGCACATCAATGATTAGTTTCCTCCAGACTCCCTTGTTCACACAGCCCGTAAACCCGCCTTTGCATAGTCAGAAGTGCTGCTGCCTCTTCAGACAGGACATCCTCCAACTGTAAGGACGGTAATGAAAATGCTGGGAATGATAGCCACATGCGTTGCTGTTGCGTCTCCTCTGAAAGTGCCTTGCATGACAGTCACAAGTGGAGGGTCGATGGGAAGGTCTAGTTGTTTGTGACCTGTAAACTGTGCTCTCTGCAGTGGTGGAACAACAACAACCTGTTACTTTGCAGGGCTTTCCTCAACCCATACCCGCAAGTGAGCGTTACCACTGATGCTTCACTGGTAGTGTGGGGGATGCACCTCAAACGCAACACTGTACAAGGCACCTGTACACCCCAGGACTTAGGCTGTATCATCAGTTACACCAAGCTAATGGCAGTCCATAAAGCCCATTGAGCCTTCTTCAAGCTCATCTGGGGGATGACGATCCTCAAAAAGACAAACAGTGATTGCCGTGTACTACATTCAGAAGGAGGGGGAACACCCCACCCTCCCTCCCTCCCATCAAAATCTACCTCTTATAAGAGCATTTACCACTGGTTGACAATGACTGTGCAGATCTACTCAGCAGAATGCATCAACAAGTCAAAAAGTTAGATTTCCACCCACAAATCTTCCAAAGGCACTTTTAATGTTTTGGCACCCAACTGTTGCCCTCTGGCCATCCCTGCTTACACAATTTGCCAAAACGTAGCCTCTAGGTATCCACAGTCCATGGGCAATGCACTGGATGAATTTGTCAGGGATATTTGCCTGCACTTTTCCTCCTCTTCATCTAATCCCATACACGGTGAGTCAAGGGCAACAGGTGTCCATGACAATTACCCTGGTGGCTACAAGCTTGGCCTTACAACTCTAATGCTCCATGCTGCTAGAGATATCCATCAGCCCCTGCAAGAATCTGCTGCTAAGGCTGCATTTTCTCCAGCAACATTGAGGTAAAATCATACATCAGTATAACAAGCAGCTCTACCTACCGAACTGGCAACTGAGATCAGTTTGGCTACTCCAACCTCCTAGAGGAGTGTGTTTATACTGCACGACTACGGAAGAACCATTTGAAACTTCTGAAGTAGGAAATCGGATAACTCCAATATTAAAAAACATCAGAAAGGATGGGGCCTCGGGACCCAATGGCCTGCCTGGAAGCCTTTTCAAAGAAGACAGTGATTTCTGTGGAGCCTTATTCACTCTGCTTTATCAGTTCTGCCTGGATACACCAACGGTGCCCTTAGCTTTGAAAGACTCCTTGCTTCAACCGATTCATAAAAAGGGCGACACTGGAGACCCAACCAATTATAGGTTGATAGCCCTTTTGGATATTGAGGCTAAAGGATATGCAAGTCTCCTCCTGCAGGATCTGCAAAACATTGCTAATGATAATGAAATTCTTCCAGCATATCAGCCCGGCTTTAGGCCAGGAGTTTCGACATTAGACAACATTCTAGCCCTTGCCTACCTGGTAGAACAGTGTACTGAGGAAAAACAGCCCCCACTCTTTGCATGCTTTGTGGATTATTCTGCAGCATTCAATGGCGTCAACAGTAATTTGCTGTGGAGGAAATTACAAGATTGAGGGATTCCGATTACACTGTTGAACGCAATCTTTGCTCTCTACACCGGAATTTGGGTACGAGTGAAAGTAACGACTAACTCGGTGACCAAAAAAATCTACACAGACCGTGGTCTAAAACAAGGGTGCGTACTGGCACCCTAGCTTTTTAACCTCTACACTGCAGACCTCGGCAAAACAATTTCGAAAGCCAATTCCTTATCTCCGAAAATTGGGTCTACCAGACTGTTTTTACTGCAGTATGCAAACGACATGGTGCTTATGGATCATACCAAAACAGGTATGCAACGAATACTGCATGCATTAAACATCTATAACAATGAAAATGACCCAAGAGCAAATGTAGGGAAAACAAAGGTAGTGTTGTATAGCTCCTATATATCCTTATATCGTGTTAAGTTAGCATAGGTACATTTGAGATTTAAACGCCATTTTTCCTTTCTTGCAACTTCTGCACACGAACCTTAATTGTTGACTTAGCTTTCAACCTAGTGGTTTGCCGTGGTGTATGTGAGAATAATATGTTATTGCTCTGATATCAGTTTTGTTTGTTAAACCATGTCTGCACGGAGAGTGCTGAAGTTTCAGGAGCAACACGATATGGAATTGTTATGAGGTCTGATCTCCACGCCTTCATAGTCATAACACAAGTGCAGCCTTTGCCAACTTGGGCTTGAGGCGGGATTGATATTGCTTTGCACGAGAATTGTTAACACACTTGATGCGGTGCACATGCAGAGAGAGCTGGTGTATGCTGATGTGATTCCTTCATGCTAGGACACTAAGGTATGGGCCCGCCCTAAAACAACCCAAAGAGACCTTCTTAGCTAATAATATAATATATGTGTTAGGGAGGGTGAGATATAAGTGTTGTTAACTCTTATTCATTACAGCATGTTAACATGCTGTCACCATTCGCTTTTTATGTCTTAGTAACTATGCTGGTAATTTTGATACTGATAATAAGTATACTTGTATTATCTAAGATACTGCGCCTGAGAAGACGGCATTAGTAAATAAACATTTCAAATGCACATGTGTCTTCTTTACTCCATGTTCTGGTTTGTAATGATAATATAACGAAAGAGTGTTCATGAGTCCCACGTACCCTGAGGTACTGTAAGTTCATGTTCTGGTTTGTCTAAACATTGGGAGTTTGATATGTCCAATGAGACACTGTAGCTAGCTCGGTAAGGGGTGAGTTGGTTGCTAAGGTAAGTTTTGGGACACCCTAATTTGCCGAGGTTCCACTCCTCTGTGCACAGTTCTGTGTGAGTACAGAAACCCTGCTACATGGCGCCCAACGGTTTCGGTGGTCTTATATCATGACACTCGAGTAGTTTATCGTTCATGCCTTAACCCCTTCACATCCGTTTCCGGAAAACGGGGTGTCGGTGAAACCTACCTATTTTTTGAAATAGGTCTTTATTCAAGCTTGATTCTTTCTTAAACGGTTTCTTTGAATTACTACCCAGTTGTGCTACAAAGTATTCTTTGTGTTTTCTTGTTTCCAGTGTTGTCATGGCGGCGGTGGCTATTGCGCAGCATAGTCGCGTAGCGGTACGCAACCATCTTCAGACGTACCAAGTCCCAGTAGATGGGATGGCTGTGATTTTCGTGGTATGTGCAGATCCGGCGTTTCCTTACGAGTTGTTTTACTCTTGGGTTACGTTTCCGGCTGTGGACGCTAATTCTGGTTTGTTCCACTCCTACACCGCCTCGGATGTCCCGGCTGAATATACGCCGTACAGGGCATTGGAAATACCTATTGATCATTGGCAGCATCGAGTTTGGTTTGATGGCGCCCTCCCCCACTCTTTGTCCGCTGCGAGGTTAGGTCCACTCTCAATTCCAGGTACAAATTGGCCTGCGTTGGGTGGCTTTACCCCGCACCCGAATCACGGGGCTTGTACCCTAGCAGAAATTCGCAGGCTACATGTTATTTCCATTTCCGTGATTCGTGCTTTAGTGCAATACATCGGTCGACATCTTCCTGGTGGTCCCCAGGGGGGTGCGGCCGCTCCCATGGAACGAGGCGGAATGCGTCTCAATCCAGTGATGGTTAATTCGGTTTTTGGTGCGCGTCCAGTTGACAACGATGACTTCCCATTCTGGCTAGCAGAGAAGTTTGATCAACTGGAGGCGGTTTTTCCGAATTCTACTCCTGCTGATAAACATCGAATGTTAACGATTACTCTACCGAAGGATATAACTCCTGAACTTGTTGACTGTGAAAGCTGGGGAAAAACTTTTGCGGCAGTTTATACGAGGTGCTTCGGCACCCCGTCTATGAATGCCCTGCCTGAAATCATTAGACGTGTTCAGAATGATCACGGTCCGGAGGCAGCGGTTGAATTGGGTATGCGCCTGTGTGGTTCATTTGAGATTGTAAGTGATCTCATTCTCTCCAATGTTAAAGGAGATGCAGTTAACTTTCAGGTGTCGAATGCTTTGGCTGCTCTGCCCGATGCCGACAAACCCCGCCAGTTAGCAAAGATTGTGGTGGCCGCATATAAGACAATTGGCCGCACAAGTAGAGGTCTGAAATATTTTCCAGTGAAGGATAAAAAACAACCTCAGGGACAATCTGCAGTGACAGATGTCCAGCCCAAGTCCAAAAAACAGAATTGGCCTAAAAAACAGACACAGGGGAAGCAGACTAGGCAAACTCAGGATTCTGTTCCTGCTATACAAGCTCCTGCGCCGGCAGACAGAGTTTATGATTTGCGCGATCGCGCGATGATTAAATCACCTGATCGTTTTCAGGGTTCTGATCAACGCTCTCCTCGTTCCTTTCAGGAAACATCGGCCCAGAAGACCGGTGGTGGAGGAGGGGGTGGACGTGGACGTGGTGGCCAGCAAGGACGTGGTCAGTCCCGCCAGACGGACGGCGCAGTGAAGCAGGAGGATTCTACGCCTAAGCGTCCGCAGTTTGCGAAGAAGAAAGTCGCGGCCTTAACAGCGCATAGATATGCCACAGATAGTGAGAACGCGGCTTCGGAATCTGACGTGGGCTCTGACCTTGCTGGACAGCGCGGCGGAGATTACCATAGTCAGAGAGGCGCTCCGTCCACTACTGAGGGTGACAGCGACTGAAGTGTTTGTTGTAATAGAAACAGCTGATACGAGATTAGCTCCCCCTGAAAGACTTTTTGAAATTGTCCTGTTAATTGAAGGTGACATACAGCGTACTGTCAGAGGGGTGTTTTGGGAGAACCTTTCGTCTACGTACGACATTTTGCTTTCCGAGGCTGACTGGCCCCCACCTTTTGTGCTCGCAGCGCCGCGAGGGGGGGAGGTAATCCTTCCCAGTTTCGCGCACACTGTCTCGACTGAGCATGCGCAGCATTTTGCAGAAGAGTGGGCTCGGGCTCTTGCACCGGCTCTCTACCGCAACCAATGTGGTTGGGACAAATTGTCCCCATGCCACGAAATTCCTTTGCGGTCTGAGCCGCAGCCTCAGCCTCAATATCCCATACGGCGTGAAGCTAAAGCGGCCGTCGCAGAAATCCTTGAACAATTGGAATATCAGGGAGTTATTGAAACGTGTGTGTCACCAATGAATAATCCCCTTTTTACTGTGACCAAACCTGACGGATCATATCGTTTGGTATTGGATTACCGGCATTTGAACTCGCATTGCCGTAACTGTGCAGTACAGAATACTCATGGCTCTGCCCTAGTGGATAGTCTAGTGCGTAAGCGTTTCAAGACAACGCTTGACATTTCCAATGGTTTTTATGCCCACAGACTGGATGGCTTTAGCTCCCAATGGACAAGTTTTACGTCCGCTGGGGTGCAAAAATGCTTCCGGCGACTCCCAATGGGCTACAAAAATAGTCCTGGGGTCTTCACCTCCAGAATAGTCACACTATTGGAGGGAATCGATCCGGATGCATGTTCTTATGTGGATGATATTTATCTCACAGACGACGAAATTTGGATGCATCTGTGTCGAGTGAATTCCATAATTTGTACCTTTGCAGACATGGGTTACAAATTTAATTTTGCAAAATCGCACATTGCAGAACACACAGTGTTGTTTTTGGGCTATGAGCTCAACAATGAAGGTAGAGGTTTGGCTCCTCACTTCTTAGAGAAGTGCGCACAATTGCGCGCTCCAACAACTCTGAAAAAATTACAGTCTTTACTGGGCTTTTTGAATTTCGGCAGAACTTACATTCCGGATTATGCCCAGCGTATCAAGCCTCTGTATGCTTTGATACAACCAACTTTTTCAAAATCATGCTGGCTGCCTGAGCATTCAGCCATTTTGCAATCCTTGCAGGCTGATCTGCTCGCTTCTAAATATTTACTGACTCGTGATAACCACACCAACCTGGTAATAAGAATAATTCCTGGGACGGTGGGTTTCACATACCTCACTTTTAATGAAGGTGACACAGTACCTATTGCTTACAAGTCACACTTGTACACTTCGGCTGAGATGCGGTTTCCCACAGTAGAAAAGGTTTTAACTGCTGTACAGATGGCTATTCTAAAGGAACGAGCACTGTCTCAGGGGAAACGCATGCTAGTGGTAACACCCTGTCCTCACTTGGAGGCAGTCACGAAAGCCAGTGTACCGAATTCAAAGGCTTTGCACCCTCGGTGGATTCAGTGGGCAGCGTCATTGTCATCCACGGATGTCATGTTTATTTTTGACGCTTCCTTACGGTCGCAGGAGTACTTGCAGTATGAATTCGTTCATCCTGCTCCTCTGGCTATGCGACCTTTGGAGGACTTCCATTGCATCATTTACACTGATGGGTCGGCGCAGGTTGCGCATGGCTCTAAACATGCCTACGTTTCCGCATGCGCCATTGTGGTCGGTGCTATGTTGAATGATGAGTTCGTTTCCAGGGAGGTGCACACGTTGCCCCTGGGCGATTGCACCGCACAATTGGCAGAGCTTCGTGCTCTCTTACTAGCTTTGGAGTACGCAGATCCAAGCGTTACTACTCTAATTGTAAGTGATTCTTACTACTGTGTCCAGTCTTACAATGAAAACTTGTTCTTTTGGATTCAAAATGATTTTCATGATTCCAAGGGTAGCACAATAAAACATAAAATGATCTGGGTTCGAGTGGCAGAGCTTAAGGCTATGTTGCCACTCGTTTATGTGATTCATACTCTCGGTCATCAGCGCGTAGGAGTTCACGCTGTTGGCAACTCGCTTGCTGATGAAGCAGCGAAATCAGCAGTATCTACATACTTAGTTGCAGCAGTTACTAGGTCTAAAACCAAGATTGATAGCGACATCTTGGCGGCGATTGCTGCCTCTGAGAAGGGAAGTAAACATCCTGCGGGATTCCCTTCGAAGTATAAATACCACTTAAGTCCCGAAAAGGTTCCTTTTGTGACAATTCCTGATGTTGGGGAACGGCTGATTCCCAACTCGGATCGCAGAACAGACTTGATTACAGCGGCTCATGAAGGTGTGGCGTCTGCGCATGCGGGCGTCTCAGCCACTGTAACGCAACTACAACAACGTTTCTGGTGGCGGGGACTGTACAAACAGACGCGTGATTATGTCCTTCTTTGTGACATATGCCAGCAGATTAAACCTTCAACTGCTACGCGTCCGCCACAGACTCAGTTGTACATTTCTAATAAACCACTGGGCTGTGTTTATTTAGATCACTGCGGTCCTTTTTCATCTGATACTGCGTATAAGTACATCTTAGTAGCAGTTGACTCATGCACACGCTTTGTGTGGGTATGGCCACATCGCAGCGCTGATTCACGGACTGTCATTAGAGATTTGCGTATCTTTATAGGGATTTTTGCCTGTGGTACCTTCCATTCGGATCAGGGTCCGGCTTTCGCCTCTAAGGCGTATAAGGATGCCATGACTTCGATGGGGGTCCAAGTCAAGTTTTCGTCACCCTACAGACCTGAGGGTAATAGTGTAGTTGAACGAATGAACCGTGATTTAAAGCAATCTTTGACAGCCCGAGTTATAGGCACTGGCAGAAACTGGCTGGCTCACCTCTATGGCGTGCAGCGTGCTCTTAATAATCTCCCTAGAAGGTCTCTGGGTGGGCGGACCCCATACGAAATGCTCTTTGGCATCAAGATGTACGTCCCTGACCTTGACGGTCTAGACTCTGTGGTTCGCGCCACTTCCTTTGACGCAGATGAACATTGCAATGTTTTACAGAATCTACAAAAGACCAGAGACAGTCTTGCAAAGGAACATTTGCCCTCCACATCGGATGATGCGTTGCAGATCCCGGTAGTTGGCTGGCTACCCCAAGTTGGAGAACTGGTTCGGGAGAAGATCGACAACAAGAAAGAGTTTGGTCCCTCCTATCGAGCTCCTGTCCCAGTGCTTGGAGTGAAGGGCACAAGAACAGTCATTTTACCACCACTTCCAGGTCGTAAGGAAAACAGGTTTATTTCTATTGACAATGTCAAGATACACAGAGTGGCCGATTCTTCTTAGCATGACACCAGCTGTTTCCTGTCCTTCCATTGTGAGAAATTCAATTATGCCCACTGCTTCTAATAATGAACCTGAGGTGGCCATCGAATTACCTGCTGTTTCCAGTCCATTATTGAATAATTTACCAGGAACTAACCTTGATGAGACAGACTATACATACCCCACTGATTTGTCCATGCCTGACCTGCAAGCTCGTTTAGCCACAGAATCCAGATTTTCATTTGACTCTGCTTCCCTTGCCTCGAAAAAACCCTCTCAAATTGCGGTATATGCTAGCCTGTTTAAAAAACATTTTTTGATTCCTCCTTGGATATACATTTGGCTGGTCCTTTTTTCGGTTTACCTTTTTATGTCAATTGGTTTTGTGTTTTATTTTTTTCGGATTATGAATGGACACTATGTCGAGGAGAGAACTTGCATTACTCATTTAAATGGAACATTGGCCCCACTTTCCTCTTCACATTCTACACACAGATTAAAAAGAGACTTGACTTTGGTTAACATCACAGCATGGCCTGTTCTGGATGGAATCGCGTGGGATGCAGTTCGTTTTCAGATTCATGGCCCAACGGAAGTCGTTAATGTTCCTAATGTACTAAGAGTTAATATGGGGGATGTGGTGAAACAAAACATACGTTCTGATGATTGGGATGTTAATGCTGTGGAAAGTTTGTTTTCTGATTTGAAATACTATGCTGCTTTTGATGCTGAGGATTTATATTTAGAATCTGCTAATTATGGTGAATTGTTCTGTTACCAACATTATGGCAATCACTTCTTACACAAAACATCTTCCCGAAGGGATGCTGTTAATTTTACTCAGTGGGAACATTGCCCAGCTCCTACACAAGGGAGTTCAGAAACGTTTCTTAAAAAGTATACTTATTTCACTGACTTTAACCAGTCCAATCCCGAGTCCTTTTATTTTAAATTTCACAAACAGCCACTGTCCAAGGTTAGACTTACCGATACTAAATTGTTGTATTCGAAGGCCTTCCTAGGTCAATTAGTTACTGGGGGCTATGAGTTATGGAAGGAAACAATAGACCTTAAATCGGTTTGGGGTTCAAGGGCCTGGCAGGTACGAGGCACTGAGGCTTTGCACCGTGCATGTCTCATCCCGAATCATATGTTGTTTTTAAATGAAACCATTTCCCAGACCACATGCTTTGGATTGGCTACATCTAAACGGTTAAACACCCCGTCTTTCCCGGAGTTGGAGGAATATGAGGATTGGAGTAATTTTACTCGATTGTCCATTAAAGATATACAGGCTCTGCTTCTTAATTCCTCCTTTAACATTTCCAGTATGAATCCCAAGGGTTGGCTGCTTTGGCACCGTAGTGCTGATTCTTGCCAAAAAAGATTTTTAAATATAACTGACGGTTTTAAGACTGTTAGATCTGATCCCCGGTTTGATTTGAGTCATACTGTCACCTCTTACTCTGTGGGCAAGTTGTGTCAAGCTTGGCTGAAACATTCAACTTTACCTGCGGTTAAGTATCACCTTTCCAAACTGAATGCAGACGTGGATTTGAATGATTTCATTAAGGGCCCAGCTAGTGGCAGGTCGAAACGGTGGTTATATGGGGTTTACAATGAAATTTGGAAACTCTCACAGATTGAGGCTGCTTCACGCCTTAGGGCTATTGATCAGGCGAATCTTGAGAAAGTGCTTGCAGTTGTTGACAATAGCATTAACGTGCTTTCCTCTAGAATTTACACATTAGATAATATTGTGTCGTCTGTTGTTGATATTGTGCATGATGAAGTGTCAGTATTATACCATGGTCAAAATCAATTACGGTCAATCATGCAGTTTGCATGGACACTTCAGACTCTGAAAATGGGTAAAGTTCCCTGGGGATACATGAACGTTTCCTCTTTATTTTCACCGTTTAATTTGACAGATAAACAACGCTTGCTTTCAATGCGTGATGATTCCTTTTCTATGCTCCATATTGAAAGGTTGGAATCTTTACCTTTTTCTGTGGCAGAAGCCACTACTGCTACGTGGCTTATCCACGGTTTAATAACACTGCCTTTTGCTTTATATAAGTTTTCAAATTGTATGAAATATGTGCCAATAGGTCGTTTTGAACCCTTAGGTAGCGGTTTTCTTCATGAGGTCTGGTCACTCCCATACACATACAGATGTTTCAAGGATGAACAAGAAGTTTATCTAACAGGGGATGAGTGTACTGAGACGCCAGATCATTCTTTAATGTGCAGACACATACAGTTACACGGTTCATGTAACAAGGACCGACCGAATATGGCTTGCGTTTTACAGGGCACGCCAGTTCCTGCTATCATCCCCACGTTTAAATTGTTAGAGAATGGTAGTTATTTAATGCTCAATAATGAAAACTGTTGTGGTTTAATTAAAGGTATAGCTTTCATAGTAACAGTTAGTGAGCGAGTTATTTGCTGCAGAAATGTTCTTTATCCTCCCACACGTGAACATAGGGAGTCTTCCATTTGGCCACAGATACCGACCTTGGGAGCAGAATTCAGCGGCATGGCTAGAATAAGAGCTCTATTGTCCCAGAAAGAGGTGGCCTTGAGCTCGGCCCGTGAAACTTTCGTGCTTCACATTGCTAACACCCGTACGGAGGTTCAGGCTCTTTTAAACACTGATTTGCCTTTGCATTTCGGAGCCATGGTCCGTTCTATCTTTAACGCATCCTCCACAACGGGCCTAGCGCATTTTTTTAAAGTTGTTAGCGGTGGTCTCGTGACTTCCTTTGAGAAGATTTTTGGAGTCATCCCTGCCTTCTTCCATTCTATTTTTTCGTCCTTATTTGGAGGGTTCCCGTTTTTACTTGCATTAGCGGCTGGCGCATTGGTGGTTTTCTGCCTTTTTAAATATGGATGCCCTTCCTGTGCAAGACCACGCTCGGCTGCTACTGACGCGGTTTCGCAACCGCATGCTTGATTATTATGGCACACTGCCGTTGGCGACTCTAAGCACGGCGTTTGGATTATCTTTTCGGTTCTCCTATTTCACCTGTGTCCAGCCTGTATTTCGCTGCCTGACCTGTGATTTCCTTTGGGCCATTGATTTGTGTCTCTGCGGACCAATATCTTCTGACGTCGATTTTGATCAACTGATGAGTCCTATCATTGCTCACGAGTTGGTTTGTTCTGACGAAAGGATTATGGCCTTGGCGGTGGCACATGGACTAATGGGTCCCTGGGATGTGTTGTCGGCAGCGCAAAATTTCTTGGAACGAGGTTTTCTTGAATACCCACCGAGCTGTCCTCTGATGGTTCTAGAGGATCCGGTGCTGGAAGATCACGTATGTTCCTTTCATCTTTTAAATTGGATGGCTGAACTGTTTTCGGATGAGGACAGTGACTTCCTCCTGGAGGCTGTTGCAGCTTACTTTTCATATACAGTCTTATCATAGACACTGCCTCAAATTGACATGCTGATTGATAGCATTTCCTTGATTTTATTGACTTTTAGTCAAGACGTTTTTTTTTTTCTTGCCTATTGGCTTGAGCCACATTATACTTGTGGGCTATTTTTTAGCATTAGTTTTTATAATTGAATTTTTATTCATGCTCGTTTATAATTGGATTCTGCACTCATGTGATGGCACTTCTGTTATCTTATTTAGTCCGTTCTCGGATCATGGGGGGGTGTTGTATAGCTCCTATATATCCTTATATCGTGTTAAGTTAGCATAGGTACATTTGAGATTTAAACGCCATTTTTCCTTTCTTGCAACTTCTGCACACGAACCTTAATTGTTGACTTAGCTTTCAACCTAGTGGTTTGCCGTGGTGTATGTGAGAATAATATGTTATTGCTCTGATATCAGTTTTGTTTGTTAAACCATGTCTGCACGGAGAGTGCTGAAGTTTCAGGAGCAACACGATATGGAATTGTTATGAGGTCTGATCTCCACGCCTTCATAGTCATAACACAAGTGCAGCCTTTGCCAACTTGGGCTTGAGGCGGGATTGATATTGCTTTGCACGAGAATTGTTAACACACTTGATGCGGTGCACATGCAGAGAGAGCTGGTGTATGCTGATGTGATTCCTTCATGCTAGGACACTAAGGTATGGGCCCGCCCTAAAACAACCCAAAGAGACCTTCTTAGCTAATAATATAATATATGTGTTAGGGAGGGTGAGATATAAGTGTTGTTAACTCTTATTCATTACAGCATGTTAACATGCTGTCACCATTCGCTTTTTATGTCTTAGTAACTATGCTGGTAATTTTGATACTGATAATAAGTATACTTGTATTATCTAAGATACTGCGCCTGAGAAGACGGCATTAGTAAATAAACATTTCAAATGCACATGTGTCTTCTTTACTCCATGTTCTGGTTTGTAATGATAATATAACGAAAGAGTGTTCATGAGTCCCACGTACCCTGAGGTACTGTAAGTTCATGTTCTGGTTTGTCTAAACATTGGGAGTTTGATATGTCCAATGAGACACTGTAGCTAGCTCGGTAAGGGGTGAGTTGGTTGCTAAGGTAAGTTTTGGGACACCCTAATTTGCCGAGGTTCCACTCCTCTGTGCACAGTTCTGTGTGAGTACAGAAACCCTGCTACAGTAGTCATTTTTGGGAAGTATACGAACAAACTGAAAAAAACTGTGGAGAATGGGTAACCTGAAAATAGAAACAACAACTAAAGACAATTACTTAGGGGTTTGGATCATGAGCAGTGGGAAGTCGGCAGCACACACTGCATCTATTAAAGCAAAAGCCAAGACAGTGACGTATGCCCTCTGCAAACTGAATTCCAAACTAAGTAGTCCGACAACTGGACCCATTAGAAAGGTTACAAGAGCCAAGTTACTCCCCTCGATTACATACGGCCAACTAGCATTTCCCGCGGCATCACTTAACATCATGGAACGTGCCAATTGACGAGCATTTAAACAGATCTTTCATATACCTGCCCATGCTCAGAACACCTTGGTACGCCTTGAATTTGGGCTAAACAATCAGCGCTATGAACATTGGGCCTCATTTGTTCGGTACTACCGAGGGGTTTGTGCTGCCCCCCCAAACACAATGAAGGCAATCTTGAAGGAAATCTTTGTGAAAAGTAACAACTTGTGGGCCAACGGCCTTCTAACTGCTTGCACTGAATTGCACCTGAACTTGTCTAACTGGCAGGATTTTATTTATCAACCCGGTTTTTTAATTTTTTTTTTAAAGAAACAAGTTAGATTGCTGTCCAAGGAAGCGGACTTGAAGGAACTAGAGTCTTCCAGCAGCAACATCTGGCTTTTAGCCAGTTTCTTCCACGATAAACTGAGCCAGCCATACCTTGACTCTGCCTTGAATAAGTCAATTTTAAAGCAATTCTGTCAGTGAGATTGATGGTACCACCGATAAAAGACATCAACAGCCGTGGGAAAACATTATAGGTTGTCACTACTTGCAGATTGTGTCACCAGTATGAGGAATCCATGGCGCAATGGTCTGTATATGTCACCATTTGAATGATGCACGTCACACTTTACTGAAACCCTTGTTTTTAAAATATGGGATATGCACCTGTTTAGATGCCATGAACTTCTCTTTAAGCTGGAGATCCCAATGGAACTAGCAAGATTAGCAAAATTTGCCCACAAGGTGAAAGAAGTATTACATAATGACTCAGTCAAAGACTAGAGACAAACTAGTCTTAAACTTGCGGTCCCGCTTTTTTCTTAAATTAGCAATCACCAGAATGTTTTAAAGAAATGATTAAGTCTTTTATATTACTAACAGTTTCGTTAAATGAAATGATCATGTTTTATTTATGTTCAAAAATAGTGTCTGGACGGAGTGTTCTCCAACCAGCCTTTTTCTTTTAACAATTTTAATTAATTGAAACAAACAAATTCATACTGCACGACTCATGTAAATCCACCATACATGCATACTACACAGCCAATCGGAAAAGATTTGTCCATCAATGAATCTCCAAATAAATTGATTCCCTTAAAGTGCTCATTACAGAATATCATTTGTTGCCCCTGTACTTTAGAAAGGAAGGCTAATGATGCACCTCCGTACTCTTACACTTATTAACAGTTGCAGCCTTTATGCAAAATAGGGATCACTTGTGCCTCTTCAAAATATTTGTAGTGAAGGCCTTCATAGAGAGGCTTCAGAGAGCGATTCCTCCAAGAAATCCTCTTGCTCCCGTTTTTAATCTTAACATAGTACTCCTACAGCTCATAGGTCCACCCTTTGTACCCGACAACCAGACTCTGTAGCCAAAAGGGCCTTACAAGCGCTAGACATCAAAAGGGTGCTTGTGTACTATATATATATATATATATATAAATATATATATATATAAATATAACACCAAGCCATTTCTAAAAACAAAGTTTTGATCTGGTTTAGTGGTATTGATTCTAGGTACCGGCGCCACACAGGAAAGTCCACCTATGTTGTTCTTAATTGATAAGATATACATGTATTTCACTATACAACAAAATGCATTTCAAACAAAATGATCCTTAGTATTCAAGGTATTCTTTGGTGTGGTTTTTATTTCAGGAGACGTCACAGCCAACACGTGTTTCGTCGTAATGGGAATGTAACCCACGACTTTCTCAAGGCTGTTAAGTAGAGAAAAACGAGCATTGTAACTTGTAGTTCTAGTGAACACATTATATTGCAAACTTATGTACACATTGTGTTACTGTTATTAAGAGACATGCATAAAATATTACTTGGATATGGTGGTGTTCAACATAGTACATTTACAATATAAACTGTATTAGCTGTATGCTATTAACGATTCATTTTTTAGAAAAGTACAGCTCGTGATTTACATGGTGACTTCTGTGAAAACAGAAGGTCTATGGCCCATTTCAAAACATGTGGAGAAACCAGTGTTAACTATCACCGTGCCGTGCATATGTCAACGTGCTGGATGATCTAAAGTTTGGGAGATAGTGTTTCTAAGTTTTATTAAGAATTGTGATATCATGCATAGTGTGGGTAATCATAAGGGTACCTAGTCTTCTTGTTGATAATTCTGGATTGAGAGAAATAACAGCGAAGTAAGGCGCTGAACTCAATCGAAAGTAGGCATTCTTATATTTAAGACTTTTATAGTTATCCATATATCGTTTACTTACTGAAGTTGAGGTGATACTTCCGACCCTCAAGGGGTTCTGTTGGGGATTTATTCGAATCCGGTGATTCTTGTAGACGTATGTCTCTTAATAACAGTAACACAATGTCTACATAAGTTTGCAATATAATGTGTTCACTAGAACTACAAGTTACAATGCTTGTTTTTCTCTACTTAACAGCCTTGAGAAAGTCGTGGGTTACATTCCCATTACGACGAAACACGTGTTGGCTGTGACGTCTCCTGAAATAAAAACCACACCAAAGAATACCTTGAATACTAAGGATCATTTTGTTTGAAATGCATTTTGTTGTATAGTGAAATACATGTATATCTTATGAAATTACTAAACGTGTGCTAAGGAGTTTACCAGTTATGTATGGCCCTAGCCAGCTTTAGAAGAGGGAAAGTGGTTCTCTTCTCCTTAAAGCACCGTCCCAAGATTTATCAATTAAGAACAACATAGGTGGACTTTCCTGTGTGGCGCCGGTACCTAGAATCAATACCACTAAACCCGATCAAAACTTAGTTGTCGCTAGGGGCAGCCTAAAGGAACACCATGACTTCTGTAATTAATGATAGAGCTAATAGAGATAAAGAAGCCGAGGATCTGTTCAACAATATAGGGACCCAACAACCGAGTACATCCTCGGGACAGGGTGGGCAACCTTCCAGACAGGAGGGCCTTAAAGAAAAATTTGTAAAATTAGAGAAACTAAAAATTAGTGAAACATCAAGGTGGTGGGATGCAGCTACTCTAAAACAATATATCAAAGTTAAAAGAGTACCGAGAGGCCTCAGATCTCAAATTATTCCAACATATGAGGACCTAGAACCAGACCTACTAATGGCCTGGGAAAAAGAGCTAACTAATAACTCTAACAACTTGATAATTATATTAATTGAAAACTGTGAGAGAAAAGTGGCCAAGCTCCAACAAGATATTGATAAACTGGAGGCAGAGATTAAGGATCTCCACCAGCCAGATGTAACCAGTAAAAACTATGAGATTTTAAATGACATACTACGACGACATGTCACAGATATGAAGCTAAGAAAAAGTAGAAAGCTTAAAAGAGACGAAAGGGATTAAGCTAGCGGGAGGGTATTTACTTTCGCCAAAAAATATGACCACTTAATCCCTAAAATAAGACCCCAGAACCAAGGTGAGAACAGCTCTGTCAGTTCTAGCATGACTTCCATAGATACTATCAACACTAGTGAGAGCGAGAACGAAGGACTAATGGGAGCTACTAGTGCTACAGACCCTAATAACAGTTTTTTATTAGAGATCAACAGAATAAAAAAGGGCAACAGGGAAAACAGACAAACAGGGCAGCAAGGAAAACAAGGAGAGGAAAAAGAGGTGGGAGCAGGTCCAAACAGGCAGGGAATGAAAACAAGATCCTGGAACCAAACTCAGAAGAAATAAGAAATGTCACAGTTATGAATCTGAGTGATTTTGATCTCAACAATGACATATCGGTTCTTGAGAAAGGCATGAGTTTTTGTCCCAATAATATTGGGGATTACTGTACCACTAAGGTTGATTTGTTTAAATTTACGCGCCGCTTGAAACTGAAAAAACATTTTGAAATAAACAAAACGGCAAATAAAGAATTGCAGCAAAATTTGGGTATAGTGTCTAGCTGTGAATTTTCCATTCAAGATATTGTGGACACTAGGCTTTTATTGTCTATAACAGAATGTGAGGATGAATTGATATTGACAGATAGAATCATGAGGGACTTAGATATAAATATGGATTACAACATCACAAGCAGACTTAAAGACAAATCCACATGGACACCGACACTCACAGCAGGCAATAACATTGACCAGTTCTTCAAATCAGTTTCAGCTGACCTAGACAAACACCACTCAAGAAACACGGTAACACGCATACATCGAGACAATTTATCCATTGGTGAGAGGACAGCACTCATACAACTGAGTCAAAACAAAGACCTGACAATCAGAGAGGCTGATAAAGGGGGCAACATGGTGATTATGCGAAGTAATGACTATGACCGAGAAATCCTCATGCAATTACACAATACGGAATGCTACGAAGAAATCACTACAAACCCCATATGGAAACTTACAGAGTATATCAACACTCTCCTAAAGAAATGGCATGGGATGTCCTTATTAAATGACAACGAACTCTCATATCTGAAGACAGATCGACCCAGATATCCAGTCATTTATACGGTTCCCAAAGTACATAAACCCCACACTTTCCCTCCAGGCAGACCCATTATATCGGGCATAGGGGGGCCAACAGAGAAACTGTCGGAGTACGTAGACATTTTTCTAAAACCTTTGGTACTGAACCTTCCATCTTACATAAGAGACACCAAACACATCTAGGGGACCATGGCTGATCTACCATGGGAAGATAACATGTTGCTAGTCACACTAGACGTAGTCTCCCTTTACACCTGTATCAAAAGAGACATAGGGCTGAATTCTGTCAGAAGAATGCTATCCAGGCGACCTGCCAGTGCTTGGTCACACTCCGAAATGATCTTGGAAATGGTAGAGACCATACTGGATAATAACTTTTTCTTATATAAAGACAAATGGTACAGGCAAAGACAGGGTGTGGGTGTGGCTATGGGCTCTAGATTCTCACCCTCATATGCCAACCTAGTAATGGGAAGGTTTGAGGAGATGAGAGTCTGGGGCCCACCAGCCTCCGAGTGGAACAATGACATATTGTTCTGGGGACGATACATTGATGACTGTATCATGATCTGGACAGGAACACCAGAGAAATTACATGGTTTTCATCAGTATCTGAATGACAATGACCAGAATATAAAATTTACTATGGAATATAGCAATTCAAAACTCCCATTCCTAGACGTGGAACTCTTTATAGAGAACAAAACAATACAAAGCAGACTATACAGGAAGAGCACGGCTTGCAATGCTGTACTACACGCAACAAGTGCACATCCAGAACATCAAAAAAGAGCCATCCCCTATGGGGAACTAGTCAGAACAAGCCGCAACTGCAGCAATGACAAGGAATTTGAAGACCAAAAACAAGGGGTGGTCCTAAGATTCCTAAACAGAGGATATAACAGGAGACAATTACAAAAGGCGGTAAATAGAATAGATGGAATCACCAGAAGTGACACTAAAAGAAAAAATAAAACACAAGGTCAAGGAAGACAAGATCAGACTAGTAACGGGCTACAACAACTGGTCCACTGTCTTACGTAAGAGCCTAAACAAACATTGGCACCTACTAAGAAAGGACACAACACTGACTAAGTACATAACAGAGAGGCCAACACTAACGTACAGAAAGGGTGCAACACTGAGAAATATACTAAGCCCAAGTTACCCGACTAACGTAACAAGGACAACCTGGCTGACTGAACTGGGCTTCTTCAGCTGTGGGCAATGCGCAGCCTGCAAATGGGCTTACAAAATGAGGAAGGACCGAATGACAAAAAATACAGCATTCGCACTGCTATAAATTGTCTTACCAAATTTGTGGTTTACGCCTTAGACTGCAAATGTGGCAAAAGATATATTGGCAGCACAAAGAGACCCTTGAGAGAAAGGATAAATGAACATATCAGGGCAGTGAAACAGGGAGATATGCGCTACCCAGTAGCAGCGCACATGTCCATCTGCCCAGCCCAAACACCAAACCACACATTTCAATTTTTGGGATTTGACCATGTACCCACCCACCCAAGGGGGGGAAACAGGGAATTATCACTGAGGAGGAGGGAGGCAACCTGGATACAAACACTTAGAAGTGTGGAGCTTGGGCTTAACATTGACCATGAACTTCATTATTTCCTGGGCACATAATACACCTCAGAGATGGGAGAGATTGAATTAAAGGAGTTTATGAATGCTCATTTAACAACTAAACAGTCTCTATAAATGGGTTATTGAAATATGTGAACTAATTATTTCAAACGTTCGATTATGCCTGTACTGTATATCAATCGCATGATCCTAAAGTCACATAATGACACATATATATGTTCTGTCCCAGTTTTGAGTGGAGAAACCATATTTTAATATATTCTGTCAACTTAGAAGTAACCTTATGATATAGCAAGGTTTTGCATGAAAACACCTGAATTAACACAAAAATCCGAAAACCAACACATGACCTTACAGAGGGTTGAACTAAATAAACATAACTTCGTGTTTCAAGGACTACATTGACACCAAAGAGCACTATCTAATCACCCTTACTGAACATATATAGTCCACTGCACTACTATTAGAATCACGGTTTAAGCAAATATATGAAACCAAATCAATCTTGGACCTTGATCAATGAATAGTCTAATATATAATTAATGCAAATGTATTATTAAGGGTACGGAATACGAACAAAAATGGATTATCTCTCCATGTCTAATAAATTAATAAACTTACTCGGTTTGAGAATTTTTTAACTGGGAGTAATAAACTCTAAAGTAACTACCAAAATATATAAGATATACAATGACTAAAAGATGGTCGCACTGGTCTGATAAATCACATAATTGAGACTCGGGACCTGTAAATAAACTTGAATCGACAACATGATAAGATGGCCGCTAAGGACAACACTTTAAACCAGGTTAAACTAAACGGAGCTATTTCGAAACACCGGAAGTACATCCGATCACGTGGTCCGGCACGTAACACTGTGTTACTTATAATCCTTTAAAATTAATGGCGGGGACTGATTCGCATACATGGCAGAGGGGACGGAATTGCACGACTGAAAGTTACAGCGAAAGGTAAGGTAACGTACTTGCTTAGACTAACCGGAAACGATAAAACGTAACGGAGTAGCGAAATGCGGGCTGTTTATCGAGCTAATAAAACTAGCCTGCGTCCCATTGTAACAAGAATGCGCATTGAAGTAACTATCCCTGCTACTTAATAAAACAATGATTATTTGTGGGCAAAGCACAAAAATAAGATAGCCTACTTTAAAGTGGGTACGTGTTTGGCCATACTTTTAACAGTTAACAGAATGCGTGGCACAACATGTGCTTTTAAAACGAAAATAACGCGCTATCGGGAGATAACCAACTCCTTTAACAGCTGGCCAAGTAATGCTTGCGCAAACGTTGTAGATGACTACATATCAAAAAAATCTGGATTAATTACATAATATACAGATCCCGAATACGAACCTAATATAGCGTTTTTTAAAACAGATAAGGCTGATATTGACCAGTTTATAATTAGAATTATCAATTGACTTACAGCTGCACTTTTGAACACTCTTAACACTGAATACCTCTACAAGAATCACCGGATTCGAATAAATCCCCAACAGAACCCCTTGAGGGTCGGAAGTATCACCTCAACTTCAGTAAGTAAACGATATATGGATAACTATAAAAGTCTTAAATATAAGAATGCCTACTTTCGATTGAGTTCAGCGCCTTACTTCGCTGTTATTTCTCTCAATCCAGAATTATCAACAACAAGAAGACTAGGTACCCTTATGATTACCCACACTATGCATGATATCACAATTCTTAATAAAACTTAGAAACACTATCTCCCAAACTTTAGATCATCCAGCACGTTGACATATGCACGGCACGGTGATAGTTAACACTGGTTTCTCCACATGTTTTGAAATGGGCCATAGACCTTCTGTTTTCACAGAAGTCACCATGTAAATCACGAGCTGTACTTTTCCAAAAAATGAATCGTTAATAGCATACAGCTAATACAGTTTATATTGTAAATGTAGTATGTTGAACACCACCATATCCAAGTAATATTTTATGCATGTCTCTTAATAACAGTAACACAATGTGTACATAAGTTTGCAATATAATGTGTTCACTAGAACTACAAGTTACAATGCTCGTTTTTCTCTACTTAACAGCCTTGAGAAAGTCGTGGGTTACATTCCCATTACGACGAAACACGTGTTGGCTGTGACGTCTCCTGAAATAAAAACCACACCAAAGAATACCTTGAATACTAAGGATCATTTTGTTTGAAATGCATTTTGTTGTATAGTGAAATACATGTATATCTTATGAAATTACTAAACGTGTGCTAAGGAGTTTACCATTTCTAAAAACAAACCACATTTTTCTTTGTCTTTCCCGAAACCCTACAATGGGCACCATCACTAAACTCGGCATTGTGAAGTGCATCTAGACTTGGTATGCCAAGGCAGAGTGCGCTCTTCCTTTCCCACTCCAGTGCACACTCCACAACCAAAAAAGGGTGCCACCATGGCTTTTCTCTGCAACCTTCAATTAGTTTACATCTGCAAAGCTGCCACTTGGGCACGACCACGTGTCCCAAGGTTGTATGTCGTTACAACGAATTCCGTTGCAACGCATGCCTTTACCACGCATGTGTTACAACGGAATTTGTTTTCTACGTATAACCTTTACCACTAATATTCCTTTACCACGCATAGATTAATAACGTTTTTCGTTGGTATTTTATGCATGGTGAGGGCATATTCTTGTTAAAGGTTATACCTCTCCCCTTACACGCCCCAGCCTCCACTCCTTATAATTACCCCTGCACTTAACACTTGCATTTTTTTTTTATTCCATTCCCCTTACCTTTTTAACTGTCTCCTCTCCATCTTCGTTGGTTACGTCGCTCACGTCGCTCGTACGTCGTAAAGAGGAAGCGGAAGTTTATTTTCGTTTCCTCTCTAACGACGCTGATTGCTTGATCTTCGGCACTGCAGGTTAGTTTGGGGTTTTTTTTGGTGGGGGGAGACCCCCACCAACCCCCCTTTTTAATCCCACGCTTTTTTAGTTTTTGGGGGGAGACCCCATAAGGACTTCCAAATATCTGCACCACGTGCCTACTAGCAGCTGCTTTAGGAATACTGTTTTACCGTTGATGCAGCGTGTGTGTCTACAGCCGCACATGCTACAAACTGAAATGTATGCTTACAATGTAGGCATCTGTTCATGGCATGTGGTGCTGTAGATTCACATGCACCCATCCTTCTCCCCGGAAGCTGGTGATTAACAGAGGTTTCTTTCATTTAATTTACTTGCCTATTGCAATGCACAGTACGTTTGTCTTTAACACTGCACTCCACTTACCGTAATGACCTGCTGTGCGGAAAACAGCCTTGAGGTGGAGTCTGTCTCTTTGTGCATTGTGGAACATGGTAGGTGTTGCATCAGATCTTGTGACGCTCAGTTATTTGAGAAAAAACAAGTTGCAATGCTTGAGCCCAAAAGTAGGTGGCAGGAATATGTTGAGCATATGAATCTACAGTCTATACGCTAAGTACAGTAGGCGGATCAGGCACTTTTGCATTTGTGTGTTTTAAGAGCTTAAGTTTTGGAGCCCTCTGTGTGACCTTGGCTTTTGTGGGTTCAGCCCTGTGATTAATATGCTACTGAGGCCCTTTTATGTAGTGCTTTCTTTTTTCCTATCTGCTTTCTTTCTTCAACTGTGTGCTTGAAGCAAATATGCTGCTATATGGGTTGCACATCCTAGGAAGAGCAAGCCAAACATTACTTTTCACATTACAAGTATGGTCAGAATTACTAACTCTGGCAGGGTGTCCATTGTCGATGCTGATGTGGAATAGATCAGGCCCTTCACCCTTTTTTATCTGATGAGGATGCAGATGTAGACCTGGAGAATATGAATTGGTTTCCTTCAATCTGATAGACATCTAGCTGCTGATTCCTTACCATTGAATTATCCCCAGGTGCCAGACTGGATCCGGGAAATTTTCTACAGCAGTACCTCAGGATGTCAGTAGAAAGCGTTGAGCCAATCCATAGCGACGTTGTTCGCCGGGTGTGACATCAACAGAGTTCATATAGGCCCTTCCCTGATGTAAGTATTTCCTTTCCATGCTTCCACGCAGAACCAGAGAGCGGTACCTCTGGCCATTTGGCGTATCTTGACACAGTGTGCCTATTTCTGGATGCCCTCAGGGTTCTGTAGACGGCGATATAGGCCTTGGACCCTCATTCTGTTTGCATGTGTTGTTTGGGCGTGCACCATGACTTCGAATGGTGCGGTTTATGTCTTAAGATTCGGTCATCCGCATTTAAGCGCTGCATCACACTTTTGGGGACAATTGAACTTAGTTAGGAGTCGTACTAAATTATCGCACTGCAGTGTATCAACAAGATATCACGTTTAAAAGTCAAAATAGAATCAATCATCGGAAGGAAACACGGAGTGCAGCACTACCCACAGATACATGAAGCAGAGCTCTGTGTGTGCTAGCCCTGGGGTCCTGTTACTAAGGTGCGATAAGTGGGCAGCTGTGCTTCACACTACAACATTGGTTGCACTGATTTAGGTTCTGCATCGCCGGGAGGCTTTCGAACTGGCATAGGAGGGCTGCACTACATTCATATACCGTACCAAGGGCGCTCTGCTCCTGTTTGCTGTTGATTTGCGCTATAAGTAATAACATGGGCCGGATGGATAGAAATCAGCCTAAACTAACGTTCGAAGGGCGTAAGCAGCCTACGTCCGCGCAACAGGCCGCATCGGACTCTGAGACTGCAGTGATGACGGGGAGCTCCCCAAATCTGCAGTCCATCGAGGGCACTATGGCGGCGGTTAGTCATAGACTTGACCATATGTCCACGCAATTAGAAAAACAATGCGCAAATGGGGGAGGTGGAGCAGAGGGTGTCCGCCACGGAGTATAGTCTCACAACGGTCTCAGATAAGGCGCTTAATATGGAACGGGTCCTCTCGCTTATCCAAGCAAAGAATGAGGATTTAGAGGCGCGATCCTGGCGCAATAACATCCGCGTCACGGGGCTGCAGGAGTCCACGAATGTGGGTAAAATGGAAGAGTTTATGGAGCGCCTGATTGTGGACATTTTTGGAGCCGACCAACTGTCTCGCATGTTAATTGTTGAGCGCGCTCATCGCTCCCTAGCTGCGCGACCGGTGCCGGGTGCGCCTCCGCGTCCTATCATAGCTCGCATCCTGAATTATAGGGATGGGGATGTAATTTTGAGGTTGGCACGTGAGAAAGGGACCATTGACTATCAAGGGAATAAGATGGCATTATTTCCAGACTTTACTGTAGCAGTTCAGGCTGCGCGGAGGGAATTTGGCAATGTGAAACAATTTCTACGTAAAGAGGAAGTTCCGTATGCTATGTTGTACCCGGCCCGGCTACGTATTGGAGCAGTTACGGATAATCAGATTTTCACCTCCCCAAAAGCCGCAATAGAATATGCTAAAAAACTGAAACAGCGGAAGCGTGATTCGGCTGGCGCACAGGAGGAAGAGAACCCGGGGGAGGAGGAAAGTTGAGTGTCGTACTCAGGCTGATATGGACATTATGGATTGATTAGTTGTTATAATGATCTGTTATGCACTGTGAATATGTCACGCTTTACTGCTTAGGAGTGGGTGGTGCGATTATGCTGATCCACACAGTTGGGGCTACGATTTGGATCGACTGGGTCACCCTCCTTTACTGCGCAATGCTAAGGGCAGCCATGGTTGTGATGTTGTATTCAATTGATCTTATTTGCCCACTTGTCTATCTTGGAACGGGGGGTGGTCTACGGTTCCCCTATATGTGACAGTCAAGGGCTGATTTAATTGCTACAGGAAGAAAGTATCATGTTGATGCAATGGATGTTCTATCTTGTTGCTTGGTCACCTCCTGTTCTATGGGAGGCTTACGCATCTGCGCCCCCTCCAAATGGGTGTACCCCAAATGTTGAATGCTGTTGGTTTGGGGGGGGGGGGGCTGATGGGGGTTGGGGACGGCTTTGGCAGGTTGGGGATGCTGAAGTGGGTGGAGGGTTGGTGAGGATGGGTACCGGGATTGGGTCTGTTCATTGCCTATTTGTTGGGGGCGGGGGTGGTTGTATGGGTGCAGCTGTGCAATGTGTGCGTGTAAGTTTTACTACTGGTCTCTGAAGGTGCGTTACTCAAATATCTATCACATGTTACGATTTATTTTTGTCTTTAATGGCTAGAGTAGGCAAAATCACTTGGCTCACGTGGAATGTGCGGGGGTTGAACAGGCCACTAAAAACCAGACAAGCATTAGCATATTTAACTCGACATAATCTTCAAGTGGCATTCCTGCAGGAAACGCATCTTACAGGGCATACTGCCGCCTCTGTGGCTAAGCAATGGGCCGGATTTCGCGTAGCCTCCAACTATTCCTCTTATGCTAGGGGGGTAATGATATTGATTAAAAAGAATGTCCCGTTTGTGAGCATGCATGAGGGAATTGATAAGGATGGTCGGTAAATCATACTGCAAGGGACGCTTTGTGGTACCTTAATTACAATAGTCAATGTGTACGGACCGAATGTGGATGACCCTGATTTGTATACAATTTTGTGGAATAAGGTTTATGCATTGCCGGCATCCGCTATTATATGTGGGGGAGATTTGAAGGTAGTATTGGATCGTGATGTGGACAGGAAGACATGTCGCCTGACTTCTGACAAGAAAGCGGGGCAGGCGGTGAGAGATGGCATGACTGAGTTGGGTTTGGTGGATGTGTGGCGCTTGCGGCATCCGGGTGTGAAGGAGGGGACTTGTTATACCTATGCGCATGATATCTGAAAGAGACACGTTGATAGATTCCTTACCTTAGAATATCCCCAGGCGTCAGACTGGATCCGGATATTTTTTGCGTAGCAATACCCCTGCGCACCGGCAGGCATCGTCCGCGGCTCCGCGTCCGTCGTCGGCGTCGTTATAGCCGGAATGACGTCGCCGGAGTACTTAGACGCCGCCCATGCGCGCTGACGTCAGTTCTTCTTTTTTCCGCGCCAGCTAGCGCAGATCCGGAGAAGCTCTACCCCGTAGTCTTTTTTGACTAAACTTTTCGATCTTTTTGATCATTTTCTACTCGAGTCTTCGACTCCGACGGTGCCGGTAGGGATGCCCGGGTTCAAACCCTGTTCCAAGTGCGACCGACTGATATCGGTTACTGACCCCCATCGCCGGTGCCTGAATTGTTTAGGTGTCGACCACGACGACCGTACCTGCTCCGACTGCCGGGCCCTGACGTCGAAAGCTAGGCGGGAGCGGTCCCGCAAGCGGCTCGAGCTTCGGCAGTCGGCCCGCGCCGCTCCAGGTCCCGGTCCCACGGGAGGTCGAGGGACCGGTCGCGAGGTTGGAGTCCCGCAGCTCCGGGAGTGGACATCGGTCGTCGGGTTCCAAGTCCTCAGGTAAGAGGCATGAGAGGTCGGTGAGGCGTCATCGTTCCTCCGACGCTCGAGCGATGCGGCCGGGAGTTCGGGTGACACCACCCACATGGCTCCGCTTGAGTCGCAGGCGTCACCACCTGCCCCACACCTTCGGGTCCCTGGGCATGGCGCGACGCCGGAGGAGATCGAGCGGTACCTCATGGCCATGAGGTCCCTCCCTCCTCAGCCGGGTCCCGTGACGCCTTCGGGCCCAGCGGCCCCGGCTGGAGGCCCTAGCGGGTCGAGTGCTTCGGCCTCGACGCGTCGGGTGCTTCGGCCCCGGCGCCGCCGGCGACTTCGGTCCCGGCGCCGCAGGACCTCACCGGATCCGCTTCCGGATCCGGGTCGTCGCCGGTCGATCTCACCGGCGCCGGCCCCACGGGTGTCACCCCCCCGGCGCCCCTTGTGGACGCCGTCCCCAATGTTCCCTTCGGTCCGACTCTGGCGCCGTTGGGCGCCGCTTCCGACGGCCTTTGGAGATTTTTATTTCCATGAGGAGGCCCCGTCTGTTGAACATGTTCTACAGGAGATGGGTGATTAGGGAGATTGGGATGGGTCTGCTGACCCTCTGGCATAGGAATGCCAGTCGCAAGAGGACTGGACATATGAGCTTGGGGAGGCCAGTGGTATTGACACTTCGCCAGACACTGGATTTGTCTCCCCTCCCACCGTGGCTATGAAGGAGGGGGCTGCTTACAGTGTAGTGTTGACGAGGGCGGCCAAGGCCTTAAACCTTGAGCTCCCCGTCGCGGCCGTGAGGACTAACCTCCTCACTGAGGTCCTTAGACCGCAGGCAAGCTCCAGTGAGCCACTGCTGCCGTTTAATGAGGCCTTGTGTGACCTTCTTGTGGGCACTTGGTCCATGCCCGCCTCAGGTCCGCCTGTGGATAGGAACGTGGCCAGACGCTACCGCCTGGCTCCGGGCAACCCTTGCTTTTTGTCCACCCATCCCACCCCCGAGAGCTTGGTCATCCAGGCCTCTACTTCCCAGACCGCATTCCTGACGGCCCCGCCCGATCGGGAATCCAAGAGGTACGAACAGTTCGGGAAGAAGGTGTTCTCGTCCCTTAGTTTGG
The DNA here is from genome assembly GCF_964261635.1 of Lissotriton helveticus. Classification (NCBI taxonomy): domain Eukaryota; kingdom Metazoa; phylum Chordata; class Amphibia; order Caudata; family Salamandridae; genus Lissotriton; species Lissotriton helveticus. The sequence continues at coordinate 598,120,188 of NC_136071.1, read as the reverse complement.
GACTGCGGTCTGTCAATACCGCATGCCTCTTGGGCCGCTACACCCACACGTGGGATACGGTCGCGGACGTGCTGCCACAATGCCCGGAGGAGGTCCAGGCTAGACTCGCCCAAGCCCTTGCGGAGGGTCGAGATGCAGCGCGATATTCCATCCGGTGTGGGCTGGATACCACGGACTCACTGGGCAGGGCGATGGCAACGACGGTGGCGGTTCGATGCCACGCCTGGTTGAGGACCGCCAACTTTTCGGCCGATGTCCAGTCCACTCTTCTGGACATGCCGTTCGATGGCCGTCGCCTCTTTGGCGACAAGGCAGACCATGCGCTTGAGCGTTTTAAGGACTCCAGGGCTACGGCCAAGTCCTTGGGCCTCTCGGCCCCACGCCAGCAATCTGGTGCCTTTTGCTCCTTTCGTGGCCACGGAAGAGGCGCCCCCACACGAGGTGCCAGCCACGCACCGCAGAACGTTCAGCAGCGCGGTGGTGGCCGTGGGAACCACCGTAACGGCGGTCGGGGACAGCGGCGAGCCCAGTCCACACCTCCCTCCGCAGCACCTGCCTCAAAACCTTCCTAGTCCGTGTTTTCAGGCCCATGTGACGCCAGTGGGTGGCAGGGTTCGCCATCACCTCTTCCACTGGCGCAATGTCACGTCGGACAGGTGTGTGCTGCAAATCGTCCGAAGGGGCTACTCCCTCCCCTTCCAGGCGACCCCTCCAGCCATGCCACCGCAATGCCACCGAGTATCGAGGGATCATTTGCGACTTCTGCAGGAGGAAGTTACGGCCCTCTTGGCCAAGGGGGCCATCGAGCGCGTTCCTGGGCCAGAAGTAGGGTGTGGTTGCTACTCCCACTACTTTCTGGTACCCAAGAAGGGCAAAGGGGGCCTGCGCCCTATCTTGGACCTACGGAACGTCAACGGCTTCCTCCGGAAGGAGAAGTTCAAAATGCTGACACTAGCTCAGGTCCTAGCTGCCCTGGACCCAGAAGACTGGATGGTAGCGTTGGACTTGCAGGACGCTTATTTCCACATCCCCGTCCTGCCGGCCTACCGGCGTTACCTGCGGTTCACGGTTGGCCACGAGCACTTTCAATTTACCGTGCTCCCCTTTGGCCTTACCAGCGCCCCACGGGTGTTCACAAAGGTGATGGCGGTGGCGCAGCTCATCTGCGCAGGTTAGGGGTTTCAGTCTTCCCCTACCTCGACGACTGGTTGTTGAAGGCGGGCTCGCCCCAGACAGTCGTCAGCCACCTCCAGACGACAGCAGACCTCTTGCATCAGCTGGGGTTCTCCATCAATGTGCCAAAGTCACACCTGTGCCCCTCTCAGAAGCTCCTCTTCATCGGAGCGGTTCTCGACTCGGCGCGGTTTCGGGTTTATCCTCCCGAACAGCGGGTCCGGGATATTCAGGCTATGATTCCACTCTTTCAGCCTTTATCCCGGGTATCGGTCAGGTTGACGCTGCAGCTTCTGGGGCTGATGGCCTCCTGATCCTTCTGGTGCATCACGCTCGGTGGCGGATGCGGGCTCTGCAGTGGGACCTGAAGTTTCAGTGGGCCCAGCATCAAGGCAACCCTTCCGACCATGTCCTGATCTCGGAGGGCACTGCGAGACAGCTGCAGTGGTGGCTCACGGACCGCGATTGGGTCAGTGGCAGATCCCTCTCCCTTACCCAGCCGGAGCACGTAGTTGTGACTGACGCGTCCCTCCAGGGCTGGGGAGGCCATATGGGAGAGGTGGAGATCAGAGGCCTCTGGTCTCCGGCGGAGTCCCGGCTCCATATCAACCTTTTGGAGCTGCGGGCGATTCGTCTAGCACTGAAGGCATTCCTCCCCTCTGTCCGGGGGAGTGTAGTGCAGGTGTTCACGGACAACACCACCGCCATGTGGTACTGCAACAAACAGGGTGGGGTGGGGTCGTGGACCCTTTGCAAGGAGGCTCTGCGCCTCTGGCAGTGGCTAGAACAACAGGGCGTGACCCTGGTGGTTCAACACCTGGCAGGTTCTCTGAACGCCAGGGCGGACGAACTCAGCCGTCGGTGCATGATGGATCACGAATGGCGTCTGAACTCGGACGTGGCGCAAGGCCTCTTTCAGCAATGGGGAGAGCCTTGGTTAGATCTATTCGCCACCGAAGAGAACGCGCAATGTCATCAGTTCTGCGCGTTGGAATTTCCAAGGCGGCACTCGCTCGGCGACGCTTTCCGTCGCGTGTGGAGTTGCGGTCTGTTATACGCCTTTCCGCCTATACCACTTCTGCCCAGAGTGCTGAAGAAGATCAAGCGCGACCGGGCACAAGTCATCCTAGTGGCTCCGGACTGGGCAAGAAGGTACTGGTATCCAGAGCTACTCAGTATGTCAGTCGATCCCCCGGTTCGTCTGCCTCTTCAGGAGGACCCTCTGTCGCAGCAGCAGGGGACGGTCCTCCACCCGAACCTATCCAGTCTCCACCTCCATGCTTGGAGATTGAGCGGCAACAGTTGAGGCCATTTGACTTGCCTCCTGAAGTCTGTAATGTCATTCTGGCAGCCGGGCGTCCCTCCACAAAGTCGGTATACGCCTACAGGTGGAACAGATTTGTGGCATGGTGCACAGCAAAGGCTGTGGATCCTCTTGCTGCCCCTCTTTCTGAGGTTCTTCTCTTCCTTCTTTCTCTTGCCCAGCAGGGCTCTGCTCTGGGCACTGTCAAGGGCTACCTTTCTGCCCTTTCAGCCTTTCTAATTTACAACAAGGGGTGGTGATGGACAGAGTCTCTGAATTAAGCAGAGAACTCTCACCCAGTCAAGAGATCAGGGCTAGATCCCACACCGTTTTTTAGCTCATTGCACCATCCCAGTTTCAGAACCTGGCTGTATGCAAATTAGTCTGTCCCTGGCCCAGTGCATCATGGGAACAGGGCAGACCAGACTACAAAAGCCAATTCTTACACTGGGAAGGAAACAAGCTTCCGGGGACCGGTTTCTGCCATTTCAGGCGTCTTCGGCCCGACTTGCTTGAATCCTGATGGTGCAATGAGCAAGGGACTCACATCTGAGTATACCCTTCCACGCTTAGGGTGGACAAAATTATTTACAACAAGGGGTGGTGATGGACAGAGTCTCTGAATTAAGCAGAGAACTCTCACCCAGTCAAGAGATCAGGGCTAGATCCAACACCGTTTTTTAGCTCATTGCACCATCCCAGTTTCAGAACCTGGCTGTATGCAAATTAGTCTGTCCCTGGCCCAGTGCATCATGGGAACAGGGCAGACCAGACTACAAAAGCCAATTCTTACACTGGGAAGGAAACAAGCTTCCGGGGACCGGTTTCTGCCATTTCAGGCGTCTTCGGCCCGGCTTGCTTGAATCCTGATGGTGCAATGAGCAAGGGACTCACATCTGAGTATACCCTTCCACGCTTAGGGTGGACAAAATTATTTACAACAAGGGGTGGTGATGGACAGAGTCTCTGAATTAAGCAGAGAACTCTCACCCAGTCAAGAGATCAGGGCTAGATCCAACACCGTTTTTTAGCTCATTGCACCATCCCAGTTTCAGAACCTGGCTGTATGCAAATTAGTCTGTCCCTGGCCCAGTGCATCATGGGAACAGGGCAGACCAGACTACAAAAGCCAAAGCTCAGGATTCAAGCAAGCTGGGCCGACGAGGCTGAAATGCCAGAAACCGGTCCCCGGTAGCTTGTCTCCTTTCTGGTGAAGAATTGGCTTGGTAGTTTGGTCTGCCCTGTTCCCATGATGCACTGGGCCAGGGACAGACTAATTTGCATATAGCCAGGTTCTGAGCTGGGATGGGGCAGTGAGCTAAATAACGGTGATGGATCAAGCCCTGATCTTTGGACTGGGTAAGAGTGGTCTGCTTAATTCAGACACTCTGTTCATCACCACCCCCTTTTCTGAATCGTTTTTGGCCACTATAGGTGTGGCAGGGTATACTCAGACATGAGTCCCTTGCTCACTGCTCCATCAGGATTCAAGCAAGCTGGGCCGACGAGGCTGAAATGCCAGAAACCGGTCCCCGGTAGCTTGTCTCCTTTCTGGTGAAGAATTGGCTTGGTAGTTTGGTCTGCCCTGTTCCCATGATGCACTGGGCCAGGGACAGACTAATTTGCATATAGCCAGGTTCTGAGCTGGGATGGGGCAGTGAGCTAAATAACGGTGATGGATCAAGCCCTGATCTTTGGACTGGGTAAGAGTGGTCTGCTTAATTCAGACACTCTGTTCATCACCACCCCCTTTTCTGAATCGTTTTTGGCCACTATAGGTGTGGCAGGGTATACTCAGACATGAGTCCCTTGCTCACTGCTCCATCAGGATTCAAGCAAGCTGGGCCGACGAGGCTGAAATGCCAGAAACCGGTCCCCGGTAGCTTGTCTCCTTTCTGGTGAAGAATTGGCTAGGTAGTTTGGTCTGCCCTGTTCTCATGATGCACTGGGCCAGGGACAGACTAATTTGCATATAGCCAGGTTCTGAGCTGGGATGGGGCAGTGAGCTAAATAACGGTGATGGATCAAGCCCTGATCTTTGGACTGGGTAAGAGTGGTCTGCTTAATTCAGACACTCTGTTCATCACCACCCCCTTTTCTGAATCGTTTTTGGCCACTATAGGTGTGGCAGGGTATACTCAGACATGAGTCCCTTGCTCACTGCTCCATCAGGATTCAAGCAAGCTGGGCCGACGAGGCTGAAATGCCAGAAACCGGTCCCCGGTAGCTTGTCTCCTTTCTGGTGAAGAATTGGCTTGGTAGTTTGGTCTGCCCTGTTCCCATGATGCACTGGGCCAGGGACAGACTAATTTGCATATAGCCAGGTTCTGAGCTGGGATGGGGCAGTGAGCTAAATAACGGTGATGGATCAAGCCCTGATCTTTGGACTGGGTAAGAGTGGTCTGCTTAATTCAGACACTCTGTTCATCACCACCCCCTTTTCTGAATCGTTTTTGGCCACTATAGGTGTGGCAGGGTATACTCAGACATGAGTCCCTTGCTCACTGCTCCATCAGGATTCAAGCAAGCTGGGCCGACGAGGCTGAAATGCCAGAAACCGGTCCCCGGTAGCTTGTCTCCTTTCTGGTGAAGAATTGGCTTGGTAGTTTGGTCTGCCCTGTTCCCATGATGCACTGGGCCAGGGACAGACTAATTTGCATATAGCCAGGTTCTGAGCTGGGATGGGGCAGTGAGCTAAATAACGGTGATGGATCAAGCCCTGATCTTTGGACTGGGTAAGAGTGGTCTGCTTAATTCAGACACTCTGTTCATCACCACCCCCTTTTCTGAATCGTTTTTGGCCACTATAGGTGTGGCAGGGTATACTCAGACATGAGTCCCTTGCTCACTGCTCCATCAGGATTCAAGCAAGCTGGGCCGACGAGGCTGAAATGCCAGAAACCGGTCCCCGGTAGCTTGTCTCCTTTCTGGTGAAGAATTGGCTAGGTAGTTTGGTCTGCCCTGTTCCCATGATGCACTGGGCCAGGGACAGACTAATTTGCATATAGCCAGGTTCTGAGCTGGGATGGGGCAGTGAGCTAAATAACGGTGATGGATCAAGCCCTGATCTTTGGACTGGGTAAGAGTGGTCTGCTTAATTCAGACACTCTGTTCATCACCACCCCCTTTTCTGAATCGTTTTTGGCCACTATAGGTGTGGCAGGGTATACTCAGACATGAGTCCCTTGCTCACTGCTCCATCAGGATTCAAGCAAGCTGGGCCGACGAGGCTGAAATGCCAGAAACCGGTCCCCGGTAGCTTGTCTCCTTTCTGGTGAAGAATTGGCTTGGTAGTTTGGTCTGCCCTGTTCCCATGATGCACTGGGCCAGGGACAGACTAATTTGCATATAGCCAGGTTCTGAGCTGGGATGGGGCAGTGAGCTAAATAACGGTGATGGATCAAGCCCTGATCTTTGGACTGGGTAAGAGTGGTCTGCTTAATTCAGACACTCTGTTCATCACCACCCCCTTTTCTGAATCGTTTTTGGCCACTATAGGTGTGGCAGGGTATACTCAGACATGAGTCCCTTGCTCACTGCTCCATCAGGATTCAAGCAAGCTGGGCCGACGAGGCTGAAATGCCAGAAACCGGTCCCCGGTAGCTTGTCTCCTTTCTGGTGAAGAATTGGCTTGGTAGTTTGGTCTGCCCTGTTCCCATGATGCACTGGGCCAGGGACAGACTAATTTGCATATAGCCAGGTTCTGAGCTGGGATGGGGCAGTGAGCTAAATAACGGTGATGGATCAAGCCCTGATCTTTGGACTGGGTAAGAGTGGTCTGCTTAATTCAGACACTCTGTTCATCACCACCCCCTTTTCTGAATCGTTTTTGGCCACTATAGGTGTGGCAGGGTATACTCAGACATGAGTCCCTTGCTCACTGCTCCATCAGGATTCAAGCAAGCTGGGCCGACGAGGCTGAAATGCCAGAAACCGGTCCCCGGTAGCTTGTCTCCTTTCTGGTGAAGAATTGGCTTGGTAGTTTGGTCTGCCCTGTTCCCATGATGCACTGGGCCAGGGACAGACTAATTTGCATATAGCCAGGTTCTGAGCTGGGATGGGGCAGTGAGCTAAATAACGGTGATGGATCAAGCCCTGATCTTTGGACTGGGTAAGAGTGGTCTGCTTAATTCAGACACTCTGTTCATCACCACCCCCTTTTCTGAATCGTTTTTGGCCACTATAGGTGTGGCAGGGTATACTCAGACATGAGTCCCTTGCTCACTGCTCCATCAGGATTCAAGCAAGCTGGGCCGACGAGGCTGAAATGCCAGAAACCGGTCCCCGGTAGCTTGTCTCCTTTCTGGTGAAGAATTGGCTTGGTAGTTTGGTCTGCCCTGTTCCCATGATGCACTGGGCCAGGGACAGACTAATTTGCATATAGCCAGGTTCTGAGCTGGGATGGGGCAGTGAGCTAAATAACGGTGATGGATCAAGCCCTGATCTTTGGACTGGGTAAGAGTGGTCTGCTTAATTCAGACACTCTGTTCATCACCACCCCCTTTTCTGAATCGTTTTTGGCCACTATAGGTGTGGCAGGGTATACTCAGACATGAGTCCCTTGCTCACTGCTCCATCAGGATTCAAGCAAGCTGAGCCGACGAGGCTGAAATGCCAGAAACCGGTCCCCGGTAGCTTGTCTCCTTTCTGGTGAAGAATTGGCTTGGTAGTTTGGTCTGCCCTGTTCCCATGATGCACTGGGCCAGGGACAGACTAATTTGCATATAGCCAGGTTCTGAGCTGGGATGGGGCAGTGAGCTAAATAACGGTGATGGATCAAGCCCTGATCTTTGGACTGGGTAAGAGTGGTCTGCTTAATTCAGACACTCTGTTCATCACCACCCCCTTTTCTGAATCGTTTTTGGCCACTATAGGTGTGGCAGGGTATACTCAGACATGAGTCCCTTGCTCACTGCTCCATCAGGATTCAAGCAAGCTGGGCCGATGAGGCTGAAATGCCAGAAACCGGTCCCCGGTAGCTTGTCTCCTTTCTGGTGAAGAATTGGCTTGGTAGTTTGGTCTGCCCTGTTCCCATGATGCACTGGGCCAGGGACAGACTAATTTGCATATAGCCAGGTTCTGAGCTGGGATGGGGCAGTGAGCTAAATAACGGTGATGGATCAAGCCCTGATCTTTGGACTGGGTAAGAGTGGTCTGCTTAATTCAGACACTCTGTTCATCACCACCCCCTTTTCTGAATCGTTTTTGGCCACTATAGGTGTGGCAGGGTATACTCAGACATGAGTCCCTTGCTCACTGCTCCATCAGGATTCAAGCAAGCTGGGCCGACGAGGCTGAAATGCCAGAAACCGGTCCCCGGTAGCTTGTCTCCTTTCTGGTGAAGAATTGGCTTGGTAGTTTGGTCTGCCCTGTTCCCATGATGCACTGGGCCAGGGACAGACTAATTTGCATATAGCCAGGTTCTGAGCTGGGATGGGGCAGTGAGCTAAATAACGGTGATGGATCAAGCCCTGATCTTTGGACTGGGTAAGAGTGGTCTGCTTAATTCAGACACTCTGTTCATCACCACCCCCTTTTCTGAATCGTTTTTGGCCACTATAGGTGTGGCAGGGTATACTCAGACATGAGTCCCTTGCTCACTGCTCCATCAGGATTCAAGCAAGCTGGGCCGACGAGGCTGAAATGCCAGAAACCGGTCCCCGGTAGCTTGTCTCCTTTCTGGTGAAGAATTGGCTTGGTAGTTTGGTCTGCCCTGTTCCCATGATGCACTGGGCCAGGGACAGACTAATTTGCATATAGCCAGGTTCTGAGCTGGGATGGGGCAGTGAGCTAAATAACGGTGATGGATCAAGCCCTGATCTTTGGACTGGGTAAGAGTGGTCTGCTTAATTCAGACACTCTGTTCATCACCACCCCCTTTTCTGAATCGTTTTTGGCCACTATAGGTGTGGCAGGGTATACTCAGACATGAGTCCCTTGCTCACTGCTCCATCAGGATTCAAGCAAGCTGGGCCGACGAGGCTGAAATGCCAGAAACCGGTCCCCGGTAGCTTGTCTCCTTTCTGGTGAAGAATTGGCTTGGTAGTTTGGTCTGCCCTGTTCCCATGATGCACTGGGCCAGGGACAGACTAATTTGCATATAGCCAGGTTCTGAGCTGGGATGGGGCAGTGAGCTAAATAACGGCGATGGATCAAGCCCTGATCTTTGGACTGGGTAAGAGTGGTCTGCTTAATTCAGACACTCTGTTCATCACCACCCCCTTTTCTGAATCGTTTTTGGCCACTATAGGTGTGGCAGGGTATACTCAGACATGAGTCCCTTGCTCACTGCTCCATCAGGATTCAAGCAAGCTGGGCCGACGAGGCTGAAATGCCAGAAACCGGTCCCCGGTAGCTTGTCTCCTTTCTGGTGAAGAATTGGCTTGGTAGTTTGGTCTGCCCTGTTCCCATGATGCACTGGGCCAGGGACAGACTAATTTGCATATAGCCAGGTTCTGAGCTGGGATGGGGCAGTGAGCTAAATAACGGTGATGGATCAAGCCCTGATCTTTGGACTGGGTAAGAGTGGTCTGCTTAATTCAGACACTCTGTTCATCACCACCCCCTTTTCTGAATCGCTTTCAGCCTTTCTAAGGCTGCCTGATCAACCTTCTTTGTTCAAGTCCCCTATTGTAAATCGATTTCTGAAGGGCATCACACACACATTTCCTCCTGTTCCGTTTGTGATGCCTCAGTGGGACTTGAACCTTGTTCTTACGTTTCTGATGTGCGCTCACTTTGAGCCACTTCACAATTGTCCTCTTCGTCTTCTTACCTTGAAGACTGCCTTCCTGGTTGCCATCACCTCTGCCAGGAGAGTGAGTGAACTCCAGGCTCTTTCTTGTACTCCTCCTTTCCTTTCTGTCCATCCGGACTGTGAGAAGTTGGCCTGATATGCAATGTTCACTATTCTAGTGAACACTATGTATCAGTCCAAACAACCCTTATTGATGTTTGGTTGTAAGTCAACCTGATAGACCAGCTATCCTAGTAGCATGGACACGTGCAGTCTTTAGGCTAAACTCTAGAGGGCGTGTTAAGCCAGCTGTTTTACCATCACATATACCCCTTGAACACCAAGTGAAAGGACACCACACAAGTTGTTATGAAAATAAAGTGTATTTATTTATAACAAGACTACCCTGAACTCTTTATGAGTCAGGGAGCTAAGCACATAACAAAACTCTTAAGAAAATACTTAAAGTCGCACAATTTACACAAATGCCCGAGGGGCACGAAAAACCATATACTATACAAGTGGAATGCGAAATACTAGCAGGTAAGTAACTATTCTCATAGGCTTTAGAATCGCTAGGACTGGACTACTGAACCTTTAGATTGCAAGCAGGAGGCCTAGGGACGTCGGGTGCAGAGTGGGAACTCTCACGCGTAAGGCGGGAAAAAGTCTATGGAGGCTAGTAGAAGCAAAGTTAGTGTTTTCGGGCGAACCCGACTAGGTAGGTCAAAAACGAAAGTGGATCTAGACACTTAGAGAGTTGGACTACGCTGGAGCACCGGAGTACTCGGTTTACCTAGCCCAGGGGCTGCGGCTGCATAGGGTTCAAATGTCGTCGGGTTTCTTCGTTGATGAACCAGGAGCCTGAAGAAAGAAGTTGCTGGCAGGCGACCAGTGAAGAAGTTCTTGGGGATCCAAGCCTGGATCGGAGAAGAGGAAGACCTGTAAGCAGAGGGGACCAAGTTCTGAATCACTAGCCAGTGATTTAGGTGGGCACCAGAGTGGCACGGGACGAAGTCACTTCAACCAGGTGAGTGGGCGCTGCTGGGCTCTGCAGTCTCTCGGACCAGGAGGCGTTGTCGGCGACCAGGATGGAGGTGCGAGCTGTCCCACGAAGATATCTGCTGTCGACGTCGCTGGACCCAGGATTGGGGCAACAAGTCTTGGCAAATGCAAGCCCACGCGGTGGACTTAAAATGGCGTCTGGAGTGGACCAGGAGGGTCCAGGGTGCTCCTCTGTTGGAGGGGAGCAAGGGCCAGTCTGGAGCAACCAGACCAGCGGTGTTTGTCGTCGAAATTCGTCGTCAGAGGGCCACTAGCCAACGGGCAAGCGACCTGGACAACGCGGTGAGCAGCAAAGAGCAGAAGGGCCCCACGCAGATCTCGTGGATGCAGGGGAGCTGAACTTCGGTGCTGGAGCTACTCAGGGTTGGGGTTTCTCTTACCCCAAAGCACTCGGTCGAGGGTCACTCGGGAGTCGTGCTGGTCAAGCGTCGTGCAGTCTTGGAAGATGGCCGGTCCCTCGAGGTCTCGTCACACCCACGAATCACAGCTGGGCTGATGATACAGGTAGAGGTCAGAGGTGCCAGGGAAGCCGGTTCTCGTCGAGCTGGGCAGTCTTGATCCGGTGAGGGGACTTACAGCAGACCGCGATGCTTGGTTGGTGCCTGCTGCTGCAGGGTGACTACTCCTTAGTCACAAGGGAGAAATCTTAGGAAGAAGTCTTGAGTTCCTTTCGTGGAAAATAGTTTCAGGATTCAAAGATGATCTAATCTGGAAGGGGGCCTGCTCCTACCTTTATCCTGCAAAAGGGGGCTGGCACGCGACTAAGTCCTGCCCTATGGGTGGGACTAGGAGGGGGGTGGTTACACCCCTCTCCTTTGGCGGGCTTTCCCCAGATCAGGGGCTGGAGTGCCCCTGGAACTGGTTCAAGCCGGCCTATGCACAGTGAGCACCGGGGTGCCACTTGCAGTCACCTTCCTCTAAAGCCCTGCCTACCTAGGATACACAAAATCCTGTCTGGGACGGTGCTGGCACCGCCCCTGGCAGGAAACCCTTTGTCCTTGCCTCCTGTGCTGGGAGGACTCCCAGCAGCAGGAGGGCAGACTTGTGTCTCGGTGGCAGCATCCATCTTGTGGAGCTGAGGCTATGTCTGACTTTAACCGGGGTTACAGGTTACATACATGTCGTGTCCCTCTAGAAGGGTGGAATGCTAACCCCGTCGCCAGAATTGGCGAGGGGGTAGTATTCCAAATCGTATGACACCTTACTCGACATGTTTTGATAATGTTATACCAGAGTTAGCATTTAACCGCAAGGTTGATAATGCACTTAAGAGTATATGGTATAGCGTTATCATGGAACAGCTATTAGGACTTGGTTCCGCAAGCTGCAAACGGGCTCAGCTCATGCCAGAGCGCCATCTCACATTATTCCAAGCACTCTGCCTTCAGGATTGATAAGGCCTGCCATAGGAGTGACTGATAGGAATATATGTGTCCATTTTAGGGTTAGATATAGGTATACTATATCTACAGCAAAGGGTGTTTACACCACCTTACCCCAGCTGTCATGCAGCCAGTTGTGTCAGATTTGGATGGCCAGCCAGGGGTGGCATAATACATGATTCTGCCCCTGGTAGGTATGCCCTGGGTACAGGGACTGATAAGGTGGCCCAGTACCAATTGGTAAATGCACCTAAAGTACATGGTTGTCAATTTAGAGAGAGAACAGCTAGGCTGTGGGTCTGATTAGCAGGCCCACAGCCAGGGAAAGTCGTAAACCAGTGAAGCAAAAAGCAAAAATCTGGGTTGACCATAGGATTGCAGACCCCACTCTCCTACACACTGGAACTCGAATAGTGGGGGAAAGAAACCTCACTGAACTATGTAAAGAAAACCGAGTCATGGCGCTTTCCTATATAGTGGAACCTTATGCCCCACTGCCAAACAATCGCATACCACGTGATAATTAACAGCAAGAAGTGAAGTGCTCACACCCGCTTGACAAAGTGTCGAGTCCATCGCCCTAAGGTTGTAAGGTGGGGAAAAGAAAAGCTAAGCAAGACCTGTGAATTTGTAGCATGATAAGGGTAAAGTAGATCAGAGAATATCCCTGGTATAACGTCGTATGTGGAAGATTATGCTACTGCAAGATCACCAATGTTAACAGCTATGGCCCCAATACTGACGACTCAGTTCTTCTCCACTATATGGTGAAAGGTGTTCAGCATAGGATCCACCTGTGTACTTTGGGGTGGACACTTTAATACTGCTTTGGTATTCTCACTAGATAGATCACACCCACAACCCCACCATTACACTGCAGCCCAATATCAGGCGTTGGGCATTAGCTCGGATAATCCCCTTCTGGATGCCTAGAGACACCTTCACCCCACCATCAGAGAAGGGCACGCATTACTCGGCAGTGCACTCAACATGGCCCTGACTGGACTACTGAGTGATTTCCAGAGGAATAGGGCACTCGATAGACAGTTGATCACCTGACCTCAACGTATTCAGACCACTCCCTGATAAAACTGGTATTAGCCCCTCCCGAAAATGAAACGCTGTATGGGAATTGGAGGCTCAATCCAACTACATTGCTGGATAACGCATTCAGAGTGGAAATGGGGCAAGAAATTAAAGAAATCTTTCAGCGTAAATATGGGATCAGTGACGCACATAGCCACTGTATGGGAGGCCTTTAAAGACACAATTAGGGGACTGTGTATATCAAAGGGGAATGTCACCTTAAAAGACATTCAGAAATCACTCAAACAACTATAGAGTGGGACATAAAACACCTAGATCAAGAGGTAGTGTTCCCAATTGATGGAAGCAAACAGGCTACCCTCAGAGACAAAATAACTGAATATAGAGATTTAGTAGAAAGAGAATGTAGGTTCAGGAGTAAATATTTTAGAGTCTGTAGCTATGGGGAAGTATAGAGACTGGGCAAGGCTATTTCCGACTTAATTTGGAAACCTCATAATCCAGGTATGTAACGGAAATATGAGAACCTACATTGTAATACATAGACACTCCAGACTCTTACAAAGCTGTACAGTACACTATTCCACTTTATACACCACACTAAGAGAACAACCCCTTGAACTCTCCCCATATTTACAAAAATAGCACTAGGATGACTGGGTAAAGAATAGAGAGAATTCCTTGCGGCAGAACTGGAGGAGGAGGAGATCTGAACAGCTATTATACAGATGAAATCAGGGCGAGCCCTAGCAATGGAAGGCTTTCCGATCGAATTTTACAAAACCTATATAGAATGTCTTGACCCCATACTAAAACAAGTGTTTGAGGAGGCTATGAGGGTGGAATCTTGCCCTTATCCATGAGGAAAGCAGCAATTACCTCCCTACTTGAACCTGGCAAAACAGTGTGAGTCATACCAGCACCTCTCGCTGATCAACTGCGATACCAAAATCTTAGCTAAAGTCTTAGCCAAAAGACTTAATCTATTAATGGGGTCACTAGTGCGGCTGGGCTAAGCAGGATTCATTCAGGGGCGTTCAACATCCCACAACCTCCGCACTCTCTTTTCAATTATGCAGCTGCAGCAATATTTCTAGATGCATCAAAAGCATTTGACTCAGTGGAGTGGGATTACCTCCTGGGATTACTCAGACACATGAGACTGTCCCCAGTTTTTTTTTTAAATGGATCGAATTGCTGTATTGTCAGCCCGTTCTTCTCAACTGAGTATTCTCTCCATCCTTTCTGATAACTCGTGGTACAAGGCAAGGATGGCCTTTATCCCTGCTCCTATTTGCCCTAGCACTTCAACCATTAGCAGCTAAATTGAGACAGCATCGCAAAGCGGGAGCACTCTGATACCCCACCAGGCATATATAAATATCTCTCTATGCAGATGATGTCACACTATATCTCAGAGATCCACAGGAAATCTTAAACCCCATACTGCGCAAATTTATTGTATGTGGAGAACATTCTGGAATATACATCAATTGGGGTAAATCTCACATATTCCCCCTCACTGACGCTACCACACCCTTCTTACTAGTCTTCCCACTAGAATGGTGTGCTTTGGAAGTGAAGTACCTAGGTGTTAAGACCAACAGAGAGAAGACTGAATTAATATGCACGAACTCCGGGACAACACTAGCAACTCTGACTATCACACGCTGGACAACCATGCCCCTATCTATGGCAGGGCGTATTTCCTTAATAAAAATGGTGATGGTGCCCAAGTGATTATATCTATTTACTAATAACCCGGATAGAGGATTCTTCGCGGCCCCGAAAACACAGATGATCCACTTAGTATGGAGCGGCAAACAACCTAGAATAAAATGGGAACTCTCCCCTTTTTTTTGCAAGGAGGGTTCGAAGCACCCGATTTGAAACTGTATTATTTCTGTGCACAAGTACACTTCCCAGATACTGGTTTCATCCCCCCCATTGAAGCCACACCTTGCACTGCAATCTGGATATTTGGAGCCGATACTTCTAATTGGAGCCATTGCAACATATCCCAAAGTCAGGAATGCTGACCCCAGAACGGTGGCATGCATAGTTAGGGCATGGCAAAGACTGGCCAATATTTTGGATGTACCAATACTATACTTGTCCCGGCTGCCTCTCCTATATCATGCGACCTAAAAGTTACCTACGAACTAGCATGTAGGAACAAGCTGAAGAAAGAAAAGATCCAACAATCGGGGGACCTTAATGGGACCTGATTGGCCTTTCAAGGGTCAGGGACATGTTGATAAAGGGTAGGGTGATTCCGTTTTTATTGACCTGCAGAGAGACTACCAATTGCAAGAAGGGGGGGGACATTTTACTACCTCCCGGCCCGTAGCGCATTACATAAACGATCCCTAAAGGAACAGACCTGCCGGTCTCCTCGCCATTAGAAGATAGGCTATTGGACGACTACCTCCAAGAAAAAGCCATTTAATTTACTTACCATAAAATCCTTAATAACATGCCGCATACCCAGGATAGAACTCGCGCAAAGTGGGTAGACGACGTAGGGGAAATGGATGATGAAGACTGGTGGGAAGTCCTAGGTTCTCGCCACAAGGTGGCGATCCGTTCTTGTTTCAAACTAACCTTTGACTAAGCACTCCTTCTCCCCTTGTTGGGGAAAGATCCAATATTTATACTCTGGAGTCTCAGCGAACCCGCTGAGTGAGTCCACTGCGCCAAGGGAGCCACTCACACTTGAGGTATGGTATGGCACCCCTTGCCAAAGGACTCCCTCTCCCCTTTCTGGGGAAGGATCCAGTATGACACCCCGACATTCTGCATTCTGATCGGGTGCTTTATTTTGGTCACGACGGCCTCAGCCTTGTAGCGCTCGACAGCCTGGCTGCCCTCTCCACACGGCCTGGCGCGCTCTCTCAGCTGCATCCACCGGTAAGCCCATCGTTGCTCACATAATTTATGCCCGTGGCTCCTCTTTGGGTCCCCAATACCGGCCCAGTCTGCTCAGATTACCCGATCGGCTCCCCGCATTGCTTGCTGATTGTTTCAATCTGGCTCTGGCAATGGGAATTCACTGACAGACATCACGTGATTTTGTTTTTGTTTGTGTTCAATCGCTCATTCACAGCAAATCTTGTGCTAGACCACTTCTCCTGACTTTGACTCTGAAAATCTACCTCAGCCACTTTCTCACAGGCAATTTCGAAACTAGGTTGTTTCCACTCTCAACTGGCAGCCATCTTGTAAGGGCTACTGACTCAGGGGCATCCATCTGGGACCTGCGCCCATCTGCTAATCTGGTGTGTCCCATCCTTCTGCTGATCTGCTGTTATTAATTGACTTTATTTTGCAGTAATTCAGGGTTCTTGAAATTGATTTATACTGTAGTTTTTCTCCCATCAGCTGCATATCTATATATATACATTATGGGTGCTATAGTCAACAGGATATTCACTGCATACTCTCGCTGGTTTTAGGATTAATGCTATCTCCTGACCTATCATGTATACTCCCTCCTCCCCCTAAACCCTACCCCTCCCCGCTCTACTCTTCTCCACTTCCCTGTTACTGACCTTTGCGCTCTCTTGTCCTGGCCCTTAGCCCCCACCCTGTCTGAGTATTTCCCCTAGTCAATTTGAGACCTAGCTAATATGTCTGATGCCCGATGGAGCTACCTGGTTTAGCTATAGGGGAGACTGATCGGGGATTTCCCTCCTTGGACGTCACCTACCCAGTCGGTCTTTAGACAGACTTCCTTGCGTCTCTCTTGTCGTCTCTTCCCACATCCTCCCTCTACCTATGTCTTTCCTTCCCTCCTCTCTCTAAGTATTAAGACTGAACTATTTTGTCTGATGCCCGATGGAGCTACATGGCTTAGCTATAGGGGAGATGGACCGTGGATTCCCTCCTTGGTCGTCACCTACCCAGTCGGTCTTTAGACAGACTTCCTCTTGTCTCTCCTTGTTGTCTTTTCTCTTTTTCCTCCCTTTACCTCCAATGCTTTTCCCTCTCCTTTCCCTCCTCTCCTAATATATTGCCTATTATTTTTGATGTATTGTGTAATTGTTGATCTTGTCTGATACATTGTTGATCCTCATATATAGTGCTCTGATACCTTTGGGTCTTGCCAACCTCACTTTCCCTCCTCCCCTCCCCCCCACTACTTTGATCTTTCCCTATATGTTGTCGAACCACATTGTTGCACTTCCTTTCGTCTCTCCTGCAGTCTCCTACCGCATCCGCCCTCTATTTTTGTCTCTCCTTCCCTCCTCTCTCAATGTATTGAGACTGAACTATTTTGTCTGACGCCCGATGGAGCTACTTAGTTTAGCTATAGGGGAGATGGGCCGTGGATTCCCTCCTTGGTCGTCACCAACCCAGTCGGTCTTTAGACAGACTTCTTTTCGTCTCTCCTCATTGTCTCATCCCTAGCTCCTATCCCCTCTCCCCCGAATTCTCTCCCCACGCCTGCTACTCTGCCTACCCCTGTCCTTTGTGCCCTTTGACTAAGCACTCCTTCTCCCCTTGTTGGGGAAAGATACAATATTTATACTCTGGAGTCTCAGCGAACCCGCTGAGTGAGTCCACTGCGTCAAGGGAGCCACTCACACTTGAGGTATGGTATGGCACCCCTTGCCAAAGCACTCCCTCTCCCCTTTCTGGGGAAGGATCCAGTATGTAGGCCTTGGAGTCTCAGAGACCTCTCTGAGAGAGTCCACTGCGCAAAGGGAGCCTCTCACAACAGAGATAGGGTAGTGATACCACTTCCCCTGGGATCACAGCTTACTGGACTTTGGACGTCTGCCTTGACTAGTCTACCGGTTTGTGTACCCGTCACCCTTCCCCTCCTCTTCACATGCTGTGTCTCTCACCCTACCCTCCTCTTTCCCGCCTTCATTATCTGTCTACTTCCCCTGCTCCAACCCCCCTCCCCTGAATCTCTCACCTTGCCTGCTTTCCCCCTTACTTATTTGTGCTTATTGTTTATCTCGACCTTATCAGTAACTATGTGGCCATGTTCTAAGAACTATGTAACCTTTGTTATGATGTAACCTGTAACTATTATCTGATGCACATGTAAAGCGCTCTGATACCTCCGGGTCTAGCCAGCGCTATATAAAACTCTTGAAAATAAAAATAAATAAAAATAAAAATCCAACTTATACTACTCCACCGAGCCTACTATACTAGCTCAGCACTTGTTAAGATGGGGGTATTAGACTCCCTGGCCTGTCCTTGAGGCTGCGGTCACACCGGTACCTACCTACCTACACCAATGATGGGAATGCCCGATCCTCCAGAAGTACTCTGGAAAGATTATATTTGCTATGTCCAAGATATGTAATAAACCTATTGACATCTCCCCCCGGCTTTGTTTTCTAAATATCTGGGAAGCTACAGATTTATCTGAAAGAGACACGTTTGTATTAGATTCCTTACCTTAGAATATCCCCAGGCGTCAGACTGGATCCGGAAACTTTTTCGTGGCAGTACCCTTGCGCGTCGGTAGGCGTCGTCTGCGGCTCCGCGTCCGTCGTCGGCGTCGTGGGCGCCGTGATTACGTCGTCGGAGTACTTAGACGCCGCCTCCGCGTGCTGACGTCAGTTCTTCTTTTTTCCGCGCCAGCAAGCGCAGATCTGGAAAAAGCAGTAACCCTTAGTCAATTTTTGACTAACTTTTTGGATAATTTTTGATCATTTCTCGAAGTCTACGACTCCGATCGGTGCCGTAGGGATGCCTGGCTTTAAGCACTGCGAGGATTGCGACCGCACGATGTCGGTCACCGATCCTCACCACCTGTGTCTAACTTGTCTAGGCATCGACCACGACGACAAGGCCTGCTCAGACTGCCGGGCCCTCTATTCGAAAGCCAGGCGGGAGCGGTCCCGCAGGCGACTCGAACCCCGGCAGTCGGTCCCGCGCCGCGAGAGGTTTCGGTCCCACGGGAGGTCGAGGTACAGGTCGCGGGCTCTGAGCCACCACAGTTCCGAGAGTAGGCCGCACTCCTCCGGGTCGAAGTCGTCGTCAGGCAAGAAGTCCAAACGGTGTCATCGCTCTTCGCGCGATGCGGCCGGGGGTTCGGGTGACACCACCCACGCGGCTCCGTCGCAGGCGCCGCGTCCAGCTCCACACCCTCCGTCCCTGGGCTAAACGCGACGCCGGAGATCGAGCGCTTCCTCATGGCCATGAGGAAACTCTCTCCTCCGACGGGCTCCGCGGCGCCTTCGGGCCCAGCGGACCCGTCTGGGGCCTCTAGCGGGTCGGGGGCTTTGGCCCCGACCCCGCTGACGCCTTCGGGCCCGGCGCCGCAGGGCCCCACAATCCCGACGCCGCCGGTGCCTTCGGGTCCGGCGCCGCAGGGTCCAGCGGTTCCGGCGCCGGCGGCGCCTTCGGGCCCGGCGCCGCGGGACCCCCCTAGACCTTTTTCGGGATCTGGATCGTCGCCGGTGGACCTTACGACCTCCCCGGCGTCAGACCATCAGGTGTCGCCTCCGGCGCCGTCCTTGGGCGGCACCGTCCCCGATACCTCCTTCGTTCCTGTTCCGACGTCGGGACGGCCCCGATGGGCGCCGCTCCAGACGTCGTTTGGAGAGTTTCACTTCTATGAACAGGCCCCATTGATTGAAAACCCTGAGTATCAGGAGATGGGTGATGAAGGGGATTGGGAGGGGTCAGAGGACCCTCTGACCCGATAGTGTCAGTCTCATGAGGACTGGGCAGGAGACCTTGGGGAGGCCAGTGGCCTGGACACCTCCCCAGACACTGGTTTTGTCTCCCCTCCTACCGTGGCTTCGGAGGAGGGGGCAACCTACAGTGTGGTGTTGATGAGGGCTGCCAAGGCTTGGGCCTTGAGCTCCCCGTCGCGGCCGTGAGGACTAACCTCCTCACTGAGGTCCTTAAACCGCAGTCAAGCTCGGCCGAGCCTCTGCTGCCCTTTAATGAGACCTTGACCGACGTTCTTCTGGGCACTTGGTCCAAGCCCGCTACGGGTTCGCCCGTAGATAGGAACGTGGCCAGACGCCACCGCCCAGCCCCGGGCGACCCATGTTTCCTGTCCACCCATCCCACCCCCTTAGTCTGGGTCTGCGGTCTTCCAATACCGCATGCCTCTTGGGCCGCTACACCCACTGTCTGTGGGATACGGTTGCGGAAGTGCTGCCAGAGTGTCCATTGGAGGTACGGGCCAAACTCGGCCAAGCCCTTGTGGAGGGCCGGGATGCAGCCAAATATTCTATCCGGTGTGGGCTGGATACCACCGACTCACTAGGTAGAGCGATGGCAACGACGGTGGCAGTCAGACGCCACGCCTGGTTGAGGTCCGCCAACTTTTCAGCCGATGTCCAAAACACTCTGATGCACATGCCGTTTGATGGCCGTCGCCAAGGCAGACCATGCGCTTGAGCGCTTTAAGGACTCCAGGGCTACGGCCAAGTCCTTGGGCCTCTCGTCCCCGCGCCAGCAATCGGCTGCCTTTCACTCCTTTTGTGGCCACGGAAGGGGGGTACCCACACGTGCTGCCAGCCACGCTCCGCAAGGTAATACCCAACGCGGTGGCGGCCGTGGAAACCGCCGTCCCGGCGGTCGGGGACAACGGCGAGGTCAGTCCACACCTTCCCCCGCAGCATCCGCCTCAAAACCCTCCTAGTCCGTGCTTTCAGGCCCATGTGACGCCAGTGGGGGGGCAGGGTTCGCCATCACCACCTCCACTGGCGCACTGTCACTTCGGACAGGTGGGTGCTGCAAATCGTCCGAAGGGGCTACTCCCTCCCCTTCGAGGCGACTCCTCCAGCAATGCCACCGCAGAACCACCGTGTATCGGGGGATCATTTGCGACTTCTGCAGGAGGAAGTTACGGCCCTCTTGGCCAAGGGAGCCATCGAGCGCGTTCCTGGGCCAGAAGTAGGGTGTGGTTGCTACTCCCACTACTTTCTGGTACCCAAGAAGGGCAAGGGGGGCCTACGCCCTATCTTGGACCTAAGGAACGTCAACGGCTTGTGAGTGAGAGCAGTTCTTTCTAAATTGGGAATTTTCCTTTGCTTATGTTGATGAACTCTTTATACCCATTTTGTATGTGATCAGGTGTAACCACCTCCCAGACAGGCTTTAGTGTATTGGGGCTGGGTGGGTGCACTCCCAAGAGTGCTTTGAAGTCTGCACTGGGGGCACATTTAGTGTCTCTGTGCATAGCCAAGTTCAAACCGGTTGAAGGGGCAACCAGCCCCAGCTCTGGCGTGAAACTGGACAAAGGAAATGGGTGTAGATACCCCTCTTTCCTGACCCTCCCATAGGTGGGTCCCTAGAGTTTGTCCCACCCCTTCCTTGGGTAAAAGATAGGAACACCTAGCTACAGGATTTTAGATTTACCTGGACGAAACTCTGATACAGAATCCTGGAACTTCAACGATCTACAAAGCGCTAGATGACTGAAGAATCTCCCTGAGAGTAAAGGAGTTACTTTCCTGTAAGGCAGGCACCTAAGATGCATCTGACCGGTTTGCATCTTCGAAGCTCCCGCCGGACTCCGAAGGATTTTGCAATACAGGAGTTGGGTTTCTGAGGTCTCTGAGGTCGATCTGTGCACTCAGCAAGTCTGAGGCCCAGATACCTCGTTTAAGACCGTGCAACCCGAACCCTGGACACAGTGACAATTTGCAGAAACATCAGGTTTGAGGCGACCTCTGAAGCTGAGCTTTGGGTTACTTGTAGCCCTAACCCTGAGCAGTATTTGCAACGAAGATTGCCCGCCTACACTCCACGAATCTTCCGTGAGCAGGCCCTTTGTGTTTTCTCTTGTGGTCCCTTCGCAATCCCTAGTCTGTTGACTGGTGGGTCCCTGTGAAGGCAACTTTAACTCTGATTGGGCTACCTGGTTGCTCCAGACGTGCCCTGACTCTCCACCACTTGGAGAGTTCCCCGGACATTGCTGGTCCGCACCAAAGCATCTTTTCTCTTCCTGCGTGGGTTGCTGTTGCCAAGGCTTGTTGTGTTCAATCCGAGCACCGACACCGCAGCACTCAACATCCTTCGTGGGACAGCTCGAATCCAGCTCCTGGCTGTCGTCGACACCTCCTGCTCCTCGTGGCTGCAGAGTCAAGCTTCACCTCTTATTCCCTGAAACACCTGAAATCGGTAGGCATTTGTCTATCATGCCCCTGGTCACTGGCAAGTGACCCAGACTCTGTTCCCTCTGCTTTCAGGTTCTTCACTTCTTCGATCCAGGCATGGATCACTATGGACACTTTTCTTCTCCACAGCAGCAGCACTTTGCAGCAGATCGCCATTGAAATCAACGACGATTCCCGACACCATTTGACACCTATGCACCCGGCTTCCTTGGATGTGGTAACTCGAGTACTACGGTGCTCCCATGGGTGTTGGCCCTAGAACCCCCTAAGGTTGTCTTTAAACCTATCATCAATAAGGGTTGTTTGAACTGGTACAGGGTGCCCACTATAACTAGTGGACAGCATATACCAGGCCAACTTCTCACAGAGTGGTCAAGCCACGATACACTGACTGGGAGTCGGATATGGATTGGTGCATGCAGGCGGAGAGGGTTATCTACAAGAGCAGGGGATGCCCGCATAAATGGACAAAAATATGAGGCCCCTGGAATGAGAGTAATGGTTTGCTATGTACCCCTTTTAGTGATCCTCCCTCATTGGCGATTGATAATGAGGACATTTAATGTTTTGAATATAATGGGAACTATGAAACATGTGATTACACTGTAGACCCTGTGCGGCGATTTGTCTTTTACTGTACTAATATATTGTGATTACCGAAAAGGGTTGATGACTGCACCACACTGCACTTGCTTTGGTTTGTAGTGTTTTATGTTATGTAACAATGGGGGGGCCTTATGAAATTGGCAAATTCCGGACAAGGGAACAATTTTTCCATGGGAACACACCCACCACAATGGGCTTATTTATGTACGTTAGACTCAGGCAAATTGTGAAAGCTGCCACCCCATCGTTTCTGTAGGGGCCTCAAGTTGAGCCCCCACTGCATGCGCTATTGAAGCCTGACCCGCCACAGCATGTACCCTCATCTATCGCATCACGCATGCATCACGTAAGGCACACCAGATGAGATTGCGTACACATTGGGAGACTGAACTGGGGGTAACCATAACAGATACACAGTGGGAATACTGCTACAAACAGACAGGAAACATAACAGCCAACAGTAGGCTCCGCATGATACATTATAAAATTCTGCATCGCTTATACTATACCCCGGTCAAGATGTACAAATATAAACCAAGAGATAGTTACAGCTGTGAACGATGCAGGAAAGAAGCTGGAGATTTTCTACATCTGTCATGGTAATGTCTAGAAATTGATAGTGGCATCAGGTAGTCAATGCAATGGCGCATAAGAGAAGATCCCCCTGCATGCATCACCAGTTGTAGCATTACTGGGATACACAGCAGAGGTAGAGACAGTATGTAGGAAGTACATAGTGTTGGGGTCGTTAATAGCCAAATGCAGGGTTGCCTGCAGCTGGGGAAAGGGAAGAGCACCTCAATTCAAAGAAT
This sequence comes from Lissotriton helveticus, assembly GCF_964261635.1. Taxonomy (NCBI): domain Eukaryota; kingdom Metazoa; phylum Chordata; class Amphibia; order Caudata; family Salamandridae; genus Lissotriton; species Lissotriton helveticus. Next base: position 598,096,960 of record NC_136071.1, on the reverse strand, counting down.
GGATTCAGGATCTTGTATTCTGGCATTCATATATGTGGAGCTACTTTCACCCACGTCCAGGCCAAGAGACATATGGGACCATTGAAAGCATACCTATTGACCACTCCGTCTTAACGACGCAATAGACTGGAAGAGGATCATGAGGAGGGATAGGATGGCCATTCAGAAAAATCTATTTCCACATCCGTACATATAAACGCACACATACACCTTAAATCAAGAAGCGTAATGAGGGTCCTGAAAGCCCAAAGCAAATACCAGATACATGGAAATCGTACATTCGGAAAATGTGGACAGAAATAATGTTTGTAGAAATATGCAGAGGAAGTGATATGCCACAATTGGACAAAGGGGTGTAAAATAGTGTTATGTTGTTAAGTAACACATTTTGTTTTTCCTGTATATATGTATGCTGCCGGTATTGTTTCATCTGGAATACAAATTAAAAGATTTTTTTTTTAAAACCCCTTCAACAAAAACTGTATAAGGCTCACCTTAGAGTTCAAAAGGCTGCAGGGAATTCCACTACACACGAATCCTTGTACTGACAGTTTCCTCATTGTAACCTATGTTTTGCTTGCTAATGTAAGTGGAATTTTAGATCAAAATTAATTGTGGCTTGGACACCAGTGATTTCATAAGGTGGGCCATTTGCCCCAGTGTTGCCATTCGCCACCATGCTTGCCTGCAGTCCTCAGATTTTTCAGGTAGTGTTCAATCGTGCCTCAAAAGCAGTTCAACAGGACTCTCCTGTTTGAGAATAAGGTAGACTCAACTCTCAAGCAGTTCAAGGACAATTTCGGCAAAGGTGCCCAGTACCAACAGCCAATCCAACCTCCTTAGGGCGCCCAGCAGTTTAGCAGTCTGGGCCATGATGCCTCGCAGTCAAGGTAATTGTGTGCCTGTCCACTACCCTCCCTGCAGCCCCACCTGCTATACCCCTCTAGCATGCCCTTGGAGCACGGCCACCCGGTGAGAGACAGGATCAGATGAGTTGGCAAGGCATAACATCATACAGGTAGGACCTGCAAATCGTTCAGCGGGGATATGCCCTTTCATTCTTTTATCACCACACCATACACCAACTCTAATCCCAGCAACTGATTGAGAACCATCTCTCCAATTTGCATCAAGAAGTGCACGCCCTTTTGGCCAGCACGGTTACCGAAGATGGTGCCTTTGCCAGAATTAGGATGTGGTTGTTATTCCCTATTCCTGCTACTTTCTGGTGTCCAAGAAGGATGGAGGCCTTCATCGGATTTTAGACCTGCGCCCTCTCAGCGCCTTGATCCGGAAGGAGAAATTCAAAATGCTCACACTAGCCAAGGTCTTGTCTACACTAGAAACGGGATGGTGGTGTTAGACCTGTAGGACATATCATTTTATATACCTGTCCTGCAGACCTATTGCCCTTGGTGGAACAGGAGCATTTTCAGCTCACTGTACTCCCTTTGGTCTCACCAATACCCCCCTGGTGTTCACAAAAGTGATGGCGGTGGTGGCAGCACGAATGACGGTATTCCCCATGCGTTTATCATGCATGCCTTGGGAACGCCGTCATTAAAACAAACGCGTCTTTAGCATTCATTCTGCATGCAAGTCTGTATAACGACTTGCCTTAGGGGGTGCTGTATTTTGGAATAGTTTAATTTACTATTTCAGCTCCAGTCTGCACAACAGCATGGAAGATTTTGGACTTTAATTCCAATGCCGTTCCACCAATGCGCCCCTCTAAAGGCAAGTCGCATAACGACTTGCATGCAGAACTAATGTGTGCTAAAGACATGTTCTTTCTGTTGCCGGTGCTGTGAAGGCACAGCGTGATTGGGGCTTCATCCTAAAAGAAGTTTCCCCGCAGCATACCTTCCGAGGGCAGTTAGACCACCTCTGGATGATGGCAAACCTTCTAACGTAGTTGATCACTAACAATGTGCTGAGGTGACACCTGACTACTTTACATAGGCTCCCTTACATTGGTACCATACTCTATATTGTGTTGTTTCAGGCCTTTCCTCCATTACTGTGAGTACAAGGCATTTGGGCTGGGATTTTAATGTTTCGGTCTCCCTCTCATGAGAGTGGCTCTGAGGCTTTGGAGCCTATTGGCCTCCTGCATCTTGCTTGTGGACTATGCCAAGTGGCACATGTGGGCTCTGTAGTGGAATTTCAAGACTCCGTGAGCTTGGCATCAGAGGAACCAGTCAGATTCCATCCAGGTTACAGAAGAGACTGTAAAAAAACCTGCAGTGGTGGATTTTCAACTACAAATGGACCAGTGGAAGACCCACCCCCCCCTCCCTGCCACGCAGAGAGCATGATGGTGGTGATTGAGTGATTGCTTGGATGAGGGCTGGGGGGTTCTGCTGGAAGAGGACTCGGGTCCCCGCTGTAGACTCCACATCAGCCTGTTGGAGTTGTGGGCCATTCGCCAGGCACTAAAATCCTTTCTTCCTTCTACCAAAGGGAAGCTGGTCCAGGTTTTCAAGGACACCACTGCCATGTACTGCAAAAAGTAGAGCTCGCTGTGATCCTGGGCCAAGAGGCACTTCGTCTCTGGACCTGGCTGGAGTGTCTGGTCATTTCCCTGGTCGTGAATCACCTGGCGGGATTTTTGAATGCCAGGCAGTGCCTGATGAATCCGGGATGGTGATTACGCCCGAGGCAGCACAGGGCATCGTTCAGCAATGGGTAGGTTGCCTGCTGAATTTGTTCACCACTGCTGAGAAAACGCAGTATCAAAACATTTCCACATCGGAGTTCCCAAAAAGGCTCTCTTTGAGATGCATTCCAGATAGAGTGGACCTCAGGACTTCTATATGCCTTTCTGCTGCTGCCTCGCCTGACCCAAGTTCTGAAGATAAAATAATGACCAGTCCCAAGTCTTCCTAGTGGCTCTGGATTGGGCAAGGATATAGTGGAGCATAGAACTTATGGGCATTTACATCTGTCTATCAGGCTCATTTCTGAAGAATCTGTTGCTGCAGCAGGGCAGGATCCTGATTGTGCTCAATATGCACTTCCATGTATGAAGATTAAATGGTGGTTGATGACTTCATTCGGTCTTTACTTCGTGGTTGTGGATTTTCATCATTTCTGCCAGGTATCCTGCAGTCTTTCTACCCTCTTTGCAGGGCCTGGTGTGGCATCCGGAACCAGTCTAGGTCCAACTGTTGGATGTCTTGTTGTTTGTTTTATCTCTGGCCCAGCAAGGACTGCTGTTTTCACAGTTAAAGGTTGTTTGTTGACTCTTTCGGCCATTTTACATTTTCCGGACCATAGATCATTGCTCAAACTACCAGTTGTGATGAGGTTTGAAAAGGTTTGATTTGAATGGTTCCTCCAAATTATTTGTGGAGTAACCATTTTTTATTGCAAGCAAAGAAGCATACAACAATCTTAAGACACTAGCCATCTGCAAATATGTACTGGTTTCTAAAAGCATAGTGAGGGAGCAATTCCATTGGTTCTAATTTCCACAATAATGCCTCAGCATTTGGTTGCTTCATGCTTCCAAAGAAAATAGTCTGTCTTCTAAGCCAGGTCCTCCATGTTTAGCCTTCTGATAGACTTCGAACCGCAGATTCCTCACTTCAGAGTATTGCCCAGGCATTGGGCTGCATTTGGAAAATCTTGAGCAGTATCTCTGCACCCCGGTATATGGTGTTGACAACTCCACGTAAACATAATTTGTGCTGGATGTGACATATGCTGTGCCTACATCGAAGACACACTGACATTGTGTTTCTTTCCACTCTGACAGCGCAGATCCGGAGAGATACCTCTGTAATTCTTTGAGCAAACCACTCTTCTTGTCCTCTGGATAGGTTTTCCAACCAACCTTTGGATTCTAAACCTTCTGGGAATTGTCCTGGGTAGACAGATGTCTGTCTCTGATCCCCACTTGATCTACCTTTGGTGCTGGGGTTTGGACCACAACTCCAGGGCTTGTGCCAGCTGTCAGTCGATGCACCCTAAGGCAATCTGTGAGGGATGAAGATCGTAGCAGTGCGGCACAAGATGGTACTGCATCGTTCACCGTCCTAATCCCCGGGGAGGTCTTGGCCTGGATATTAAAACCGGTCTTGCATTCTGTCGTTGTCGAAGTCAGTTAAGTCCAAGAAGCACAAAAAGAAGTTGTTGAAGCGTTCTTCTGATTTTTCTAGCAGACTTGTGTGGAGCTGGTGGCTGGGTCTGCTCTGTGCTTCCACGGATTACCTGGACCCTTGGCTACCCCTGCCAACTTTGTGACTCTCATGGGGCTATGCACTCCTATCTTTGGCGCGCTGACTTCCCCTGGCATGCCTTCAGGCTCCATGGAGTTGTTATTACAGCTCTGTTCCTGGATCGGAACTGACTCCAGCCTTGAACACTACACTGGTTCTGATCTTCCTGTCTGTGCCCCCGACGTGGAACCCATCGTCTTGCCTGGCTTTGAGAAGGCGCTGCCACAAAGCCATTCGACACCAACTCCGGCCAGATCACGCCAATCGATTGACACACTGTCGCTGTCCTTTGACAGACCCAGTCCCTCCACTGTAAAGGGGGTGATGATGATGTCTATGGGTTTTAGGACCCAGCTGCTGAGTTAGCCCAAGCCTACTATGATAACAACTGGTATGAGGAGCTGGATGAGGCTAGTGGACTGGAAAGAGCTCCAGATTCTTGGTTGGTCTCTCTTCTGGGATCTGCCACAGAGGAAGGCACATTCTCTTCCATGGTGGTGAGAAGGGCAGCAGAGGTCCTCGACCTGCAGCTTCCTTCCGTCTAGGTCAAGACTAATGTCTTGACTGAGGTGCTTCTGGGGAGCACCTACTCCCCTTTAATGAAGCCCTCACAGACATTCTCCTTGGGACTGGGTCAAACCCTGCTTCGGGGACCCTTCACAGAATGTCCACTGCCCTGCACCTGGGGCCGCAGCCTTCCTGTATCAGAACCGCTCCACAAGAGCCTTACCTGCCATGCTCATTGCTAGCATGTCTACTACCTTTCACAAAACAAGGAATCGAAGAGGCTGGACACTTTCAGGAAGAGGATTTTTTTCTTCCATCAGACTATTGTTGAGGTCGGTGAACACCACATGTCTCTTGGGCCAGCACACTCTTGCCTTGCAGGACTCGGTTGTATAGGTGCTGCCCATGGTCTTGGAGAAGTCCCGGGTCATTTTGAACCGGGCGCTTCTTGATGGCTGGGACACAGTTCGGTATTCTGTGTGGACTGGACACAGCTGATTTGCTGGGCAGGCCTTTAGCCTCCACAGTTGCACTACGCTGCCACACCTAGCTGAGAATCATCTGACTTTTCGAGGAATGTCCAATCTTTGATGGATATGCCTTCATATGGCTCCTACCTGTTCAACGACGATGCCAATACAGTGTTCGAGTGCTTCAAAGAGATAGGTCGCCACAAGGTCATTGGGTCTGTCCCTGACTTCCTGGCAACCGCACTCCTCCTATCGACTCTCCCGTGGCTACGATAGGGTTACCCATCTGCACCCACATTACCAACCTTACCCCAAGAACCATCAGGCTTCCAACCTTTTCGTGGCCGTGGATCAGGCTTTCACAAAGGCCATTGTAACTTAAAGCCAGGGGATGATCCAGTTTCCCACCCTCTAGCTGCTGCAGCCTCCAACCTCACTTTAGTGTGCCCTCAGTGGGGAACATTTACCCTGTTGGTGGCAGAATCGGGTACCATGTACCCCAATGGCAAGCGATAATCTATGACAAGTGGGTTCCCCAAATCTTCCAATGGGGTTATGGACTCTGTTTTCTGGCCACTCTTTCCACTGTCCTCATATTCGTTGACTGAGGACCACCTCTCCTTGCTACATCAGAAAGAGCAGGCTCTTTTGGCCGAAGGAGCCATTGAGAGGATATATCAAAAAGAGGAGAAGGGGGACCAGGAGCTATTTATGGCCCAGTGCCTGTGCTCCAATGTCAAATGTTATAACCAAAGAGGAGGGTCAATGTTCCATCGGTGTGGGTTCTGTAAAGTCACGCTCACATCGAAGTGAGAGTAATAGGAGAGAGTGGGAAGTTTGAGAAAGATAGAACCAGGCCCGGGACCCTCTCCGTGAGGGAGGGGAAAGACACTTCTTGTCTCTTGTTGCCCTCACACCCCCCAAAGGATGTCATGCTTCATCATCGGGCGGTTGCTCCTCGTTGGGCCAGCGCTGCAATGCCCTACGGGTCCCTCGAAGGGTTACTTTAGCAGAGATCTTTTCAGAGAATAGCCGTGAGATGAATACGCATATGTGGAGAGGGTCCTAAGTGCACAATGAAGGTGTATGTGGGTGGTGAGATAAAAATGGCTAAGGGATACCAGAAAGGTAAGTCTTTAATAGTGTAGGCACCCTTGTCATATTAAAAAAACCAAGAGGTTGTGAGTTACGACTATGGGTAATGATGTACCCTGGGTAACTAAAAATGGTCAGGTCGACATGTTTCGCGCTCAAATGGTCATAACAATCACATGCGCTTCATCAGGACCAGTGCTAATTAGTGAAACAGTGTAGTGAGAGAGTGCAAGTGCTAGGGGTATACTAGCCCCCAGTATAAGTGGAGCGGGCGCGGGTTGTGAAAACTACAGCTCCGCGTCAACTACTTAGTTGATCTGAAAGAGACATGTTAGTGATAGATTCCTTACCTTAGAATATCCCCAGGCGACAGACTGGATCCGTAAAGATTTCGTCAGCAGTACCCCTGCGCGTTGGTAGGTGGCGTCGTGCGGCTCCGCGTCCATCGCTGGCGTTGTAAGTGCTGAGATGACGTCACGGAGACTACTTGGGCACCACCCATGCACGCCGATGTCAGTTCGTTCTTTTTCCGCGCCAGCAAGCGCAGATGCGGTTAGAGCTCGTACTCTAGTCACTTTTTGACTAACTTTTTTGAGACTTTTGTCTCTACTTCTTTTGAGTCCTTGACTCCTGGTGCCACGTAGGGATGCCTAGGTTTAAATCCTGCGGGGCCTGTCGCCAGACGATGTTGGTGGCCGACCCCCATGGCGTCTTTCTCTACTGTCTGGAGCGCGACCATAACTCTCAGTCATGTTCCGACTGTCAGGCCATGGCTCCGAAGGCTCTGCGGGAGTGGTCCCGAAAGCTGCTGGAAGCCAGGCAATCGTCTCCGCGCCGTTCGAGGTCCAGGGGTCGCTCAAGGGACCAACCACAGAGCCATCACCATCGCTCCCCGGGGTCGAAGTCTTCACCCTCGGAATCGGGTAAGAGACTTCACAAGAAAAAGTCAAAGAAGCGTGTTCGCTCTCTGACATCCCCCTGTTGGTCTCCGGACGCGGACGAGGGGGCCAGGGGTTCATCCCCCGCGGTTCAGTTGGAGCCTAGGAGTCCCGCGGCCCACCCACCTTATCCGGGTCTGTCGGTGACTCCGACCCAGGTGCAAGAGTTTGCTTGCCGCCATGGACCGCCTTTTCAGGCCTAGGGCTCCCGCCAGCGCGCCTTTGGGCCCCGCATGTCCCTTTTGAGGGCCCTTGCTTGCCTCCAGCTGCGCCGTTGGCGCCGGCAAAGTCCTCCACCCGCGGCTCCGGCCCCGGCGCCACAAGGTACTCCACCAGCGGCTCTGGCCCCAGCGCCTCAAGGTACTCCGCCAGCGGCTCCGGCCCCAGCACCCTCTGCCGCTCCGTTCCCCGTGCCGCCATGGGTTCCGTTTGTTCCACATCCGCCCTTGCCCGAATTCCCAGACAATTTTGCTCCGGCTTGGAACCCTAATTGGGACAGGGAGCCGGATGTCAGCGGCACAAGAATTTAAAGAACGCAACTAACCTTTCTCTGGACTCCAGCAGAGACGATGGCTGATGAATAATTCCCCCACTTCCCCCGAACGCAACCCCCAACAGAGGACATGGAATCCTGCTGTGTGGAATCGAGCCCAGGGGAAAAGGGGATAAAATAATAAACTTGCTTCTACTGCTCTGGTCTCGTCAAAGCCTTTAATCTGGGGGATGTTCTGGCCCTTGAGTGAAAACAGCCCTGCAGGACAGGATGAGAAAACACAGCAGCTGTAATAGAAAGGTGTTCCGAATACATAACCCCAATAGTAGATATTATATCCTCACTCACCAGATGCTCAGAAGCTAGCGAGAATGGAATTAGCCACCCCCAACTACTATTCCTATAGGTGAGATACACATGATATCCAAAACAGGCAAAAGAATAAGAATAATAAAGTCAGCAGAACATTTGCTTCCTGAACTGTTAAACCACAGTCTCTCTATATCTGAATGCGATAAGACAGCGTCTGCAAATAGTCAGAAATTACAGCAAGCAATATATACAAAAGACCTATCACCACCAGCGGGTAATGCTACCATGATGCGTGTCCGCTCACTTCCGTATTAGTTGTACAGGCAGTAAAGAATTTGCTGAAGCTCACTCTAGAACAACTCGTAAATAATATCTCTGGGGGCCTCTGGAGCACATAACTGGAGTCAACACAATGCGGAGCAATATATTTGGCAAAGTCACGGTAAAAATAATAAACGCTAATTGCCGAAGAAAAAGTAAATGCGAGCGCGATGTCAATAGCGCGTAGGCGGCACAAGTGATCTGTCTGTCTCCAAGGGAAGGCGGGGAGACACGGGTATGTAGCGTCCGCTTCAACCCGCATATTACCTGCACTCAAAAATCCAAACAACGAAGGTGAGTCTGGAGGCGGTTCTGAAGACGCGAAGATAACTGGTCCTCAGGGAAATGCTGGAACGCTGCACGTTCTTCACACTGGGGTCCGGCGGGGTTTACCATCTGCCATGACGGCTTCTCCAGGAAGGATTGTCAAGCACCGGTCGAAGGCGTAGGAGGTGCTTATGTATGGCCCGCCCTCTGTTTGCACGAACTGGCCCCATTGCCTGCTGGGATTTGTAGTATCATCTACAAAACATGGACTGATGTTTGTTCTTCAGGTGGGTAATCGCTACACCGGATCGTCGCCGTTCCCGGTGCCGTTGGAGCACTTGTTTTACCCTGTGCCTCCCCCGCCGATCCCGCCTGTACCACGGACTGTGGAGTAGGGGGATGTCTGGAAGGGGTCGGAAGACCCTCTTGCACGGCAGTGCGAGTCTGAAAATGAGTAGGTGGAAGACTCGGAGGACGCAGGCGGCCTTGACCTTTCCTCCGAGCCTGGATTTATGTCTCCTACCACAATCATGGAGGAGGGTGGCACGTGTACTATGGTGCTCTGTAGAGCACTGAGGCCCTTGACCTTGATCTGCCTACTGTCATTCACAAGACCAACCTCCTTACTGAGGTGCTTCAGCCGGCGGCAAGTTCTATGGAACCTCTGCTCCCGTTTAATAAGGCCTTGACGGATCTTTTGATAGGCACCTGGTCTTAGCCAGCCACAGGGGTTCCTGTGGATAAGAACGTGGCCAGGCGTCATCGCCCGGCACCGGGTGATTCAGCCTTTCAGACAAATCATCCCACTCCGAGAGCCTGGTCTTCTCAGCGTGCGTTCCCTACCGCCCGCGGGATAAGGAATCGAAAAAGCTGGAGCAGTTTGGCAAAAGGTTATTTTTCTCTGCCAGCTTGGGGCTGCGGTCAGTCAACACCACATGCCTGTTATGCTGCTACTCTCACGCTGTGTGGGACACAGTGATGCAGACACTGTCCCAGTGTCCGGAAGAGGTTCGGGCTGTACTTTCCTAGGTGGTGGGAAAGGATGCCGCAAAGTTTGCCATTCAGTGTGACCTGGACACCGCGGATTCTTTAGGGAGAGCAATCTCCACAACAGTGGCCCTGCGTCACCATGCCTGGCTGTGGTTCACTGGGTTTTCGGGGGATGTCCAGAGTTCCCTCATGGACATGCCTTTTGATGGTACTCGCCTGTTTGGCAATAAGGTAGACAGTGTGCTGGAGCGTTTCAAGGACTCTCGGGCTACGGCCAAGTCCTTGGGTCTCTCCACCACACGCCCGGCCACGTCTACCTTTTGTCCTTTCGTGGCCACGGAAGGGGAGCTCCTGCCCGCTTGTTCAGTCAGAAGCCTGCGCAGAACCAAACTCAGCGTGGCCGTGGCCGCTGCTGTGGCGGCACAGGGGGCCAGCGTGCGGGTAAGTTCACCTCCGCTCCTGCAGCATCTGCCTCAATGCCTTCCTAGTCCGGGCTTTGGGGTGCACCCCAAGCCAGTGGGCGGCAGGATTTGGCATCACCTCCCCCACTGGCGTTCTGTCACTTCCAACAGGTGGGTGCTGCAACTCATCCAGAGGGGTTACTCCCTCCCCTTCGACTCTACCCCCCCAGCCATGCCACCTCAGTTCCACCGCATGTCGTGTGATCACTTTGCGCTTCTCCAATAGGAAGTCATGGCCCCCTTGGCCAAGGGGGCCAACGAGCACGTTCCTAGGCCAGAAGTAGGACGTGGTTGTTATTCTCACTACTTTCTTGTCTCCAAGAAGGACAAAGGGGGCTTGCGCCCTATCTTAGACCTCAGGAACGTCAGTCGCTTCCTCCGGAAGAAGTTCAAGATGTTGTCTCTGGCTCAGGTCTTTGCTGCCCTCGACCCTGGAGACTGGATGGTTGCGTTGGACTGGCAGGGCGCATATTTTCACATCCCCGTCCTGCCGACTCACCGGCGTTACCTGCGGTTCACGGTAGGCCAGGAGCATTTTCAGTTTGCCGTGCTCCCCTTCGGCCTTACCAGCGGCCCTCGGTGTTCACAAAAGTGATGGCGGTGGTTGCAGCTCACATGCACAGGTCAGGGGTGTCAGTCTTCCCCCTACCTCGACGACTGGTTGTTGAAGGCGGGCTCGCCCCAAGCAATTGTCACCCATCTTCAGACTACGGCCAACCTCCTGCATTTGCTGGGGGTCTCCATCAACGTGCCAAAGTCGCACCTGAGTCCCTCTCAGAAGCTCCGCTTCATCGGAGTGGTTCTGAGTTCGACACGGTTTCGGGTTTATCCGACCGAGCAGCGAGTCCGGGATATTCAGGCTATGATTCCAATCTTTTAGCCTCTATCCTGGGTTTCAGTAAGGATGACCCTCTGGCTCCTGGGCCTGATGGCCTCCTGCATCCTGCTAGTGCAACATGCCAGATGGCATCTGCGGGCTCTGCATTGGGACCTGAAGTTCAAGTGGGCGCAGCATCAGGGCAACCTGTCCGATCATGTCCTGGTCTCGGAGGGCACTGCACGACAAATGCAATGGTGGCTCACGAATCGCGATTGGGTCAATAGCAGATCCCTCTCCCTTCCCCAACCGGAGCACACAGTGGTGATGGATGCGTCCCTCCTGGGATGGGGACACCACTTTGCGGAGATCAGAGGCCTCTGGTCTTCGGCGGAGTCCCGGCTCCATATCAACCTTTTGGAGCTTCGGGTGATCCGACTTGCACCCAAGGCATTCCTTCCCCCTGTCCGGGGAAGTGTGGTGCAGGTGGTCACAGACAACACCACCGCCATGTGGTATTGCAACAAACAGGGCAGGGTGGGGTCCTGGACCCTATGTCAGGAGGCTCTGCGATCTGGACATGACTGGAACATCAAGGCATTACCTTGGTGGTTCAACACCTGGCAGGTTCTCTGAACGCCAGGGCGGACTAACTCGGTCGCCGGTGCTTGATGGATCACGAATGGCATCTGAACGTCGGACGTGGTGCAAGGTCTCTTTCAACAGTGGGGAGAGCCTTGGTTAGATCTATTGGCCACCGAAGAGAACGCGCAATGTCATCAATTCTGCACGTTGGAATTTCCACGGCGGCACTCGCTCGTCTACGCTTTTCGTCGCAAGTGAAGTTGCGGTCTATTGTACGCCTTTCCGCCTATAACACTTCTGCCCAGAGTGCTGAAGAAGATTTGACGCGACCGGGCCCAAGTCATTCATGTGGCTCCGTCCGGATTGGGCATGAAGATACTGGTATCCCAAGCTACTCAACATGGTGATCGATCCCCTGATCAGACTGCCTCTTCGGGAGGATCTTCTGTCGCAGCAGCAGGAGACGGTCCTCCACCCGAACCTGTCCAGCCTTCACCTCCATGCATGGAGATTGAGCGGCAACAGTTGACAGTTTTCGATCTTCCTCCCCAAGTCTGTGATGTCATTCTGGCAGCCAGGTGTCCCTCCACTAAGACGGTATACGCCTGCAGGTGGAAAAAGTTGGGGGCATGGTGTGAGCCATCTTTCTTGCATTGGTATACCCCCACTTTTTCTGAACTGCTGATGTACTTTGACTGAGTGTGCCCTGGGCTCCTGCCAACCAGGTACTCAGGGCCTGTGTTCCTTCACTAAAACTATGTTGAAACTAAAACCCAATTGGCATCTCTGGCCACCTGTCAGCCCCTAGTAAATGGTACCCTAGGTACCCAGGGCATAGTGACCAGAGAAGACCCCTGAGGGCTGCAGCACTTATTGTGCCACCCTCAGGGGCCCTGTACCCTGACACCCACACACTGCCTTTGCAGGCTGAGTGTCTAAGTGCAGAACTAAACAAAGAGTCGACATGGCACACATCCCTGTGTGCCATGCCCACAGAACCCACTGCCCTGGCAAACTCCAGTCACCCCGCTAGCTGGGTGCCCTATGCCAGAGGTGTGGTCACAGGTGCATGAGCCTTGTGCCCCTACGGTACCCAGGGCCATTCCTGGGCGCTGTAAGTGCAGTGATGCCATTAAGAGTATATGGTGCTGGGAGGTTGTCATTACGAACTCCACAGCACCATAAGGGCTACACTGAAGACTGACAAGTTTGGTACCAAACTTCTCAGCACATTAAACCCGCACTGATGCCAGTGTGGGATTTAATGTAAAATGCACCAGAGGGCATCTTATAGATGCCCCTTGAAAACCTAACCTACAATCCACATCTGGACTGAGTGGCTGCAGAGGCTGCCACACAGCAGACATGTTGCTGGACCCCTGGGTGGAGAGCCCCCCGCTCTCCTGGGCCTGGAACAATGCACATCCTGGGCGAGGTGCTAGGTCTCCTCCCCCAGGATGGACAGGGGGAAGCTTCAAATGTATACCGCCTCTGTGACCTTCTCCAGACCATTTGCTGTACTCAGCAACTGGCCTCACCGGTTCTAATCCCCACTCTGGCGGGAAGACTGGTGGGAAACCCTACGTCAGGAAGGGGGGTGTGCCAGCCTGTGCCAACCCCACCCCTCAGGTGGGAGAGGCGATGTGAAGCACGACCCCGGACTCCGGCCATCTTGAAGATGGGGAGCCCTGCACAATCACAGCTAGGCTCCTGCCCCCTCCCACAGGAGCGGAGCAGGCTAGGGGGTGTACCCACCCCAGGACAGGGACCTATTGGTCCCTGCCCTTGCCCTACCTGTAACACCCCTAAATTTAGTATTTAGGGGCACCCTGAACCTTCCTTCCTCAGATGAAATGAAATGAAATGAAAAATTATATTTCTATAGCGCATAACTACCCGGAGGCCTCGCAGCGCTTTAGACTGATTACTGTGACGGGCCTACGGGTAGTTAGTACGCTTTTGCAAACAGGTGGGTCTTTAAGGCCTTCCTGAAGGACTGTAAATTACTGTCCTCCCTCAAGGTCAGAGGCAGAGAGTTCCAGAGCCTTGCCGCTGTAAGGCTGAAGGAGCGGCCACCCCACCTGGCCCTCTTTACTCTCGATGTGGTTGCCAAATGCAATGTTCCAGAGCGAAGGGCTCTGGGGGGGTGTAGGGTGACACTAGGGAATGCAGAATAGCCGGGCCTGTTCGATGGAAAGATTTGTGCAAAATGCACATGGCTTTAAACTGCGCTCGAGCAGCCACCGGGAGCCAATGGAGGTCTTTAAGCGCCTTCCTGGCAGATTGCCAGCGAGGGATGTTAAGCAGCAGTCGTGCGGCACAATTTTGGGTGACCTGGAGCCTGTTGACCACTGCCGCAGGGGCTCCCAGATATAACACATTCCCATAGTCCAAGCGAGAGAGTACAAGGGCCTGCACCATGACCCTCCTCGCCTGGATTGGGAGCAACGGGAGCACTTTGCGGAGCATTTTCATCAGCCCGACGCAGGTGGAGGCAGTTTTACTGGCTTGAGCTGAAAAGTCCAGTGCTTTGTCAAGCCAGATTCCCAAGCTCTTTATCAGGGGCTTGGGGGGGGGGGGGATACCGAGACATGGGGGCCAGATGGAAATTAAGTTGGTCAAAGGAGAATTGCCCAATAACATGATCTCGGTTTTTTCCCCATTGAGTTTGAGGTGGGAAGATTGCATCCACTTAGCAACAGCCTCTAGACAAGGGCCCAGGCTGTTAGATGAGCCCTCCGAGTGGTCCAGGGAGACCACCAGTTGGGTGTCATCGGCGTATGTAATAATACGCACACCGAACGGGTGGACTATCCCCTCTAGAGGCTGCATGTAAATGTTAAAAAGGGTGGGGCTCAGGGAGGAGCCCTGAGGAACACCACACCTAAGCGGCTGCTTAGATGAAACCACCTCACCCTCAAACACCCGGAAGGATCGCTCGTCCAGGAAGGAGGTCAGCCACGCAAGGGCCGCGCCCGACACACCCATGCCCTTCAAACGATGTAATAGTGTGGCATGGTTGACTGTGTCATACGCGGCACTTAGGTCGAGCAAAATAATGGCTGTTTTTCCTCCCTGGTCCATTATGGCTCTAGCTGCCTCGGTTACTGCCAGAAGGGCCGTCTCAGTGCCATGCTGAGGACGGAACCCCGTCTGAGAGACACATAGTAGGCCGTTAGATTACAGATAGTCCACCAAGACCTTGTTAACATGTCTTTCCACCAATTTACTCATCCAGGGGAGTAACGATATTGGACGAAAGTTGGACAGGTCGTTCTGATCCAAATTTGGTTTCTTTAGCAAGGCCCTGACCATCGCACACTTCCATGGGGCTGGAACAGAGTTAGAAGTGATGGAGATCCCGATAAGAAAAGAAGAAAAAAGATCAAGAAGAAGACACCCACTGACTTGGCCCCAGCCCTACCGGTCTGTCGATCCTGGAACCTGCTTCTGCTTAATCCCGGTGACTCTTGCGGACAGCAACCTTGGGACACCCGGAGGACCTGCCTGCCTTGACCCTCTTAAAGACTGGCACTCCCATAAGCAGAGGCTCTGCTTCAACAACCAACCCCTGGTGCCAGCTAGGAAGATCAGGACCTGCCCACTCTGCACCCGCCGAGCCCGGCCCGTGCCCGAGTGATCCAAGACCACGAGGACGTACCCCCGGCGACTGGGACCCGAAGTCCAGTGCCCAAAAACCCTCCTCGACGAACCAGACAACGCCTGCAGCCTCAGAACCAGGGACCACTCCAACCGCGACCAGCCGAGGGTAAGATTTCCTGACCCCCAAAGACACCCCGGCGCCCTGCAACCCCCCCTGTGCCGCCCTTTGGGATACCTACCTCTTCTCCAGGATCCCAACTTACCTCTCGAAGTGGTGGTCGCACCTGAAGAATCACCGTCCCCGAGTCTGCAGCCTTTGTTCCCTTTTTAACTTTCCCATTGAATAACATTGAGCGCCCGACGGCTCAAAGGCACCCTGCACCCAGCCGCCCGAGTGCCCCTGGCAGCGCAACCTGTGCCCTATCCTACTTCCCCATTTGCCCTGAGCAAGTGACCAGGAGCCCAGTTCCCACAGCCGCATGGCCTGCTAGCCAGCAGCCACCAACCGGAGTCCCCCTGCCCCTCATTGGATAACATTGGGCCTAACTACCTCTGCACCCGGCCGCCCCTGTGCCGCTGAGGGTGAACCAACTGTACCTACCTTACCCTGGGGGACCCCTGAGTCTATGCCCAGAACCCTAACTTCCCCAGCCGAGTACTCGCCTGGCAACCTGTAACTCACTTACCTGCCATTGGATAACATTGACTGGGTTGACTCGAAAAATCTTTTAAGTGCCTACTTTTGAAAACTTAAATTATTCATATAAAATCAACCAAATTCCGAATTCCAAAGTACTCACCTGTGATCAGGAGAGAAGCCAGTACTGCATCTTGTCGCCCAGTACTGAACCGCAAAAGTAATCCTAGTCGGGTTTACTAGTAACTTGAATTTTCTCCATAGGAATCCATTGTGTGCTTTTCTGTGAAATTTCTTCGAAGTGTCTACTTTTGAAAACTATAAATATTCTTTAAAAATAATACCAAATACTGAAAAGTAATTACTTACCTGTTTTAAATTGAGACCCCAGTGCTGGACCTAGGAGCCCAGTACTGGATTACAAAAGTAACGAGATCGTACTTTACCTGCAACCTGAATTTTCTCCCATTGGATAACATTGCCAGATTTCTGTTGAAAAGTTTCTAAGTGTGAACTTTTAAAATAGCTTTATGTTCCTGAAAAATCACTACAATAACTAAAACGTTTTTACTAAATTGTTTGCAGCTTAGGCCCCAGGACTGAATCTAGGATCCAGTCCTGGAACTACCAAAGTAATCTACAAAGTAATCAACTGTGTTTATATCGAAAAACCCATTGAGCTCAATGCTAACTTGTGTGTATAATTGTGTTGCCTACTGCAACCCTTGTACCTATGGTGTTTACAAAGTTTATTGCCTTTCTGCAAAGTACTCATCTGAGACCTCTCATATTGAGAACAGTATATTTTGATACCTGTTGGTTCTAAACATAAAACAACTATATCTTTGATATAAAAACAATTGGCCTGGAGTTCAGTCTTTGAGTGTGTGAAACCTTTTGCTGACTGAGTGTGTACAACAAATGCTTTACACTGTTCTCTGGTACTGTCTTACTGCTCGACCAAGCTACCACTTTAGAGAGTAAGCTCACACCAGGCTTTAACCTCTGTTATACCTCTGGGGTTTGTGGACTCTATACACACTGTACCTTATTCTGGTCTAGTATATATAGTCCAGTATATATAGAGCCACTTTCTCACATTGGTGGATCAGCGGTGGGAAACAAACTTGCATATGTTGGACTACTTGGCTACCATCTGATCACACGACAGAACTCATAAATTGCCTTTAGAATTCTGAAATTGTTTTTTTCCAATATATTAAAAGTCTGGTAGGGCCTTGCTTAAGTCCCATTAGAATTTTTGAAAAATAAGTCACTATAGTTAGGGTTAGAACTGTCAGGTTAAAATGTCTCACCAGAACCCAGCTATTAGTGGAGATAACATGGACCTGGTTGAGGAGCTCGACCTCACATCTTACTTGCACTTGAATTTCAAGGAATTGAGGTCCCTATGCAAACTTAAAAATATAGTCATGGGCCTGCATCCAACCAAACAAGGGTCCTAGGAGCTCCTGGCTGAGTATGCAAAAGGCCACCCCTCTGAACAGGGTGACACCCAGTCAGAGGAAGAAGAGGAGGAGGAGGAGGAGGAGGAGGAGGAGGATGATGATACCAATCCCCCCCCCCATCTCCAGGGAAGTACAGGTCTCTACACCCTTAAATCCAAGAGTCAGCTTCTGGGAGCCTGGGAACCAAGAGAACACATTGGGGGGAGCCCCAATGAATAGGACAACTTCTTAGCAAAGTTGGCCAAGAGATTCGATCTCTGGTGGCAGCAATACCAATAATAAGGATAAAGAGCAATCTTAT
The DNA here is from genome assembly GCF_964261635.1 of Lissotriton helveticus. NCBI lineage: Eukaryota > Metazoa > Chordata > Amphibia > Caudata > Salamandridae > Lissotriton > Lissotriton helveticus. The sequence goes on along the minus strand of NC_136071.1, from coordinate 598,079,471 downwards.
GATCCTAAGATCCCCAAAGGAATTGTCCCTAAATTTGAGGAAGTCTTGAGAGTGTGAAACCTTTTGCTGACTGAGTGTGTACAACAAATGCTTTACACTGTCCTCTGGTACTGCTTTACTGCTCGACCAAGCTACCACTTTAGAGAGTAAGGTCACACCAGGCTTTAACCTCTGTTATACCTCTGGGGTTTGTGGACTCTATACACACTGTACCTTATCTGGTCCAGTATATATAGAGCCACTTTCTCACACATGGTGCACAGCAAAGTCTGTGGATCCCCTTTCTGCCCCTCTTTCCGAAGTCCTTCTACTCCTTCTTTCTTTGGCCCAGCAGGGCTCTGCTCTGGGCACTATCAAAGGTTATATTTCGGTCATCTCCGCCTTTCTGCGGCTTCCAGATCGGCCTTCTCTTTTTAAGTCTCCGCTTGGTAACCGTTTCCTGAAAGGCTTTACGCACACATTTCCTCCTGTGCCGTTCATTATGCCTCAATGGGACTTAAACCTTGTTTTGACATATCTGAAGTGCACTTCCCTTCATAACTGTCCTTTGCGTCTTCTCACTCTCAAGACGGCTTCCTGGTAGCTATCACCTCTGCCAGAAGAGTGAGTGAGCTCCAGGCTCTTTCTTCCAAACCGCCTTTCCTTTCTGTTCATCCTTTTTTCTTGCCAAAGGTTGTCACGCCCGTTCACAACGGGCAGACCATCACTTTGCCCACCTTCTTTCCGCCCACCCATCCTTCAAAAGGCTCCACCGTCTGGGCCCACAATGAGCGCTCTTGTTCTATCTAATGCACACACAACAGTTCGGGGTGGAGGACCAGCTCTTTGTTGGCTAACTGGGCGCCAAAAAAGGCCGAGCCGTGCACAAACAAACCATCTCTCGGTGGGTCATTCTGTGCATCATAGCAACGGCAGCCACTACTACCTTGGGACGCGGCGTTCCCTTGCAGGACATTTGTCAGGCAGCTACGTGGGCCTCGCTGCACATGTTTACCAAGCATTACTGCCTTGACAGTCAAGTCTAGAGAGACTGCTTCTTTGGCCGTTCTGTTCTCCGTGACTTTCTGGTGTAATCTTATTCGCAGACCCACCACCGGGGTGGGTATTGCTGGGGTATCTATTCTAAGGAAAGGAATCTATCACTAACGTGTCTCTTTCAGATGCACAAGTTACTACTTGTATAAAGATATATCTGTGAGAGACATTAATTAGTGATAGATTTGCTTATGATGCCAGTGACGGACGCAGAGCCACACAATGCCACCTACCGACGCGCAGGGGTACTGCTGACGAAAAACTTTCCGGATCCAGTCTGACACCTGGGGATATTCTAAGGTAAGGAATCCATCACTAACTAATGTCTCTAACAGACATATTGTTACAGAAGTAGTAACTTGTGCATCTACTCCTAAAGAAGACCTAAATCGGTATGGAGAATTACTCCATGGGCTTTTGGCATTAGTGTCCCTGGAGCTTCACAGGTTGTTTTCGGTAACCAGTTTGCTTCTCAGCACCTATCCCACTATACGCCGGCCATTGAGAAGATACCAGCGTAAGAAGTGGGCATGGTTGCTATATTTGCTAGTTTCTGGTGTAAAAAAAGAACAAAGGACTCGGCTCTATCCTAGATCTTTGCCCTCTCCACGCCTTCCTATAAAAGGAGAAATTCAAAATGCTCACCTCTCCCAGGTCCTGTCTGGCTTGGATTCTGGAAACTATAGTGAGCCTCCTGTATTCATTAGGGTTGACTATCAAGTGCAGAAGTCTCACCAGACTCCTTCTCCAATGCCCCCCTTCATTTGAGCCATTCTAGACAAGGTGCAGTTTCACCCCTACCCTCTGGAGCCGAGAGTCTACGAAATTCTGGATATGATACCGATGTTTCAAGTCCTGAATTTTGTGAGGCTGCCTCTGAGGCTACTGGTATTGATGGGCTCCTGCATTCTGTTGGTGAAACAGGCCAGTTGCCATATGTGGGCTCTACTGTGGGATCTGTAGACCCAGTAGGCACAGCATCAGGGGAATCTCTCTGATATAGTCCAGATTTCAGAGCAGACTGCAAAAGATCTACAGTGGTAGTTGCTGAACTGCAATTGGGTTAGCAGCAGACCCCTCCCTCTTCCCCACACAGACATGACTCCTCCTGGGAGAGGTGGTGATGAGAGGACTCTAGACCCGGGTGTAAACTACCCCACCTCGATCTCTTCGAGCTGAGAATGACCTGCTCTGCCATCCATCATGGGAAAGCTGGTACCAGTGTTCACAGACAACACCACAGCTGTGTGGTATTGCAATTGGCGGAGTGTGGAGGTCATGGAACATATGACAAGAGGCCTTGAACCTCTGGGAATGCTGTAACGTCAGGACATTTCCTGAATGTGCAACATCTGTCAGGAACTTTAAATGTCAGAGAAGAAAAACGAAGCTGTCGAGGCCTTGTGGAATTCAAATGGCATCTGTACCCGGAGGCGGCACAAGGTCTCTTCCAAGATCTGTTTGCCACTGCCAAGTACATGCAATGTCAGCACTTCTGTGCGTTTGGGTTTCCAAGGTGGCTGTCTCCAAGAAGTATTGCATACACCTGCACGCCATTTGCTTGAAATGAGATGATAATTTGTCACAGTCTCCAGCGCCTCTCGACTGTGACATGACAAAAATCCAGTCGGGCGAAGAAGGCGACATCCTCCACCTTCCGTTTGTTTTCTGGTTTGGCCTTTTTAAAAATGTTCTGCCGGAGTAGATAGGTCCCAAAATATACTAGGATGGCCCTGGGCTTGGTGTCAGGCCCAACTGATTTTTTCAAGTTAAAGAGAACTCTGTGGGCATGCTGAATTTCTTGTTTCCAGTTCCAGCTTTCATGCTCAGCTCTGTCATATAAAGGTGCACACCTGTACCCTTTTTGCCTTCGGGAATACCTAAGAAGTGCAAGTTATTACGACGCTTTCGGCTTTCCTGATCCTCTAACTTCCACTGGATATCCACCAGTCTGGCCTCATGCGACTCTGATTGAGCCTGGGCTCCCACTTATATTCACCTCGAGGGCTCTGGTTCTTGACTCCAAGTCTGTTAAGCGTTCACTGATATTGTTACATACTTTAGCAACTTTGCGGACAGTGCCTTGCACTTTGCGAAGAACAGATTGCGAGCGACGATGGTCCTGTCTTGTTTCCTCCCGGTGTAACATGAGGGATTGTAAAATAACATCCAATGTTGAGACGGCGCTTTCTTCAGGTTCCTTCGTTGCTCCTCCTGCAGTCCCCACCAATTGATTAGATGGAGAGTAGTCCCAGTTTAGAACTTCTTTTTCTCTTTTTGTTCCTGCAGCTTTCTCTAAGCACCTTGATTTCCTGCTTGCTTTGCGCAGAGTTGCAGCGGAGTTCTTCCCACTAGTATCCGGTGGGCTTCCGCTTTCACTTAAGTCCGTAAGTGAGATTGACTCATCTACAGAGCATGTATCCTCCGAGGGGGTGTAGAAGAAGTCGGTCGCCTTCAAATCATTCTTTCACCCCCCTCTATTTTCCCTACTGCACTGTTAGCTGTTGCCCTGACATTTCTAGGGTGTCATGATCAGGTTGAGTGACTTGTTTCAGCTTTTCAGGAGGATTTTCAGGTAACTCTCCCCCTCCTTTACATTGCTGTGTTTGTGGATCTCAGGTTGGGTGGGGTTGCTACTGATTGTTCTAACCTTTGCTTCTTCTCTCCCACCGCCCCCATAGCGATATCTGCCAAATTAGAAATTGTCAATGCCCCATTTCCCTATTACTGGGTATATGCTCTGCTCAGGTGTTCACCTGGTGCTGCTGACTATCGATTGCTGGCACCTCTGCCTTCAGATAGTCAGGGGCATGTTCCTGGGAGATTTCATTTGGGACTTTGCTCTCGCCACTCTCCTCTATACATTCACTGTGACTGCCAGTGCCTGGAGTCATTCCTGTATTGGCGAGTCTGGCCCACTTCTTCATTCCTCTCAGCTGATCTTCCACTGTGGGGCGGGTTGAGGCGCTGCTGGTGTGCAGCTCCGCCTTTCCTCTTCCTCTTCCTCTCTGGAGCATTCTCGTTCCGGGTCATGCCCTGGCCGCGGCGCCCGGGCTGCCGCATTGCTCTGGCACTCGGCTCTGTGTTAGAGCAGCTCATCCTGATGGTGGCTGGGTCCGCCGCGAGGCTGTCTCCAGTTGCAGGGCCGCCGATCCTTTTTCACACCCCTTGGGAGGCACAGCTTTAGGCTTCATTGCTTCTGGTAAGTGCTGTCCGGGACAGTCGGTAGAGTCGAGGGCAGTATGTAATTTCCAGCAGGCAGAAAGCAGCTCCTGCTGTCTAGCCGCAACTCACACTTAGCTGCACAGATGACTGATTGTTCCTTAAGTAATCTCTGCAGGACATCTAGTAAGGCTGACAGAATCTTTTCTGTGTCAGTAAAGGTTCCTCTTTTCAATTGCTGTATGGAAGGCAGCCTAGGTCCCTTCTGGAAATTACCAAAGAGGCCTGGGAAAAGGAGGAGGCGGAGGAAACCCGAGGGTTCCTTGAATATGCCCAGAACCTGAAGAACAAGATAGGGAAGTTGAGAGAACTGGCTTACTCCCAATTAGAGAGAAAACAGAAGAAGCAGAAAACAATATATCACAAAGGGAAGAAATGGAGATGCCTGAACATCGACAATTGGATACTAGTACTACTACCCTCTTCAACTTGTAAGTTCAGGTCAGAATGGCTTGGCCCCTATAAAATCGTGGGCACCATAGGAAAAACGAGTTATAGAGTATAGATAAGGCCCTCTCACGCCCAGACGTTCCACATCAACCTGTTAAAGAAGTGAATAGGGCCACTTCCCACGAACACTCACTTCACCATGCCCTCCCCGCAATACACTTCCCAGACACTGGACCAGTTGACAAACGTTGACATATCAGAGGAACAATGGCAGTCCCTGGGGAACTTCTTAGAATCCTTCACCCCGATCTTCTCAGACAAACCGGAAAGACTCCCCTTACAGAACACACAATAGAGACTATACCATGGGAAGTCATAAAGCAAAGGCTTTACAGGATACCGGCAGCAAAAAAACAGGCTGTACAGAAGGAAGTAAAGGAGATGTTGGAAATGGGGGTCATTCGCCCTTCAAGGAGCGAATGGTCCTCACCGATTGTCATGGTATCGAAACCTGATGGGTCCTCTCGGTTTTGTATGGACTTTCGGGCCCTGAATTCCATCTCTACCTTTGATGCCTACCCGATACCCAGAATCGACAAACTTATAGAAAAGCTAGGTGAGGCGGCATACATCACCACCTTCAATCTCACTAAAGGGTACTGGCAGGTTCCCCTCAAAGAAACAGATAGAAAAAAACAGCGTTTGTTACTCCAGAAGGGCTTTTTGAATTCACGGTTCTCCCGTTCGGCCTCCATGGCTCTCCGATGACCTTTCAGCGCCAACATGGTCCTGAGCGAACACCACTCATCTGCATCGGCGTATCTTGACGACATAGTGGTGTTCAGCCCCCCCATGGGAGACACACATGCAACACCTCCACGCGGTGCTGATATCATTAGAAGACGCGGGCCGACACATTAACTCCAAGAAGTTTCAAGTGGCCTTTGAAAAAGTCAAATATTTGGGATTCGTCCTAGGCCATGGGGTGATCGCCCCCCAGGACGAAAAAGTGAGAGCCATAGCGAACACCCCGTTCCCCAAAACCAAAAGGGATCTGAGAGCTTTTTTGGGGTTAGTGGGGTATTACAGACATTTTATTCCACATTTCTCTAAAATGGCAGCCCCTTTAACTAAACTGCTCTGCAAAGACGTCAAAAGCATGGCTCTTGTACATCCATCCCAAGAGGCATTAGACGCCTTCCTCCGCTTGAAAACTACCATCACCACCAGCCCAGTACTCTTCTCTTCTGACTTTTCGAAACCTTTTATACTGCTTACCGACGCCTCTGACCTTGGCATAGGAGCAGTTCTATCACAAGAAACCCCAGATCGGGTAGAACACCCCATACTATTTATTAGTCGAAAATTGTTCCCCCGTGAAACCAAATACCCCACCATAGAAAAAGAATGCCTCGCCATCAAACAGTCAATCGATAAGTTGAGGTATTATCTGGAAGGATCCCCTTTACCTTGTTCACGGACCATGCCCCACTACAGTGGATGAGCCGGAATAAGGGCCTGTATCCCTGAGTGCTAAGATGGTTTCTCTCCCTGCAGCCCTTTTCCTTTACTGTGATACACAAAAAGGGAACCAACACCGGGAGTGCAGACTTTCTCTCACAAGTATTTCCTCTACCCGATTGGGAGAATCCTAGGGGGGAGGAGTGTCACGATGTGCCCCCGGAACCAGGGACATATGACACAAGAGAGGACTGGTGGACTGTGTCCCCTGTTACCACTCCCCTTCTTCTTTCCCGACAGGACGACTGGGACCTGAGTTCATTTATTAAGCAGGAAGCCGACAAGCCCGAATGGGAGACTGGTTCCTTTAACTGGGACGTGAACTACGGGAGAACAGCCTCTGTTCTAGACGTCAGCTCTCCAGGTCCAATAAGACAACGGGAAATCCAAACAGGAGGGAGAGAGACTTCCACTTTCGGTGACGACGCGAGGGAGACCGATTCAGAGATGAGAAGCCCGGGAACCACAACAGCAGGACCACCACTGCGACGAGACACTGAGGGGGTGAACGGCCCGAAGAAGCCAGGAGGCCAACTTTACCATGCTGCACCCAGCCACGCTTCTCCTGAAGCGTGGCTCCCAAAGGTACGGAATAGGGTTGCAGGGTGGATAGGGACACGGGGAAAGAGCGGCGAGTAGAGAAGTATATTTATCTCACCCTCTATCCTCCCACTCCGTTGTTCCCTCCTACCTGAGCACTTGCACCCTGTGAAATAGCACTGAGCAAAAATGGGTGGTCCCTCACTCCTTTTCCCCCACAATCAGCCTTACCGGACATTGATACTCTTTCCCTCCTTCTTCCCATGCCCCGGAGCGGCGTGATCAAAAGGAAGAAGACCAGACCAGGGTAAGAAGAGAGAAGGTGGAAGTGAAGTAGACCCCGGATAAGAAGCATTATACCGAGGCACAACTCTGGCTTCATTTAGAAGGAGACGCACTTTCAAAATAAAACCTTCTTTAACAAGACATAGTCTCAACCTCGATCCTTCCCCATGCCCACACCATCCTATTCTCAGGCTCCTTCAGGGGGATGAGTGGGAACAAAGTAGCCAAAATAAGCAGAGGATTATTTGTGTACCACATCCAAATGGGGTGGGGCTTCAATTTACTTTTGCATTAATCTACACCCCAAATGACATCCTGTAGCAATTCCTGAAGTGGGTGGTGTTGGATACATTAAAATCCCGGACCAAGCTAACCAGATTGGGGAGACGTCAACCTCGTGGTGAATAACAATCTTGGTTGTTTGAGAAAGCGCTATGGACAGGCAGGACTCTCACCTGGGGTGGGGGGGATTAGCTATGGGGGATGGGGCTAAGAGACGTGGAGGATATCCTACCACACACTAAAGTTTATACGTTTGTTTGTTAATCTTTATTTCGGCATTTGTGCCATAAAAGATGCAACATAAAATCAATACAATAAAAAATTACAGACATCATTGCCCCATAAATTAAAGAATAGCACACAGATACAGGCTGGTGAGTCTCAAAGCAAGGCCAGGTCACCAAGATCATAATATTAAACGATCAAATGATTCAGAACTAGTTAATATTAAAAACAATCTATAGAGTTACACAATATAAAAAGTGAATAACACTGACAACTGAAATCTAACATAGCCTATCATAGTACATTAAAATGTACTATCTAATTAGTGCAAAGTCTGAATCAGGGTTGGGGTGCCCTAGAAATTAAAAACAATCTCTTGTGCCACACTGCTTTGAGGAATTTAAACACTGCAAAGACAGTTGCACTTGAGAGGTCAGTCTTGAGTATTCTAAAGGCCTCTAAACAGTTAACAAACCCTAGATTTTTACAAAGTGGAATTATCCAAAACCTTCTAGCAGCAGTGTAAGCAGGACAAAAGAAAACTAGATGCAATTCATCTTCTGTCGAGCAATTGCAGCCAGGACAGTTTTCCAAGGAGTGCTGTTTCCATTTGCTGGTGAACGCTCTTAGCGGCAGGGTGCCATAGCGCCATTGGAGGTATAATTTCCTGGCAAGATTCGGGAAGATGTCATCTAAAACAGTCTCAAACTTATAGCAATCTTTGACCCCAAGAAAAGTGTTAGTTAAGGAATCTGAGCATCTACCCTGTCTGTGGGATGTAAGATTGCATACATGGAAGGTTGCCACCAGATATTTGCGGGATAATCCCTGGCAGCCCACTTCAGGATCACTCCAAAGGGTCGGGAGACCCAGCCGGGTAAACTCTGTTTTTAGATATTTAAACCACGGGATATTCTCTATAGTAGGAAGAGCAAGAATTTCCTGCAATACCTGCCTATAGTTGGCTAACTCAGGAGTGGTCCATAATCTTCGCCAGAAGGTTAAAGGCTTTAGACCCACCACCTCATCCAGTGGTTTCAAACCCAGATCCAAACGGAGGGGCAGAAGGGGAGTACTAGCCGGTAGCTTTAGGAGTTGTCTGATAAACTTGTTTTCAACAATAAGTAGTTCTTTTTTACAGACGTGGCCCCAAAGTTCGCTACCATAAAGAATTGCACCTCTAGCCTGGAGTCTATAAATCTCCAACGGGGGACCTATCGGTCTAGCAGATGACTTATTGGAATTGACTAACCTGATTATTCCCCCTGCTATTTGGGCTAGTTTGAGCTGGGACTTAGCTTGATGATCACCCCATTCCAGTTTATCGTTCATGGTCACACCGAGATACTCAAACGTATACACTCTCTCTAACTTGTTCAGACCTATAAAGGGATTGGGGCGGGTTTTTTGGGGGGGATTAAAAATCATGTACTTGGTTTTGAGAGGATTAATTTCGAGTCCATGCTCTCGACAAAATGCCTCAAAACCCTCCAAGATGCGCTGTATCCCCATTGGGGATTTCGACAGCAGCAGGGTGTCGTCCGCAAACATAATTGCGGGCACCCTGCTGCCGCCGAGCCTTGGTGCATCTATATTTGGGATTTTATTGAGATGATCGATTACCCCGTTGACAAAGAGGCAAAACAAGGTAGGTGCTAGGACACATCCCTGCCTTACCCCTCTGCCAACGGGGAATCTTTTCGAGAGGCTACCCATCCTCCCGCACCTAACCTGTGCATAGTTGTGAGTGTGCCAACGAACGATGATATTTAAAAGATCAGAGGGGATACCCAGGTTAAAAAGTACCGTCCATAGTTTACTCCACGGAACCAAATCAAAGGCTGCGCGGAGGTCGACAAAGACGGTATATAGCGTGCCACCCGCACCGTCTTCCAGAATAGGAGGGCCAAACGGAAGATTTGGTCCGTGGTTGAGACCTTACTCCTAAACCCAGCCTGGAACGTACTTAAAATTGAGTGGTCTAACATCCACTCCTGCAGGCGGTCAAGTATCAGTCTCGCAAAGATTTTTTGTGAAACGTCAATGAGGCTGATCGGCCTATAATTGGCTGGGAGCAGAGGAGAGCCCTTCTTAAATATGGGGACAATCTCTGCCCCCAGCCAAGTGCTAGGGACCGCCATTCCCCTAAGGATTGCATTAAACACTTCTAGTAGGTAGGGGGCCCAAACCCTGGGTTGGTGCTTAAATAGATCTCCCGGGATTTTATCTAATCTGGGAGCTTTGCCCGATGGCAACTTGGATATTACATTAAGGACCTCCCCCAATGAAAATTGCATTGATTCCACTCCCACCGGATTGTTAGAGTGCACAGGAAGCCCACCTGAGAGTGGGAAGCAATCAATCGGTGGCCCGTCGATGGGCTTAACCGGACCAGGGCTGACCTCTTCGTAGAGGCTGCAAAAATGATCCTCCCACACCTCAGCCGCTATATTGGCCTCGAAAGCCAGAGTCGGCTCGGCAGACCCTGTTCTCACTATCAAGTTTATACATACAACTCTCCTGCACATGAAACCTACTCTTGCATTGGCTACTTCCTGGGCACACTGACGATACAGTCTTGGATCAAGGAGATTGATATTGAGCCTGTCTGATCATGCCTCCCCTTTGCCTCACCCTGAATGTCAAGGCCCCTAAGTGGGTGAATGGCCCATAAAGATTACAAGATAGCTTGCTTCATGGGCTCGACACTGGCCACAAACTCTCATAAACCATTTCAGATTTCATGGCAACCAATGATACCAAGGACACCCCCCATAACCACCATATGGGAGACACTGAAGTAGTTGTGAGAGGGGAGCTCATTGCTACCGCCACACATGAAAAAAAATGTGTAAAGACAGAAGAGGGGAACTATATGAGAAGGTGTGAGAACTAGAGACCATCGTCATTCAAAAAGGGGCCCCAAGTACCTGAAAGTGCAGGAGTTCGCAAGGACTCAACCATGCAGCCTAGATCTAGACAGTCCATAATATGCGCTGGTTCACCTTCAACATGTTTTACATAGAGGGAGACCTATGAGGCAGACTCCTTGCCCACAAACCTCAGGCCAAGCATCAGGCCGATAGGGTGAGTCCTCTTCTGACCCCTGACTGTTCTGAGGTCACGGATCAAGGCTGCATAGAGTCAACCTTCAGGGACCTTTACACGTCTCTTTATAAGGCCTACCTGATGCAGACTCCCACACATACCTCCAAGGTGCATGCACTCCCTGACTGTCCTCACAACAGGCTGACTCCCTAGACAAGCCCATCCAAATTGAGGAAGTAATCTCAGCACAGGCACTATTGAAACTGCTGAGGTCTGTCACAATTATCAAGCAACCCATTTCATGCCGCCTTTTAAACTTCCTTAGATTATACGGCTTTGCCAGGATAGACCCAAGTCAGGAACAATCATGATTTCTAATACTTATATATATATATATATATATATATATATATATATATACCCACTGAGAAAACCCACCCCTGTCCCGTGCGCCCAGCACGACCTTAGGTTTGAATATGTGAAGCGAACAAGTGTAACACAATGTTGGGTATTATGTCCTTGTACTATAGTTTTTAGCGCTATCATGTTATTGTGTAAATTCCTGGACAACCTCATGTTATTGTGCAGATTCACGTCTGAATGGTTTTTGAGACTTTTTTGTCAGGCACGAAGGGTAAGAATGCTCTAAAACTGAGCCGATCGTGCTGCCTGCAATATCACCAAGAAATCATTCAAGAGGACGCCGCTTCACGCACGCAGGACGCGTATTGGCGTGGCAGCCATCTTGGGTGTGGCGCCAATATTGAGGGAAATGCCTGAAAAAACATTTGTTTCCACTGAATTTCAAGTGAAGTAAGATCTAATTATTTTTTTCTTCTTTTTCTTATTTTTCCTCACTTTTCCTAACTCTTCTAAACATAAGGTCCCCCCATTTTTCTGTAAGAAAGCATCCCTTAATTAGGTTCACACCGGGGCACAAGTGACTACTTTCTAGCTAGATGGCTTACGAAAGAACCACTGCTCGTTGAACCAATTATGATGTTTTTTATGAACTGCCCAAAAAACGATCGTTTTCGTTCCAATATAAAAGAAACAATATCTAGTTTTCGTTGTTCATCCTCCGATAATTCCAAAACTTTATTGACATGATGAATTACATCCTCCCAAAATGGCCTCCGTGATCTAACGGTCTAGTGTTTCCCTGCCAACAAACCCGGAAGCGAAGGAAACTTAAACATCCCCCCGCCGAACGCACTCTGAGATGCGGTCCGACGGGGAAGCAGCTAGGTAATAACGCGCGGTGTGGCTGATCAGGAAGTAAGTCTACCATTCCTTTTCAGTGAGGAAGATCGAGCAAGACTTTAGTAGTAGGGGGAAACCTTTTTTGCTGCCTGTTGATACTTGCTGTCACTCGTCCTTGAAAAGCCCTGGGGAAATGCTTCCAGTCTGTTGTTGATGCCGCCTGGACCCGCCCGCTTGTCTCCCGCCGCCTCACGCTCACTGACCACCTGGAGCGAGGCAGCCGAGCGGAGACGAGCGAGAGGCGGACCACAACTCCCAGAGCGCATAGCGGCCTGCCGCATCACCTCTCAGCGCCAGGAGGCGCTTAAAAGCGTCACTACTCCCACTGAGAAGGGGGAAACCTTTTTTGCTGCCTGTTGATGCTTGCTGTCACTCGTCCTTGAAAAGCCCTGGGGAAATGCTTCCAGTCTGTTGTTGACGCCGCCTGGACCCGCCCGCTTGTCTCCCGCCGCCTCACGCTCACTGACCACCTGGAGCGAGGCAGCCGAGCGGAGACGAGCGAGAGGCGGACCACAACTCCCAGAGCGCATAGCGGCCTGCCGCGTCACCTCTCAGCGCCAGGAGGCGCTTAAAAGCGTCACTACTCCCACTGAGAAGGGGGAAACCTTTTTTGCTGCCTGTTGATGCTTGCTGTCACTCGTCCTTGAAAAGCCCTGGGGAAATGCTTCCAGTCTGTTGTTGACGCCGCCTGGACCCGCCCGCTTGTCTCCCGCCGCCTCACGCTCACTGACCACCTGGAGCGAGGCAGCCGAGCGGAGACGAGCGAGAGGCGGACCACAACTCCCAGAGCGCATAGCGGCCGGCCGCGTCACCTCTCAGCGCCAGGAGGCGCTTAAAAGCATCACTACTCCCGTCTCGCGGGACGCCGGGCGAAGCCCGGGCAAAGGGCGGGCCCTCTTAGGCCCTCAGAGGCCTGAGGAGACTGGACTGGGCCAGACCCCCTGGTCGAGCGTCCCCCACCCTCGGTGACTCGGAGTAAGTTGCTCCATATATATTTTCATTCCCTTGCTCTGCATTGAATTGGATACATTTTTATTAATGTCTACCATTGTGCTGAGTCCGGAAATTGTTGTGAACAAAAAAACTGGGGGCTTAACTAATGGAACCTTGGACAACTACATAATTAAAACCCCTGCAGAAAGCTCTAAAGAACAATTCTTAGCAGAGCGGCGGGCTGAGCGCCGCCATTCGATTAGAAAAATCAAGAATAGGACTGTGATCGAGCCAACCCAAGCCTCAGATTCTAACATTATGCATCATTCAGATACTATTAATGATATGTTATCTATGGATAGCGTGCCCTTTTTGCTTAGAGAATGCTTAGCACCCTCTATCTGTCCCACTGAAACCTGTGCCAGTATTTTAGCTCAAAATTCCAATTGTACACCTAGTCCATCCAAGGTGATGATTACACCTACACCCATGCCCTGCAAGCTAGCGCGAGGTAAGAGCAAGACCAAGAGGACCATGCAACATAAAATGTATGGTCCACCGCCAACTAAAAAAAGACGCAAAAAGGTGGATACAATTAAACAGAAGCTGAGTCATTCTGAATTTGGGAAGAACTTAAAGTCCACTAGTTCTAATGTCACGGGTATTACTGCTGCTATGGATATAGTTGAAATAGTGGCTGTTCCTCCATCACTGCCACCATCTTTACATCCAGATAGAGAGGTTAATACTGAACTTGTTCAAGTGGTTGAGGGGTCACAACCAACTTCAAATACTGATCTACTGGATAGTATTGAATTAATAATGAGAAGTTATACGCTAGCAATAGTAGAAAGGCTCAAAAGTATGGAGGATAGATTAGGGAAAATAGAGTCAGATTTGGGAAGAAAGGCAAATCCTTTCAGGATAATAGAAAACAAAGAGTTAGCTACTGTATCAACCCCCTCTCAAGCTACAACATCTGCCCATAATCCCCTAACAGAAGTTAACAAAAAAGTATCCTCTACCACTATTCCGCCCATCATCGCGTTACCAGCTGTGCCATCCGCACTTAACCACTTATCTACCAGCACAACACCTGTACCCAAAAAAACCCATATACCACACAAAAATCAGCCTAAAGTACCCTTTACTAAGCCAATAATTAAATCTAATTGCATTCCAACCATTCCCGCTAATAAGCCAACAAGGGATTTGGGTATACCATCAATTGGAAAATCGAGAATGGAGGAGGGAAGCTGTAGGTATTCAAGGGGGGCACAAGGTAGGAGACCGCCAACAGAACTTCCGCCGGAAGCTGCACCTTTTGTGGTGGTTCTCACTGGGGTACCCGAGTTGTCTGAGAATAAGCGGGAAGGTTTCTTCCAATTGAAGAATAAGGTAATGCATTGGCTGACTATATATAGGCCAATCGCTAGTCACATTAATGGCGACATAGTTCATGTACGCCGCCTTCAGTGGTTAGGAGGAAGACCTAAAGATATCGGGGGAGATGTGGTTGTAATCAACTTCAGGGACCAGAATGCAGTTCGTTATATACTAAACTGGCAACAGGGCAATGCCAACAACAGTATCATCCCCCGCCCATTAACATATTTCTATCCGAGATCTGCAGTTTTCCCACCACAAACATTACATAGCAATGCCATCTCCACTAATCATTTTTTAAATATGGAGAATACCAGCAATCCACCTTATATGTACTATTCATTTCCAGCTTCCGACACACCTGGGTGGGACACTATACCCTCCAGGTTTAACCCAATAGCACATAGCAGGTTGAATTACCTATTGCCACTTACACCATTGGAGACATCAAATAGGTATGACATATTTAGTGGACTGGAAGAATGTGATTGAAGACTACTGAAAAGAGGGGAGGGGGGAGGAGGTGCAATTATCCCTAGTTCAGACGGATCAGAGGTGGATGATGGGCAAGGAGTCCCTAAGGTAGATACTCTAATTACTGCAACTAGTTCATCAGCAGAAATGTTAAACCCAGCCTACTATCCCCGGTGTGATCCCGGAATTCCGGATCCGAAAAATGACACTATTAGAGCGGGAGAGATAGCGAACGCCACTCCCAATCATCACATTGAAAATGACCACCAATTAAACTGCCTAGATGAGAAAAAATTGCTTGATTTAATCAATAACGTTGTTAGCAACAGGGTAACACGGATTGCCTTACCTAACATTTGTACAGATAATGTAAACTCAACTGGTAGTATGATTGAGGAAAGAGAAATACTGATTGAAGGAGCGCAGGTTAGAAGCCAGAACGAGCCGGGGTACACTGTTCTCCTAGGGGAAGATCGCATGTGCGACAATAGGGTCCAAAACCTAATACAGACACATAAGGGAGGTCAGTATGTGGTATCCTGGAACGTGGCAGGTCTTAAGAGTAAGCTGGCGTCCAGGGATTGGGCCACCTTTATAGATAACTACATGATAATAGCCATGCAGGAAACTTGGGCCGTTGAACCACAATACAGACCCGGGTATCTCCACTTTGCGATAGCGGCAACACACCCAAGCAAAGGAAGACCAGTGGGGGTCTTGACCACTTGGGTCAAGCAGGACGATAGATATATAACAACTCAACTTGAAACCAACTCTAGGGATATATTGGTGGTTAAGTTGAAACCCCCATATTTTGGTGAACTAATAGTCTTTAACGTTTATGCTAGGGGGAAACCAGGGGGGAAAACGTCAGAGGTAGTTGAGGCACTGGGACAGTATGTCAGAACCTGGAGAGGAGGTGCCAATCTACTCATATGTGGAGATTTTAATTGCTCCTTTGTGCCTCTGGATCACAGTGACCTAGAGCTCTCGGAGGATGAAGACACCTGTTGGCAAATTCCCCCATTAAATTTACCCCCAATAAAAAGGTGGACCCAAGCAGCCCTTCAACTTAAGTCCTTTACCCTTGAATGTGGGCTCAGAGCAGTAAATGGGAGAACGCTAGGGGACAAGCAGGGTAATCCAACATTTAATAATGGCTTGAGTTCAAGCAGAATAGATTATATAATAGTGAATCTTGAACTCTGGTCCTCTGTCTGCGACATGTCTATAATTCAACGACCTGAGAGTGATCATAACCCGCTTAGTCTTGAGATACTGCTCCTTAAGGGACAAGGAACAACGAAAGATGACACAACAGACGATATTGCTATGACTAACGATACAAGGCGATTAAGATGGGCTGAGTGTCTGGGTGATCCACATTCTATTAATGAAATGGAGGTTTTGGTCAAAGAAGCAACTGCAGAAATACAGGGACAGTTATCCTATGAAGATTACGACATCAGGGTAGTTCAGATTCACTCGACTCTTTTTTTTAAATTAGGTACATTTTTAAGCATTCAAAAGAAGAATCATTCTGGTAAAGGAAGACGGAAACCCGAGTCATGGTATGACAAAAATTGTAGGTCAGCGTATAAATCTTTAGCCCTAGCAGTACGTTCAACTGATAGGGAGACCATACAGGGAGCTAGGAAACATTATAAAAGGACGCAACTTGAAGCAAAAAAAGCATGGGACAATAAATATTGGGTAGAACTATTAGAAGCAAGCAAGTCCAGAGATATGACGGGTTTCTGGCACTTGGTGAGGTGGGGTAAAGGGAATCAAAAACCACAGCCCGAAAACCATGTCCCTCCTGAACGCTGGACAAAGTATTTCAGGACCCAGTTTGCCAATGATAATTGCTTCCCACTAACTGCTTTGGACCCAATCATTCGTCCGTTATCTAAAAGCACACTCATGTTTACTAGGAAAGAAGTTGACTATGCCCTTAATTTAATCCCCAAAGGTAGAGCCCCAGGCCTAGACAAAATTCCAGCTGATCTCTTTTTACACAATAGAGAAGTCTGGGTCCCGTACATTGAGCTGTTGGCAAATGCCATCGCAAGAGGCACTGCCTTGCCGGACATATGGCGGGGAGCAGAAATCATACCTATTTACAAAAAGGGGGACCGCACAGATCCAGCCAATTATAGGCCGATAAGCCTAATAGCTTGTATCCAAAAAGTTGTGGCCAGAATGATACTTCTTAGGATCCAGAACTGGATGGAGGAATCAGGGGTCATGTCCAAGTTACAGGCCGGCTTCCGACCCTCCACCAGCACAGTGGATCAAGTTTTTAGGTTTTCCTCAATTTACTGGAAATGGGTGATTCTGGGGGGCGGCACACTCTATGCAGCCTTTGTTGATTTGAAGGCTGCGTTCGACCTCGTCCCACGAGATAGGCTGTGGCGTGCGCTTTATGAACAAGGTATGCCCCCTGAACTGCTCACAGTCTTGATTAAATTGCACGATGATAACTACGCGCAGGTGAGATGGGGTACCCAGAGCCAGGTGACCGACAGATTCCCAACGGCAAGAGGTGTCCGACAAGGATGTGTTTTGGCACCCACATTATTTACTCTATACATAAACCGGGTCATAGATTATTATAGGGACTCTCATACAGATGCTCCTAAACAGAATGGTATCACGGTTTCCTTGTTAATGTTTGCCGATGATACTCTTCTAGTATCCAAGACCCAGGAAGGGCTTCAGAAATCAATTGGCTGCTTCGAAAAATTCTGTAATGACCATGGGTTATCTGTAAATGTATCTAAGACCAAATTCATGGTTATGCATAAGCATAGGAACATCAGGGGCAGAGTTTACATGAACGGGGAACTCTTAGAACAGACAAACAGCTTTAGCTATCTGGGCATAATACTAGGTTCTAGGCTTCAGTGGAAGCCACACATGTCATATCTAACCTCCAAGCATGCACAGTTGGCTGGTGGTCTACTAAGAGAGTTCAAGTCCTCAGCCACTAAACCACTGGCCCCAGTACTTAAAATCTATGATACAAAAGTTAGATCATCCATGCTATATGGAGCAGAACTCTGGGGGGTTTCTGATATAACTGGCTTGCAAATGGCACATAACAAATTTCTTCGCTGCATAACAGGGCTCCCACACTCTACACCTCTCGTACCATTACGCTTGGATCTGGGGAGTAATAGCATACAGGACATTTGCAGGTTCAGACCAATTGCATATTGGAGGAGATTGTGGGTGACGCCTGAACTCTCTCATTATGCGTCAGCATTGCTGGAAACGCGAAACATGGATACAGGGGGTAAACTCTTATGGTTCAGGAAGGTTAAATCTTTACTCAAGGCCATAGGTATGGGGGAGTTATGGGACAATCCCCAGGAGAGTATATTCCCCTCAAAAACTAAGCTAAGAGAAGCGTACTGGGCGATGATATCCCAAGAGGTGTTTCAGTCACACACCGATCCTACGCTTACCAGGGCATTTTTGGAGCTGAAACATATTCCCCTGTATGAGAGATATTGGGATCTTATCACACGGCCATTTGACAGGAAACTGTTTCATCAGTTCAGGGTTGGGACCCTCCCACTCAACACGATTACCTGCAAATGGTTAACAAGCAAAAATGATCACACGTGCCCTTTCTGTATATCACACACGGAAAGCATAGCTCATGTCCTGTTTGAATGCCCAGAGTATAAAGCTCCTCGACACAAATGGATTAGGACGATCTGTATCCAAAAGGGGATTCAGACTGGGACAGCAGCACTGAGGATATTTCAAACAGACTGTTCCGACGCTTTGGTGATCGCGCTTGCAAAATTTCTAAAGTGGATGTGGTCAATCCGTAGTGGTAAATTGAAAGCATTGCAGCTCTTATAAATCTATCGTGGTATAAATGTGGAATATCTTTTTAATCAATTTTAAATGTCTTTTATCTAAACACACTATTTATGTTTTTACTGGTCGAGATGAAATACCCTGTTTGTGGAAATTACAATCTGTAGATCCTAAAGATGTACTTCCCTGTAAATATTAATTAATGAAATGTATATTTTAAACTTTGTGTCTTTTGTGACTCAAAAGTCGAAATAAAGACTAATTTGAAGTTGAAGTCTGCCCGCTCGTTACAAACACTTTGTGTCTTTAAAAACTAACCGCTTTTCTCACTAATCCCGATTTTTCAGCAATGCTTCCATAGAAGCAACGCCGCCCCCATCTGAGACCATGAAGTGCTATTAGGCACCCGCAAATGTAAATATCGACATTCTTTTTCTATTTTTGTGTCATCTGTAGTTTATGTTTATCGTCTCTGTCACAGTAAGTCGTGTGGTATTTACGTGTGTGATTTCACGCCACAATCACTCTGTGTGTATTATATTGACTATGCACCGGACCTGAGAGCCTGCACGCACCAATATGGGGCAATCTGCACCATTATATATTTCTTAAATGTGCGGCATGAAGGACATATATGTACCCGATCTCCTAAAGAAAGGGCAAGGTGCCTTAAACTCTGTCAATTTTTTACGTATGAGCTAAACATACGTCAGTAAGCAACAGCGTATGTATTTTGAACCACGCATGTTTCTATATTGAGCAGCGGTCACAAGTGCATAATTCTTTTTTCATTAATTAATTACCTAACCTTTACTTTAGGTTTTTAGGAGTGGAAATACAGGGCTGGACCCTGTATGGTCCTGAAGAAACGGCAGGGGTGGCGTGAAACATGTTGACCATATACTGACCCTACCTTCATAGTTGGTCGGATTTCAGTATAAACCCCATTTTTAAGCATACCAACCTAGGAGCATAATAAATTATTGAGGCCCACTAGCACGGTATTTTTAATTTACCTTCACCACTCCACCTCACTACACTCTTTTTTTGCACCACACATAGTCCTTCACAACTAAGTGCTCCTACGTAGTTCGCAAGTCGCAGCACGCCCCTTTTCGTAGAGAACTGGGATGGCCCCTATGATGAAGCATGTCACCGTGAGGAAACTCCGGTGAGTGAGGGGACTCAAGAAAAGAACATTTGTTTTCTTTCTGTAATTTTTTGGCTCTACTTATAATTTGTTTGAGAAGAGCCACAACACAAGACAGGTCTCTGAACCCAGGAAGGTGGGCTCACACTTTATATAAGACGTCCTAGGAGGGCGACCTGCTCTTTAGTACCTCCTTTTCCCTCTGGTTATACATGTTCATAGCAGTCCTTAGGCTGCGGGAATTAAATTCAACAGGATTTTTTCATAAAATCCCGTTCTCTCAGTGACTAAGACTGAGACACATTTCACTACTTACACTGTGAAAAGAATCTCCTTGAAACATGGCAGCGATCACGGGCCTATCTTTCTCAGAAAAAGAGGTGGACAGAATAATGGCCTCAATACTACCGCATACAGGGGCCCCAAGTAGAGACAATGGTGATGCAAGTCAATGCTGGGACGAACTAACAGAATTAAAGAGAACACAAATAAAGACCTTAATACACGGAGTGATGATGGCAGAATATCTCAAAGTCAGTGCAGCACCAAGGGGTTTGATCATCAGGAATGAACCGTTTATTTTTCAACAGGACAAACAATTTAAAAAAGATTGGTCACTGATCTCGTGGCACTGTACCAGAGATTGGTTGGTGCTGATAATAAAAACAGCAGCACGCCTTTCTGAAACACTGAAAGATGAAATTCACACTTTGGAGGTCCGCCTAAAATCCTTCCAAGCTCCAGCAGAGTTAAAAAAGAGACTTGATGAACTGAATAAAAGCATGACAGATTTTGAGATAAGTCTGAAGGACACCAAGTACATTAAACTGGCAAAGGATCGGAAAACTTTTTCGCACGAAAAGGTTTATCCATACATAAGGGATGATTATAAACCTAGTAGTAGGAATTCAGGATATAATACAGACAGCGACGGATCAGATACTGGATCTGACAATTCAAATTCCTCTAGTAATTACAACTACTCTACAAACAGGAGACCAAGGAGAGGGAGGGGAAACTCCGGGAGATATCGAGGGAACCAACCCCCAATGTGGCCGACCTATCAACCCTACGGCCCACCTCCCCCGCCATTCTTTTATGGGCCTCAACAGTTTCCCCCAATGTACCCTCAACAACCATTCCAGGATTGGAATACGAACCAAGGGAACCAAGGCCGACCTTTTTTAGGAGGGGGCCAACCGGCACAACGACCAAAAAACAAAACAGGTCAGCAGCTGCAATGGGCCCAACCACTGGAAACCACGGGACGCCACACACGCAGCAAGAGCCCACCGGAACCAACGACGAGCAACCAATAGGCCTAGTGGTCAATCTGTCCACCATGACTCTTTCCAAGATACAAACGGATGTACTAAACAAAGGTTTAGGGTTTGAACCTACCCCCCACACTGATAAATTTAAACTCTGCTGCGAACTTAAAGAGTTCGTTAGGAATTTGAAACTCCAGGTCTTTTTTAAAGACAAAGAACCAGCAAATCTGAATAAAAGTGATACAGGATTGAAAAAGAAATCCACCTACGTCCCACCACCACACAGCCTACCGGTGGAATTATTGGCCTTTGAAAAGGCAATCATGAAAGAGGTGAAGGACCTGGACCCAAACTCAATCAAAGTTTTCCAGAACACAAGCAACCTTGAGCTAAAAGCAATACAGGAACTGTCCAAAAATGATCAAATAACCATAAAACCAGCTGACAAAGGTGGGGCAATTGTGCTGCAGGACTCTGAAGACTATAGACAGGAGCGTCTACGCCTCCTTGCAGACACAAGGAATTACACCATTATAAGGGAAGATCCTACTGAACGCTTACGGATATGCATCGCACATCTGATTGAAGAAAGCATGGTGAATGACTGGATGTACAAGAAAGAATCAGAATTCCTAGTAAATACAAGACCTACTATCCCTTACTTCTATACAATCCCAAAAATCCACAAACGTTTGGACAAGCCACCTGGGAGACCAATAGTCTCCGACATTGGATCTATTCTGGAACCCCTATCAAAGTACGTGGATGCGTTCCTACGACCCATAGTACAGAAGACAGACACCTACCTACGAGACACGAAGGATGTACTGTGCCTACTGAAGGACTAAAGCTTTGACCCCACATCTAGCGTCTTAATCAGCCTAGATGTGGAGAGTCTATATATCAGTTTGCCACACAAAGAAACACTGGAGATCCTGGAAGAAGTCCTTTTTGAAGAGAACTGGACTTATCACACACCTAGACATATAATCCTTGAATGTTGCCGCCTAGCCCTTACTGAAAATTTCTTCCGATTTGAAGAGACACTGTACCGCCAACAACACGGGACCAGTATGGGCAGTACATTCGCGCCGAGCGTGGCCGGATTGTAGGTCCATCATTTAGAGAAGAAGAGGATCCTCAACAGGAACAATCAATACCAAAACCAGATCAAACTGTGGAAGCGTTACATTGACGATATCCTACTGATCTGGGATGGAAACGAAGAAGAGGCTGAGAAATTCTGCTCTTGGCTAAATGAGCAAGATATGTTCCTCAAATTCACAAATACTATGAGTAGATCACATTTGGTGTTCTTGGATCTAAATATCTGGGCTACTGATGGGATCTTAACCACAACAACCCACCATAAACCAAATGCGAGGAACTGCTTGCTCACCTACAACAGTTTTCACCCAAGACATCTAAAACAAAATCTCCCGTTTGGACAATTCTTACGGTTGAGAAGAAACTGTACAAACAAATTGGATTATCACTCACAAGCTGAAGAGCTGAGCAAAAAACTAAAAGAAAGAAACTACCCCAAGAAGTTGATAAAAGATGCTAACAAAAGGGCAGGTAACAACAACAGGGAAGCCCTCATGCAACCCAAGGTGAGGAGCGCTCTGATTAACGATAGACCCATTTGCATCACCACCTTTGACAAGGCATCTGACCAAATCACAAAAATAGTGAAGAAGCATTGGCCCATACTGAACAGTGGCGACCTAAACATACCCACACCAATGTTCAGTCATCGCAGAGGAATGAATCTTAAAAACTACTTGGTGCATACTCGCCCAAAGCCTACGGAAACCACCAACAGGTTGCAGCCACTACCAAACGGCCATTACCCATGCAATAATTGCAGCGTCTGCCATTTAACATCAGTTACAAAGTCAGTAACTTTCAACAACAACACAACATGGCAACTAAGGCATTATTCAAACTGCAATATAAGCGGAGTAGTTTACCTTATCACCTGCACCTGTAACTTACACTACGTGGGTATGACCTCAAGAAAGGTCAGTACCCGCATTGTGGAGCACAGAAGCAACATCCGCTGCAAGAGGGCCACAACACGCATGACCAACCACTTCATCGAAAGAAACCACACACCAAATGATCTCAAATGGGTGGTTTTAGAATGCATCAAGAATAAAGAGAATCTCGAGAGAACCCTTCATGAACGTGAACAACGTTGGGTCTTCAAGCTCCGAACTGATACACTTGGGCTAAACGATGACATACCCTGGGGTGCGTTTAACCACTAGGAGCTGTAGTCTGAATAGGCAACAAGTACTTTTGAGAATCACCGCCCTTACCCAGCTTAAATTATCTATATGAATACCTTGGGTCTAGATGTACCCGTCTACATACCACTTGGATCCAAGGGACTACTTTATATTGAGATACCCTGCCAGAGAACCCCTGCTCCACGAGTCATTAATGATGTTCTGAGGGAAATGCCTAAAAAAACATTCGTTTCCACTGAATTTCAAGTGAAGTAAGATCTAATAATTTTTTCTTCTTTTTCTTCTTTTTCCTCACTTTTCCTAACTCTTCTAAACATAAGGTCCCCCCATTTTTTTTGTAAGAAAGCATTCCTTAATTAGGTTCACACCGGGACACAAGTGACTACTTTCTAGCTAGATGGTTTACGAAAGAACCACTGCTCGTTGAACCAATTATGACGTTTTTTATGAACTGCCCAAAAAACGATTGTTTTCGTTCCACTATAAAAGAAACAATATCTAGTTTTCGTTGTTCATCCTCCGATAATTCCCAAACTTTATTGACATGATGAATTACATCCTCCCAAAATGGCCTCCGTGATCTAACGGTCTAGTGTTTCCCTGCCAACAAACCCGGAAGCGAAGGAAACTTAAACATCCCCTCGCCGAACGCACTCTGAGATGCGGTCCGACAGGGAAGCAGCTAGGTAATAACGCGCGGTGTGGCTGATCAGGAAGTAAGTCTACCATTCCTTTTCAGTGAGGAAGATCGAGCAAGACTTTAGTAGTCTGCCCGCTCGTTACAAACACTTTGTGTCTTTAAAAACTAACCGCTTTTCTCACTAATCCCGATTTTTCAGGAATGCTTCCCTAGAAGCAACACCGCCCCCATCTGAGACCATGAAGTGCTATTAGGCACCCGCAAATGTAAATATCGAGATTCTTTTTCTATTTTTGTGTTATCTGTAGTGTATGTTTATCGTCTCTGTCACAGTAAGTCGTGTGGTATTTACGTGTGTGATTTCACGCCACAATCACTCTGTGTGTATTATATTGACTATGCACCGGACCTGAGAGCCTGCACGCACCAATATGGGGCAATCTGCACCATTATATATTTCTTAAATGTGCGGCATGAAGGACATATATGTACCCGATCTCTTAAAGAAAGGGCAAGGTGCCTTAAACTCTGTCAATTTTTTTACAGGTTCGTCAATGAGCTAAACATACGTCAGTAAGCAACAGCGTATGTATTTTGAACCACGCATGTTTCTATATTGAGCAGCAGTCACAAGTGCATAATTCTTTTTTCATTAATTAATTACCTAACCTTTACTTTAGGTTTTTAGGAGTGGAAATACAGGGCTGGACCCTGTATGGTCCTGAAGAAACGGCAGGGGTGGCGTGAAACATGTTGACCATATACTGACCCTACCTTCATAGTTGGTCGGATTTCAGTATAAACTCCATTTTTAAGCATACCAACCTAGGAGCAGAATAAATTATTGAGGCCCACTAGCACGGTATTTTTAATTTACCTTCACCACTCCACCTCACTACACTCTTTTTTTGCACCACACATAGTCCTTCACAACTAAGTGCTCCTACGTAGTTCGCAAGTCGCAGCACGCCCCTTTTCGTAGAGAACTGGGATGGCCCCAATGATGAAGCATGTCACCGTGAGGAAACTCCGGTGAGTGAGGGGACTCAAGAAAAGAATACATTTTTTCTTTCTGTAATTTTTTGGCTCTACTTATAATTTGTTTGAGAACAGCCACAACACAAGACAGGTCTCTGAACCCAGGAAGGTGGGCTCACACTTTATATAAGACGTCCTAGGAGGGCGACCTGCTCTTTAGTACCTCCTTTTCCCTCTGGTTATACATGCCAATATTAAAGGCACACCCAGGTTCTGGAAGGTGCTTAGCCTTCCATTCTTTTACGGAGGAGGTCTGTTGCTAGGGAAGCTGCGATTCACCTGAAATCGACGCGGAGATTCAGTCTTCGGTTTCCTGAAGCCAGTGTTCCTCTCGCCATCAATCCTGGAAGAAAAGACAAAAGCTAAGTGAATATTTGTACTTTATGGCGCCCTACATAAGAAAGACTAGCCTTTGAAGAGTGATTCAAATAATTTGGGAACTTTTGTTTTGGTGCAAGCAAACACAGAACCAAGGAAGAAAAAAGACGGGGACCTTTGTTTTTTGGAACACTAGAATAAACATAACAAAATTGGCTTCTTCTCCTTTGGTATTTGACTTCTTATTTTATGTCAAAGAATTTAGTAGGTGATGGGCAAAATAAGAGCTTTGCAGAAAACAAGCTAAATTGTTGAAGTGGCCTAGTGAGGTACTACTACGCCAAACAACTTCACAGCACTACCTATCCTTCATTCCCAGTACACAAGACTGCTAGGATGCTGTGACTACTACCTTTGGCTCGCAGGTAGGAAAGCTTCCTTATTAGAGGGTCCTTGACGTATGTGTAAAGGGAGGAACTAGTCCTAGACTACAGAGAACATACTGAAATTGAGCTCTTGTTGCCTCGCAGGTCGACAACCAAGAATCCTCAAGCTCCAGTATCCAGCCCTCCTCCCCGAACCCTAACGAGTATCACTAGTGAAAAACTGTATACAATGGTTATAAGGTAGGGTACTGGGAAGTTGGTCCATAATGTCTCGGTGATACACAACCCTGCACACATAAGGTAAGAACTCATGGTGAGGTCTGATAGAAGGCTAAGCCACGATTAAAGGTTACACCCAGACATTATGGACCAAGCCCACCAGATCTCCCTTCAGGACATAGCCACAGTATAGGCAGAAATTCGGTCAGAAAATGCTGCCTTACGCAGAGATCTTTCGGTTTTACAATCTAATATCCAACAACAAAAACCTATTATTAAAACACCTAGTTTTTGCAGTCCTTGATACCCCTTCGACGGCAGTCCTTCAAGTTCCGTCGGGATTTGGGTGGTCCTCCTCCCGGACCTCGCCTGGGCGCTCAATGTAACTCCCTTAGTGAAGAAAGCCTGGGCTGATCTCAGATGGCAAACATTGCCGCTGAATCCTATGGGCAGAATCGCCTTATTCAAAATGATGATACTACCCAGGTTTCTATACATGCTTCAGAACATGCTCCTTCCCTTTTCACGTGCGTGGTTCCGGGAAATGGACAGCTTGGCCGTCAAATTCCTATGGGGGTACGGAGGCCCTGCTTGGCCCTAACTCAGTGTCCGATCCCGCCCTTCGATGGAGGTTTGGGGATGACAAACCTGTACCTCTATTATCTAGCTACTCGGCTACTAACCTTGCATGACTGGTTCAATGGGGGTTGGTCGGATCCGGCCTGTTAGCTGGAACTACACACCCTAGGTCTGCCCAACATTCAAGGGATGCTATACAGAAACACGGTCCCCAGAACCCTACCCGAGGTCACACGCAGGGTGCTTCTGGCCTGGCGGGCCTCTCTGCGCCACACTGACTGGTCGGGCAAATTGACTCAATGCACTACACTTTGGCAGGGTGCCCAGCTAGGGGAGGTTGCCGGCTTATCTGGCTTTAGAGCATGGGATCTAATCGTGATCTCGCAGTTGGAGGAAGTCAAGAAAGGAGGCAACATGCCTACCTTTCAGGATCTCCAAAACCTTTACTCCCTGCATATCTCGCATTTTAACTGCTACCAGAAGTTGTGCCACGCTCTCCGCTCGCACATCCCAGAGGGCACATCTATACCCGAATACAGTCCCCCAGAAGCCCTGGTTATGATTGGCAATCTGGGGAAAGGAGGGATCTCCCGTATTTATCGCTCCCTCACGAATAACACCCCCAACACACTCTCATGGCTCAGGGACGGATGGGAGATATGGCTTGGGTCCTTAGACGATGACGACTGTCGGGAAACGCTAATGGCCCCCAAACTAATCACAGTCTCTTAGCGCGGTTTTGCTTGGTCCAAATATACGATCTACATACCGCTTATCTCACACTTCTGTGCCTTCACCGCGCCGGGCTTCACCCCGAAGCATCTTGTCCACCTTGCAAACACCCACAGGCTGATTTCTTCCATATGGTATGACTTTGCTCTGTCATCATACGCTTTTGGCAATCAGTAATAGGAGAACTGAATGAGTTTCTAGGCTGGGAGGTACCACTTACCCCACCAATGTACTCCTGGGAATTATCGAAGGGCTGGATGGCTCTTAAGCCGACAAACTTTTCCTGAATACAGCCTTGATGGTGGCTAAAAGAGACATGGCGGCGAATTGGCTGACCTCGACTGCCCCTGCCATGACACGATGGCGCAGGCGGGTGGACTGGTGCACAACGCAAGAGCGGTCTTTGTACGAGACATGGGGATGTCTGAAGAAATATTGCAGGGTGTGGGGTAAGTGGGTGGGGGCGATAGATGACTTATGTTTTCACTGGACAATCCTGGGATGGGGTAGGTGTTATTCTACTTCTATTGTTTATTAAGAGCATGTACACTGCCCATAAGGATGCTATGTTCCTCATATGCGCTGGGTTCTGAGCTGGCTGTTGATCTTTTGTCTTATTGCGTATGTCTATTTAAAGTCAATAAAGTTGATTATAAAAAAACATCTAGTTTTCAACCAGTGTCGCATTCCTTTGATACCCCTACTACCACACAAATTCAGGTGATAACTCTGATTCCAGTTCGTTTGTTGCCCCCTGAAAGTTTCTTGGGGGACAGTAATAAATTCTCAATTTTTATGAATCAAGTTACTTACCTTTGTAAGCTCGAACATGCACGTTATTGCCCATCCAAGCTCAGAGAGCTATGCCTTTTGGAAGATGCTATCCTCCCGACTGACCCAAACAAGTTGCTCCCGTAGCCATCCCAGCTAAGCGCATGACCTCCTCATGCAGGACATTGGCCCCCCATTGGCTTAGATTGCTGGCCTCGCCTCTCCTTCCGCCTCCCCTCCTGTCCACTAGCACACTCTCTTCTTCTACTTCTCTCTACACGCTGCCACTCATTCTTTCCCTATTTTCCTGCTTTCTACTTCTCTTGTTTCCTTTTCTCCTGAGCCTCGGGCCCTTGTTATAATATTGATGTTTTTGAAGGGTCCAATGAAACACCACACCAAGTCATTATTACCTTTTACTGTCTGTCACGCTGCCAGCCCGGCATGAGTTGTAGGCGACATGCTGTGTTTAAACTACCGCATAATTGCTCCTTTTCAGTTATATGTTACGCGGCCGGCCCTGAATAGGGTTGTGGGCATAGTGCTGTGTGTATCTTACCCGGTGTTCTATTTTTTTTGCCTTTTTTTTTTCTAGTAAAATAAAAATAGATTTCAAACAAACAGCTTAAAAAAAATTATTTGTATGTAAAATTAGAGAATTATTGGCCATAAAAGCTGTATTCGCAGAATGACATCACTACTTGTTAGGGGCTAGACACCCTATTACGATTGATACTGATCATCGTAATCTTCAACATTTACGATCTGTCAAGGCTCTCTCTGCCAGTCAACTTTGCTGGATGTTCTTTTTTAATGACTATAATTTTATCATTACGTATCGACCCGGAAAAGAGAACAATAAAGCTAATGCTTTATCATAAATTGGACTGAAAGATGAACATCTAGAGGAACAAAAACCTGCACAAACAGTTCTACCATCTGATTGTTTTCAAGCCAGTATCTCTACTAAAGACTTATTTCAGAACATACAAGTAGAAATGCAATGAAAATCCTTATAGGATTTGCAAGACCTGTATCCTTCGCTTCTTTGGAAAAATAATCTTTTGTGGATGAATGAACAAGTATTTGTACCAACAAAAGCATTGCAAGATAACTGTATTAAGTTACATCATGATACACCCTTAGCTGCACTCCCAGGAGTTACAAAAACTTATCAGTTAATAAAACAAAGTTTTTGGTGGCCTTCCATGTTTTGTGGCATTCAAACTTACATTGAGACTTGTGCCATATGTATCCAAAAAAAAATCCTCTCATCAACCCCCTGGTGGTCTATTACAACCGTTACCAATACCTCCACAGCCATGGCATAATATATCACTTGATATTATAGTTGAACTCCCCATTACCACAAGAGGGTTTAACACCATCCTAACCGTGGTTGATCATTTCACCCGAATGGCTCATTTCACAGAATTAGCACAAATATTTACCCAGAATATCATTAGATTACACTGGATCCCCTCCATAGTTATTTCTGATAGGGCCCCCTAATTTATTTCCCATTTTTGGCAAAACCTGAGTAAATCATTAAGCATGGAAGTACGCACATCCTCGAGTTACCATCCTCAAACAGACGGTTTAACAGAACACACAAATCAAACTATTGAACAATACTTACGTCGTATATTAACAGATTGTCATCAGAATGGTTAGACATTTTGTGGGCTTTAGAACTCGCCTTTAATAATACCGAACATTCATCTACAGGTATGTCTCGGTTTTTTTTTTGTACACAAGGATTTCATCCTAAGAATATTCCTTGAGAAACGTTATCACATATGATTAGCCCCTCAATTTGTGATTATGTTAACAAATTATCTATCATTCACCAACAAGCCCAATTTCATTTGGAAAAGGCAAAAGAAAACCAGAAACTTCTTGCTGACAAACATTGCACCCAACAACCATCATATTCAGTTGGAGATAAAGTTTGGTTATCCACTACAAATTTACATCTTAAAGGAAATAAAAAATGGCTTCCTCGCTTTATTGGGTCATTCCCTAGTCTAAAGTTAATGAATCCAGTAGCCATGAAATTGGTTTTACCTCCGAAAGATCGCATGCATCCAGTTTTCCACGTTTCTCTTCTAAAACCGTATCATCCAATGACACGTACATCAACTCCACCACCTCCGATAATCATAGAAGGGACGTCTGAGTTTGAGGTACGAAGAATACTCGATGACCAAAGAGTATGAGGTAAATTATATTACTTAGTGGATTGGAAGGGTTATGGACCAGAGGAACGGTCCTGGGAACCATTGACTCACCTAAAGAAGGCTCCACGCCTTATTCAGGCCTTTCATAGACGTTGTCCAGACAAACCAAAACCGATTCCTGTAATATTTGGGGGGATTTTGCAGGGGGGTACTGTCACAATTATCAAGCCAACCCATTTCATGCCTTAAACTTCCTTAGATTGTACGGCATTGCCAGGATAGACCCAAGTCGGGAACAATCATAACACCATTTAGATTCCCAATACATATATATATACCAACCCATGTCCTGTGCGCTTACACGACCTTAGGTTTAAATATGTGAAGCGAACAAGTGTAACACAATGTTGGGTATTATGTCCTTGTACTATAGTTTTTAGCGCTGTCATGTTGTGCAAATTCGTGAACAACTTAATGTTATTGTGCAGATTTACGTCTGACTGTTTTTTGAGACTTTTTGTCAGGCATGAAGGGGAAGGATGCTCTAAAACGAAGCCGATCGTGCTGCCCGCAATATCACCACAAAATCATTCAAGAGGACGCCGCGTCACGCACGCAGGATGCACGTTGACGTGGAGGCCATCTTGGGTGTGGCGCCCCTATTAAAGGCACACCCAGGTTCTGGAAGGTGCTTAGCCTTCCGTTCTTTTCTGGAGAAGGTCTGTTGCTAGGGACGCTGCAGATGCTGCAACTCACCTGAAATCAACACAGAGATTCAGTCTTCGGTTTCTCTCGCCATCAATCCTGGAAGAAAAGACAAAAGCTAAGTGGATATTTGTACTTTATGGCGCCCTACGTAGGAAAGACTAGCCTGTAAAGAGTGTTTCAAATAATTTGTAAACTTTCTTTTTGGTGCAAGCAAACACAGAACCAAGGAGGAAAAAAGACAGAGACCGTTGTTTTTTGGAACACTAGAATAAGCATAACGAAATTGGCTTCTTCTCCAATGGTATTTGACTTCTTCTTTTATGTGAAAGAATTTATTAAGTGATGGACAAAATAAGAGCTTTGCAGAAAACAAGCTAATTTGTTGAAGTGGCCTGGTGAGGTACAACTACGCCGAACAACTTCACAGCACTACCTATCCTTCATTCCCAGTACACAAGACTACTAGTACGCTGTGACTGCTACCTTTGGCTCGCAGGTAGGAAAACTTAATTATTAGAGGGTCCTTGGCATATGTGTAAAGGGAGGGACTAGTCCTAGACTACAGAGAACATACTGGAATTGAGCTCGTGTTGCCTCGCAGGTCGACAACCAAGAATCCTCAAGCGTCCAGTATCCGGCCCTCCTCCCCGAACCCTACCGCGTATCCCTAGTGAATAACTGTATACACTCGTTATAAGGTAGGGTACTGGGAAGTTGGTCCATAACGTCTCTGTGAAACACAACGCTGCAGACTTAAGGTCAGAACGCATGATGAGGTCTAACAAAGTCCCCCAGCACTGACAGTTTCTCTGTCCTATTTTTATAAAACCTCCTGCCAGGCCTTTGCCCCAGTCTTCACCAGACGTGTTTGCAGATACTGGTACCCTCTCCCACTCCATGTTGGAGGCCCCAATCTCAGTCATTCACAAACTTGTGAAAGACAAACTTCTCTATGGTTCTTACCACTCTATCTCACTTATAAACATTAATGCCAAACCTTTCACTGATATTTTAGGAGCTCATCTCAGCCTCCTCATGCCAATGTTGGTGGAACATGACCAAGCCAGGGTTATCCCTCACCGATAGTGCAGTAACAATACTAAGAGAATCCTACACCTCGTTGATAAAGCCAAGCGATCTCGGCAGGAGGTGATGCTCTTGGCCATCGATACAGAAAAAGCATTCAACAGAGTACATTGGCCATATCTGGCCGCGACACTGGGCCACTCGACTTTGGGAGTGGATTCTGGCATTGAATACTGAGCAGCTACAGTGATCCTAGGCTTTCGGTCTCTTTCACCATACACAGAGGGATGTGACGAGTGTCCGCTGTGTCCTCTGTTTGGCCTATATATGGAATCTATGGCACAAAGAGCCAGAAACTACCTGTGTGTTACCTAACTGCGATCCCGGGCAGATATGCATACCATAAGCATATATGCTGACAATGTCCTAGTAGCACTTAACTTTGCATTCACTGCCGTTCTTCATGGAAGAGCTCAAGTAATTTGGGAAGGCTTTGGGCTTTAGCATTAATCTTTCACCCCACCCACAGGAGCAGTTAGCCACCGTTTACCCTTTAAATGGGCTGACTTTTCCATCTCGTACCTTGAAGTATAGACTTCTTCCATGACCATCAACATAATAACCATCAACTACTGCACCTTAATCTGCCCGGTTAAGGCTGACCTCACCCAGTGGAGACATTACAGCCTCCTTTGGCTGAGGAGAGTCACTGCTCTTAAAATGACTGCTCTTACCAAGGCCATATTCCTTTTCCAGGCTCTTCTACTTACTCCTCCCACTGGCATACTCTAATCACTCCAGACCTAGCTCTATTGCTTTGTCTGCGAATGGAAGTGCGCCGCAACCAGATCCACTGTCCTGTAGCAGAGAGGGTCTTTGAGGGTCCCTAGTTTTACCCACTATTAGCTGGCACAGCTCCACTTCCTGGTGGAGAGGAACTGCAAGCAAACTGAAAAGCACTGATGCTTTATGAACCCTGCAATGGCAGGGGAATGCCTCTGCAAAATACCCTGGCTACAACATAAAAAAAGAGCCTGGGGCCTATCCTCTTCGCCATCTCCAGGGCCATACTTAAGGGCTGGGACACTGTGGCCACTCAAAAAGGCCTGACATCCTTCCACTCACCGCTGACACCTCTACTGGATAACCAGGACTTCCTCCAGGCTTCCATCCCACAGCCTTCTTTGCATGGGAGCATTCTGGCTGCAGGTCCACTGAGCACTTCTTCGACGCAGATGGGCCCATCCCATTTGGGCAACTGAAAGCACACAAATTGCTAAAGGCAGGTGCATGTCCCACCTCTTTTGTAATGTTCACTCCCACTGCGTTTTGCCTCGGGAGCGAGCAGCGGCCTGCAGGGTGGCAGCTGCATTCCTCGTGGGTCAAGTTACTATCTACACACAACGTGCAGTGCTTTCGCTTTCAATCTGAGGGCCGCTCGCTTTTGCATATTTTCCTTTCAAGCGCAGTGCTTTTCACAAGTGCTACTGCCTACTTGTTAACAGTAGTCCACTTATAAGGTCCCAAAGGCGAGACCTATTGGCTATGCCAATGCTTGTCAACAAAGGCTGGAGCTAAGTGAATATCATCGACTTGTGCACCCTTCTGACACAGCCCAACGTGGAGGAGAGAACACAGGGGCAGAGAGAACATCTGGGACGACCTTTTACACATAAAGAATAGGAAAAATCTACCACAGAGCACATCACACAGCATGCATTATAGAAAGTATTGAAACGGCCACTAGGATAGCATTCTGATACCTTATCTCCGTTAGGTTACACAGGGAAAACCCCACCCACAGTCAGAACTGCTGGGGAGGCTGTGAAGGGACTGGTACACTTTTGCGCCTTTTGTGGACATGCACAAAGCTAATTCTGTACAGACATGGTGTCCTGATGGGCAGAGATCCCCATTTTGCCACCCAGCTCCCCCACTTCCTGGCCTACATTATCCTGGTGCTCCCCACCCAATCCCCTGGCCTTTTCCCTGAAATCTAGGAGTCGACAAATTGGTTTAGCGCTAGGCGCAGTGCTCCAGGCAAAACTCACTCACTGGGGCACAAAGTCCCCACTCATACGACTTAGCTACATAAAATATGGCGCATTTTGAATAATGGGAAATTGACACTGGTGGTGACCCATAATCCAGAGGCCTTCAGAGCCTTGTGGGCCCATACATCGCATTACTGGCCACAGTTTAACAAACAGACACGCCTCAAATACCTGAGACGGCTGCGGCTGATTGCCATGGGAGGAAACACTCACACAGTGCTTGGGGGCTCTAGACTGGGGCTAGAGACGTACAGAGGGTTTGGACTACCTAGAGCACACTTACAAAGAGTGGGAACAAGGGTGGGGTGTGGATGGAGACAAGGAGAGGCTGTGACTATGCCATAGTTGACTTTATCATTTCCATTCAGAAGATTGCACTTTGTATGACCAGACCTCAATTGGGGACAAACCTTTGACTTTAAAGCATTCTGTTTGTACTTTTATTGTTGTGTGGCGTTTTAAGCTTCGAGTGAATTTTCCCGATTCATGCCATTATATAGGTACAATTCACATTTGTCCTTATATAGGCATAGAAATCAAACCCTTATTTAGGCATAGCCATGCTACCCAAATACAGACATGGCTACTTCCACCCGTACCAAACGTCACAACGACTTCTTGGAAAACCAGCTTAAGCAGTCAGGGACTTCCCCTTGCCTGAATATTGATTTGTCCAAGAACTCAGTTACTTTACAAAGAACAACTATTCCCTAGGGGTTCTTTCCTGACGTTCATATGCCCGACTTTACGTCAAACTATGGCCTTCCTAAACACCTTCAAGGTATAAATATACCTTCACTTGCTCTAGCAAGATACAGTGGTTCGGAGCAGTTCGAAGACCTACTTGCCAGACACAGCTCGCTACAGCAAGTGCAGAAAGAAGCCGGCTCTCCAGCTGACGCACTGATCAGGAAGCTGCACTTCTCCTGCCGAGAATCCAGCTACAGTGTTTCC
The DNA here is from genome assembly GCF_964261635.1 of Lissotriton helveticus. Taxonomy (NCBI): domain Eukaryota; kingdom Metazoa; phylum Chordata; class Amphibia; order Caudata; family Salamandridae; genus Lissotriton; species Lissotriton helveticus. Next base: position 598,044,752 of record NC_136071.1, on the reverse strand, counting down.
GGCTCCCCTTGCGGGGTGTTGGGAAATCGAGTCCCGAGACAGAGATACTAGACCTCCTTCATTCTAAACAAGGTATGGAGCTGATTGGAACCTAGAGAAACCTATGGTAGATACTTGGCAAAAACTAAACCTTTGCTACATAATACTTACTTCTTCCCTCGTACTAGACTTAGGTTAGGTACATTGGGGTAGGCGTATTTTAGAAGCACCAGTAGAGTATTTTAGTCAGTTATTTATGTATGTATTTTTATATGGCTTAGAAACCATACAATGCTCTTACAGTATTATTTCATATTACTGTTTACGCTGTACGCATTATACTTGCGGGTCTGCATAACGATTGTAGCAGTTCACCTCTCGTGCATGAGAAATAAGACTGTTCAATAAACCCTTTTTATTGAAAACGCCAGTCTCACTATTTCTCTGCAACACTGTAGAAACAAAGCATGCACGATTGACTGAGTGAAATACTTATCTATTGTTTCCACGACTCTAAGAGATATATTCTTATTCTTGGGGAACAAAGTTGTCATGTTCATGCGGTTGTCAGAAACTAATCCCTTCTCGTGTATTCGAGAAAGTTTCTAGTGACCTCTGAGTTAGCTGGCACACACACAATTAAGTTTAGTATATTCGATAGAGACCTAGTTGACCTCAGTCCTACGTCAAATCTATAGGATATATTATTCCAATGCGCAGAGCCTATTGGGAATATAGGAACTACACTACATGGTGCCCAATGTTTGGTAAGGCACAAATTTAACGCTAGAAACTAAAGTAACTCAGTTGTGCTTTTCTCAGAGACCCCTTTTTCCGTAATACTCCAATTGACGTCTGGAGTGGGTAAAGGGATAATATCCGCCATAACTGAATAGGACGAAAATCCTATGTATTATTTTTTGGTTTTTCAACGTTGGAGGATACAGTGTCCCAAATTATTGTGCACCTTATCTTTGTTTCCTTGAAACTTGCTTTGCAAACTTTCAGTCAACAAAATGGCCGACGAAGATAATCCTGGGGTCAGTGGAGCTACAGGCCACAACACCGTACAAGCTTTAAACTTTACAGGTCTCCAAGAGACCGACGAGGATGCTATAAGCATTCCAGAAGCTTTAAGGAAAGCCATCACTATAGAACTTATACGAAATAGCCTATCATCAAGAGGTGGTAGGGTAGTTTTTGTGATAGAGGCACACGAATATCACCAGACAGAGGTATTCTATTCTTGGATAATCTTCCCTGGAGCAGATCCAAGAACAAAAGTGTTTCACTTCTACAAAGAAGATGAATCACCAGAGGAATACATTCCTTTCAAGGATATTGAAATTCCACTAATTTACCAGGAGCATGTGATCTGGTTTAAAGGCTCCCTAAAACATATAAATCACATTACCAGGCTCGGTCCATTAGGTAGACCAGGAGCAACATGGCCGGTGTTATCCAGCTATACACCACATACTACCATTGAAGAAATGTCGGATGCGAACTATTAGTTCAACTCAAAGAGCTAATCAAAATCTGTAGAAAATTGGTTCAATATGCCATGCGGACTTTCACGGTCCAAATGGCAATAAGGATTCCACAACACACCCCTTACCAGGGGAACATAAATAAAATTACACCACAGACTCAACATTCAGTCGTTGGTAAATTACTCGCAAAACGGGAACAAATTCCATTCTGGATAGCTCAAACAAAATTACTCAAATAGAGACAGTATTTCCTGATACTACCCCTCATGAGAAACACAGAATTCTAACAATCTGTTTCCCAATGGGGATCACACCACACCTGGAGGACTGCGATCACTTGGTGTAATCTTTTCTGCAATTTACACTAAAACACCAGACGTCCTGAAACAGATTCAAAATGAATACAGGGCAGAGCCGGCTCTAAATCTAGGTATGAAATTGCTGAAAGATTTCAAACCGGTCTCAACAATAATATTAGCTAATATTAAAGGTGAAGCAGCATCCGTGGCGATCTGCCAAAAGCAAAGATAATTTGATGTAACTGAGCAACCACATGAACTGGCTAGAATATTTGAAAATTCCTATGAAGAATTAGGCAGAGACAGCTTGGGTGGGAAACCACTTAAACCTCAACTGTCAGAAAGTCCTGAAAAGGTCTTTACTAAAAATACTCCTACTCCTTCTAAAATGAAGTGGGAAAGCACTAAACAAACTTCTAAAGAGAAGCGTTCGGGGCGTGGCCAAGATGGCGGAGTGAGTGGTCGCACTCTCCGTGAGCTCCTCCAAGCCTGGGCCCTTAGACCGCTCTTCTTCGCTGATCTCCCCCCAGGTTGCTGAACCTCGGCAGCGGGAGGTAGGGAGACCCTAGCGACGACGCCCGGGGCCACATCGGACTCCGTGGCTGCGGTGAAAGGGCTCCGGAGGCACTGCCGGGAGCGGCGACGGCCCTGTGCACGGGCCGGAGGCGGAGACGGGATTTGTCTCGTAGCGGTGGCGCTGCCTGAGAGGTGCCTTGGAACTGCGTGGCCTGCCTGGCGGTGACGGCTGCGCCTGCCCGACCTTACGGAAGGTCCCGGAGGTCTGGGACGGCCGGCACCCGGGAGAGGAGGAGCTGAGGTGCGGGCCCCGGCGTAAGACGCTGCGAGAGGCCGGGGCTGCGGCCTGTGCGTCGGACCTTGGTGGTGTTCGGGGGCGCCCTCGGCCTGCGGCACACTATTGAAGGAGCCAGGAAGGAGCCGAGCTGCAACCCTGGGGCAGCGGGTGAATCCGGCGGTGGTGTGTACGCCCAGGGGGGACAGTCAAGGACTGCGACACCGCTAGTCGAGTGGAGCTACGCGACGCCGCGGCTGCGGCCTACATTTCTGGTCCCGGTGTTGCTCTGTGGGTGGCTCTCGGCCTGGCGGGCCTCATTGGATGAGGAAGGGAGGGCCCGCTCGGCTTCCCCACCATTGAGGACGACCTTGGCTACTGTGCCAACGCCTTGGGCAGGCGAGGCCTGAGGGCGGTTCGGCATTGAAACGGCCTGCCCGGCGATTGCCTTCTAAGTTCGTCTGGGGTGAGGTGGCGCGGAGCACAGGCGGCGTGGTGTGGATTGCCCCCCTACGCAAATAGCCATCGGAGGTGGAGGCGTGCTGTTCGCGCTCGGCCTGGAGCGCCGGAGGGCCTCTGGCAGTCGTGCCGGATCAAGAGGAGACCAACACAGCAGGGGGACTGCTCCGGGGCTGGTGGCCGGTCGGCACGCTGGTGGCGATCGCTTGGTGCGCCGAGTGCCCGAGAACTCAGCGACTACTACGCAGGCAGTGGAGACGGAGGGATATTTCCTCTCGTGGCAACACCGGGGCCTGGCCGGCCAGGCACCTGGACTGGGGGCTCAGAAGATGTACTCGGCCTAGAAGTGGAGGTGAGCGGGACGCTGTGCACGTGGCCGGGGAGCTGCGCGGCCTGGAGAGCGGCACCGGCCGGTCTGGTGGTGCCCCGGGGGCGAGGTGAGCGACAGCGGCTGCCCGGCGACATCACAGGCCGCCCAGGAGTGCGCTTTCACGCGCAGAATGGCCGGCAACAAAGGGGCCAAGAAGGGGGAGCGTACTTTGCCGGACATGTTGAGCAGAAGCAATGCGAGGCAGGATCGAGGGCAGCAATCCTCGAGCCCATCGGGTGGCTCCCAGGGGGCGAGTGGAGGGGAGCCGCCGGTCACCAGATCTTTCCTGGAATCCTTTTTCAGCTCCCTGCTGGAGGATTTTCAGACACTGAAGCAGGAGGTGGCTGGAGAAGTGCGAGAGGTGCGGAGGGAGGTCGATGGCCTGGGTGAGAGGGTGACCACAGTGGAGGAGGCCGGACACGCCCGGGACGAAGAGATCTTGCAGCTGCAGAAGGAGGTGGTACGGTTGCGGGACCAGCAACTCGATCTTCAGGCACATGTCGAGGACCTTGAGAACCGGTCCCGGAGGAACAACATTCGGGTCCGGGGAGTTCCTTCCGGAGCGGAGGAGGAAGACGCGGCTGGATACCTGAGAGACTTGTTCAGAGAGATTCTGGGAGAGCCGGCCGACTTCCCCATCCGGATAGACAGGGCGCATAGAGTGGGCCTGCCGCGCCGGTCCTCAGCACCTCCCCCTGATATCCTAGCCTTCCTGCCAGACTACCCTCTGAAGGAAAGGATCCTCCGCGAAGCACGAACGAAGCCACCCTTGGAATTTTGAGGTCATCGGGTAGCCCTCTTCCAGGATCTGTCGGCGGTCACGTTGCAGAAACGCAGGGCCTTCAAAATCGCAACTGACTTCCTGCGGGAGCATGACACTCGGTACTCATGGGGCCACCCCTTCTGCCTCATCTTCCGTTGGAACGGGACCCTGCATCAGCTACGCTCCCTCCAGGCCACCTGTGGGGGGCTAGGTATCACTGCGACGGACGAATAAGCACCCACCCCGCGCCGTTGGCGCGTCACCAGAGATGGCTGGCAATCGGTCCTTGGTCGATGGTCTTTTACTTCTTCCGCACGGCGATTCACCTACTATTCGAGCGGAAATGGACAGTGCAGTGCGGGAAGTGGCCAGGGACACGGCATCCGGTGATGTTGCACTGACGGCCTGAGAGAACTCCGGGGGGAGATCGACATCGCTTCAACTGTAATGCAGGTTTGAGGGTCCGGGGAATGGGGGGGGAAGGGTTGGTGCGTAGTGGCTGGATGTCCACTTTTGTAACTTTCCGCAGACTTGTCCGCTGAGGACCGGACTGGGACAATGGGTTCTTGGGAACAGTTGGGGGACCAGGGGGTGGGGGGACGGGGTTGTTGGAGTGGTTCCGGTTGCGGGTCGGGGTTGGGGACGGTTGGGGAGTTGGGATGGGGGGAAGGGATCCAGGAGTTGGGAGGGAGGGGGAGGGTCGTCCAGTGCACTGTACGGTTGCTGGCTGTTCTGGCGATATTCAAACACCTTAGTTTGCCCGGACGGGGAAGCTGCGCGCACACCTACACTTTCTTCTTTGCCTTGCTGCTTCTGGTAACGTTATGGGCGCTCATGCACTCCGCCTTATCCGAGCGGGGCCTTCACGCCTTCTTCCACATCCTTCTCTATGCCCCCTGACACTTTTAAAGTTGTGACCCTGAACGTCCGGGGTTTGAATAATCCTGTCAAGCGGCGGGCAGTGCTCTCTCTCCTTGAGAATACACGTGCGGACATATGTCTACTTCAAGAGACGCACCTGCTGCCACAGGACACACATGGGCTGCGCTTCCGTAAGTTCCCGTCACAGTTCTTCTCCTCCTGCACCACTAAGACGGCGGGGGTGGCGATACTGGTGGCCAGTCGCTTTAAGGGGGAGGTCCTCCACAAGCTCACCGACCAGAAAGGCAGACTGTTAGCATACCGGTTTAGGATTGGGGGTCTTACTTTTACGATTGGGTCCCTGTATAGCCCTAATGAACGACAGGAACGTTTCCTGCGATCGGCGGTTGAGGATATTACTGCCTCGCAAGATAGACATATTATTCTCGGGGGAGACTTTAACATGGTTTTTGATTCTGCTACGGACAGGTCGGCGCAGCGCTCCCCGCAGGTCGGGGAGTTCTCGGCCGGCTGTAGGGAGTGGCTGGCGGAGGTGGGCCTCCTTGATCTTTGGCGACACCTGCATCCCACGGACAGAGACTATTCGTACTATTCCCACGCACACAAGACGTATGCGAGGCTAGACCACCTGCTGGTCACGTCTCCGGTGCAGGCGCTGGTCTCGGGGTCGGACATGGGAGTGTTGTCTTTATCGGATCATGCCCCGGTCGATGCTACGTTTTGTCTGCCTCCGGCAGTTCTTCCTCCCAGGACATGGCGCCTCCGCGACACCCTGCTGCACAGGAAAGTGGTGATGGACCGCATTGAGGACACGATCCGGGAATATTTGACCCACAACGACAACTCTGACACCGCCCGGGCCACACAGTGGGCGGCCCTGAAGGCAGTCCTCAGGGGGAATTCTTAGCGATCTCCTCTGCCGAAAATAAAGAGCGGCAGGCTAAGAGGGAAGAACTTACCGATAAGGTCTGCGAGCTTGAACAGATACATCGCAGGACAGGGGCCCCTAGAATATGGCGGCAGCTCAAGGATGCGAGAAAGCTCCTGGTGGCCCTGGACTTGGACAGAGCGGAGCACGCTGCACTGCGCCATACCTTTTACACAGGGGGGGACCGTTGTGGCAAATTACTGGCCAACAGGCTCCGAGTAGCGCGCCAGAGTCAGCTAGTGAAGGAGATCTCTGACCCTACGGGGACGGTGGAGACGGATGACGCTCATATTGCAGCCGTCTTCCGCGGGTTTTATGAGGATCTCTACACTGGTGAGCCACCGGATGAGTCGGCCATGGCCGCATATTTGGACTCGGTCACCTTGCCCTCCCTGGACCCCCTGCAGGCGGAACACTTGAACCGGGATATCAGGATAGAGGAGGTGATCTCTGCCATCGCCAGGCTTAGACATGGCAAAGCGCCAGGCCCGGATGGATACACTACGCTTTTCTACAAAACGTTTTGCACGTCGCTGGCCCCTATCCTTACTCGTCTTTTCAACTCGTTTGCTGCACCGGGGGCCATCCCGCCTGATCTTCTACGGGCCTCCATTACAGCTATACCCAAACCTGGGAAGGACCCGAAGCACTGTGGATCTTACAGACCGATATCTCTTCTGAATGTCGATCTAAAATTATACACGGGGATCCTAGCCGCCCGCTTAGCCCCTCACTTATCCGGTCTTATAGATCCTAAACAGGCTGGTTTTGTCCCGGGGAGGCAGACGGTTGACAACACAAAACGGATCGTCCACCTGCTCGAGAAAGCTTCCCGGATTCCGGGGGAACGAATGATGTTAGCGGTGGACGCGGAGAAGGCGTTCGACCGGGTGCACTGGCCTTACCTGGAACGAGTTCTGGTGAAGGCGGGCATAGGGGATAAGTTCCGCTCCATGATCCTTAACTGCTACAGACGGCCGACTGCTGTGGTTCGCGTGAATGGGTATACCTCTAGGGACTTTAACATCGAAAGAGGCACTAGGCAGGGATGTCCGCTTTCACCCCTGCTCTTCGCCCTTTATATGGAGCCGTTCGCCCAACGGGTGCGAGACAACCCGGCGGTGACGGGGTGCGGATGGGAGGTTTCACACACGCTATAAGCCTCTACGCTGACGATGTCATCTTATCGCTTGACGAGCCCCGGACGGCCCTACCGGCCTGCATCGAGGAGCTGGCCTCCTTTGGCGCTGTCGCGGGGTTTAAACTGAACATGGGAAAGTCGGTGGCTCTAGATGTCTCCCTTGAGCCGGCCACTAGGACCTACCTACAGGGCCAATTCCCCATGCTTTGGTCATCAGCGGCGGTACCCTATTTGGGGATCCAGATAGCTCCCACTTTGCCGGCCATGGTATCGGCCAACTACACGGCACTGGGTGCAAAGATCAGGGAGGAATTAGGCCGATGGAACCGCGGCACCCTCTCCTGGTTGGGCAGGATAGCCGCCATTAAAATGACGGTCCTACCTCAGGTGCTTTACTTGTTTCGGGCCCTACCGCTCCAGCCGCCGGTCGGGTGGATCCCGCAACTACAGACGGACGTTTCGCGCTTTATCTGGCAGGGGAAAAAGCCCAGAATGCGCAGAGCCCTCTCACTATTGGCTCCTGAAGCGGGAGGTTTGGGAATACCTGACTTTCGTAGGTATTTCCGGGCAGCGCAGTTGCGTTACCTCGTGGAATGGAGTAGGTGGGAGTCCGACAAGCACTGGCTCTTCCAGGATCAGGCGGTGGCGGGTAGGCCCTTGCAGGAAATTCCATTTCTGCGCCGGATTCACCGGCCCAAAAATTTGTACGCCTGCTTTGTTACAAGAGTGCCACTGCGGGTCTGGGATGCCACTGCCATTACGTGCAGCCTCACCTCATTCCCGTCGCCACTCACACCGTTGGTGGACAATCCCGACTTTACCCCAGGAATGGAAAGGGGAGCATTCACACACTGGAGACAGGCGGGGTGTAGAGCCCTGTGTCACATGTACGGCCCAGAGGGGGTTGTCCCCTTCCCGCAGTTTCGCCAGGAGTTTTCACTCCCTGAGACCGAGAGGCACCGCTATATGCAAGCTCGCCACTGGGCTCTTCAACCGCAGGTGAGAGAGACGGCCGATAGGCACTTTCTACCATACGAACTGTGGCTGCTATCGCGTACGTCGGATTCAACATTGATTACGGATCTCTATAGGTTGCTACAACCGCCTTCCACACACCTCTATAACCCGGGGAGGGAACGCTGGGAACAGGAGTTGGGGAGGACACTGAGCCCTAAAGAATGGGAGCACATATCCTATAGAGCGAGCCATTCAGCGTACCACATGGGTCTCACTGACACACTGACCAAGGTCTCCCCCATTGGTACTACACACCAGAACGGGTTCACAAATTTGACCGTAGCAAGGAGGACACATGTTGGAGAGGGTGCGGGCACCGGGGTACACTTACACACATTCTATGGGATTGCCCACTCCTGGAAACCTACTGGAGGGAAGTGCTGGATGAAATTGATTCCCATTTTGGCATTGAACTACCACGCTTCCCCGCATACACCTTGCTGGGGCTCCCGAATGGACTGATGTACCCCCTCAGATCCCGTAGGGGTAGGCAGATTGCCATCGTGCTAGGTTCAGCGCACTGATACATTGGCGCACTGCCACGACACCCTCTATTACGGGTTGGCTCCATAGATTGTGGCACGTGTTGGGCATGGAGAAGTTGTCGCTCACAGTAGCGGGGGATATAACGCAATTTAATGAGCTTTGGCAGCCATTTCATTCTTTACTGCTAACAGAATTTAAAGAACTTACCTGTCCCAAGTACCTCCGCCTCATGCGGCTCACGAGCCCAGCAGCGCCTGCCCCGTGAATTGATGGGAGATTCACTTCCCCTGCAGGAGGTGGCTTTGGTGTACACTTTGGATAGGGTCTGTGCACTGGACGTAGGGTGGGGAGGGGGGGGCAGGGATTGGGGAGTTGGGATGTTGGGGTTTTGGGGGGTGTTTGCAATGGAAATGTTATCTTATACTGCGACAATGCATACCATGTACGGCTCTGGTGGACTAGCACACACAAAATGCACCTGACAGTTCCCCGCAGGGGATGGGGCTCTGCCTGCCCTAACAAGACGCTCCATGATGATGTATGTTTGTCCTTGTATGTTGTGCTGAATAAAATACTTTAAACTTAAAGAGAAGCGTTCTCAATCCCGAGGTGGGTTTCCTCAAAAGGAGCCCTCTGAAAGGAGGTATAACCTCAGGAATAGGGATAATTTGAGAAAACCTGATAGATATCAAGATACTGATACACGCTCCTCTCGTACCTTTCAGACTTCATCACAGAAATCCGAAAGAAGAGGACGGTCAGAAAACATAGAAGAACGCGTGAAGTCCAAAAACGATCAACACGTTCCAAAAAATAAGAAAACTCCAATTCACCAAAAAGAAGGTAGCAGGTCTAATAATCGGACATGCCAAGGATCTTGAGGACACAACTCAAGAACGGGGAATGGGCTCAAACAATGTTGCACAGCGCAGCAGAAGTCACCATGGCTCGCAAGAACTTGAAGGATCATCTGGAGACAGTGGCCACCTGAATTTGTCAGAGAGTGCCCACATGGCGAAGAAATCATTATGCCAGCTTTCTCCAACCACATTCCAATTCATTTAAATATACCTATGCCAGGAAATGCGCAATAGCCCAGGCTCCTGCACTATATAAAAATCACGTAGGATGGGATGAGGATTCTCCTCACCATAAAATCCTGTAAAAAATCAACCGACTGCACAAAGGCAGTATCCAGTTAAGCAAGAAGCTAAAAAACAGGTCAGGGAGATATTAGATCAACTTGAATACCAAGGGGTGATTAAAACATGCACCTCATCAATGAACAATTCTTTGTTTCCTGTCTCCAAACCAGACAATACATCACGTCTAGTATTGGATTATAGACAGTTAAACTCTTGTTGAAAAACATTTGCAGTACAAAATGCACACAGTGCAGCACTAATGAATAACATTGTGCGTAAAAAATACAAAACCACATTAGATAATTCTAACGGTTTCTTCTGTCAAAACATTGCACCAGAATGTAGGTACTTCACCGATTTCTCAATTATGGGGACACAGGGTCACTTCTGTCGTCTCCCGCAGGGATTCAAGAATAGTCCAGGGTTATTTTCAGCCAGAGTAACAGAGTTACTACAAACCAATGATGATGAGGCATTATCATATGTCGATGACATCTATTTAACAGACGATGATTTGAATAGGCACTTGAACAGGGTGAACACCATAATCTTGGGCTTCGCCTCTGAAGGGTACAAATTCAATTTCAAGAAATCACGAATTGACCATTTAATTGTCCTTTTCCTAGACTATGAACTTTCAAGTGAAGGCAAAAGCCTGGCAGCAAACTTTCTAGAGAAATGTGCGCTGCTCCAACCTCCAAAAATGCTGAAAAACTTAGTCGATGCTGGGTTTCCTGAATTTCGGAAGAACTTACATTCTAAACTACGCAGAAAGGGTTAAACCTCGCTACGAATTAATCAAACCTGATTTCAAAACAGTTAATTGGACTCAAAAACACACCAAAATTCTGAGTTAATTGCAAACAGACATGTTAGCAACAAAACATTTACAAACACGCGTAAACGTACGCAACTTAGTGATCCGAATCATTCCAGGACAATACGGATTCACATACTTAACCTTTAATGAAGGAGAAAAAGTACCAATAGCTTACAAATCACATTTGTACACACAAGCAGAAATGAAATTCACTTCAACAGAAAAAATTCTGACAGCGGTTCAAACTGCAGTAGGAAAAGCGCATTATGGTCATTACACCTGTACCTCCCTTAGAGGCAGCGACAAAAGCGAGCATTCCGAATGCTAAAGCTTTACATCCGAGATGGATACAATGGGTTAATTCTCTTGCTGCAACAGACGTTGAATACGTTTTTGCCCCTTATTTGAAAACACAAGCATTTCTACAATACGAACAAGAATGTCCTCTGCCTACTGAGATTCTGCCTCTAGAACAGTATGAATGTATAATTTATACTGACGGATCAGCCTGACCCGCTACAGGGGTAAACAAGCTTATAGTGCTGCGTGCACGATTGTTAAAGGTCGCTGGCGCGATGGTAAATTCCAACCAATGGTCACTAAAACGCAATCTCTAAGAGATTGTACAGCTCAGCGAGCTGAACTACAAACATTCAAGATGGCGCTTAAAAATACAGATCGCGAATTCCCCACACTCATAGTGTGCGATTCGTATTATTGTGTTCAATCTTACAATGAATACTTGCAAAACTGGATTCAAAACGGTTACAAAGATGCAGACGGAGGCACAATTAAGCATAAATTGATTTGGGAACAAGTAGTTCAGTTACAAAAAGAACTACAAAAGGCTCATGTGATACATACACTGAGTTATCAACGTGATGGCGTTCACGTTGCAGGGAATTCATTGGCTGATGAAGCCGTGAAGGCAGCTGTGCAAACGGCTTCCGGAGCTGCCATCACTCGTTCAAAAACGAAAATAGACAGAGAAATAATGCTAGCTGTCAATGCTTCAAGCAAAGACAGTGGTAAAATATTACCAAAAGGCTTTCCACTCAAATACTCATACATAATTGATGCAAACCCCGTTCCTTTTGCTCGAATTCCTGGAGTGGGGGATAGAGTAATTCCAACATGGAACATAAATTAGGACTAATTTTAGCAGCACATGAAGGGCTTACCTCTGCACACGCAAGTGTCTCCGCCACAGTGTCATTATTAAAACAGCGATACTGGTGGGCGCGCATGAGGAAACAAACCAGAAACTATGTTTTGAAATGTGAAATCTGCCAAAAGATTAAAGTCTCTACAGTGAAACGTCCTGCGCAGACGCCCCTCTTAATTTCAGACAAACCATTAGCTTGCGTTTACCTGGATCACTGCGGTCCCTTACAGAGGGATGGTAACTACAAAAATATCATGGTCGCAGTGGATTCGTGCTCAAGATTCATTTGGATGTGGCCTCAGCGCTCGGCTGACGCTCAAACTGTTATAAAAGGTTTGCGTGTCTTTATCGGCACATACGCAGTCGGCACGCTTCATTCTGACCAGGGTCCTGCGTTTAGCTCTCGAGCTTACAAGGAGACCATGGCTAAATTGGGCGTTGCATTGCGGTACTCTAGTCCATTCCATCCGGAGGGAAATTCGGTAGTGGAGAGACAAAAACGGAACATAAAGCAATCTAAAACAGCTAGGGTAGTCGGCTCGGGTGATGGGTGGGTCAAACATCTAATAAGTGTCCAACGTAGTCTTAATAATCTGCCAAGAAGTTCTCTAGGGGGAATCACTCCATATGAAATCCTTTTTGGAACAAGAATGATTATTTCGGATCTCGATTGTCAGACTTCAGTGGTAGAACAAAAACCCTTTGATATCAAAGATTGTTTGGCTGTTTTGCAGGACTTAAGTGAAATAAGGAAAAGCCAAAGTAATTTGTTCCCGAAGCCAACAACCACTGAAGAGAAACAGACTGTCCCAGCAAGACCTGTCTGGATTCCAAAGATTGGGGATCTAGTCAGAGAAAAGATCGTGGACAAGAAGGAATTTGGAACTTTTTACAGACAACCAGTACCTGTCCTAGCAAACCACGGATCAAGAACAGTATTACTGACGCCCCTTGCTGGTAAAAAGGAGAACAGGTTTGTGTCCATCGACCTGGTAAAACCACTTCATGTGGCAGATCATAAGCAGTAGGCCAAGTGGACTCCAAAGATGTAGGAGGCGCCCTAATCTGGCTATTATCCAAGAGGTTCAAACTAAGAGACTCATCACCTTTGAAGAATCTGCAGTGCGAAAAGAAGGACTATGCAACAAAGCCATGGAACTTGTACCTCTTGAGACCCAAATAACAGTTCGTCAACAAACGCTTGTCTACAACGAAATAGCATCTGACTATACAAATGTAACAAGTAATCAAGTGGTTCCAGGGATTTAACCAAATCCTGAAGCAATCCCTACAATTGACAGAACTGCCTCTGGCTATTTAATTAACTTTGATAAGTTTTCCGAGGATTCCAGCGAACCTGAAACGGCGCCAGTAAAAAGAACATTTAAAGAACAAGCAATATACCTTTTTCATCACCTGGAAAAGACTTATCTGGTTTCACCATGGATTGAACTTTGGATTGTGTTGGGTGTACTTTTTCTTCTACTTTGGTTGACTCTTGTAATAACTTTGGGAATGCTGATAAATGGAAGATATGTTAAAAAAAGGACACAGCAAGTAAGAACATCAACTCACTCCTCAAGCCACACAAATCATCACATCATGAACAAAGAGACTTGTCGTCAGTGAACATCACAGCCATTCCTATACCTGGTGGTATAGCTTGGGACAGAACTGATTATGACATTTTCGGTCCGGCGGAGCTGTTGAAGATTCTATATCAGTTCAAGATTTCCTTGAATGACTTTGTTTCATCTAGTACCTTTTCTGATGATTGGGTCTTTGAGACAGTTAATAATATGATGTCAGACTTAGAAATGTCTGCAAAATTTACTAATCATGAATACTTAAAAGTTTAATCAGATTATGAGCAAATGTATTGTTATAATCACTATGGTCATCATTTCTTGCACAAATCTGCAAATCCTAGAAATGTATTGAAATATAACCAATGGGAACATTGTCCTAAGCCACCAAAGGGTAGCTCAAAAACATTTTACGGCAAATTTCCATACTTTTCAGGTTTTAATGTTTCAAATCCAGAATCATTTTACTTTCAAAATGTTAATAGGACAGGAATGAAAAGTGTGTTGACAAATATCAAGCAAATTTATTCTGCAGCCTTTGATTCTCAGCTGTCTTCGTTAGGTTTCAACTTTTGGAAAGACAACATTGAGACAAAAACTATCTGGGGCACAAAAGACTGGCTGGTACAGGGTTTAGAAGCTTTATTCAGAGCCTGCATCATCCCAGAGCAAATAATGTTTTTGAATGACACTGTCCAACAGACATCTTCTCTTGGGTTAGCCAAGATAAAAGATTTAAACAAACCGTCAATACCTACACCTAGACCTACACCTGATAGCAGTAATACTTCAGAGGGGGTGGTCGACGTACATACTATTTTGCTTCACAACAGAACAGATCAGATCCAGATTGGAAAAAATTGTTAATCTGGCCCACAGACACAAACAACTGTCAAGATAGATTCCTGAATAAGGAAATATCGTGGCACTGGAAGGCCAGGGGGGGGTCCCTCACTGCGTAGATGGAAGAATGAGTTGCTGCGATGGTCTGACTGCGAGAGCGTGCTCCGGATGAAGCAGGCAGTGAAGTTAGGGAATGAGAAGGCTCTGGATGCGGCGCGTGCATGGGAGTTAGTGGTACAGGCTCTGCGTGATGCTTTGGTTGAGGATGAGGACGGCGAGGACTAAGCCGATGGACACCACGGGGCGAACACGGTAATATGTCACTGCGCACTGTAATGGAACCATCCAGTTCGGTAGAGTGAAACACACACCTTAGCAGTTGCCAAGGGGGGGGGTGTTGGGGGGTTAGTTGTAGAGGGGCTTGGGGGGGCCGGAAGCCATTGGAGGGTTGCTGAGGGAGGCCTGGGTCCACTGGGACAAGGGGTATTGAGCGGCGGGCGGACTGGGTGGATGGGACGGCCTGGCACGAAGGCCGAATAGCCTAGAGCAGGTCCCGATGGGGGCTATTGTGTTGATATTGCGGGGATGGCTGACGGGAATGGTGTTGTTGTGGGTGGGGGGGTAAAAGCAGATACGTAGGACGACCTTATGCCAGGGTCCCAATGGGACGTACACTGTGCTGTGCTCCTCTAGAGCGATCTGATATGCCGCCCGGCCTCCGGGATGCGGGCTAAAAGGCTGTGTACAACTGTGAACTGTTATTGGCTGGGGGGGGCCCACAAGTGCACTGGCTGTTTACTTTTTCCTGCTGTTTATAACTCTGCAATAAAAATATAATTTCAAAAAAAGATAGATTCCTGAATACAACACAAGGGTTCACGTTCACTAGGCCAGATCCAAGATTTGTTCAGAGACAGCTTCCAGGAATAGTAACCACATACAGTGTAGGGAAACTGTGCCTTGAATGGCTACACAAGTCTACACCAAAGGAAGTAAAACAACACTTATCTTTACTTAAAGATGGCGCTGATCTGAGGGACTTCTTACAAGGACCTACTAAACCGCGTCATAAACGTTTTATATATGCCGGTATCTATGCTGCTTATAATGAAGCATGGAAGATTACGCAAGCAGAGACTGCAGAACGAATAAGAGAAATTGATCGTATTAATTTAGAGAAATCTCTCTCTGTAGTTGATAATGGGTTAACGACTCTGTCGTCCAGGATATATTCTTTGGACAGCATAGTATCCTCTGCCATAGACATAATGGAACAGGACTTGAAGTCTTAATTTTAGGCCAAAAACAAGATATTTGGAGTTCCTAAGCACTGGCCATTAGATATGGGTACCCTCCCTTTGCCATCTGACCACGTTCATAACTTGGTGTTACTATCGACAGTGGTTTAACTATGCAGCATTAGGTTAACAAGGTGACGGCCATCTGCTTTACTATTCTGCGATGGCTAAGGAAAATAATCTGGTTGCTGCCCTGTGAAACCCAGAAGTCGGAAGTTAATGCCCTCATAACGTCTCGGTTGGACTACGGCAATGTCCCTTATCTAGGGGCAACCAAGGCAGTAACAAGACGTTTACAGCTGGTGCAAAATGCTGCAGCAAGAATGCTATGTAAAAGTCGCAGACCTGACCACATTTCTGGTCACCTTTGTGACTTACATTGGCTCAGGGTGGAGAGTCGGGTTAAGTTTAAAACCCTGAGCTACATGTATAAAATAAAATGTGGTACTGCTCCTCGCTACCTGCAATCCCTTGTTCACACCTACATTCCTAGACTATTTCAGCGTGCCAAAAGTCAGACTCACTAGAATGTGCGGTAGGTCCTTTTCCCTTCTGGGCCCTAAACTATGGAACTCTCTCCCTTTGAACATTCGGACAGAAACCAGCTATGTCCGATTTCGTAGAGCCATAAAGACCTAGCTGTTCAATCAGTAAAGTATCCAGAACTTTGGCAACTTCAGTCCTCAGGCACACTTCCTTATCTAGCGGCGGGAAACCCTTTTTGGGTAGCTGTCGCGCTCTACAAGCTCAATTAATAAATAAATAAATAAATAAACTTGGTCATGTTGCAACATGGTCAGTTGCAATTACGTTCTATCTTGCTATTAGGCTGGACGTTACAAAACCTTCGTTCAGGCTATGTGCCTTGGCGTTTAATCAATACCACGTCACTGCTTTCAGAATTCAATCTCACTGATAAACAGATCAAACTGGCACAGAGGGGAGCAGACTATACGGTGCTGAGCATTGAAAAACTGGAAAGATTGCCAACATCTGTGTGTGTAAGGTAATTCCCAGGATGTCTTGATGTATCCTTTAACCAACCTTTCATATATGCCTGCTGGTATATGTTTTAAGCAATACTGAAAATGGAAAATTGTAACAGGCAGCGTGATTGTACCGAGTATTATCCATTCAATGGCTAGTTTTTCAGCGACTGTAAATGGCAATCTTTCCAGTTCAATGCGCAGCACCGTATAGTCTGCTCCCCTCTGTGCGAGTTTGATCTGTTTATCAGTGAGGTTGAAATCTGAAAACAGTGATGTGGTATTGATTAAACGCCCAGGCACATAGCCTGAACGAAGGTTTTGTAACGTCCAGCCTAATAGCATTATAGAACGTAATTGCCACTGACCATGTTGCAACATGACCAAGTACTGTTCCATTATGTCTATGACAGAGGATACTATGCTGTCCAAAGAATATATCCTGGACGACAGAATTGTTAATGGTACAAGAACAAACCTCTCCTCGGTATCTACTCAAAATTTAGGTAATATATCCATCATACACTATCTATATCAACATTGTCCCAACACTAGAGTTTTTTAGAAAGACATTTTCCTATTTATTCATTGTATATTCACAAAGATCATAGCAAAAGAACATCTCTGCGACTCTGGGCAATAGCTTGCTTAATCTCCACTACGGCCCCTCGCGGCGGGATGCCTAGCTTTCACCTTGTGGATACCCTGCCGGGGTATCTCACAGGGGAATACCAGGACGGGTTCCCTAAGCAAGCGCCTTGATACCTTCGGGTGATACGTGCGCTATATAAGTCGCAATACAATACAATATAAATTACATTCAATTCTGTACAACACTATTTACAGAAGCCCCACGAAAGCAATAAGAAAAAGCAAAAAACATATCATTCATTCAATCGATCATACCAAACATCCAAAACATTCATTCTAACCTATCATCCACAACTCAACTACCATACCATGGGAAAAAACAATAAACAAAACAATACATAACATCGTACACATAGCAAGGCAACAAAGAGAGAAAAAAGCGACAACACGCGTTTCGGAAAAGGACCCTTGTCCACAGTTCCTTCTTCAGGGCGCAATTGATACCATTCTTGGTAGACATAAATTCTTGATAGGCGTATTGATAATTATTTTTTCAATTCTAATGAGGTCAATCCAAGTGTAAAAATGTTTTTTTTCACGAAGTGGCTTAATTTAAAGGTGACATCCAATGGCGTAATGTCATCCTATGATTCTCAGGTTCCCAGGTATATAGGGACGTAGGGATATTCAGTCCCGCAGAGAGTTTTAAAAGGGATACTCCTATTATCTAAAGATAGCAGGTCCGCAATTGTCGAGAGGTTTAAACAAGAGCATCCGGTACTGGGCGACAAATTTCTGATAGTATGGACGAAAGTGGAAATCTCAGAGTAGCTATAAATATAACCCAGCTGGTCGCCTGAATGGAAACTCCTGAGATTAGAAAAAAAAAAAACGGGTCCCAGTGTACTCCTCCAGCAGCACCCTCCTAGCATGCATCGGCGCGAAAATCGCTTCTACTGTATTCCAAATGGTATCACGTCCACAGTTTGGCGAAGAAAGAGCGACAGAGTTGTTAACCCACTGTCAACTACAGAGACAGATTTCTCTAAATTAATACGATCAATTTCTCTTATTTGTTCTGCAGTCTCTGCTTGCGTAATCTTCCATGCTTCATTATAAGCAGCATAGATACCGGCGTATATAAAACTTTTATGACGCGGTTTCGTAGGTCCTTGTAAGAAGTCCCTCAGATCAGCGCCATCTTTAAGTAAAGATAAGTGTTGTTTTACTTCCTTTAGTGTAGACTTGTGTAGCCATTCAAGGCACAGTTTCCCTACACTGTATGTTGTTTCTATTCCCGGATGCTGTCTCTGAACATATCTTGGATCTGGCCTAGTGAACGTGAACCCTTGTGTCTTATTCAGGAATCTATCTTGACAGTTGTTTGTGTCTATGTGCCAGATTAACCATTTTTTACCATTCTGGATCTGTTCTGTTGTGAAACAAAATAGTATGTACGTCGACCTCCCCTTCTGAAGTGTTACTGCTATCAGGTGTAGGTGTAGGTATGGACGGTTTGTTTAACTCCTTGATCTTGGCTAACCCAAGACAAGATGTCTGTTGGACAGTGTCATTCAAAAACATTATTTGCTCTGGGATAACGCAGGCTCTAAATGAGGCTTCCAACCCCTGCACCTGCCAGTCTTTTGTGCCCCAGACAGTTTTTGTCTCAATGTTGTCTTTCCAAAAGTCGAACCTAACGAAGACAGCTGAGCATAAAAGGCCGCAGAATAATTGTTCCTGGTATTTGTCAACATACTTTTCATTCCTGTCCTATTAACATTTCTAAAGTAAAATTATTCTGGATTTGAAACATTAAAACCTGAAAAGTACGGAAATTTGCCATAAAATGTTTTTGAGCTACCCTTTGGTGGCGTAGGACAATGTTCCCATTGATTATATTTAAGTACATTTCTAGGACTTGCAGATTTGTACAAGAAATGATGACCATAGTGATTATATCAATACATTTGCTCATAATCCAATGAACCTTCTATGTATTCATGATTTGTAAATACAGCAGACATTTCCTAAGTCTGACATCATATTATTAATAGTCTCAAAGACCCAATCATCTGAAAAGGTACTAGATGAAACAAAGTCATTCAAGGAAATCTACAACTGGTGTGGAATCTTCAACAGCTCCGCCGGACCGAAAATGTCATAATCAGTTCTGTCCCAAGTTATACCACCAGTTATAGGAACGGCTGATGACAAATCTCTTTGTTCACGATGAGATGATTTGTGTGGCTTGAGGAGTAAGTTGATGTTCTTACTTGCTGTGTCCTTTTTAATATATCTTACATTTATCAGCATTCCCAAAGTTATTACATGAGTCAACCAAAGTAGAAGAAAAAGTACACCCAACACAATCCAAAATTCAATCCATGGTGAAACCAGATAAGTCTTTTCCAGGCGAAGAAAAAGTTCTGTTGCTTGTTCTTTAAAAGTTCTTTTTACTGGCGTTATTTCAGGTTCGCTGGGATCCTCGGAAAACGTATCAAAGTTAATGAAATAGCCAGAGGCAGTTCTGTCAATGGTAGGGATTGCATCAGGATTCGTTGAAATCGCTGGAACCACTTGATCACTTGTTACATTTGTATAGTCAGATGCTATTTCATTGTAGACAGGCATTTCTTGATGAACTGTTATTTGGGTCTCAAGAGGTACAAGTTCCATGGCATTGTTGCATAGTCCTTCTTTTCGAACTGCAGATTCGTCAAAGGTGATGAGTCTCTCAGATTGGACCTCTTGGACAGTAGCTAGATTAGGGCGTCTGCTACATCTTTGGAGTCCACTTGGCCTACTGCTTATGATCGGCCACATGATGTGGTTTTACCAGGTCGATGGACACAAACCTGTTCTCCTTTCTTCCAGCAAGGGGCGGCAGTAATACTGTTCTTGATCCGTGGAATGCTAGGGCAGGTACTGGTTGTCTGTAAGAAGGTCCAAATTCCTTCTTGTCCGCGATCATTTCTCTGACTAGATCTCCAATCTTTGGAATCCAGGCAGGCCTTGCTGGGACGGATGGTTTTTCTCCAGTGGTCGTTGGCTTCAGGAACACGTTACTTTGGCTTTTTCTTATTTCATTTAAGTCCTGCAAAACAGCCAAACGGTCTTTGATTTCCAAGGGTTTTTGTTCTACCACTGAAGTCTGACGATCGAGATCCGAAATAATCATTCTTGTTCCAAAAAGGATTTCATATGGAGTGATTCCCCCTAGAGAACTTCTTGGCAGATTATTAAGACTACGTTGGACACTTATTAGATGTTTGACCCACCCATCACCCGAGCCTAATACCCTAGCTGTTATAGATTGCTTCATGTCCCGGTTTTTTCTCTCCACTACCGAATTTCCCTCCGGATGGAATGGACTAGAGTACCGCAATGCAACGCCCAATTTGGCAATGGCCTTCTTGTAAGCTCGAGAGCTAAACGCAGGACCCTGGTCAGAATGTAGCGTGCCGACTGCGTATGTGCTGATAAAGACTCGCAAATCTTTTATAACAGTTTGAGCGTCAGCCGAGCGCTGAGGCCCCATCCAAATGAATCTTGTCTTAATATTTGTGGGACCGCATTGGTCCATAGGGACGTCAGTGTGTAGAAAGTCTAATGCTGTCCAACAATGGTGTCTGTACTGGGCTGGCTACACTGTAGTCGGGTATCTGGCGGCGTTCTCTGCTGCGATCTCTGTTGTAGTTATTACAGTTAATTGTGAATGTGTGAATGTGACCATTCATCCCTGGCCACCAGCACGTCTCTTTTAATTCTAGTATCGCTGTAGAGATCCCCTGATGTATCGGACCCTCACCCAAATCTGCTTCGTGTATCAAAGCTACTATACTTTTCCTGTTTGGAATCACCTTATCCCCCACTCCAGGGATTCGAGCAAAAGAAACGGAGTTTGCATCAATTATGTATGAGTATTTGAGTGGATAGTTTTGAGGTACGCTGCAACGCTGCCTTCGCTTGACGCATTGACAGCTAGCATTATTTCGTCGTCTATTTTAATTTTTTTTTTTTAACAGATTTTATTAGTCTAGTACCACATAGCAAGCAGCCCCCTGTAACCCAGAGGCAACTGCACAATCAGTACAAAAGGTTCATATTTGCCCTTGACTATATAGTTTAAGATGCATACATCACCCCACCTCCCCTATGTCCAACTTCCCCAACTCCCCCCCCAGGTCACACAGGTCCACTTCTTCAGAATCGCAATTGTGCACAACAGACATATGCCATACGGCATCAACAGTCCACCCCACCACCCTCGCGGCACAGTTCTTCATCATCGAACGTGTCCCCTCTAACCCGGCAATACCTGCTCATCTGCCACTGGAGGGTCCAGCCACAACCCCCGCTATTCTGCCCACCTATTCCAGATTTTATAATGCTTACGTGGGTACCCCCTTGCCACAAAAATAGGCTGCTCCAGACCCATGCAAAAATCAAGACGATTCTCCCGCTACTGATGGGGCCCTCGTCGCCTTCCATGCCCGTGCTATATCACGTTTCGCCAGGGTGAGCCCTAGTAATAAGAGGAGTCTCTTGTATCTATTTCCTCCCACTCCCTCCATCACATGCAGAAGGGCCAACTGCGGTGTGCGGGCCAGCTGCCACCCCAAGACCCCCCAAAAGCGCTCTAACGCAGTGCATAGACAGGCTGTGTGTAGAAAGGTGCCCTCCTCCTGATCACAGCGCAAGCATATCGGTGAGGAGATCATACCCGCTCGCCAAAGGCGCACCCTAGTGAAGTACACCCTGTGAAGGTATTTAAATTGGACCAGACAAAGTCGCATTGCAATGGCCGCCCCACGCGGGGACGCCAGCCCCTCTACCCAGTCCTCCTCTTCCAGCACTCCCACATCAGCCTCCCAATCCCCCCTCAGTTTCTGAAGTGTTTGGGAGCAATGCCTCACTAAGGTTCGATATATGCGTGAAATTTTCCTATCCCCCAGATCACCCATGAATATTTTGGCCTCTATAGGGCTGAACTCAGGAATATCCTCCAACCCCCGCAAGCTCGGTGTTAGCGTGTGCCTCAACTGTAGGTATTGATATAGCTGTGTCTGCTGTAATTGGTATTCTTCTTGTAGAGTCTGAAAGGACTTAATGGAGGTATCTGTCACAACATCGCCCAGCGTGGATATTCCGATGGCATCCCACCCCCTGAGTCCTGTCAAAGCAGCCAACTGGGGCAGCCGCCCATTATTCCACAGTGGAGTTTCCCGCGTCAGGACCCCCCACCAACCCATGCGTCGCAATGCCTGTTTCCAGACCGCGAACACCACCTTCGTGGTCGGCGGTAGCGTCCCACGTAACCTGGCAGAGTACAATATAGTGTGTTATGTGTACTGGCCCATCAGACAGCGCTCCAGCGCATACGCTGGATCCCCCCTGTCACCATACCACCAGTCATTGAGGACCAGCAAGTGCAAGGCCTGATAGTACGACAGGAGATCAGGTGAGGCCAGCCCCCCCGTACGTAGAGAGAAAACATGTACGCACCGCCACCCGCACCCTCCCTAAGAAACTGTCCCAACACCAAGTTCACCGTGCGAAACCACCGGGCTGGAATTGGGAATGGGTGATTCTGCAACTGGTAGAGAAGACGAGGAAGTGCCACCATTTTAAATATTGCCGACCTACCAAACAGCGTGAGAGGCATACGAGACCAGGATGTAATGTCCGCCCGCGTCCTATCCCACACCGGTACCACATTGCGCTCCCATGCTATAGCTGGAACCTCCGACAACACCACCCCCAAGTACTTCAGCCCTCCTGCGGCCAATTGTATCGGGGAAGCCCACGACCCCACTTTCGTCTGCCCATCTAAGAGCCACAATGTGGATTTGCGAGGGTTCATGTACAGGCCCGACGTCTCCCCGAAAATCTGCATGATCTCCAGCAGCCTCGGGCCCGTCCTATCCAGGGCCGTCAGGAAAAAGAGAACATCATCCGCGTAGAGGGCTATCTTGTCGGAAATACTCACGCCCCACTTAAACCCATGAACCTGCGCATCGATGCGTACCCACGCTGCCAATGGCTCCATGGCTAACACAAATAAGTAAGGCGACAAGAGGCACCCCTGACGCGTTCCCCTCTGAATCTCGAAAATAGAGGAGACCGCCCCTGTGACCCTAACCGCTGCCATGAGACCAGTATAGAGCAACTGTATGTATGACAGAAAACGTGGACCCAGATTGAGCCTGGGCAGCAGGGCAAACAGATAGGTCCAGCTCAGAGAGTCGAACGCCCTATCCATGTCTGCCAGGAGCAGTGCCGCTGGCTCCCCGGTCTGCCGAATCGCCGCGACTGCCACCTGCGCCCTCCTTATATTATGCCGCGTAGCCCTCTGAGGCATAAAGCCCGCCTGGGCTGGATGTACTAGGGACTTTATATGTGGCAAGAGTCGGTTAGCCAACGCCTTTGCCAAGACCTTGGCTTCGACGTTAAGGAGAGAAATGGGTCGATAGGATGCATGGCTCTCCGGAGGGCGTCCAGGTTTCTGAAAGACCACCACTTCGGCATGTCTCCAATCCGGCGGGAGCACCCCTTCCTCCCGGGCTTCCTCCACCACTGCTCTATAATGCTTGGCCAGCTGCAAATTGTAGCGGCGAAAGAATTCGCTGGGGAACCCATTCGGGCCGGGGGCCTTCCCGGTTCTCAATTCTTCTAGGGCCACCCCCAATTCCTCTTCAGAGAGGGGAGCCTCCAGTTGGTCGCGCTGAGCGTCCGACTGCGCCCTGGGCGGCAGGTCTGCTATAAATTGGTCTATCATGGCTGGCTCCAGGCATTCCCGCGGGGCATACAGGTCAGCAAAGTATTCGGCAAAACTCTCCGCGATAGCCAGTGGATCCGCCATGCGGCCCCCCGCCGCCTCCAGAACTGCAGGCAAGATCTGCGCATGCATGGTGCCCTGGCACAACCAATGCAGCATTTTCCCCGACGTATCCCCCCATTGATACACCCTACTGCGTGTAGCAAACCAGGCCTGACGCCCCTCCTCCATCAGCAAGGCCGCACACTCTTGGCGGGCCAGAAGTAACTACCTCACTCCCAACTCACGCACCTGCGACTCAAGTCGCTCGATGTGAGCTTCTGGGCAGACCAGCTCCTCCCGCCGTTGCCTGAGAGCGGCTGCGCACCATGATATGTCCACCCCCCGTAGTGTGGGATTCAGCGCCTCCCAGAGCATGGCCGCACTGGACACGGTGCCAGCATTCTCTCCCAGGTAGTGGGCAATGGATTCCCCCATGTGGGTCGTATATTCCGGTTTCTGTAAGTTCCACACAGCCAATCGCCAGTGGAAGGGCCGCCTGTTCCTCCCAGTGTCCAGCTCCACATAAACGGGGGAGTGGTTCGAGAGTTCTCGAGGCAAGATCTCCGCCGCCAACACCCTGTCCACCCCAGCCCTGGACACAAACAGGTAGTCGAGCCGGGAAAATATCTTATGCACCGCCGACAGGTACGTATATTCCCTGGCAACACCGTGCAGTCACCGCCACACATCTACCCAATCCATTCCCGTCACCAGTGCATGGAGCTTTGTGGGTTACCCTCCCCTGGACCCCGCACCAGAACATGACCTATCTAGCGCCAGTTGCATGACATCATTCCAATCCCCCCCCCATGACAGACAGGTCATCCGGCATGTCCGCCCAAAGCAGCCTCAACTTTTCTATCAGAGTCCATTGCAGTGGAGGCGGTCCATACACACTGCCCAGTATAATAGGGAGATCGCCAGTCCTACCTCGAGTAATTACATATCGACCCTGCTGGTCATACCATTGCTCCTCGTGTGTGTATGTAACCCTCCGGTGTATTAAGATAGCCACTCCCCTGGACCCTCTAGTAAAGCCTGAATGGAAGACCTGCTGGAAGCCAAAGCGCTGCAAGCACAGGACCTTCGTGCCCATAAGATGCGTTTTCTGCAACAAAAGAATGTCCGCTCACTGACGCTTCGCATGCTGGAGTACCGCCCCCCGTTTTACCTTATCCAACATTCCTCTGACATTCCAACTCACAATACGCAGGCCCTGTTGCTGACCATGTCCCCCAACATTCAAGTTAGCCATTCGAGAAGCTTGTCTCATGCCGTACAAGGATTAAGCCGCAGTGCTGTGTGTGAACCCCATTGCGCCTTTAGTAAATGGGTGACCCGGTGACCAAAACAACCCTTACCCAACCAACCCCCCACCCCATACCTCAACCCCAACACTGAAGTATCTATCGCGGAGGATCTAGATCCAGGACCCCAACCGGAGGACCAGGACCGCCCCATCCAAGGGATCCCCATTTCACAGCCCAACAACATATGATAGAGCTCCTGCTAGTCCACTACCAGTGGATGCACAAGCCCAGTTTGTGACAATCTAGCAAATAGACACAAGTGTTCCGCCATGCGGCAGCCGCTGCCCCCATCATTCTCCCTCTTGGATCTGTTCTTCTGGGACTGGCTTGTCTCGGGAGGTCGCCTCCGCAGATCTCGAGCGTCTCATTCTGGACCGCGACCGCCGTTCTCTGCTCCGCCGCCGCTGACCGGTATCCCCCGGTGGCATCTCCCTCGTCGGAGAATCAGGCTCCCTGCCCGGTGGAGTGTGGGGCCGAATCCGAACCGTCTCATCCGTGCATCGAAAGACCTCCTCGGGGCTGTCGAAGAAGTGGGTGCGCGACTGGAAGACCACCCGGAGCCGCGCGGGAAACAGGAGGGCATATGGGAGTTTGAGCTCCCTTAGATGAGCCTTCGAAGCCATAAACGAGTGGCGTAGCTGTGGGACCTGCCGGGTATAATCTGGGAAGATCAGAATGCGGGCATTCTAATACCGTAGCGGTTCTTGTGCCCAGGCCTGTTTTAGGATCATGTCTCTGTCCATATAGTTAAGGAGTTTGGCGATAATTGGCCGCAGCCGGGCCCCCACCGGAGACTTTTGCATGAGTGCAAGGTGGGCTCGTTCTACTACAAAGCACCTTGACAGCGACTCAGATGGCAGCCATCCCTCCAGCCATGATGTGAGAAAATGCTCCATATTACCCTCCTCGCAGCACTCTGGAAAACCTACAAAGCTGAGGTTGTTGCGGCAGCCCGGCCCTCCGCATCCTCTGCCCGAAGCACCAGGCCCTTCTGAACCGTTTCCATTGCTGCCACCTTCTTCTTGAGTTCCGTCATATCATCTTCAACACCCGAGATACGTGTCTCAGCCTCCGAGGTCTTGGCGCAATAACATGCCGTCCGCCCCCACCGCACCAATTTTAGCGTCCAGCGTGTCTCTGGCTTGGGTGATGGCAGCCAAGAGGGCCGCGTTGTCCGGCATCGCACCCAGCTGCTCCCCAGACGCT
This sequence comes from Lissotriton helveticus, assembly GCF_964261635.1. NCBI lineage: Eukaryota > Metazoa > Chordata > Amphibia > Caudata > Salamandridae > Lissotriton > Lissotriton helveticus. The sequence goes on along the minus strand of NC_136071.1, from coordinate 598,018,372 downwards.
CCGGACCCCTCAGTCGGACCCGTATATTTGTCCATGGGCCCTTGCTTGGTCGTGCCGCGGCCACCTTTCTCCCTGGTCATGACGTCAGGCCCCGCAGCCCAGTCCGCCACCTGCACCAGAGGATCCACACAGCGCTCCCCCCGAACCACCGGCCCGAGAGTCACCTGACTCACTGAGATGTCCAGTCTCTTAACAAGGGCAGAACAGGCCCTCAGATTCCCACAAGGCAGGCGTCTATCAGACTGATCCTGGGGCGCCAAGCACACCCCTCACCAGTACCACCCCGCTCCAACAAGATAATCTTCACGCAAGGGAGGGCCGATGCGGTCCACGTTGCCCCCGCTGCACTGCCGTAGCCGCCACTAGGAGGGGGGAGGAGGAAGCCGAAGCAACACCAGGCCCCAGTGTAGTCCCAGGGGGCCCACCGCAGGTCGGGCCGCTTCCCGCTCTCGGGTGTGGGGTCTTCCATGCTGTCCCCGCCGCTCTGTAGAATGCGCCGCCAGCCCGCTCTCCAATCCTATAGCCGGGGGGGGGGAGCCGGCGCCGGTGCCCAGATCACTGTCGGGGGCACAAGGGCCGCCGAATCCCCTGCCCGAGGGGGGCACACCGGGAGTCAGAACGCTGCCCGTCTCGCCAGCCGCCCAGACCCGCTCACCGCAGCCTCCCCCACCTGGCTACAGATGTCGCCTCCTCACCTCGCAGCCAGCCGGTCCACCAAGCACCAGTCTACCACACTTCCAGTCATCCAGGAAGCCTGTCGCTCTTCGGCGGTCGTATCGCTGGGGGCCTCTTCAAGCCGCACGCCTCCCGCCGACTCCGCAGTGCGACCCGGCAGCCTCTGCTGATCAGGCCGGCCACGGCCTCACCGCCATGCTCGTTTCAGGCCGCCACACTGCCCCGGGCCTCCGCCGGATCTCCGCCACACTCCGGTCCCGGTCAGCAAGAGGGACAGTGCTGGGAAGGGGAGCAGCCGCCACCCTCAGCTCCGCAGGTTAGTAATTAAAATATCGCCAGATTGCCAGGATAATAAAAGGATAATACATGGGCTGGACGGAGCCGGCTCAGAGCACGTCCGCCATGTATGGCTACCAAGCCACGCCCCGTCTTTTTAAGTTTTTGAACAAGTGATTGCAGCTACGGAAGCCGTTTGCACAGCTGCCTTCGCGGCTTCATCAGCCAATGAATTCCCTGCAACGAGAACACCATCACATTGATGACTCAGTGTATGTATCACGTGAGCCTTTTGTAGTTCTTGTTGTAACTGAACTTCTTGTTCCCAAAGCAACTTGTGCTTGATTGTGCCACCTTTTGCATCTTTGTAACCGTTTTGAATCCAGTTCTGCAAGTATTCATTGTAAGATTGAACACAATAATACGAATCACACACTATGAGTGTAGGGAAGTCGCGATCATTATTTTCCAGCGCCATCTTGAATGCTTGTAGTTCAGCTCGCTAAGCTGTACAATCTCCTAGAGATTGTGTTTTAGTGACCATAGGTCGGAATTTACCATCGTGCCAGCGACCTTTTACAATCATGCACACAGCACTATAAGCTTGTTTACCCCCGTAGCGGGTTGGGCTGATCCGTCAGTAGCCAGAGGACATTCTTGTTCGTTTTGTAGAAATGCTTGTGTTTTCAAATAAGGGTCAAAAACGTATTCAACGTCTGTTGCAGCAAGAGAATTAACCCATTGTATCCATCTCGGATGTAAAGCTTTGGCATTCGGAATGCTCGCTTTTGTCACTGCCTCTAAGGCAGGTACAGGAGTAACGACCATAATGCGCTTACCCTGTGCAAGGGCTCTCTCTTTTGCTACAGCAGTTTGAACCGCTGTCAGAATTTTTTCTGCTGAAGTGAATTTCATTTCTGCTTGTGTGTACAAATGTGATTTGTAAGCTAGTGGTACTTTTTTCATCTTTGTTAAAGGTTAAGTTTGTGAATCCGCATTGTCCTGGAATGATTCGGATCACTAAGTTGCGTACGTTTACGCGTGTTTGTAAATGTTTTGTTGCTAACATGTCCGTTTGCAATGAACGCACAATTTTCGTGTGTTTTTGAGTCCTATTAACTGTTTTGAAATCAGGTTTGATTAATTCGTAGAGAGGTTTAACCCTTTCTGCGTAGTTTAGAATGTAAGTTCTTCCGAAATTCAGGAAACCTAGAATCGAGCAAGTTTTTCAGCGTTTTTGGAGGTTGGAGCAGCGCACATTTCTCTAGAAAGTTTGCTGCCAGGTTTTTGCCTTCACTTGAAAGTTCATATCCTAGGAAAAGGACATTTAAATGGGCAATTCGTGATTTCTTAAAATTGAATTTGTACCCTTCAGAGGCGAAGCCCAATATTATGGTGTTCACCCTGTTCAAGTGCCTATCCAAATCATCGTCTGTTAGATAGATGTCATCGACATATGATAATGCCTCATCATTATAGGTTTGTAGTAACTCTGTTACTCTGGCTGAAAATAACCCTGTACTATTCTTGAATCCCTGTGGGAGACGACAGAAGTGACCCTGTGTCCCCATAATTGAGAAAGCGGTCAAGTACCTACTTTCTTGTGCAATGTTTTGATAGAAGAAACCGTTAGAAATATCTAATGTGGTTTTGTATTTTTTACCCAGAATTTTCTTCATTAGTGCTGCACTGTGTGCATTTTTTACTGCTAAAGTTTTTCAACAAGAGTTTAAGTGTCTGTAATCCAATACTAGACAATATGTATTGTCTGGTTTGGAGACCGGAAACAAAAGATTGTTCATTGACGAGGTGCATTTTTCAATCACCCCTTGGTATTCAAGTTGATCTCATATCTCCCTGACCTGTTTTTTAGCTTCTTGCTTAACTGGATACTGCCTTTGTGCAGTCGGTTGATTTTTTAACTGGATTTTATGGTGAGGAGAATCCTCATCCCATCCCACATGATTTTTATATAATGCAGGAGCCTGGGCTACTGTCCATTTCCTGGCATAGGTATATTTTAAATGAATTGGAATGTGGTTGGAGAAAGCTGGCATAATGATGTCTTCGCCAAGTGGGCACTCCCTGACAAATTCAGGTGGCCAGTCTTGTTCAGCTAGAAGAATGTCATAACCCTGAGAGTGTCGCTCCCAAAAGAGTGCTCTTATCATTCTAGTTATGTCCCCCTCCATTCGGAGTGTTACTTCGTATAACTTATGTGGGACACTAACCCTGGTATCTACAGTTTCAACTTGCATGTACTCATTCAAGTCCACTGTCTCCAGATGATCCTTTAAGTTCTTGGGAGCCATGGTAACTTCTGCTGCGCTGTCCAACATCGTTTGAGCCCATTCCCCGTTCTTGAGTTGTGTCCTCAAAATCCTCGGCGTGTCTGATTTTTAGACCTGCTACCTTCTTTTTGGTGAATTTAGTCTTCTTATTTTTCTGAACGTGTTGATAGTCTGATTTCTGTGAAGAAGTCTGAAAGGTACGAGAGGAACATGTATCAGTATCTTGATAACTGCCTTTGGGGACCACAATGCCCTGGAGGTTAACAGTGGCTTAGGTCCCCCTAGTGCCTCTGTTCGCTTCCTGGGAGCTAGGGATATTGTGGTCTCAACTAATAATCTAAGACTAAAATGGCGAGGGGTAGACAGTGGCCAAGTAACAAACACAATTATAAGTAACCATGGTCTGTTAATCGAATCCTGCTCCTTGGATGATGAGAACCACCATAGAATAGTAAAAGATTTCTCTAAACTTTGTAACACTATAAAATCCCTTCTAAGTGTCCCTATTAAATTGACTACCCCTGAGCCAAGGTGGTTCGATTGCCATTGCTCAGCAGCAAATAGAGCTCTCCGTAGAGCTTTAAACTGCAAACCCAGAAGTATAAGGGATGTGAGGGCTGCCAGACAAAATTATAAAACAGCCATAGGCTTAAGGAAGGCTGGTTTATTAGCTGAGCAATGGGAGGCACTAACAACTGCTGCTGCATTAGGGAGCAGTACGACTTTCTGGCCTGCTGTTAAAAAGATGCGGGATATGGGTAAGCAACTAACTCCAACTAGCTGTACTATAGCAAGTGAGCAATGGGAATTGCATTTTTCCAAAATATATGCTAGCCCTGGAGCTGACACAGAAGACTATGCCCAAGGAATACTGGAATCCTTAGAAATCACCGTGGGGGAAGTCACCGTGGCCATTAATCAGAGCCTTGGTAACAAGGCACCCGGGCCCGATGGCTTCCCAATAGACATAATTAAGTATAAGCCGGAACTCTGGGGGAAAATTTTTGTAAACCTTTTTAATAGTCTACCGTTTGTCCCAATACCCGCATCCTGGTCCACGAGCATAATAGTGCCCATTTATAAAAAGGGCGAAAGATCTGATCCTGTAAATTACAGACCTATTTCGCTCCTGGACAATACATTGAAGATCTTGGGCAGGGTACTGTACAACAGAGTCAATGACTGGGCTGAGGAAATGGGGGTACTAGACCGTTGTCAAATGGGTTTTAGATGCAAGGTTGGGACCATTGAACAATGCCTAAATTTAAATCTTTTAATTAGTATATATAATATAGCTAAGGCATCACCCATTTATCTTGCATTTATGGATTTATCGCGTGTTGTGGGCCGGGTGCTAGGCAACTAAACTCTATTACGATAGGAGCTGATAAGTTGCTCCCAACTAAAATGTTCCCTTACTTAGGTATAGTCTTTGCTGCGAACGGCCTGTGGAGTGGGCATATTGCCCACGCCACAGGCAAGTTCTCAAAGGCTATAAATTCAATTTTATCCATTCCCAGACCAAGGAAAATTGGAGCAACTAAAGCCATCTTAAAGATATATAGGCTTCAATGTACACCAGTGGCAACCTACGGCGCCGAAATTTGGGGTTCAGTAAAAACCCCCATATTACAAAGAGAAGAGAATCGGCTCTGTAGGAAACTACTGGGGGTTCCCATTTCATCATCAGGGTACATTTGCCACTCAGAGCTGAATATACCTTATATTAGTGATTTTATTGCTGCCAGGCCCGCACTATTTTGGCTGGCTATTTGGGCAAATGACTATGCTAGCCTAACACAGGACATCCTAAGGGAATGCTTGGCCTGTGACAAATGGAATAAGATCCCATGGCTCCGAGGCATACAAGAAAGTTTGTCTAGCATAGATAGAGGTGACCTCTTTGATAATCCATCTCACATTAAGAGGACCGATAAAAAGGAAGTCCAATTTGAACTATATGCCATCTATAATGGAAATAGACTGTCAGAAGAGACGTGAAAACAAACTGTTGTGTCCTATATTAATAATGACTTACCAATTCAACAACTACCATTGTATTTGATACTACCAATGTGTAATTGGGAAAGATCGCTACTCTTCAGAATGAGAGCAGGAACGATAAAGTTTTCACTCTGTTTTCCTTTGGGACACAGCCCATATGGAAATATTCCGTGCCCTTGTGACGGAATCAGTAAACAAAGTGATTTACATTTCTTTTTTATGTGTAAGTTTTATATGAAATATATTAAATGGTTTTTAGCCCCATATTTTAAAAAACATAGACCTCTCTCTTTGAACCAGTCCTATCTCATGCTCCTAAAATTAGAGGATGACGAACGTATATTCCGCACAAGCACTTTCCTAAAAGTTATTTTTAATGTTCGTAGAAGTATGGAATGCCCTTGATCTATTTGTACTCCTTATGATTATTGACCTCCTTTTGCACTCTAGATAATGGAAATATGTGACTTTGTTATTGTATTAATACGCACTTTATAAACATCTATTGCACTTAGTGTAACTGTAATTTTAAATATGTTGAATTGTATTTTAAACTGTGCTTTTATAGATTTTCTTGTAATCCGAATAAAGATTTTGAATCTGAATCTGATATCTATCAACATTTCTCAAATTATCCCTATTCCTGAGGTTATACCTCCTTTCAGAGGGCTCCTTTTGAGGAGACCTACCTCGGGATTGAGAACGCTTCTCTTTAGAAGTTTGTTTAGTGTTCTCCCACTTCTTTTTAGGAGGAGTAGGAGTGTTTTTAATAAAGACATTTTCAGGACTTTCTGACAGTTGAGGTTTAACTGGTTTCCCACCCAAGCTGTCTCTTCCTAATTCTTCATAGGATTTTTCAAATATTCTGGCCAGTTCATGTGGTTGCTCAGTTGCATCAAATTATCTTAGCTTTTGGTCGATCACCATGGATGCTGCTTCACCTTTAATATTAGCTAATTTTATTGTTGAGACCTGTTTGAAATCTTTCAGTAATTTCATACCTAGATTTAAAGCAGGCTCTGCCTCATATTCATTTTTAATCTGTTTCAGGACGTCTGGTATTACCCCCATAGACGGAACACCATGTGTTTTTGTGTAGATTGCAGCAAAGACTTACCCCAAGTGTTGCAGTCCTCCAGATGTGGTGCGATCCCCATAGGTAAACAGATTGTTAGAATTCTGTGTTTCTCATGAGGCGTAGTATCAGGAAATACTGTCTCTATTTGAGTAATTTTTTGAGCTATCCAGAATGGAATTTGTTCCCGTTTTGCGGGTAATTTACCAACGACCGAATGTAAAGTCTGTGGTGTAATTTTATTTGTGTTCCTTATTGCCGTTTGAACAGTAAAAGTCTGCATGACATATTGAACCAATTGTCTATAAGTTTTTATCAGCTCTTTTAGTTGAACTAATAGTTCCTCATCCAACATTTCTTCAATGGCAGGATGTGGTGTAGCGCTGGCTAATACCGGCCATGTTGCTCCTGGTCTACCTAGTGGACCGAGCCTAGTTATGTGATGTATATGTTTTAGGGCGCCTTTAAACCAGAGCGCATACTCTTGGTATGTTAGTGGAATTTCAATATCCTCGAAAGGAATGTATTCCTCTGGTGGTTCATCTTCTTTGTAGAAGTGAAACACTTTTGTTCCTGGATTTGCTTCAGGGAAGACTATCCAAGAACAGAATACCTCTGTCTGGTGATATTCATGTGCCTCCATCACAAAAACTACCCTACCACCTCTTGCTGATAGGCCATTTTGTATGAGTTTTATAGTGATGGCTTTCCTTAAAGTTTCTGGAATGTTTATAGCATCCTCGTCGGTCTCCTGGAAACCTGTAAAGTTTAAAACTTGTACGGCTGCATCAGCTGCCGCTCCACCGGTTGCGGTGTTGGTGCCATTAATCGACATAGTTTAATGAATGTTGCAGAGCAAGTTTCAAGGAAACAAAGATAAGGTGCACAATATTTTGCAACACTGTATCCTTCAACGTTAAAAAACCAAAAACAAATACATAGGATTTTTTGTCCTACTCAGCTATGGCGGATATTTTCCCTTTACACACTCCAGGCGTCTATTGGAGTATTCCGGAAAAAGGGGTATCTGAGGAAAGCACGACTGAGTTACTTTAGTATCTAGCGTTAAATTAGTGCCTTACCAAACGTTGGGCGCCATCATGTAGTGTAGTTCCTATATTCCCAATAGGCTCTGCGCATTGGGATAATATATCCTATAGATTAAACGTAGGACTGAGGTCAACTGGGTCTCTATCGAATATATTAAACTTAATTGTGTGTGTGCCAGCTAACTCAGAGGTCACTACAAACTTTCTTGAATACACAAGAAGGGATTCGTTTCTGACAACCGCATAAACATGACAACTTTGTTTCCCAAGAATCAGAAAATATCGCTCAGAGTCGCGGAAACAATAGGTAAGTATTTCACTCAGTCAATCGTGCATGCTTATTTTCTACAGAGTTGCAGAGAAATAGTGAGACAGGTGTTTTCAATAAAAAGGGTTTATTGAACAGTCTTATTTCTCATGCAAGAGAAGTGAACTGCTACAATCGTTATGCAGACTGCAAGGTATAATGCGTACAGCGTAAACAGTAATATGAAATATAAATAACATTGACTAAAATACTCAACTGGTGCTTCTAAAATACGCCTACCCCAATGTACCTAACCGAAGTCTAGTACGAGGGAAGAAGTAAGTACTGTGTAGCATAGGTTTCGTTTTTTGTCAAGAATCTACCAAAGGTTTCTCTAGGTTCTAATCAGCTCCATACCTTGGTTAGAATGAAGGAGGTCTGGTATCTCTGTCTCGGGACTCGATTTCCCAACACCCCGCAAGGGGAGCTGGAAACACTGGAGCTGGATTCTCAGCAGGAGATGGGCAGCTTCCTGATCAGTGTGTCAGCTGGAGAGTCTGCTTCCTTCTGCACTTGCTGTAGCGAGCTGCGGAGGGCAAGTAGGTCTTCGAACTGCTCCGAACCACCGTATCTTGCTAGAGCAAGTGTAGGTATATATATACCTTGAAGGTGTTTAGGATTGCCATAGTTTGACATAAAGTCGGGCATATGAACATCAGGAAAGAACCCCTAGGGAATAGTTGTTCTTTGTAAAGTAACTGAGTTCTTGGACAAATCAATATTCAAGCAAGGGGAAGTCCCTGATTGCTTAAGCTGGTTTTCCGAGAAGTCGTTGTGACGTTTGGTACAGGTGGAAGTAGCCATGCCTGTATTTGGGTAGCATGGGCTATGCCTAAATAAGGGTTTGATATCTATGCCTATATAAGGGCAATGTGAATTGTACCTATATAAGGGCATGAAATAGAAAAATTCACTTGGAGCTTAAAACGCCACACAACAGTTCATAAAGAAAATTAAGAATTTATTTAAGAAAGATAAGCCTGTGTTGACCAGAGAGGGAATACCTATTCCGCCACCAAAGACGCCTGCTTCATTTATGATAATGGAAAGAGGATATCATACTTGTGTATGGTTGGAGAACTGGATAGAGTATACGAAAGGTGATGGTGTTCAAGCTTTCCCCTGAACATGGTACGTTTAACGGGAGAATTCTTCAGAATTTGAGAATCAGAATGCATGATTTAGAGCCAAGACCTAGGTTGACTCAGTATGAGGCTTTCGAAGAATGGGAAACTGAGGCATTTGAACGAGAGAAATTCAGAGGTGGAAAGAGATTTAGAGGATTTTTACCTAGATATCCATATGAGTCACATGAGGATTAGATGAAGCAATGGAGAAAAGTTATGGTATCAGAAGGTGTATATCCAGTGTTATTGGCTGAAGAGCAGTCCGGAAGCAAGTGTAAAGAGAAGACAAAACACATAAATATGTCTGGGTATGGAGAATCAGATGATGAGTTATTAGAGGGTATTTTAATTAAAAACCCTCCACCATATCACCTCGAGTGCTCCAGTGTTGGGAACACCACTGGTTCCACAGATTCTTCATGATACATCAAAAGCTAGAATATTACAAGATAGCAAGAGAGAAGCTTCGAACAAAACTAGAGAAGTATTAGTACAGAAAATAAGTCAGTTTAATTTTAATACTGTAACTTTGACAGTACCAGTGACAAATGGTCCTGTGATCCCATTGTATGGAGATACAAAGAGTAGTCCAAAACCACAAACTGTAACAGTACCCATAAGTATTTTTTTTTAAGAAATAGTGATGTATGATGATCAGGTCAGTGAGAGCTATTCGGTTATTTCATTAATGGATCTTCCAATTATGGAACCTTTAACTGAGACCCAAAAGAAAGTTACACCTGAAAAGGCGAAGGAAAAAGTGTCTACAAGCCCTAGTGGAGCAGAAGGCTCAATGATGGTTACTCCTGAAGATTTAGAGAGAAGGACACAGGGTATAGAACAAGCATTTGCAATGTAATAGGTCTTGCATTTGTTAAGTTAGAGCGGTTGGTGTTGAAAATGACAATTCTTTTTACTTTAGCTTTTTTATACCATTGGCAATAGTGCTACGCAAATATAAGAACTCCCTGCAAATAAAAAAACAAAGGTAAAAAACATTTTCAACAGCAACCGCTCTAACTTTAACAAATGCGAGATCTATTGCATTTAGCATGTATAACTCTCACTTTCTTAATCTATTTGGAAACATTTTCCAGGATTCCAGGAAGGAACCCTATTTACTTACACTCCCTTGAAATGTATATATCTTGAAACATAGTTTCTCCTACTCTTTATAGGATTACACATAAGGTCATTCCAAGGGTGACAATTTCTTTTCTACATGTTTGTGAATATCACACATTTCAGAGTATTTAATCAAGTACTAAATGCAATTTGCACTCTGAAATATCAGCAAATCCAGATGTTGCGAAACAGGATTCTGAAATTCTGAACACATATTCAAATATTTGTGGACTGTAGTTGACACGCAGCTGCACAGAATATTTGGTGACTTGGGCAGTAAGGGTCTGTCAACTTTAAAGATAATCTTAGCTTTGTCTGGACATGAGATTGCCTCTCCCAAAATAAAATCCTAGCTACAAATACATATCTCATACCTTACTGGTATAGCCTAGGACATCCTTGAAATCACCATCAAACTTTTTCCTTCCCAGCTGGCTCCCATTTCACTGACACCTAGTGCACAAACGGACACAATCTGTATGCATGTTCCACCCGTGGTGCAAGCAGCCGTGGGTATTGCTATGTTACTGCCATTCACGTATAACAATTTTCCTTGTTGAGGGATCCTGCATCAGATTGAGACAGCAGTTTGTGTGCTTCAAATTTTCCACTGTACCATACGCAAGGGCTTTTACCACCCAAGTAAGAGTAAATATTTGGTTCTAGGTTGTTCCCCTCTGCTCCATCACCATGTGCGCTGATTTCACGCTCCTGAAATTCATTAATGAAACTCATATAAGAGTGTGACGTTTATAGATGGGGAGTGTATTTCCCTCACTCTTCTGTTGGCCAGTATCATGAAATTCATTTTAGTTTATTGGTCACTTCTATGGTATCCAATTGCTGTGCAGAAACGTCCCTAATTCAATTTGGGAAGCACAACAGGATAGCCAGTGTGGATGATCAAGTATGTGCACGTGCCAGAAATGACTGGGCACATTCAGCGGCAAATGATGCCAAGCTTTATTCCTGCAAACCCTGGTGCATCTAGCACCAAAAACCAATGACCCATGAGACACAAACAAAGTTCTAAAATGCATAATGTCAACACACACCTGTAGTACAGAACTGCTTCAGATCATAAGCTCTCATCTCAATCCAAGCAACTAACTCTAGCTCACACTACTGAATATGATAGATTAGCAAATGCTGCAATGTCCTTATAGGTACACAATCAATCAACCTCCTGCAAGCACGGGCTCTCGCACCACATTCAGCCCAGGCCTATGTGCAAACCCTCCCTCCGACTTGTTACACTAGTTGTGGCACCACTTGGGGTGCTTTCAAGAACACCACGCAATTTTGCACAAACATGAAACCTGGTCAGCATGCACATGAACACACATATACATTACAAGCTAGTGCAGCGACATGATGCTTACGCATTCATCAAGAGCTGTTTTTTTTTATCAAGTTTCTTAAAATTGTTTTTAAGCTGCTATTGTATTTTGCTGCCTCGTGATACTAGGTTTGGAATATGTAAATAGCCAAAACAAATAAGCAGGAGCATGTGATGCAAGTCAGTCAAATACACTTTATTCGATTTGTTAAAAATCATAAAAGGAATAACAACATTTACATACCAAGGTTTAAAATGCATTTTCTAAGTTCATTACAATTTACAAGTACCTTAGAAACGTATACAGTATAATTCATTAAAAAAATTAAAAAAACAATCCGTGCAGTAATACACATAGATAAAAGTGCTTTATACATTCACAGTCACACTATGTGGCTTAATTCTGGATGCCGCCACCAGAAAATTAGCCACACAGAATATAATGTGGGTACTACTCAAGGACTGGAGATAAACTAGAGCAGGCCTCACGTGAATGAAGCCAGCATCCCTTAAAATAGGCAGCAAATATTTTTTTCTTATGTCGGGAAAAGTGCCCACAAAACATGATAAAATGCATGGTGTCTTGAGGTGAAAAGTAATCACAGTTACAGGGTGTGCCCCCCTCTGGTTTGGCCCATGATTGGTAATTACCCAAGTAAAAATGGATTAGGTTAAATCTAAACTTGGTCAGCAAAAATCTGTGAAATGGCCTGGAAACAATCTTAAGGTATGGCTCAAGTGAGGGGAATACAATAACATGTAATGCGATCTAACTGTAGGTTTCTGAAATTCCTGTTCCTCCCGGGCCAGTCTGGCCCTTTCCATAAAATGCATTTTGGTTAAATTTACATCCTCCCTCCTGATACTGGCTGGTGACGAAAAGAGCTCCGGCCGTCCCAGCTGGCCAAAGGACTTTCTCAGAAATTCCAGCCAGGGCACTTTTTTAACATTATCTAATGAAAAGACATCAGACAGGATTGTGTGATTCAGCGTTAGTTCCTCGTTGAGCCATGTCTTTAACCAAAATGTTAGCGGAGCCAAACTAAGCCTGTCAGTAACATAGTCCAAACCTACCTCCGCATGAATTGAGAAGGTCGGAGTGGATTGGGGGACAGACAAAAGTGACCGCAAAAACCTGTTTTCCACCCTCTGGATTTATTTATTTAGGGAAATTTGTAGAGCGCCTGGTTACGCGCACCGGCGTGTCCCCACGCTATGGTAAGTGGGGTAAGCAGTCCAAGCAGCCATCACAGCCGCCTACCTTCCAAATAGGTGAGTCTTGAGTTTCCTTCTGAAAATGGATTCTGAAAACTCCAAACGTAGCTCTGATGGCAGGTCGTTCCACTGCTTAGCAGCCAGATATCTGAAAGACCTGCCCCCCATTCGCACTTTCTTTATTTTTGGGATTTTCAGTAGCTCTGTGCAGGAGGAGCGCAGATTCCTTGTAGGCTCATACCGGGTAACCAGACTCTGTAGCGAGGCTGGGGCTTTGCCGCTCAGGATGCGGTGATACATAGAAAGAGCCTTGAACTCCACCCTGCTCCTGACAGGAAGCCAGTGCAGGGCCTGGAGCGCTGCCTTTGAGGATGATCTCCTGGGGAGCCTCAGAATTAGGCGAGCGGCTGCATTTTGCAGCACTTGGAGGCGATTGAAGACCCTTCCCGTGGCCCCCAGATACAGCAAATTGCCGTAATCTAGGCGCGAGGTGACGAGGGCATGCACCAGCGTCCGGCGAGCTGTAATGGGCAGAAGATCCAAGACCTTCCTCAGAGTTTTTAAAACTCCGAAGCATGCCCCCACCACCCGGCCAATCTGGGGGCCAAAGGCAAGGTCAACGTCCAACCATACCCCAAGATTCTTTACTTCCTGGCAAGGAACAGGTGTCTCTCCTAGACAAGGTGGCCACCATGCCGGCGACCATACAGATGGCCCTCCCCCCACCACGAGCACCTCAGTCTTACTGCCATTGAGTTTCAAGCAGTTGGCGGACATCCAGGTTGCCAGTTCTTGCATGCAAACTCTGAAATTGTCCGCCGCAAGACCAGGTGCACGTGAGAGGGATATGACCAGCTGCGTGTCGTCTGCATAGGACACGAGGCGTAAGCCATGGCTTTCAACTATAGCCGCCAGCGGGGAGACGTACAGATTGAACAGAGTTGGGCTCAGGGACGAGCCCTGCGGCACGCCCTGGCCCAAGCTAATCTCCCTAGAATAACATTCTCCCTGGCGGACTTGAAAGCATCTACCTGTCAGGAAAGAGCGGATCCATCTAAGCGCAGCTCCTGATACCCCTCCATCATTCAGACACTGTAGCAAGATGGAATGAGCTACAGTGTCAAATGCTGCGCTTAGGTCCAGGAGGATCAGGGCCATAGTCTGGCCCTCATCCACTCCCTGCCGTATGGACTCTACTGCCATGAGCAATGCTGACTCCGTCGAGTGCCGTGGACGGAAGCCAAACTGAGAGTCGTGAAGTAGGGAAGCCTGTTCCACAAAGCCCATCAGCTGAAGGTTGACAGTTTTCTCAGCAACCTTCGCCATGTATGGCAAGAGAGAAATGGGTCAAAGATTATCTAACCTGTCATAGCTGATATTGGGCTTCTTTTGGAGAGGAAGAACCACCGCCCGTTTCCAGGCATCAGGGACAGTGTGGGTCCCAAAAGAGATGTCCAGGAGATGGCGGATGTATGGCTCTAATACGTGCAGACTGCCCATCAGGCGTCTGGGCGTAGTAGGGTCTCTAGGGGAGCCTGATTTTATTGATCCACAAATCTGGATACGTTTCTCAGTAGGCGGGGTGACGAATGTGGTTAACACCAGTTGTTCTCCCATTACCCCAGGTACCTCTTCAATCTCTGGGTCTATGATAGCCCGGCTTGGGAAGGCCGAATAGATAGTTGCTACCTTGTTAGCAAAAAACTCCGCTACTCGGTTACAGCTGTCCACCATGCAGAATTCTTCTGGGACTGCCGCAGGCTTCCCAACCGAGAGTGATTTATATATTAAAAACAATTCTTTCATGGAGTTTTCTGCTTCCCTAATCCTGGTGTCGTAATACACCTTTTTAGCCTTCCTGATTAGTCTATGGTAGGTGCGCCTGCTTGCAACATAGTCAATTTTAGCTTGAGTGGTAAAGGCTGATCTCCACTGCCTTTCTGCGCGTTTGCACGTGACCTTGGCCACGCGCACCTCTTCATTGTACCAAGGTGCCGTTCTCAAATCATGATGTGCATAACCCCATAAGGGTGAACCATACATAGCAATTGAGATGCATTTAGAATTGTAAATTTTTAAGAGAGCCTCCATAGGCCTAGCCCCCAGTCTTTTTGCAAACCCCAAAAGGACAGAGGTGGATCTGGCCACGGATAAGCTCTTTGCCTTAATTTGGGGGCCCCACGAACCGTTCTCATCAAAGAGGACCCCCAAGTAAGGGAAAGTAGCTACCCTGGAGACCACCTCACCTTTACACAAAAAGACTTTAGATTTGCTCTTGTTTTTATGGTGACCAACCACCATCGTGTGTGACTTTTTCGCGTTTATTTTCAGGTCCAGCCTGTCCATAAAAATCCCAAAAGCGTCCAGCAATCGATTGCTGGAGGGTCATGCCAGTACGAGCTATTAGGACTGCGTCGTCCGCGTATAGGAGAGCCGGTATCCTTGCTTCTCCTATACGCGGGACATCCCTGTCCACTGCCTCCAAATGACTTCCAAGGCCATTTATATAAATGGTAAATAGGAGAGGGGCCAAAATGCAACCCTGGCGCACTCCTTGCTCTGATTTGAAGCGGCTCGCGCACCTTCCCTCTTTGGTGACTTTAACTGTGGCAAATAGGTCCTGGTGGAGGGACGCCATAAAGTTTACCAACGCCACATCAATCATGATCTCCAATAACATGGCCCATAGTTTGGCCCTGTTCACCAGGTCGAAGGCCGAGGAGAGGTCCATAAAGGCCAGGAATAACGACCCCTCCTTGGCTACCGTGTATTTTCGCAATCAACAGGTGCAAATTAGAACATTGCTCCAAGGTGCCTCCAAGGTGCCTCTCCTTGCTCTGAACCCATACTGGATATTTGATAGACCCCCACTTCTCTCGATGTTGTCCCTTAACTTCACCAGCAAGACTCTGCCTAGTATTTTAACCGCCGAGTCTAGGAGGGTGATGGGTCTATAACACCCTGGGTCTTCACGCTGGCCTTTTTTTAAAATAGGCACGATAATTGAAGTAGCCCAAGAAGAGGGGAAATGATTGCCGTTAGCAGCAGAAAAAACGTGTTAAAAGCCTAGCCCAAAACTTTGGTAGGTGTCTATAGAGATCGGCCGGGACACCATCCGGCCCAGGAGCCTTGTTCTTTGAGATCTCCAGAATAGCTCTCTCTACTTCCGTTTGATCAAAAAGTAGGGGGGCGGACTTGGTTACTACCAAAGGAGAACCTTGGTGTCCCGATTACGAATCTCCATACACCTCTCTAAAGTGACACAGCCATTTTTCATCAGGTATGACACAGTCCATGACCGTGTTATCTACCTCTGAGAAGAGAGGCTGATTAATTATGGCCCAGAATTGACTACTGTCGCGTAAGACGTCAGTAGAAAGTAGATTATCCCAGGCAGCCTTTTTAATGTCATTTTTCCGACCCTTAATAATTAGCTTGTACTCCTTCCTAAGGGAAGCAATGACAACCTTATCTCTTGGGGACTGTTTTAGGGCTTGTATCAGCGCTCTGTGTGCTTTCGAGCAGTTTGAGTCAAACCATCTGTGCTGATTTTTACCTCCGTTTCCTGATTTGGCCATTAAGTCTTTAGAGATTTGTGCGCAAACAGATTCAAAGGCCCCCATGATTTCATGGGTAGCAGCGTTTGAATCCTGGCAGATCACCATATTACCCCTAATTTTACGAAGTGGTTCTTCCATAAAATTTTCTGGAACTACGTTTGACCATTTCAGCCTTCTCCCTTGATCCACAGGGCATAATGCTGACCTTGGTTGAGCAGGGCAAGACTTATGAACCATAAAATCGCCCCATGACACCTCAAGCAACACGGGATTGTGGTCACTGTATGGGGAAATTATTGTTCTATAAGAAACAACCCTATATAAAATGCCTGGGGACAGGAAAATATAATCTATTATTGAACCTGGGTCAGAGCCCTTATAGGTAATTGTTCTGCCCCCTCCCTCAAACTTAGTTGATTCAAATAAGTTAAAATCTGCCAACAATGATTCCAGGGCCCCTCCGGAGTGTGCTCGAAATGGGGGGCCTCCGAGCCAGGTGGGGCCTCATGCTCTTCAATGCGGCACAAATCGCTGCAGGGATGAATATTAAAATCTCCCAATAAAATAAGCTTAGGGTTAGTGAAATTATTTTGACTGACAGTAAGTAAAAAAATTTCCAAGGTGGCAATGTGATCATGACCATTGTCCCTTGTCCATGAGTTATAGAAGTTAATAAAAATTGTTTTGCGGGTAGGAGATACCGCCCATTCCACAACTAAAAGGTTCGGGGAAGCAACTTTGACCAATTTAAAAGCCCCCTTAAGTTTTAAGGAAAAGAGAAGGATAAGGCCTCCCTTTGCTCTGCCGGCGGAACTGGGAATAGCCGGAATGCAAAAGCTAGTGTAGCCGTCCATCCAGAAACTGGTAGAGGTATCCCAGGATTCCTGGAGTGCTATAATGTCATGGTTACTGACAAAATTAACCCATGCATCGTCTGTCCTTTTAGCTCTAGTTCCTGCTACATTCCAGCTGATGATTTTACAAGCAGCTACCACGTTTGTAGTGAGCACCCTAGCTAAGGGGGGTGACAACGGAACTGGTAGTCAATCAATTTCCTCGATATCTGAGAGAGGGGAGAAACGGTTACTCAAGACCGGCCCACCACCCTCCTCAGGTCTATGTACTAGTTGAGAATAGGGTGCAACCTCGACTGCTGTCTCCCTTCTTAAGCATTCTGAGCGTGTGCGCCTGCCTGATCTTTCCCCACTTAGGACTGGGTTCATCCCTCGCCTTATCATAGGTAAGTAGTGGTCACCATGATTCTTAAATGGGGGTGGGTAGAAAAAGCCCAAAGGGACCGGTCTCATTTGGGCTGATTCCGATATTTCCGAGCCATCCCAAAACAGATCACGGCTATCGAAATTTATTTCACACAATCCCCCTGAATGATCTTCGCATGCTTCCCAATCCAACCCTCCCGCCTAGCCATGATGATCCTGTTGGAGATGTTTGCCCCACCACTACAAGCGTCAGCACACCAGGATCTAGCCTTTACTATTAGATCTAAGGTGGGTTCACACTCTCCCACTTTAAGTGGGGGGGTGCCGGTGAAAATTGCAACTAAAGGGGCAGCTTCCGGAGGTAAATCTATTTTTGCTCGACAACCCCCCGCCCCTTTATTAAAGGCTAAGCCAGAGGATTCGACCGGCCTACCGGACCTACCAGGATTAGGACGGTTTGCCTCCGAACTAATAGAGGCTGTATGTGGGACCCCCGGCCTAACATTTGCTACCTCCACCCCGCTGCTTGGTAACACAGTGACAGATGATCTAGCATCCTTTTGTATGCCATTCCCTGACATGGCTGTACCTACTCCTTGTTGTTCTAAGGGAACAGAGCGTTCATTGACAAGTCTGTCAATAAGGGCGCATTTCTTTAATAAGCCCGCAAGGCAAGTGTTCATGGTGTCCACAATGTCTTTTGAACTTTCCAATAGCAAGGGCTCAATTCTCGCAACAAATAGGGCCTCAAGTTGTTCACCCAGCATATCGTTAGCTCTCGGAGTTACAGCTGCGATGTCCTTAACTTTTTCCCGATTTTTCCTGTTCTTTTTTGAAGCATGACCGGTCAACAGGGGTTTCGTTAGCGGGGGTGACAATTGAGTAGATCCCAAAGGAGGACCAGTAGTGGATTGCGCCACAGGTGTAGATTGTATAATAGTCACCACTGGCTCTAGTGGAATATGAGCCACAGGGACAGTATTCTGAATATCCTGAGAGTTGGGGGTGGTTATAGAGGGAGGGGGTACCAATCCCAACTCTTGCTCGGCAGACTCAATTTCCTTAGTAAGGGCCCCCACAGCTGATGAGAGGTAAGATATAATGGACTCTGAGTGTCTAGGCACCTTGGCCTTCTTCCCCCTCCTCTACATTAGTTGGTTTCTTGCGCTTACACATAATTCAGTCGATGTCAGAGGGTTGGCCCAGCCCTGCCTCCTCCTGCCCCGGACGGCCACAGACGGCCCGCCCTTTGCCCGGGCTCAGCCCGGCACCGCCCGCGCGCGTCCGTGAAGCAGAGGAAGCTGCCGCTGTTTAAGCGCCTCCAGACGCGCTGAGGCGGAAATGGGCGGTGCTGGTCGCTGTGCAGGCTGGGAGCTGTAGTCTCCCCCCGCAGCGGCCGTGCGGTGTCACGAGCAACGGCGGCGGGGGAAACACACAGCGTCAGGGCCCCAGGAGCAAGTGTGGCGGCAAGTAATGTAGTAGGTCTGCTTTGCCCCTCAGAGAGTTTCCGATGTCCCCGCTCCGCCGTAGAATCTGCCGCTGTTTAAGCGCCTCCGGACGCCATGAGGCGGAAATGGGCGGTGCTGGTCGCTGTGCAGGCTGGGAGCTGTAGTCTCCCCCCGCATCGGCCGTGCGGTGTCACGAGCAACGGCGGCGGGGGAAACACACAGCGTCAGGGCCCCAGGAGCAAGTGTGGCGGCAAGTAATGTAGTAGGTCTGCTTTGCCCCTCAGAGAGTTTCCGATGTCCCTTACAGCATGGTTTCTCAATCATGTGTGGGTCGGGAGCATAATACGGTTGACAGAAAGCTGTGACGAGTTCACGTGGTTACGTCCTGTCAATAAATAAAAAGTCATATTTTGCATAGCACTGTGGAAATAGGGGTAAGTCACAACACCGTAGAACTTTGTTTAATAAAAGTAAATAAGGCACTTTTTATGAACAGTTTGGAAACTATGCAACAACTGTAAACTATGAATACCAGTTTATATTCTCAGGAATACAAATACTAAATCCATGTAGTAAGTACTCCACATAGAACATGTTTAATGCCACATCAGCTGAGACACAACTGCAACCTCTCTACACACCTCCCAAGAATCAGTGAATGACTCACTGCAATACCTAAGAGTTACTGCTATTGTCCTATTGGTATTGGATATAGCGATAGAATTAAACAGCGAATAATTACGCGTAGGCCCAGGTTATACAATTTGTGATTAAAAGCCTAAGGTGAAAAGAAACAATTGTCTGTTTGTTCAGGCGCGTAACAGGTCGAAATGCAACACCACAGTATTTCACCACAAACTATTGCAAACCTGAGTCAGACATAAACTTTACAAAAAGAAGGAATCACTGGAGCAGCTGGAATTGTGATTGTAACACTAACTAAACCATATGGGCTAAATACATGAAGTCGGTGTTTACGCAAACTAGCATCTTACAACGCTGCCACACAGGGCTAATATTGTCGCACTGGGCACCACTAGCGTTAAAGCCGGCCTTGCAGCCACATTCATATTTGTGGTTTAACGTGAAAGCCGCCAGCACACATAACATTTCAATCAAATGAAACACAATGCTGGATTTGGCTCTACTGAAGGTAAGAACGAGAAGGGCAAATAAATAAAATAGATACGCTCTTACACGATGGGGACCAAAGCCCTAGAAAAGAGGGGGCTAAAGAGCAACTTTTAAGCAAGAAACCATGATCTAGCCAGTAGGAAATGGGGCTCACCTGTTGAGCTGTAATAGCGGTTCTGGCATCATCGAGAGATGGTAGAACATTATGTCCGGGCACCGCTGCAAGCTTTGCCACAGGAGTTGCCGTGTGCCCTGGTCCAGCATGAGAGAGAAAGAGGGAACACGGGACTGAAGCCTAAACCGCAGATTGGACAATGAGAGGCTCTGACAGTATTTGGTCTACCTGTGATTGGTGTATGTGCATCTCAAAGCACCATAGGCCTCTGGTTAGTTTGTGGGGGGGGGGCTGGCTTGGCTATAGAGACCCTGGGCTCAGTTGCCATGTGGATGGTCTGTGTAAGCCCTGAGAGTTCGTATGGGGTGCCTAGAGGCTCCGTGGGCCATGGGTTAGTCTGTCGGAGCCCTTGGGGCTTCATAGTGGCTCATCTGTGGCTGGTATTTGGGGGCCATGAAGTACCCGAGGCCTCTGGTTGGATCGTGAGGGTCCGAGGCTCTTTCCCCCCTCTGGGTGAGTGTGAGCCCTGGCAATTGTGCTATTTAGGAGTTATGTTGCACTCGGTTTGCTGGTTCCTGTTGGTTTTGTCACACACCCTTGCATGCTCGGGTGCGTGAGGAATGCCCCGGCTCTGGCAAGCGATGACAGAAGAGAGCCCGCTCCGGTTTCACTGGCACGAGTCCAGCCGAGCTCAGAGGGAAGGAGCCAAGGCCCTGCAAGAGCGACGGTGCCAGTCATGGAAGACGCGTGGCGCAGGCCCATACTGTGTGCCGGGTACACTTGGATCCTCGTGGCTTCTGACGACCTGGCAGTATAGCGCCCTTATTTCAGCCGAGTGCCAGGAAAACAGAAAAGAGACTTAAAGTGCCAGGACCATTGGTGCGATTTGCGCCCTGAGGATGGGAGCAGCGTAGACTCGATTGGCGGAAAGCCTGCTGTCACCCATCACGTGCTGCTGAAAATATTAAGTAGAGACCGCGCTGGCAATAACACCCAATTAGAGTAAAATAATAAAAATAATCCAACCTTCTGTAATAAAGCTTCCCCGCCCCCAATAAATAAACGAAGCGCGGGCGCTAAAGTCAGCTCCAAATTTATTAAATAAATAAATAAATCAAGCGTGGCCGCTAAAGTAAGCGGACCGTGCTCTAAATTAATTACATACATAAAGAGGACGTGTGACATCTGAGTCACACTCAGACTCAGCCATCTCCAAGGACTGAGTCCTTTGAGCGGCCACGCGATATGAGCTGGTGAGCAGGAGAGCAGCCGAGGAGCTTTATCCAGGAGACAGGCACACCTTGTACATCAAGGAAGCGGCTGCTGAAATGCCAGAGAGGAGAATCCATGAGTGTGCACATCGCCGGTCTGTGCGCGCACATGGTTTGTCTCCCTTCGCTAGCATAACCGACAACAATAGCCTCGCCAAGGTGTCGCAACGCATGCGCTGCGTTCACTAGGCGAGACCTAAAAATGAAATTCACAACCAAAGGTTTTAGATATTAGCAGATTGAAAGTGGATTTGGATGTAATGATAGCTGGTAATGTAAGCACAAAAAGATTAAACGTTTATAGTGAAGAAGAATTGTTGTTTTTGTGTAAAAGCATAACTAGTAGAGCAAAGATTTTTCATTAAAAGTTAACATAGGTTGCTTCAGAGATTGGAATAGATATAGAGAGATCAAAGTTGTTGCAGAAACCATATCGAGTGGAGTTTACAGAAAAGGATTTAGAAAGTATAAATATTTCTGGTAAAAGACTGCAGATAAAAGAATTGATGAACATTTTGAGAAAATGACATTGTTAAACGGAGAACTACGTGGATAAGAAAGAAAGAAAGAGGAAGCACAAGCTAAAGAAACTTTGTCTGCATTTCCAATAAGGGAGTCAGAAAAGTTTGAAAGGGTATGTCCGATGAGGGAGGTACCTGGCGGTGGATAAGTTCCTGTTCCATGGAGCAGACAGGATATTTTGTTATTTAAAAATGATTTTCCCAGGTTGAGAGAGAAACCTGTTGAATGGTACAAGCAAGTAGAAAGGTTTGTGAAGGTTTCAAAGGTATTGTTGAAAGATTTGGATGGCTTATTTGATATTGTAGTTCCTGCTGATTTATGGACGGAGTGTAAGATTACAATTGATTGGCCGAATGAAGAGTATGCAAGAGATCCCAAAACAGGAGCCCCGTCAGAAGAAGTGATGAAAAAGTATCACCAAGTGATTACTTTCTTAAAATCCCTCCTAAAGAACGGATTGGATGAAAATAGACAGAACGACACAAGAACCTAAGGAGTCTGTGCATGCCTATTATGAGAGGTTGTTACAGGTTTTTAAACAGTATAGTGGCTTTGAAAATATTGGTGATAAGAATATGGGACGTTTTGTGTATCGGTTTCCGTATGGTTTGAAACCAAAGATTAGTCAGATGATTCAGCAGGCACATGTTGTGCTGGCAAAGCAAGATGATTGACGAGATATTGAAATATGCGAAGTATTGCAGCAACAACATTGATGCAAAACATAGAAAATTCAAAGGGAAAATTATGTGGGCACAAGTGAAGTTGTCAGAGCAGCAAGAAACAAATTTAGTGGCTCAAATGGAAAATCAGATGAAAGAACAGAGTCAGAGTGAACAAGTGTTGAATGGTAGTAAAGGAAGAGCACGAATGAGTAAAGAGGAAGCAAGGAAGAAATGTCCTTGTTATGAGTGCGGAAAGCATAGACATTGGAAGAACGAGTGTAAGACTTTTCAGAATAATAATGGGGCAAATCAAAATTTAAATCCGCAGATGCAGAATGAAGTGGTTGTGAACCAGCAACAGCAGCAACAGGTAATTACTCCACAGTATCAGGTGCCACACGCTCCTATGCCAAACCATGTGAGAATTCAAAAATACAGTGCGAACATTGGATTTCAAGAAGAAATTGGTAGGAAAAACCCTGTGGTTTCACAATATTTTTTGCAGAAGATGACTCAGACTATGTGCAATGACGGTGCCTGAGGGAGAAGGAAGAGGAATGCGTGCTTGGCGCATCCTTGCCGGTAGATCAGACGGGTCCATTTGTTGATGGGAAAGTTGAAGGAAGTGACATCACTTTTCTATTGGACACTGGTGCTACCAGGTCTACTGTGAGAACAACAGACATTCCAAACCTACCCTTCTCGGGAGAGACTATCCAAGTTGTAGGAGTATCAAACAAGCAGATTAGAACCCCAGTTACAAGATCAATGGAAGTGCATATTGGAAATTTTAAAGACATCAGTTTGTGGTATGTGATTCAAGTCCAGTGAATTTGCTAGGTATAGACCTACTGTGCAAGATGAACTGCATAATCTATTGTACTCCTGATGGTGTTGCTTTCCAAACACCTGATGAGGACATTCTTTACAAGATGTTGCTAGCTAATCAAGGGACAGAAGTGGATGAAGGGTTTTCATTAATGACTGAAAATGAATTGCCAGGAGAGTTGAAAACCACAGTAAATCCAGAGATAGGGTTAATGACAAATGTTGATCCAGTGAAAATAGTGGTGAAAGAATGTGCAGTTTATCAAACACAAAACTGTACAAAATGAGTCCAGAAGTGAAAGCAGGAGTTGCTCCAGTAATTGAACAAATGATTGAGCAAGGAATTTTGAAAGAAGTAGTAGGTAGTCCTTGTAATTCGCCAATTATGGGACTTAAAAAGCCTACTGGCAAATACAGAATAGTGCAAGATTTGCGAAAGATTAATACAAATGTAGTGCCTTGTTGTCCAGTAGTGCCAAATGCAGCAGGGATCCTCTATCAGATACCATGGAATGCAAGTTGGTATACAGTGATTGATTTGCGTCAAGCATTCTTTTCTATACCTTTGTACCCAGATAGCCAGTATTTATTGCTTTTCGGTTTGGAGATTGTGTGACATGGTGCTGAGTTCCTCAAGGGTATACAGAGAGTCCCTCGATTTTTAATCAGATCTTGAAAAAGTGTCTAGAGTCATTGATAATGCCCAGAAAATGTGTTTGGTTCAGTATATTGATGATCTATTGGTGGCATCAAAGACACAAGAAGATTGTGTCACTGACACGAATGCATTGCTGAACTATTTGGCCGAAGAAGGACACAACGTGTCTCCAGAGAAATTGCAGTTTTCTCAACAATAAGTTAAGTATTTAGGTCATAAAATAGAAAGAGGAGTTATAAAAGTGACCCCTGAAAGAATAAAACTAATCAAACAGATGCAATTACCTCAACACAAAAGGAGATGAGAATGTTTCTGGGTGTGGTTGGGTATTGTAGGCAGTGGATCAATGGATTCTCCCTGCTGGCAAAATCATTGATACAACTGACTCGAAAAAGAGCAAAGCATCCGATTGAATGGGATGATGTATGTTTGGAAGTATTCGTAAATTGCAAAATTGTCTGTGTGAGGAACCAGCCTTGGGAATGCCAGATTATACAAAAGAATTTGCATTTTTCTGTTGTGAAAGAGAGATTTGCGCATTTCAATTTTGACTCGGAGACATGGACTGAGCCGACGTCCAGTGGCATATTTCTCTGCCACTTTGGAACCTGTGGCTTCAGCTTTACCCTGCTGCTTAAAAGCAGTAGCTGCTACTTGTGTGAGTCTGGAGCAAAGTGAATCAATTATGATCGGACATCCAGTAAAAGTTTATGTGCTACACTCAGTTGAGATTCTTTTAATAAGAACTCAAACGCAACACCTCACTCCTAGTCGGATGACTAAGTATGAAAGAGTGCTTTTGGGAGCAGAAAATGTGAAAGTGATAAGGTGCACAATGATGAATCCTGCCACCTTGTTACCAGATCCATGTTGTGAAGAGGTGAAAGATGAAGCAGATCATAATTGTTTGGATGTGACTGAAATGTGTACAAAACCTCACCCTGATATAAAAGAAGTTCCTTTGACGGAATCAGATTGTGTATTGTTTGTGGATGAGTCATGTTTGAGAATGGAAAAAAGAGGCCTAAGTGCTGCTTATGCTGTATCTAAAATCTCAGGAGTAATTGAAGCATTCTGTTTAAGAGGAGTCAAGTCTGCACAAATAGCTGAATTGGTGGTCTTAACAAAGGCATGTAAAATTGGGAAAAATTGGAGAGTGACAATATTTACGGACAGCCAGTAGGGGTTTGGGGTTGTGCACGACTTTGGCCAGGTCTGGATGCAGAGGGGATTACTGACTTCTTCAGGATCTCCTATCAGACACAGTAAAAATTTGAAAGAATTGCTGGAAGCATTGCAATTGCCAAAAGAAATAGCAGTGGTCAAATGGGCTGCACACCAGTCAGGAAATTACTAGTGATGGCAGGCAATAGGTATGCTGACCAAATTGCTCAATATTGTGCAAGAAACGGATCAGTAATCAGCAATCAATAAGAAAATAGAAAATGTCAAAACCAGCTGCCAACTGATGTTTTTCTTAGCATTAGAAAAATGGGATGAGGTCAGAAAACTTCAGGAAGAGGCTGAAGAGAGAGAGAAAGAAATCTGAATAAGGTCAGTTTTTACAAAAAGGACAGAAGATAAAGTGTGGGTATACTTAGATGGCAGACCAGTCATGCTAGACTGCCTGCTCTCCCAAATGGCAAGAGTATACCATGGAGCAACACATATAGGCAGGGATTCAATGATCAGACTTTTCAAATAGAATTGGTATATAGCCGAAGTTTAGGGTAGTCGCAGAGAGCCTTTGCCAACGATGCTTAATCTGTCAGCAGCAAAACCCAGGTAGAAAGACAGCGGTTAGCTGGGGTAAAATTGGAACGGCAGAAGGACCCTTCACTAGGTTACAATTAGATTGTATCGAGTTACCACCATGCAATGGACTGAAATATGTTTTGGTCATAGTGTGTTTGTTTTTATGATGGGTGGAGGCATACCCCACTAGAAGGAATGTGTAAAGAAGAGCCTTCATAGGTTTGTTTGAATTTTCTTGTAGTTTATTGATTAACAGCCCCTCAGCAGAGAATAGCTTCCTTCACATTAATTGCTCTCTTCTCAACTGATCATCGTGGAATTCTCATCCACTTTCATTCTACATGTATCTAAGTAACCAAAGCTATGACATAGTAAATGGACATCTCTACATATCTCCCTTTTTTACAAATACAAGAAAATTAAATATAACATATACAATAACAATTAACCAAGTAAGGAAGATTTAACAAATAATAACAATTTCTTTTCTCTCTCAAAATAAAAGAAATATATACAGTAAATTATAAAGTTGTATCTAATATTTCGCAGATATTTTCTAAACTATAATCTATGGCTTACATATTTTGCAAACCTTTCCAAAACTCCAAATTGTATCATCTTCCAAAAATTACAACATTGGATTTTACATTTTTAACTTGGAATGGTCCTATATATTTGCTTTCACCTTTACAAACCCATTCATTTTTCCGTACTACAACCCAATCACCCACCCACCTGAATAGACACTTGTTTAACTCCCTTTCTGAAGTTGTACACACTTTTCATCCTTTCTTGACCTTCTTCAACCTTCTTCAACATTTGATCACGATCAATCCATATTTTCTCTTTTTTACACAACCAAACAACCTTTTTTTTCCTGGTTCTCTTCCCTTAAGAGACACAAAAGGAGCTACACCAGCAGTAGAATGGGGAGTAATTCTATGCATCCACATTATTTTTCTTAATTCTTGTCTCCAAGACAGACCATTTTCAAGATATAACTGTATGTTTTCCATTATAATTCGATTAACTCTTTTTACCAAACCATTAGCCTGAGGTCGGAAAAGAGCTACTCTTTCATGAACAATACCCATCCTTCTGAGATAATCCACCATCCTTAGGGGCAATCACAATCGGAGCCAACCATTCGGAGGCTTCGATTGGCTCAATGATCTCCTGATTCAACAAACTATCAATTTCTTGACACAACGGCTCTAACATTAGATTTGGTACATTTCTTATCTTGTGAACACAGATTTAGCATTTTCCTTTAAAATATTCTTATGCGAAAATCCTTTTAATAGTCCCAATCTAGAACTGAAAACGTTAGGATATTTATCAAATAACTTATTATCATCACATATGTCTTGAACAGATGTTTTTTTTTAAAACCATAACAGGTTCCTTGGCATTTGGATCAATGATAATGTTTAAATCTCTCTGATGACGCCATCCAAGAAGATCAGAACCAAAATCTGTGATATATACTCTACCTCTAACTGCTTCACTTTTAAATTTCAAAGTCACAAGCCAGCCAATCTAAAGGCACTCACCCATAGCGACTGGATTATAGCACTGCATATGCTTGGAGCTGCCAAGCAACTTATAGCGATATATTGGAAGAAGGCGGAGACCCCCCCAATTGCCACTTTGTATGTGCACTTATGACATGTCATAACCATGGAGCTCTTTACAGCGCGACTGCAAGCACGTTACACTCGCTTCACTGCTGTTTGGCAACCCCTAATTAAGTACTTTTGCAAAATAGAACATGCACACTATCTATCCGCCAAACTTAGGGCGCTGCGACTCTTTGAAGATGCTATACTTCCGCCTGCTCCCGACGGACTGCTCCCACAGCCAGATTAACACCGCGCGTAACCTCCTTTAATAAGTAATAGGATCTCCACTAACACGCACCTTTGATCTCATCCCCCCACCCGCCCACACGATCTCTCCTTCTACTGTTACCTAAATGCCTTCTTTACTATTCATTCTCTTTCTGACATCTTCCTCTCCACACATCACTTTTCGCCTCTTGCCCATGTTCTAATGTTGGTGTTCTTAAAGGGCCCTGTGAAATACCACAACAAACCAATATTGCTTTACATGCTGTGTCACGCGGCTGGCCCAATAAGGGTTGTAGACGACATGCTGTGTTTAAATTACTCTGCTACTGCTTTTTTATACTCGTAAAGGCACTTCTACATAACGTGGCCGGCCCTGGATAGGGTTGTGGGCATGACGCTGTGTATAACTGGCCCTGTGTTATATTTTTAACTCGAAAGTAAAACAGATTTGCAACAAAATTTCAAAGTCATCCAACACATTCCCAAAATGTCTATTCTTTTTTCTGCATACCCCACTGCACGAATATCCGGATGTATATAACAGGACCCCATTTCTTAGACCAATTGCTTTCAAAAGATGTATTGGATATAAGAGTATATAGACTTCCAGAATCTATAGACTTCCAGAATCTGCCAATACCCTTATCTCCTTTTCATCAAGTAAGATATTGCAATGGGGTTTTTCTAATTGATCTGTGCTGTCCATTTTCAAATCATGTGAACATAACTCATCAGTTTTTCCAATTAAAACTTATTTTTGATCTCCATCAACCATCAGTAAAACATCATCAACATATTCACAAATATCTTCCACCTCTTGAACTTTACTGCTTCCAATCCCTTTTGTAAGGCACATTTTGGGAAAATGTCCCCTTTTTCCACAACTTCTACACAATATTCCTCTTGCCATACAATTGAGACTGGTAGCTATATATCCTGGGGCACCACATCTAAAACATTTAATTTCCCTTAATTGATAACTTCCCTTTTCAAGTTGAGGTGGAGGCTTTTTAACATCTGCATTAAATTTTATTTCTGTTTTCCTATTGTATTTTTTTCAATAGCTTCAATTTTCTCTTGTTTCGAATCGAACAGAACCTTCCATTTCCCTAATCCACATGTCAGTATGTTCCATTCCTTTTGCAATTTGTATTGCTTCATCCAAGGTATATTCTTTTGTTAACAACTTTTCCTTTATCTTTTTGTTGTTAGAACACCGCACTATTTGATCCCTTATTAAAGAATCATTTAATTGCTCAAATGTACATGTCACAGCTAATCCCATTAGAGTAGATACATAAGATTTAATGTCTTTGCCTTCTTTTTGGTTTCTAGTAAAAAACGTATGATGTTCAAGTACAACTTTAGTTTTCAGTGTGAAGTGTAGCTCTAACATTTGTAATGACATATCATAAATGTTACAAGGTTGCCGATCACCCATCCCTGAAGAAATTTCTGCTATTTCTTCATATATTCTTCTCCCATCAACTCCTAAATGGTGTAAGAGAATTGCTTGACGTCTAACTGGACCATATTTATACCCTCCAATGGCTAAACGATAAGTCATAAATATTTTTTTCCTTTATAACCAAGGTACAGATGGCTCTCCTGGTTAAATTAGCAGTTTGAATAGGCTAGGGTCATCATACAAAACTAACAATCTGTTAATATTTCTACCTGGAAATCTCCCCTCTTCCGCTTGTGTCCACAGTGAAATTAAAAGAATAAGGCGACTGGTGCAATGTTCCTAAGTACAAATAGAAATGATGTTAGCAGCACCTAAACCACAGTAGGATATTATGGAGTATAGGACTCCCAAATCCTACCCCCTGAATTATATAAGAAACATGTAATGCACGATGGCTTTAAGAAAGAAAATACATTTATGTGGGTTGTTAACAGCACAACCTTTAATGACCAATATAATTGCAATGAGTAGCCATCTAATCAGTAAGCCGCCTGAATGGCATAGAGCTGAAAGAAAGTGTTACAAAAAACAACTGCCAGCTCCCAAGACCGAGAGCTCCATTAAAGTCCAGCCATGAGCTCCTTAACTTCAGAAGCCGGGGTAACTGGCTGGTTGTTGTATAATGAACACCACATAAAATATAACTGATAAGGTGAAAGGGTATTGAGCACGTAACAACAATAAGGGGAATGCAGATGCAGGACGCCGCTAAAGAAGAGCCCAGATACAGCAAGCCTATAGGTGGTTTATGGAGAGCGGACCACCTGACAAACGCTAGCGTGTTACCACCAAAGTGCAAAACTGCATCACGAAGGAATCAAGCGAAGGGAGGAACGTTTAGGGAAGTTTTGCGCAGTCTTCAATGATTTCAGGGATCGGGAAACAGAAGGTCAGCCCACAACAACTCCCGACGGGGAAACCAGGAACCAGACAAAATACCAGAACGCTGTAATACGGGACCCAGAGAAGAAGGACCAACCCGGTAGCCACAACACGAGGCAGCAACTAGAACGCGAAGCGTCTGTGTGAGTGACGCATCGAGATTTATGCAGGCAGAGACTCCGACTCCATCTCATTTTTTAAGGCGACATGAACTCTAGCTCCGGCGCAACCATGACAGTATATCCCCTCTACGGAACCCCCCACTGGTTTAATGCATCCACGGGTATTTACGATGGAATAGCCGTACCAAACGAGGAGCATGGACATGACCTACAGGTTCCCAGGTCCGGTGGGTTTTGTCGGGTGACTTAGAGGTAAAAGGCCTCTAGAGCAGCCTAGGGTTCTAGGTACTCGGGAATCTGCAATGGGTGTGGTCCCACTAGACTATGTGTTCCCAGATGCTTCTGTGTGCATGGAGCCTTAAGTGATTCACTGCCATGTGTTGGGCAGTAAGTTAGGCCTCCAGCTAATCATCTTGTGAATTTCTTACTCTGAGAACCTGGCACACCTCAGATCTTTGTGGCCTATGTGTCCCAATGTGGATCTTAGCGACTCTCTCTTTAATTGGTCCTTAGGTATTGTCGACAAACTCGGCGTGTTTGACCACCATTAATAACTTTTTCTGATCCTTTCTCCAATGCTGGTTAGACATCTTGTATTTGAACAGGTCACCTTTCCTTTCCCAATGTTCATGGGGCACACATCATCTCTTGCTTCCAACAGGAGTCAGCCTCTTCACCATTCCACCACTAGCACATTTTGGAGTTTGTCCCTTCCTCACAATCTTTTCTTGTGAACAACACGGCTTCTCAAGAGCTCCACAACTCTTGACCATGGGACCACTCCCACACTGGGCACCGACAGCTTCTGCTCAGTGGCCCCTCCCAGATTCAAAGGACAGCAGCAGAAGGTAAGGTTAAGATTTGTAAACACACAATTACAGCTCCTAAATATGAAGGCCTTTTTTTCATTTTGCATTGAAACCTGAACCTGGAGCACAGGAATGAGCCAATGAAGTGTCAGAATTCCTCCTACTTGAACAAAGAAAGGGTCATGACTATGGTGGCCATTTTCTTGGAACACCTGTCTACACTGCTTTCTAAAACCATGTAAAAAAAGTTACAAGTAGTTAAAAATCAAGAAGTCCTTGTCTTCTCTATATTGAGAGCATGCTACGTCACTCCAGAAAAGGCTCTTCATTGCTAGAAGGATTCATTTCAAAGCGCTCTATATCATTAGATTTATTGAATCACTTCACACCCACCAACCAGGCGCCTACAATCCGAAAAGAAACCTCTTGTGTGCACTCCCAGAGCCCAACAAGCCACCTTTGGGGGTCACTCCTCCAGCTGGAACTCTCTTCCAGTACACATAAGACTTGCCAAGTTCAAACATTAACTGAGAGATACCCAAGCTCCAACTACTAAACCAATGCTTTGCTAACCATCACCAGGGCTACTTCTCTATACTTACTGAGAATACCAGTGACTCCCTCCTCAGTTACCTCCCTCTGTCTCCCCTTTATCTCACCTACAATGCCTCTGTTTTCCCTCCTACTGCACTACTACTGATAGAGATCGCAGGTCACCCGACCAATAATTACACCACTTAGGTTTCGGGCCCATATACTTCACTTCACCATATACATTGATCAGATGACCTTACAATCCACTACCAATAATCATTGAGTCCCTTTCGATTATTTCCAGTGTACCCGACTTACCATCCACCGTTACGGGTACCTATGACCACGATGGGTCAGGGAGCTAGCTGTAAAAGGAAAGGCAGCAAAATACAAAACCCAATTTAAATAACTTTGATATTCATCAAATGACCACGGACAACTGGGAAGTTTTAAGAATTTTATCTAGAAATCAGTTTCGGACATTATAACGTTCACAGTTAAAAGGCAGTCAATAATCAAGATGACGAAAATCACATATCCATAAAGGAACAAAGTAAGGGTAAACATTTAGGTTTTCTAAATGATAGTGCGACAGGAAACACGCTAAAAAGGGAACTTAAGAATAGACATCTTTAGAGGGGCAAGTTTATGCAAGAATACATTTATACTACGGGAAACATATTTCATGAATATGAATGGGAAATTAGGAATCCTAAAATAACTAAATAAGAGTAAAAAGTGGAATACGCTATAACTCTAGAAATTTACTTCAGTCAGTTCTATATGAGAAAAATTATAGACCACATCAGAAATTGCAAACTGCAATGGAGACAATGATTTCTAAAAGGTAGGGTAACATAGAAACACGCTATGAAATTAAATTCGAAATTACTTTAGGATATGCAAAGGTTGCGGAAAGTATGGAAAATTTCATATGCAAAGGTATGTCTTTATTGAAGCAAAGACAGAAAAATAGAAAGGTGCAGTTTTAGAGTTTTCGGCAAGATATTTACCTAGACTGGTGTGAAAACCAACCCTGGCCACGGGTCAGTTAAGGGCAGAAAATACCCCCAGGAAGGACAGACATCAACGGGACAGCAGGTGCAGACTGGACACCCCAGGACAGGACAGGAAACCCAGATTAGGATCAGGACAGGACCACCAAGGCACGACCAGCACCCGCAGTTTGGAAGCAACGCCTGCGCTCCACCCTCTCTGCAGCTATCAGTCAGAACCCAGATTGGGTTAGCGAACTCCCCAGCAAAGTGCTCCGCCAGCACTTAAGGTTTAGTAAAACCTTTGAGTCTATGGTCAAATTCGGACAGAGTGATCCGCAGCACCTCTGTATCAGTCACCTATTGAGAGCGTTGGGTCAGTGACAGGTCAGCTATTCAGACAAGTCGGACAAATTCCCTAGGTGAACCTAGGCTAGTTATACTGTTTTCGGGTCAGTGTACCACCCCCCAATGTTGCAAAGTGTCAGAATACCCAATTTCGATTGGTCCTAAGGTAGGATGGGTTAACACACCAATCAGAACAGACTTTTCTAAGACCTAATTTACATTCTAGGGTACCGCCTAGCAAGATTGGGGTTCCCATGAGAAGTCGCACGGAATACAATGGGGAAGAATACATTGTTAATAATGTAACACAATTTGGTCTCTCTGGCTGGGTGAAGGTGCATCTTCTCAGGCCCGTCTTGGCAGCAACCTTCTCTTGGCTCGGTTTCAATGCCACCTCGCCATTTCGGGTCCTGCGCAGTACTGCACTCCAAGATGGACGCACAAACCCCCATCACCCCTCCGTGCCGAGGATACATGAAAAGTAAGCGAAAACAAATTAAAACATAGAAATAAATGAATGTATTTCATGTCATGATTTCACACTTCAGGTTTATCCTTATAAAAATATTCTTATGCAGTTATAGGTTAGAGCAACACACAATAACACGAGAGCAACTGCACGAGCTACACCACGTTATCACATTAAGCTGCCATCTCATGGCTATTACGCATGCGCACCCTTTCCCTCCAAAACTCCAATTACGTAAAGTCACGTGAGTGTGACTAACGCATGCGCAGAAGCAGATTCAAAAGCAGCGGCCATTTTTAGGGACGAGGGTTAATCGTATTAGTAGAACACATAGGCAAGCATCACTAGGATACCTACGCACATTCAAAAATACATAAAATTAGTAAAACGTACAATTGGGATTACAGGATTATAACAGATTTCGAGGTTCGTGACTTGAGCAAGTCGCGATGCGAAATCTTGCTCTATCAATCCCCTCTTTGATGATATTTACTATCATCACAAAATAACGGAACCAGATGCCAACTTTCCTTCACACTTTGTACAACTCTATCTCCTCCAACAGGCGATTCAGTTTTTCTTTCTCATTTTTGGTAGGGTGAGAATTTTTCACCCTTTTGTAAATCTGATTATTCATTTCTTCCAATTCAAGCTCATCCACACTCCGTTTCACACCTCTCGCATTCACTTGGTACTTCTTTGTGTGTCTGCGACATTTGCAACAGACGAATATGAGAAATAGGATAAAACCTATCACTCCAATTGGCATTAGTACCTTAAACAATAAGCTTTTACCTAAGCTAGCAAACCAATGACCTACATTGGAGAGACCATCAACCAGTCTCTTCCAGGCACTGTCAACCTCGAGTGGTTTGAGTTCCTTTTCCAAATTAGTAATGTTTTTCACATATCTTTTGAGCTGCACACTTTTGTCCGGAATGTAAGTGCAAAAATGTTGCGCCTTCAACATCCGGCAGACTCCGCCCTCTTTTGCTAATAAGGTGTCAAGCGCAAGTCTGTTCTGCAAAACCATCGATCTGATCGCAACCATTTCGGTATTGACCAGCAGAAATCCATGAGCTGTGTCAGTAGACAACACATCCACTATTGTGGATAATTTGCAAATTCTGTGAGTGTTCAGAACCACTCCCACTCCAGGTATCAGTGCACTAAAAATACTACCCATTATTTCTCCTACGCTTTCTCTTTTGCTACGCACTAAGCCATTAGTGTTTTCATTGCTTCCAGCAATTTCATTCACATGGTATATTTTCGGGAAGACAATGCCAAAGTAGCAGCTTCCATACCAGTGATCCGGCAATTTGAAATAAGCTTTGTTTCCACATATATAATAAATTCCGGGAAACACAGGTTCTGACCCATTTTTGAAACCCCAACCTCCAATTACCTTGTAATTGTGCTCACATTGACTGGAACCAATGAAAATGTTATTATAATAATGAGTCTTCTCGCGATGAAGACAGAGTTTCCCTTTCCTTTCGAAATCCAGCAACAAAGCAGGCCCTGCCCCGCCATTTGAGGTGCTTTCCATGTCCTCAGTCCATTTTGGGGTTTTCTGTCTTTTGTCATTCGCCTTTCTTTGGAAACTCTCCCTTCTTTTCTCTGCCATGTTCAAAAAATATTTTCTCTTGTTCATGTAATGAACAAGTCAAGTTGTCCCTGTGGGCGTCATTTAGGTCTATAGTACCTATAGTCAGAAAGTACTCTCCCATATAACGTGTAACGTCACTTTTAGTATGTACAGGATTCAGATTTCCACGTATAGGAAGTTCAGAAAATATCACGTCTGAGTTAGAGTAATAGTACTGTAATGGTCCTCTTTTGTAAAATAAGCTTGCTAAAATACTACAGGAAATTCCGTAAGTCAAAGGTAGGTGGTGATAAGTCATGCCTTCAGCTACAGAAGTAGGTAGCTTCATGCAGACATAGCAATCTTCTATCTCCATAGTTTCTACATAATGTACTAACAGGTTTGTGAAAACATTTAAATGAGTCTGGTTCTTAACTCCATGATAATGTAGTCCTTCCTCATCTGATGCTTCTAAGTCTCGTTTTGCTTGTCTGAGTGCCTTTTCACGACTTTCTACACTTCGTGTTGTCAGTTCTTCAGTGTCGGTAGTCTGAGTAGGGTTAATATTAGTATTTTTGCTTACCATAAAAGGAATGAAAACTGTTAGGCCTATCCAAACTAATATAACTATAACTATACTACATATACATACTTTGCAGCATGTTTTGCAACAACTGCGGCTAGGTCTACCACTCACGTTTGAATCTGACATTTTGGCTCAGAAGAAGTTTTAAACCCCTCTTTGTGGCCTTGCACAGGTATCTTTATACTGAGCAATTTCACGGCGGTTCGTCCTCTTCTTCTGCAGAGTAAACAGCAATCGGTTCCCCGTCGCTTTCGTCAGTAATATCAAGATCCTCAAAATTTTCCAAAATCAAGTAAGTCCACTCAGGATCTTGATATTTTTCGTTCAGTCTCTTTATTCGATCACTCCTTCGTTTGGAGCTTGCTCCAGTTTGTTCTGCTATTCGTATGCTTTTTCTTCTGTCAGCAAGTTTCTCTTCTACTGTTTTTATTCTCAGCCTTAGTCTCTTAATATATTTTGGTTCGATATTTTTCTTTTTCTTAAGTCGTTTGGCTGGCACTGTGATTTGGCTTTCTTCTAATGCTCTTTTGTTTTCACTTGTTTGTGGCACTTCTGTTTCTGCCTCTTCCCTTCCTGTCTGACTAGTCCCAGGTCTTGTATTTATTTCTTCTGCCTGGTTACTAAGCTGGCCTGGTTCAGGTGAATTTTGGGTTTGGCTTTCGAATGTCTCTGTTTCTGTGTCCTGAACACGTTCTTCTAGTTCTATCTGATCCTGTTCAAGCACTTCGATCCCTTGATTTTCTTCTGCTCGAACTTTTACACTAGTTCTAGTCTGTCCCTTTTTTGATTTCAGGAGTTAGTGGAGGTGTGTCAATCACCTGTTCTGTCCCTGTCTGACCTTCTTCTTCGTCCTCAGACTTGATGTGAATCTCAATAATCTGAGGGTCTTCGCCTGTGCCTGTCTCGACCTCTCTATCCCACTCTCTATCTTCGTAGATTCGCTCTCTTGTTCTGATTGGGTCTTCAATGAGATCGATTATGGGTATCCAATCATCTTGGCTGGTGCTCGGTTGCTCGTCATCAGCTACTTCCGGACCAACGTCTGCAGGACCCTCAGCTGGATTGGTGCTCGGCTGTTCGTCATCAGCTACTTCAGGACCGACATCCGCAGACCCCTCAGCTGGACAACCTTCAGCTCCAGGCTCTTTGTCTGGAATTACCTTTTGTGTATGGCTGGCATGGATCCACCTGGGAACGCCTGCACACTTCACCGCTGTCGTGGTCACCAGTATTACTTGGCGTTTTTCTCCCCACCTCGGTGCAAGGCAACTCGAACGAGTGTGCTTCTTGTTTCTAACCCAGTCACCAGGAACCAATTTGTGAACTGGAGTTGTCGGGTTGGCGACGGCGTCTTCACCAATCTGGCGAGAGATAGAACGCACTTGGTCACCCAGTTGCCTGCAGTACTCAAGTACCAAATCATCAGTAATGCTTAACAGTTTGTTTCCTGGTACCCATGCTTGTCTCATCACTCATCCCATCAAGATTTCATGGGGGCTCAGGCCTGTTCTCCGATCTGGAATACTTCTGAGTCCCATCAGAACAAGAGGCAAGGCAGTAATCCAATTCATTCCAGTTGAGTCACACATTTTTGCCAACCTCGATTTTATAGTGCCATTTATTTGCTCTACTACTCCAGAAGCCTCTGGACGATGTGCACAGTGCAACTTTTGTGTGATTCCAAATGCTTTACAGCATTGTTCCATCACTTCATTTTGAAAATGTCCGCCTCTATCTGATTCAATAGTGACTGGAACCCCGAACCTAGGTATCAATTCTCGCAGTAACAATTTGGCTACTGTTAAGGCATCACTCTGGGGAACAGGGTAAGCTTCCACCCATTTTGAAAATAGGCAGACAATGACAAGGACATATCTTTTTCCCTCGCAACGAGGCATGGTGATGAAGTCTATTTGTATTCTTACAAAGGGACCCCCGGACTTCCCAATCTTCCCCAGTTCAACTACTGTTCTCTTGCCAGCGTTGAACTGTTGACACGTCAAGAACCTCTGGCAAAGGGATTCTGCTACCTTCCTGAATTTCGGGTTGTACCAGGTCTGTTGAAATACCAGAACCATGGCATCCCTACCAATGTGTGATCCTTCATGTATCAATCTGGCCATAGGGGCAAGCAGGTGTCTAGGTAACACAGGCATACCATCCGGGCTCACAATGACACCATCCTCACGTCTTGGTCGACAACCAAGTTCCTTCCACTTCTCTTTCTCTTCCCAGGGCACAGCATGCTGCCATTCTCTCACTTCATCCCAGGTAGGCACTTCTTCAAACACCATAAGTTGGCAGCTGTTTCCAATCCCACCCAGTTTGATATTTATTGACATGCGATCCATAGCGCATTGTTTTGCTACTCAATCAGCAAAATCATTTCCCAATGACACAGGGTCAAGGCCCTTTTTATGAGCAACACATTTGACCACTGCCAAGTCTTTTGGTAATTGGATTGCCTATAGAAGGTCTTGTATAACTTTTCCATTTCGAATGGGAGTACCTGATGAAGTCAGGAATTCTCTTTGTAGCCATAATTGGCCAAAGTCATGCACAACCCCATAACAGTACTGGCTATCAGTATACACTGTTATTCTTTGGTCTTTTCCCAATTTACAAGCTCTTATCAGGGCAATCAATTCGGCTACTTGTGCAGACTTTACTCCGAATAAACAGGATGCTTCTTTAACTTTGTCTAAAGCAACCACATTGTAGGCAACACTTAGGCCTACAAGTTCGTGTCTCATGCATGAACCATCCACAAACCATTCCTCATCATGTACAGGCAGGGGCGTTTCTTTAATGTCTGGGCGGGGTTTGGTACTGAACTCTGTCAGGTTAATGCAGTCATGCTCGTTTTCTCCCCCATCTTCCATAATCATTGAGTCAGGGAGTAGAGTGGCTGGGTCCAACATATTACACCGAGTAATGGCCACATTTGCAGCACCCACGAGAATCCTCTCGTATTTAGTCAGCCGACTAGGGGTGAGATACTGAGTCTTGGTTCGGGTCAGCAAAATTACAACTGCATGGGGAACATACACAGTCACAGGATGTCCCATGACAATGGATTCACTCTGCTCTAAGCTTGTGCAAGTGGCAGCCACCGCTTTCAAACACCCAGGTAATCCAGCAGCCACTGGATCCAAAGTGGCAGAAAAGTATTCCACGGGTCGTCTGGTCAAGCCATGCTCTTGTGTTAGGACTGACAATGCACAATTATCACGAGTGTCACAGAATAGAGCAAACTCCTTGGAATAATCAGGCATCCCTAGAGCAGGTGCTGTACACAGACAATCTCGTAATTTAGTGAATGCTGCTAAGCTTTCATCATCCCATTCCACAGGGTCCTGTGCTCCTTTCTTTGTCATTTTTATCAAAGGCTTTGCTAGGACTGCGAATCCCACAATCCATTGCCTGCAGTAACCTACAACTCCAAGGAACATTCTGATTTCTTTCTGAGTACGGGGTAACTGCATCTTTTGAATTATTCTGACTCTCTCTGAGGTGACTTTTCTGATTCCCTTTTCTATCTGGTGTCCCAGATATTTCACCGATTTTGAACAGAACTGCAATTTTTCAGGGGCCACTTTATGTCCTTTTTCACTTAGGTGATTCAGTAGGGCAATGGTGTCAATCACACAATCCCTATGACTTTTGGACGCCACCAATAGGTCGTCAATGTATTGCACCAAAACAGACTTTCCAGGTAAGACTAAAGTTTCAAGGCATTTTTTCAAGATCTGATTAAAGATAGAGGGGCTTTCTGTGTACCCCTGGGGGACACGATTCCAAACATACACGTGACTGTTGAAAGCAAATGAGAAAAGAAATTTGCTGTCTGGGTGCAATGGGATCGAAAAAAATGCGAGACATAGGTCTATCACAGTACACCATTCAGCATCCCAGGGAATCTGATACAGGATCACTGCGGGGTTCGGGACAATAGGACAACAAGGAACCACAATCTTGTTTACCTTTCTCAGGTCCTGCACTACTCTGTACTTGCCACTAGGTTTCTTGATTCCAATTATGGGTGAGTTACATGGACTACTCATCACTTCTTGTATGATGTTTGCTTCTAGCAATTTCTGTAT
Source organism: Lissotriton helveticus (assembly GCF_964261635.1). Taxonomy (NCBI): domain Eukaryota; kingdom Metazoa; phylum Chordata; class Amphibia; order Caudata; family Salamandridae; genus Lissotriton; species Lissotriton helveticus. Next base: position 597,978,956 of record NC_136071.1, on the reverse strand, counting down.
TTCAATGGCAACTCCTGCTCTTACTTCGGCACTCATTCTGTAAGGCTTAGTATTTGGGTAAACTGCATTTTCTTTCATGGCTATTTGTATTGGGTCTACATTGGCCATTAATCCTACATCCTTTCCTGTAAAGTCCCATACTTCTGGTTTCACTGTCTGTTGAAGTTCTTCAGGTAAGTCCTGTGTAGTCATTCGTTTAATTTCTGAGTCAGGTCTGATTAACATTAGCTTGTAAATACCATCTTCGTCTGGGGTTTGAATTTCGACGCCCTTTGGTGTGCAAAAGATAGTGCAGTTCATTTTGCACAGTAAATCACGTCCCAGTAAGTTCACTGGACTGGTACCACAGACAACAAATCTGTGCATTTCTTTGAAGTTCCCTATTGAGATCTCCATGGGCTCAGTAACTGGGGTACTAATCAATTGATTAGATACACCTACTACCTGGATTGCTTCTCCCGAGAGGGGTAGGTTTGGAACGTCCGCTGTTCTCACAGTAGAACGGGTAGCACCAGTGTCCAACAGAAAGGTGACATCATTTCCATCAACCTTTCCTTCAATGTATGGCCCCGACTGGTCTACCGGCAAGGAGGCGCCAAGAACACACTCCTTGTCCTCCCCTCTCAGGCCTCGTCAGTACTGATCGTCACAGAAAAAGGTGTCATTTAATAAATACTGCGAAGTTGCTGCATTTCTGTTCTCATCGCCCCCCCAGATCTCTACGTCATCACCCTGTGGTGATTTTCCCTTAAAAGTTGGCTTTGGCGCTCGGGGTACTTGAATCGTTTTTACCTGCTGCTGGGTCTTTCTTGGCTTTTCATTCTGCGTCTGTGAAATTAAATCAGGGGTTTGGGTATTATCACTCTGTAAATATGGACACTCGTCTCTCCAGTGCCCGATTTCTCCGCACTGGTGGCAGGGAAATTTCTTTTTGGCTTCCTCTCTGCTCATTTTTGCTCGGGGCTTTCCTCCACCCCCAGGGCCTTGGTTCTGAGTAGTTTTACTTAACCTATTCAATTGCTTTTCTTGCTGTTCTGCGAGCTTTACTTGTGCCCACATAACTTTCTCCTTCAGAGCCTTCTTCTTTTCGGCCATCTCGTCCTCACAGTACTTTGCGTACCGTAGGACCTCGTCCATTTTCTTGGACTGCCAACAGATTTTGTTATCTTTTATCCATTGACAAATTTCAGGTCTTAAACCGTTTACAAACCTGTAAATGAAATGCGTCATGTCCTTCATTTCGATGTTATCTATACCACTGTATGTTTTGAATACCTGCAACAGCCTTTCATAAAAGGAATGCACAGTCTCGTCCCTTTCCTGCGTGGTTCTATCTATCTTGGTCCAATCAGTTTCCTTTGCAGGCACCTTTCCCTTTAGGTGCAATATTACCTGGTCATATTTTTTCATCACTTCATTAGAGGGTGCGCCTGTGACATGGTCCCTCGGGTATTCCTCACTAGGCCAACCTATGGCGATCTTACACTCGGTCCATAAATCCACCGGGACCACAATATCGAAGAACCCATCCAGGTCCTTCCATAGGCATTTTTGCACCTTTACAAATCTTTCCACCTGCCTGTACCAGTCCACAGGTTTTTCTCGCAACTTTGGGAAATCATTTGTAAAGGACACAATATCCTGTCTGGACCACGGAACGTGCACGTATTTCCCACCTGGCACTTCACGCATAGGGTATAACTGCTCTGGCTTGTCAGCTTCTTTTAGAACGAATTCTGGGGTCGCCTGTCTAGATCTAGCCTCCTCTTTCTTTCTGGCCCACCTGGCTTTCCATCTTTCTACATCTCCCCATTTCTGCAACACTGTCAATAATTCTTTCACCTGCGCCTTCTTCCCTGACACGTTCAGGTTTTCTAAATCTTTGTCTGAAAAATCTGCTCTGTACGGTTTCTGCAAGGGTTTTGATTTAGAAATATCTATTCCCATGTTAGCAGCAGTGTCTGTCAATTTCTCATGAAGTACTCGGGCATTTCGGGTAAGACTTTTGCAAATGAACAACAGTTCTTCCTCAGAGTAAGTATTTAATCTGTCTAATCCTACATTTCCTGCCATTAATTCTTCTATTTCTACTCTCAATTTGTAGAGATCTAAAGGTTTCGTCTGCGGAGTTTGTTTTTCTAATTCTTGACTCCATCTTTCGATTTCCTCCGTAGTCATCGGAGTGACACTCATAGTACCCGAAGTCAATTCCATTTGAATCTCCCTCGTATTGAAAGGATTATGTCTTTTCTGCATCCTTTTCCCTGTATTTCTGATGGGCAGATCCAATAGTGAGACTTCAGATTCACACTCACTCGTCTGTTCATCTACGATTAAGGGTTCTGGTCTAGGTTGTGCTATGACTGGGGTAATGACTGGAGGTTTTGGACTCTCTTGCCGGTCCCCATACAACGGAACCACTGGTCCAATAGTTACTGGGATTGTCAAGGCTTCAGGGCTTGTATTCAACTGGGAGATTATCTGAACTATCTCTGCTCTCTGTTTTGCTAGAGCTTCTCGCTCTTTTTCTTCCAATATTCTCTCTAAAGATTTGTCATGTAACACCTGCGGGGTCAGAGTGGGAGCATAACTCGGGGCAGTGGGATGTGTTTCACTTGGTCCTTCACCATAATTAGGTCTTGGGAACAAACTTCCTGTACCTAGGGATCTTGGTAAGGCTGTAAGAACGGTATTCCTGAACCTGATGGTCTCGCCTCACCTTCGTAGGGAGGTCTCGGGAAAAAGTCGCTTTCACGGGAGTATCTTGCATCCCCACTAGCTGGTATCCTTGGATAAATATCTCTTGAATCTACGGGACCTAAACTCTCGGTATAGGGAGGTATGAGGCAACCCCCACCTACACTGGCAGATCTGGCCTCATCCCGGAGATGAAGTCTTCGGGAATTATCCCCCTCACTGGAAGGTCTATTTCTTTCATTATAAGGAGGCGGACTTCTCATAAATAGGTCATCTAATAATTCATCATCCGACTCCCCAATGGGCACCCAATGTTTGCACTTTTCTGTTTTCTTCTCCCCCTCAGGAGGACCACATGCTGGCATCATTGGAAACAGTCCTTCTACAATCATATTCTGTCTCCACTGTTTCATCTTTTTAGCTCGGGTTTCCTGCTTCAACTTTGGATAAAATTTAGTTAACCCTTTATCCATTCGGGGCTTATCCCTTTCAAAAGCCTCAATCTCCCATTCCTCTAGTGCTTCGTACTGAGTTAATCTAGGTCTGGGATGTAAATCATTCATTCGGGTTCTCAGATTGAATAGAATCCTGCTGTTAAATGTTCTGTCTAACGGAAAAGCCAATACTCCGTCATCCTTCGTGTATTCCGCCCAGTTTTCCAACCATACACATGTGTTGTACCCTTTATCGAACATCATGAAAGATGCAGGAGTGTTGGGTGGCGGTATGACAACACCTTCTCTAGTTTTAATCGGCTTGTCCTTTTTGGAATAATTCTTCACTTTGTTTACAAGGGACAATTTTCTCTTATTTCCGTACATAATGTCGTTTTTAACACCTTTCCACTGATCGTTTTCAAATCCCATATGCCGTGGATCGGGTCGAGTATGTGGTCTATACGAATGCCACATACGATTCCTACAAGTGACTTTTGTTTACGAAATCACTTCCAATCAAAGTGCGTCTTTTATTTTCGTGCGTCCAATGAAATGCACGAATTCAAATAATTTCGATCAATGGGTGCGTGGCCTTTCGCGAGACGGTTCTCACGCTTCGGCGCTCACCCCTCCTTTACAATTCCAGCTCCGCTACACACCCGCTGCGTCTACCAATCCCAGCGCGGCACGGAGTGACGTCAGAGCCGCTTCGCGACTGACTCCCTCCTTTACAAGGTAACGGAAACTTTCTTTCTTTCTAAAGTGCTAGTGCTTGGTTATTTTACAACGAATACACATTCGCCACTGTGCTCAAGTGTCTAGACAGGAAAGAGTTTGTTTCACTGCAAGTAAACTACTTCCATTTACTTTTCACACACTACGGATAGATCCCTTCTGCCTATCCTTCACACAAGCATTGGAGAACCTGCTACTTCCCTAGACTCATCCACTTCTTTTCGGGATATATACTAAGTCTAAAGTTTCACCAGCGAACCCCTTTGCCTTCACCCAAGCTCCGATGAACCTGCTATTTTTCGGGTGTGACCCTCACTAGGTTATGTCACAATAGGAATTTTGCCAATGAACCTCGTTGCTAACACTTATTCAATCATACATTCAGAAACCCTAGTTAGTGCTTCCAGTTCTGCCTAACCTGCACCAACTTTCCTTGAAAGCCAGTGACCTCGAAGCAAGTGGATTCTATTCACCACTCGCTATTCAATTCCCCGGGGATTCCGACAACACATATAACGTTTTACAAATGACTGGATTAATACATATAACAGTATAATAACAAGAATAACGATTTTAAAACATTTCATAATTTTTCAAAGTAAACATTTCAAGCGAGTGATCAATTCCCCTGAACTGCCTACCCTCGTAGCAGCAAATAAGGTTTCCTACCTAGCAGCATCCAACTTAGCTAATCTAACTAGTCCTACCTAACCTTTAGCTATTCCCTAACCATCCTCTGTGCTACCAGAAAATTACTGATAGAGATCGCAGGTCACCCGACCAATAATTACACCACTTGGGTTTCGGGCCCATATACTTCACTTCACCATATGCATTGATCAGATGACCTTACAATCCACTACCAATAATCATTGAGTCCCTTTCGATTATTTCCAGTGTACCCGACTTACCATCCACCGTTACGGGTACCTATGACCACGATGGGTCAGGGAGCTAGCTGTAAAAGGAAAGGCAGCAAAATACAAAACCCAATTTAAATAACTTTGATATTCATCAAATGACCACGGACAACTGGGAAGTTTTAAGAATTTTATCTAGAAATCAGTTTCGGACATTATAAGGTTCACAGTTAAAAGGCAGTCAATAATCAAGATGACGAAAATCACATATCCATAAAGGAACAAAGTAAGGGTAAACATTTAGGTTTTCTAAATGATAGTGCGACAGGAAACACGCTAAAAAGGGAACTTAAGAATAGACATCTTTAGAGGGGCAAGTTTATGCAAGAATACATTTATACTACGGGAAACATATTTCATGAATATGAATGGGAAATTAGGAATCCTAAAATAACTAAATAAGAGTAAAAAGTGGAATACGCTATAACTCTAGAAATTTACTTCAGTCAGTTCTATATGAGAAAAATTATAGACCACATCAGAAATTGCAAACTGCAATGGAGACAATGATTTCTAAAAGGTAGGGTAACATAGAAACACGCTATGAAATTAAATGCGAAATGACTTTAGGATATGCAAAGGTTGCGGAAAGTATGGAAAATTTCATATGCAAAGGTATGTCTTTATTGAAGCAAAGACAGAAAAATAGAAAGGTGCAGTTTTAGAGTTTTCGGCAAGATATTTACCTAGACTGGTGTGAAAACCAACCCTGGCCACGGGTCAGTTAAGGGCAGAAAATACCCCCAGGAAGGACAGACATCAACGGGACAGCAGATGCAAACTGGACACCCCAGGACAGGACAGGAAACCCAGATTAGGATCAGGACAGGACCACCAAGGCACGACCAGCACCCGCAGTTTGGAAGCAACGCCTGCGCTCCACCCTCTCTGCAGCTATCAGTCAGAACCCCGATTGGGTTAGCGAACTCCCCAGCAAAGTGCTCCGCCAGCACTTAAGGTTTAGTAAAACCTTTGAGTCTATGGTCAAATTCGGACAGAGTGCTCCGCAGCACCTCTGTATCAGTCACCTATTGAGAGCGTTGGGTCAGTGACAGGTCAGCTATTCAGACAAGTCGGACAAATTCCCTAGGTGAACCTAGGCTAGTTATACTGTTTTCGGGTCAGTGTACCACCCCCCAATGTTGCAAAGTGTCAGAATACCCAATTTCGATTGGTCCTAAGGTAGGATGGGTTAACACACCAATCAGAACAGACTTTTCTAAGACCTAATTTACATTCTAGGGTACCGCCTGGCAAGATTGGGGTATCCATGAGAAGTCGCACGGAATACAATGGGGAAGAATACATTGTTAATAATGTAACACAATTTGGTCTCTCTGGCTGGGTGAAGGTGCATCTTCTCAGGCCCGTCTTGGCAGCAACCTTCTCTTGGCTCGGTTTCAATGCCACCTCGCCATTTCGGGTCCTGCGCAGTACTGCACTCCAAGATGGACGCACAAACCCCCATCACCCCTCCGTGCCGAGGATACATGAGAAGTAAGCGAAAACAAATTAAAACATAGAAATAAATGAATGTATTTCATGTCATGATTTCACACTTCAGGTTTATCCTTATAAAAATATTCTTATGCAGCTATAGGTTAGAGCAACACACAATAACACGAGAGCAACTGCACGAGCTACACCACGTTATCACATTAAGCTGCCATCTCATGGCTATTACGCATGCGCACCCTTTCCCTCCAAAACTCCAATTACGTAAAGTCACGTGAGTGTGACTAACGCATGCGCAGAAGCAGATTCAAAAGCAGCGGCCATTTTTAGGGACGAGGGTTAATCGTATTAGTAGAACACATAGGCAAGCATCACTAGGATACCTACGCACATTCAAAAATACATAAAATTAGTAAAACGTACAATTGGGATTACAGGATTATAACAGATTTCGAGGTTCGTGACTCGAGCAAGTCGCGATGCGAAATCTTGCTCTATCACTACTACTTAGTACACAAGCTGTGCCTCACCTTGGCCTCGCCCTCTCCGCTTTGCCCATGTTTCTGATGTCTGCTTTGCAGCTACCTTGCAGCCCTTTGAAGTGGTTTTTCGACTGACATTAAGTGATCTCTAATGCCCACAGTCATCTCTGAATCTGGGAGTTCAGAACCATGAGTTTATGTGTACTGCCTTTTATTCTACATCTTTTTTCTCTGAGCATGCTAGTTAGTTTGGGCCTGCCTTGAAACATTTTGATGCCACTAGACTCCATTTTTATGATTTTTTAATCAATGACTCGTGTCAGTGAGTTTTTGTATTTCGATTTTTTTACGCCATTTTATTATCCCTCAAGGTGAAGGTACGCTCTATAAAATAAATAGGAGGAGATAGATCAACTTGGACCATTGGGTTCCTAACATTGCACATCAGGGGTGGAGTTTTCCATTCTTCCTCATCTTTACTTGTTCTACCCACACTTCTCCGTCAAGTAAACATAAATGCTTTTCCTGCTAATGAAAAGGAGATACAGAGAAAATTCTTAAAAGGAGACAGAGCAGAGTTGCACCCCGAGCTACTTTATATTGACCTAAAAAGAAGGGTACTTGCGCCTGGGTCTAGATCTGAGTTTTTCTTTTTAATTTGCATTTAAAGTGGAAAGTCCATGCAATAGGCCAGCGAGCAGTAACCACAGTCCATGGTGACAGGGAGACTGCATGGTTCACAGTTCGGACCATGAACTTAGGCTTTTGCACTACTGACTTCCCCAGGCCCTACACCTTGCACTCCAATGCACTATACGTTAAATATGTTCCAAGCTGGGGAAACAGTGGTAGGGTGTTTGGGTATTAGAGTGATACAATAGAAGATGGGTCAACATATCTATACATTGAGATCTTCAGCAATTTGAGGTTTAGACAAGTGTAGCTATCAGCCACAGAGCACATCTTTATGTCACAAATGTATTTTTATGGAGCCAATATGTTGCTATACTGACTCGGATTAGTGGGCAACAAAAATATACAGAATCTGCCTTCCACGTGGCACTGTATGTCACACTAAAACACAATGTTTGAAGTGGCTTAAATAACTGGTCCTGTCACTGACCCTAGTTGACACTATAGGTTTCCACTCTGTTCTATTCAGACGGCGCTTCCGCACCCAGGTACATATCCTGTTGCATCTCTTCACATCTGGGGCATGTCTGTAGGGGTCTGATAAATCCTATGCCGCAGCACAGCTGGAAGGCGTCCTGAAAGGGGATCTGTTTAAACTGTTTGTTTAAAGCGAGCATTACTGAACCCCTGCCCCATTGATATTGATTAAACTTCTAAAGCGCTTGAATGCCAATGGCGTCTTGGAGCTAGTGTCAAAGCACTGTCTAATAAGTCGTTCTGGACTAAGGTCTGCTGAGTACCCTTATCTAATAGGCCAGAAAAGGCCATGTTTTAAGCTCCTTCCTAAATCGGAGCAGATTAGGCTGGCTTCTCAGACGTTCAGGGAGATTGTTCCACAGTTGAGCTGTAGTATGGAAAAAACTCCTGCCGCCACACTTCTCTTTTGATTTTATTGTCCTGGTATTATTTGATCGTAATGTCCTGTTTGGTCGGTACCAGGAAAGATTTTTTTTTTTCCCCGTTATGCTGGGGCATTGCTATACAGGTTTTTATGAGCTAAGCATAGTGCCTTGAACTTGACTCTCTTCTTCACTGGAAGCCAGTGGAGGTCTCGAAGAGACTGAGCCTAGAGATAAATGACCATACCCATAATTAATGTCAGGCCCAAAAACATTTTATTGCTATTTAACAAACAGGTGCCCAGTGTCGCTGCAAGTACAGGACTCAATCAATCAATCAATCAATCATAGCATTTGTATAGTGCGCTACTCACCCGAAAGAAATCACACTTAAGAAATCCAAGAAGCTCTGTCGTTCCCTTGAGAAAACTTGGAAAACAGACCCAAACACTATCACCCAAGCCGCCTTCAAAAACGCCACCCGCAAACACCACCAACTCATCCGGACAGCCAAGAAATCAGCACTCAAAGACCGACTAGACAACAACGCCCACAACAGCAAGGAACTTTTCAACATCATCAAAGAATTCACCAACCCCACCGCCAGCTCTAACGACATCACCCCCTCTCAAGTCCTCTGCGACTCCCTTGCCTCATTCTTTCATGACAAAATCGCCGACATCCAAAACAGCTTTGACAGCCAACCTGTAAACCAGTCCACCCCACTCACCTCCGAACCGTTACCTCCTCCGAATATCCTTTTCGAATGGAACCCAATCACCACAGAAGAGACCATTCGCCGGAGATGTGGCTGCGCCGGGGGATGTCCAGGATGAGTTGGGCAGAGGCGTTCTGGATGCGTTGGAGTCTCCTCTGTAGCTTGGCTGTGGTTCCGGCCTAGAGGGTGTTTCCGTAGTCCAGTCGGCTGGTGACGAGTGCCTGGGTGACCGTCTTCCTGGTTTCGGTCGGGATCCATCGGAAGATCTTGCCGAGCATGCGAAGGGTGTTGAAGCACGATGAGGAGATGGCGTTGACTTGTCTGGTCATCGAGAGGGAAGAGTCCAGGATGAAGCCCAGGTTGCGTGCGTGGTCTGTTGGCTTGGGAGCGGTGCCCAGGGCGGCGGGCCACCAGGCGTCGTCCCAGGCGGAGGGCGATGGTCCCAGGATGAGGACTTCCGTCTTGTCTGAGTTCAGTTTGAGGTGGCTGTTCTTCATCCACTCGGCGACGTCTTTCATCCCTTCGTGTAGGCTGGTTCTGGTGGTGTCGGGGTCCCTGGTGAGGGAGAGGATCAGCTGGGTGTCGTCGGCGTAGGAGATGATGTTGAGGTTGTGTTGGCATGCAATGGCTTCAAGAGGTCTCATGTAGACGTTGAAGAGGGTGGGGCTGAGTGAAGATCCTTGTGGTATGCCGCAGATGACTTCGGTGGCCTCGGATCGAAACGGGGGAAGGCGAACTCTCTGTGTTCTTCCGGCGAGGAACGAGATGGGTCATCGGCTTTTTTTAAGGAATTCATTTATTTTGGCTCGACTGACATGAGGTGCTACTACTAAATTTGCTTTGACCTTAATCATGATAAAAACCTTGCTTATTTTGTTCTCGTGGCTTCAAAAGGTTCACTCTATTGATGTATCAGAGTGACTGATTAAAACACCGAGGTCTAGCGAGTTATGATCTATAATATTCTTTTGTGCAATGTGAAGCAGAACAACCAAAACGTATTCCTTTGTTTTGTTTATTTCGTAGATTTCCAAACTTGTTCACAGTAAAAAAGCACAGCCCTTTCGGAAATTTGTAGCACCCCTTGAATGGCGATTGTTAGATTTAAAGGCTATATTAATGTTCATTGAGATGGCTTTAAATATGCTTGTGGTCATCGATCATGTTACCCTATAATGTTCCTTTTATGATCTTGGTTGTTCATTAATTGATTCCTTCATCATAAATATTTGTCAATGAGTCTGAAGGAACCTCTGTTGTCTTGGAGCTAGTATTACCAAGGTACCTAGGAATATTGTTTTTATTTTTTCTGTTTTTCTAACCCATTCGTCAAAAACCAATGAGCACTAAACACTTGATCCTGCCCATCTTTCATGCCCAGTGTAGGTCCAAGACGGCCTCGGCACAATCCCCATGAACGGTGGCATCTCTAGACTCCCCAAAACCCCCCATCAGCGATATCAGATTTCATAGAACTGCAGAACCAGGGTGCATTGTGAACACTACCCATGCCCCGGTCAGTCTGGAAAACAGACTATTAAAAATTGTCCAAGTTCCACTCCGCCTGTATCGGGCAGGCTTGCGCCACACCTCCACATGTCCTCGGTGTGGAGCCGATCAAGCGGACTTTTACCAGATGGTGTAGACTTGAGACTCGGTGCTCCAGCCAGGGCTCGAGTCGGGGTACCACGCGAGTGGACGGCGTCCCCCACTTACTTATAAGTAGGGGACGCCATCCCCCCTGCCAAACAACTGGACTTAACTCTTCGGCCTCTCTGGGACGAGGAGCTCGGCACCTTTCGTGGTGTCACTTCCTGTCGTGACGTCACTTTCGGTGACAGCGTCCCCCCCCCTTTCTTTTTTCAGGACTTGTGCCCTGTGCTCCACTATTGGACAAGGGGGACCAGGGAGTTGCTGGAGGTGCTGGGATGGGAAGATCCCCTTTCTCTCTTGTTGGTTCTCCTTGGTGTGTTTGTTGGCTCTGGGGCACGAGTGCTGAGAGGTCATTCCTGGGCATGGCATTTCTGGTGGCGAAAGGAGACATTGCCACGCAGTTCGCCTGCCCTGTCCAAGTCGAGACGGGGTGTAGTCGTGTAGATTGGTGTACGCAGCGGTAGTGGGAGGTCTTTGAAGCCTGTGGCTGTCCTTAGAAACATGTATAGGTGTGGAGGAAATGGTTGGCGCAATTTGCTTAATTAGTTGCAGCTTTGTGCTGGTGGATATTTTGTGTGCTACTGGATGTCTTGTCTTGTGTGGACTGTTTACTGCTCTCAATGCTGTACCATGTGTGTGCCATGTACTCTGTTTCACCAGCGTTGCTGGTCTAAAACTCCTTAAAGTTTGTTTATCAAAAACAAAATTGTCCAAGTTATCACATGTCACAAAATCACCATTTACAAATAGGTAATGCATGTCAGTACGTCAGCCTTGAGCCCATCTAGTGACATATGTTTCTATCTTCAGTTCGCAAAATTGAGGTAGACTCCACAACAGAGGTCTAATAGAATACGAAACCTTTTGTTTCACCATCCATGTGTAGCATTCACACATTTGCATCAGTGACTAGGGGACACATGATTCAAAGCGCCCTAGGGACGTAACAGGCATTTGCTCCCGCTGTGTGGACCCCCAGTTCACTAAGAGGCCCCAGACACTTGTGCGCCCACCTTCTGTAATACTATTGACGCTGCTGCACGCATAGCAACAGTCATATCTTGAGTGGGCATTCCCTCATTTGCATGAGGGCGTAACTTCCCCTGCAAATGAGGGTATCACTTTGTCTCCGCACCAGCGCCATATTATACACATGGACGCAGAGGTAAACATGCCCTTATTGAAATTGTAATTGCATTTCTATGGGGCTTACTACCCCTGACGAGGTGTTGAACCGCTTTTCGGCAAGTAGCACGCTACTCCGGAACCCAAAATGGATTAGTGTTGAATTAGTATAGGGAAATATGAAATTAATTTGAGCGGTGGACATGTGAGTCTGTTAATTGGATTGAAAAAGGATAGTGGAGGGATAGAAGAGGGAAGGGTTTGCATTTATATAGCGCTTACTACCCCTGATGAGGCATCAGAGTGCTTTTTGGCAAGTAGCACGCTACTCCGGAACCCAAAAAGGATTAGTGGTACATTTGTATACGGAAATATGAAATTAATTTGAGCGGTGGGCATTACAATTTGGAGATCATACCAGCATGAAGAGGTTTGGGATGAGTAGAGGGGCTGGTGAAAAAGTCAGAGGGAATGATTTAGGAAGGCTTGTTTTGGAGATCTCAAGAGTAAAAGAGGTTTGAGATGATGCAAGGGGTAGAGGAGGGAAGAATCTAGAAAGGGTTATTTTGGGGGTCATAGTAGTAGAACAGGGTTTGGAATGGGTCAGAAACAGGAGGTAGAGGATATATTGGGAGAAGTATAGGGTGAGAAATAGGGAAGTGCATTGGAGAGAGTAGTAGAATGACGTTTGGGATGAGTCAGGGAGTGGAAGTACAGGATATATTGAGAGAGATAGGGTGAAATATAGGGTAGTGCTTTGGAGATGCTGAATTAGGAATAAAGTAATAAATATAAAGACACATAAGTACATGGAAGGTATCTATGTATAAGGGAGGTAAAATATCTAGATTTAAGTTGCATTTAATAAACTCAAACTTTCAAATGTTGCTGCACTGTACGCTAAATTATTTGTTTTTATAATATATATTTTTTAATTCAATAGTGAAGCAATTGTAGATGAATAGTTATGATAAAAATTTACTAATTTATGCAGTGACCTCTATACATTTCAAATATGGAATAATATAGCCATACGTAATATGTACATTTGTTAATCAGAACGAATGAATATCTATATATTTATTAAAAATGATTATACACATTTCTACAATGGAATACTCATATCTATTTACACCCATATATATTCCACATAAATGCTTATACACAGGTATATGCTATATATTTACGTTTGAGTATGATGGTTATGTGGGGAAAAGCCAACTCTAGTTTGGCTGCTTGAACAGAGAAGGATGTGCCACATATGTTTTTATTTCTTTTATGGTGGGATTTTGAGGAGAGCTGACAATCTAGTGCGGAGGTTCCTTTGTTGAATGTATTTGGTGATTTAATTCCTGATGAAGAGCAGTCTTGTTCCATGTATCGCTTTGTGGGTGATACAAAGCAGCTTGAATGAGGATCTTCTGGCAACCAGTAAACAATGTAGGGCCTTCAAGGCAGTGGAAATGTGGGCTTGTGGCTTTATATCTAAGAGGAGTCTGGCAGCAGAATTCTGAATCAGTTGTAGTCTTTTCATAGTTGTTAAAGATGATCTGTGGTAGAGGCTATTGGCGGAATCGAGTTTAGACAGAACAAGAGAAATAGTAGCCTGGACCTTGTATGGAAATTTCAGGTGGGGTATGATTCATCGCATAGTTTTTATAATAATGACGCTGGATCTTGCTATTTTGTCCCCTTGGGCATTTATTGATAGCTTGGAGTCCATGGTAATTCTGAGGTTTCTTACTTACTTAAATATTTAGGCGGTGTTCGCAGATCGTCAGGCTAGGCGGTAAGTTGGTCATAATTTTTCCAATCACCACATGTGTGTATATCCGTTTTGGAAGCATTCAATTTGAGATAGATCCAGGTCATCCACTGATCAACGGCTCGGAGGCAATTGAAAGTTTGTGATAGTGTACCTCCTAATGCCGGCCCTTTATAGGCAGAAAAGGGTGTCCCATGGACCCCTCCAAGACATCTTCATTGGCAGATGAAATCACTCACTGCACCTGCCTGGAGGGGGATCGCTGACCCCTCTTTAAAGCGCAAACGTCATGCCTGTGAGGAATATGCAGTTAGAGTATCCACCAAAAACAGCATTACTGAAGGTAAGTGGCTTATTCAATGGAATCTGTTCCCCTCCCCCCAAGCAACAACAGCACATCTTAAAACACTTGTAATAGAGTACAGAAAGTCTTTATTGTTCCCTAAATTACATGGTGCGACCCCATCACGGACCAACGGCTCACCCACTTATCCGACCTCCCAACCTAATGTGTACAAAACAAGTATCAATACAGCAGAGTCCTTTGATGACAGTGTGCAACAAACAGTGAGCTTAGTTAGTCTCCCTACCACTGCCATCTGGAAAAGGGCCCATGGCTAGATATGTCACCCCTAGCATAGTTAAAAAAGAACAAAGAAAGTGGGTAAGGGAAGCAAACCAAAGAGGTGGCCATCCATCCTGACATTTTGCGGCCTAGTCAACATTGCCCTCAAACAGCAACTACCCTTCAGAAGTACCAGCCAATGACAAAACACATATCACTTTACAACATGACTACAAACATAGTTACCCAACACAGAACGCATCTCCACCACAGTCACTTCTAATCTCTCTGTTAAGAGGGCAACAGTGTTCCAACCAACTTCGCTTACTGTAAACATGCTCGCTGACTGAGTGCTGGCCTCACTATATGTCCCATGTCAATCTCACTCCTGAGAGTACCCACCGAACATGTACCAGGAGTCAGGACTCTTTTTGGGGCCTCTCCAAATCATCCAACCAGTGTCACCCAGTCTTAGGAGAATTTTAGGACTGTTTGTTTGGATCAGCAGTAGTTATTTGAGATTTTTTTCTCCACCCACAGACAGACCCTCGTAAATGATTGTTAGACTCTCATGATGTATTGTGTGACAACACAGCGATTGCTAAAGAATTGTGTCTGTCTTCAAAGTTTAGGAATATGCCAGTTAGAGGATGGAAGAGATCCCATCAGTGGGGTTGGGGAAGCGGGTGACAATGGTCTGTATGTAACCTGCATGAAAACAGATCTGACAACCCATTGGGGTACAGTATCTCTGTAATGCAAATTTCCAGGAAAACTTCTACTTAGAGACCCTACACTCTCAGGAATACAAATAAATTCTATATTATTTCATGACATTCCCTGAGCGTTTTCCTTTATCTCTCTATCATCCTCTCTTTTCCTAGGCTTACCAACTTTTTGGAGGCATTGGAAAGCTGTCTGTGGTGGGAGGGGTGCACATCTTGCCATTCATAGCAAAGTGGACTCTCCTACAAAAAAAATGTAATCTCAGGAGATTTATTACACATCTTACAGTTCTTTTTTAATGCCTATAAATTACATTCTATTTATAGGCTCAATGCTGAACACTTCAGAGGGGTACTCCTTTGTATAGAATGCAAAGTGTCAAGAAGTTGGTATATTTTTTCTGCCAATTTCTCCTTTTCACATTATGGTTTCTCCTTGACTGGTGAGGCTCATGACTTCACTGGATGTTTCATGTCCTCTCACATTTCTCCCACTCCTTGTATTACACATGTGCTGAGGAAGTCATATTTCAATTAAGCTGATGTGTTCTTCATTGCTTTAAACTTGATGATTAGAACAAGGTACATGGACGTACTCGCGTTCGGTGCCACTAGACTCTCCACTCAGTTCACAATTACTTTATTCGATTAACACAAATTAATCATAAAAGTTCATATGTACATCACATATTTATACTTCCCCTCAATAAGGATCTCCTATTCCGGTGAGAAAGGACAATTGCGGAAAGTAGGATCTGCTTCTTATGGTTACCCCCACTTTTTTCTTGATGTGATGCTGTTTTTGACTAGTCTGACTGAGATCCTACTAATCCAGACCACAGTCTATCTGCTTTCTCCTTAAACTGTTGTGTTATGTACTTAGGCACACCCCAGATTGGATACTCGGGTACCCTTGTCAGTCCCTAGTACATGTTACCCATGAACCCAGGGTATAGGTGATAGAGCGCGCAGGTCACCCAACCAACAATTTTACCATACACACATCGGGCCCATAAACTTCAATTTATCATATACATTAATCAGGTGACCTTGCACTCTACTACCAGTAACCCTGGTTCCTTCCTATTTATTTCTACTGTACCCGACTTACCAATCCACCGTTACGGGTACCTATCATCACAATGGATCAGGGAGCTAGCTGTAAAAGAAAGGCAGGCAATCAAAATACCAACTTTTATATTTCTTTGTATTCATCAAATAACCACAAACTCGAGAAGTTTTAAAAGCTTTATCTAGATTTCAGATTCAGCAAGCATACAGTTTATAACTAATAGGCAATCAATGATCAAGATAATGAAAAGCACATAACCATATATAAAATAACTCAGGGCAATCATTTATGAGTCTAAAGGAAGATAAGAACAGTGAACCTGCTAATTATACTTTTCAGGGATGGAACTTGAGAGTGTATAACTATAGATGGGGCAATCTTAGGCTCAAACTAGAATTTCACTACTGGGAAAATACTTCAAAGGTTGGATGAAGAGTTTGGAAATCCTATACATCTATAGGAAGGGGAAAAAAGGAACAAGCTATAGTTCTAGCAACATTTCTTCAAATCAGTTTGCAGGAGAAAATTATAAACCACATCTATATGTTATAAACAGTATGGAGAAATGTGCATAAAGGAAGGGTAACATAGGAACATGCTAAGAAATTAATGTATGACTTTTTATATAGTAGATTGCGAAAAGCATGGAAAATTAACATATGCAAAGATATGTCTTTATTGAAGCAAAGACAGAAAAAAATAGAAGGTGCAGAATAGTCTTTTTAGCACTATAATTACCTGGACTGGTGTGTGAAGACCAACCCTGGCCACGGGTCAGTTAAGGACAGGATAAACCCCAAGGAAGGACAGTCATCAACAGGACAGCAGGTGCAGAATGGATACCCTAGGACAGGACAGGAAACCCAGATTAGGATCAGGATCGGACCACCAAGGAACGACCAGCACCCGCAGTTCGGAAGCAACGCCTGCGCTCTACCCTCTCTGCAGCTATCAGCCAGAACCCCGATTGGGTTAGCGAATTCCCCAGCAAAGTGCTCCGCCAGCACTCAAGGTTTAGTAAAACCTCTTCAGTCTATGGTATATTTCGGACAGAGTGCTCCGCAGCCCTCTGTATCAGTCACCTATTGAGTGCGTTGGGTCAGTGACAGGTCAGCTATTCGGACAAGTCGGACAATTTCTCTAGCTAAACCTAGGCTAGTTATACTGTTTTCGGGTCAGTGTACCACCCCCCAAATGTTGCAAGTGTCAGAATCCCCAATTTCGATTGGTCCCCAAGTAGGATAGGTCAACACACCAATCACATTTGATTTCTACAAGCCTAGTTTTGCATTCTCTGGGACCGCCTACTGATTTTGGGGTTCCCATGACCTATTCTACAGAATACAATGGAAAACATTACAAATGTTGCGAATGCAGAACATTTCAGCTTCTTCGGCTGGGTGAAGGTGCATCTTCCCAGGCACGTTTTGGCCGCGACCTCTGGTTGGCAGCCATTCAATGTCACCGGCGGAAGGCTGTCATGCGCAGAACAGCATTTCAATATGGATTCTCGAGTGTCCCATCAGACCCTTAATATCGCGGTACATGAAAAGTACGCGAAAACAAATTAAAACATAGAAATAAATTAATTCACTGTATACCATGAATAGCTACTCTATCCCCCTTACTTTATAATATCTATAGCGTGAGAGATTAGTGCAAACAGACAATAACATGAAAACATCAGCCCAAGCTTCACCATGTGAGGACACAAACAGCCATCTTAAAAGCAAGTGCGCAAGCGCAAAGTTTCCCACCAGAACTGCAAGTACGTCACGTCACGTGAGTGTGACTAACGCATGCGCAGAAAGAAACCCGCCAAGCAGCGGCCATTTTTAGTTACGAGCGTTTTAATTGAGTTAGTAAACACATAGGCAAGCGTCACTAGGACACCCCAAATGTCAGAATAAAGGAAATTAGTAAGACAAACTGGTTGAATTACATTGTTACAAGTTATTCGAGGTTCATGAATCCAAGCAAGTCGCGTAATATGCGAATCCTTGCTCCATCAATCCCCTCTTTGATGATATTTACTATCATCACAAACTAATGGAATCAGATGCCAACTTTTTCACACTTTGTTCATTTCAATCTCTTCCAACATTCGATTAAGTTTTTCCTTAACGTCTTTGTTAGGGTGAGAGTTTTTCACCCTTTTGTAAATCTGATTATTCAGTTCCTCCAATTCAAGTTCATCCACACTCCTTTTCACACCTCTCTTATTCACAGTGTATTTCTTTTGGTGTTTGCGACATTTGCAACAGATAAATATAAGGAATATGATGAAACCTATTATGGCAATTGGCATCAGTACTTTAAACAACAAACCTCTACCTAATTGTGCAGCCCAATGACCTACAGCAGAGAGACCATCAGTAAGTCTTTTCCAGGCACTGTCAACCTCCAGTGGTTTAAGTTCTTTTTCCAAATTTGTAATGTTCCTTACATACCTTTGAATTCCTACACTTTTGTCAGGTATGTAAGTGCAACAATGTTGCGCTTTCAACATTCGGCAGACTCCGCCCTCTTTTGCCAATAGAGTATCAAGGGCAAGTCTGTTCTGTAAAACCATTGATCTGATCGCAACCATTTCGGTATTGACCATCAGGAAACCTCCAGCAGTGTCGGTAGATAACCGATCTACTACTGTAGACAATTTGCAAAGTTTGTTCGAGTTCAGAATCACTCCCACTGCAGGTATTATTGCGCTAAAAATATCTCCTACGATCTCTCCAGCAGTCTCTCTTCTATTGCGTACTAATTTGTTAGTTTCTTCATTGCTTCCAGTGATTTTCCCCACATGGTATATCTTCGGAAAGACAATACCAAAGTAGCAACTCCCGTACCAATGGTCGGGCAATTTGAAGTAAGCTTTGTTCCCACAAATAAAATAAATTCCAGGAAACACAGGCTCTGTCCCATCTTTGAAACCCCAACCTCCAATTACCTTGTAATTATGCTCACATTCACTGGAACCGATGAAAACATTGTTATAATAACTAGTCATTTCCCTTTTAAGACAGAGTTTCCCCTTCTTTTCGAAGTCAAGGAGCATAGCAGCAGTAGCTCCACCATTTGAGGTGCTCCCTATACTTTCTGCCCATTTAGGAATTTTATGGTTCCTGTCTTTGGCTTTCTTTTGAAAACTCTATCTTCTTTTCTCTACCATGTCCAGAAACTCCCTTTCCTTTTCATGTAAAGAACAGGTCAGGTTATTTTTATGTGCATCATCTATATTAATTTTTACTACAGTTAGAAAATAATCACTCATGAACTTAGCTACGTCTCTAGTCGTCTGAACAGGGTTCAGGTTTCTTCGAACAGGAAGTTCAGAAAATGTCACGTCATAGTTTGAATAGTAATACTGTAAAGGTCCTCTTTTGTAGAATAAGCTAGTCAGTATGCTACAGGAAATTCCATAGGTTAAGGGCAAGTGATGATAAGTCACGCCTTCAGCTACAGAAGTAGGTAGCTTCATGCAGACATAACAGTCGTCTATTTCCATGGTCTCTGTATAATGCAATAATAGGTTTGCGAAAACGTTTAAATGATTCGTGTTCTTAATCTTGTTAAAGTGTAATGCTTCCTCATCTGGTGCTTCTAAATTTAACTGTCTCCGTTTCAGGCTCAGTGGTTTGTCCAACGTGTCTACTCTTCGTGGTGTAATCTTAGTGAGTGTTTCTACAGTGTCGTCAGGTAAGTTATTATTCGGGTACAAACTTGGGTTTTTACTCATCAAAGAAGGAACGGTTATAGTTAGTCCTATCCAAAGGATCAGTACTATTGCTACACTACATAAACATACTTGGCAGCATGTTTTACAACCACTACGTCTAGGTCTTCCATTCAAACTTGAATCAGACATTTTCGCTTAGAAGAAGTTCTCAACCCCTCTTTGTATCTTTGCACAGGTAGCTTACACTGAGCAACTTCAGGTTGGTTCGTCTTCTTCAGCAGACTGATCAGCTGTCTGTTCTTCGTCACTTTCGTCAGTTATATCAAGATCTTCAAATTCTTCCAATATCAAATAAGTCCATTCAGGATCTTGGTATTTTTCGTTCAGTCTTTTTATTCGATCACTTCTTCTTTTGGAGCTTTCTCCAGCTTGCTCTGCTATACGGGAACTTTTTCTTCTTTGCTCAAGTTTTTCTTCTACTGTTTTTAGTCTCAGTCTCAGTCTCTTAATAAATCTTGGTTCGTTATTTTTCTTTTTCTTGAGTCTTTTAGCTGGCACTGTTGTTTGGCTTTCTTCTGACACTCTTTTATTTTCGTTTGTTTGTGGCACTTCTGCTTCTGCTTCTGCTTCTTCCCTTCCTGTCTGACTAGTCCCAGGTCTTATATCTAATTCTTCTGCCTGGTTACTAATCTGGCCTTGTTCAGGTGTATACTGGATTTGGCTTTTGGGCGTTTCAATTTCTGTGTCCTGAACACGTTCGTCTATTTCTATCTGATCCTGTTCAAGCACTTCGAACCTTTTGTTTTCTTCCACTTGAACCTTCGCCCTAATCTCTACCTGTCCCTTTTCAATCTCAGGAGTTCTTGGAGGTGTGTCGATTACTTGTTCTGTCCCTATCTGATCTTCTTCTCCTTCAGATTTGACATGGATTTCGATAATCTGGTTGTCTTCTCCTATTCCTGTCTCTTCCTCACTATTCCACTCTTTGTCTGCGTAGGTTTGACTTCTTGTTCTGATTGGGTCATCAGTCAGGTCGATTATGGGTATCCACTCATTTTGACTGGTGCTCGGTTGTTCGTCATCAGCTACTTCAGGACCAACGTCTGGAGACCCCTCAGCTGGACAACCTTCAGCGTCAGTTTTCTCGTCTCTGATCACCTTCTTGGTATGGCTGGCATGGATCCACTTTGGAACGCCGGCACACTTCACCGCTGTCGTGGTCACCAGTATCACTTGGCGTTGTCTTCCCCACTTCGGTGCAAGGCAATTTGAACGAGTATGCTTCTTGAGTACAACCCAATCGCCTGGAACCAATTTATGGACTGGAGTTGTTGGACTGGCGACGGCGTCTTCCCCAATCTGGCGAGAGATAGAACGCACTTGGTCACCCAGTTGCTTGCAGTATTCAAGTACCAAATCATCAGAAATGCTTATCAGTTTGTATCCTGGTACCCATGCTTGTCTCATCACTCTTCCCATCAGGATTTCATGGGGGCTCAGGCCTGTTTTTCGGTCTGGAATACTTTGGATTCCCATCAGAACAAGAGGTAAAGCCTCTATCCAGTTCATGCCAGTAGATTCACACATCTTCCCTAATCTTGACTTGATAGTGCCATTTACTTGTTCCACTACTCCAGAAGCCTCTGGACGATATGCACAGTGCAGCTTTTGTGTAATCTTGAATGCTTTACAGAGCTGACCGATTACCTCATTTTGGAAATGCCCACCTCTATCTGATTCAA
This sequence comes from Lissotriton helveticus, assembly GCF_964261635.1. Classification (NCBI taxonomy): domain Eukaryota; kingdom Metazoa; phylum Chordata; class Amphibia; order Caudata; family Salamandridae; genus Lissotriton; species Lissotriton helveticus. Next base: position 597,957,657 of record NC_136071.1, on the reverse strand, counting down.
TTGTGACTGGAACCTCGTACCTAGGTATTCGTTCTCGTAGTAATAACTTGGCTACAGTCATGGCGTCATTCTTTTTGGCTGGGTAAGCTTCCACCCATTTTGAAAATAGGCAGACAATGACACGTATCTCATTCCTTTACAAAGGGGCAACTGAATGAAGTCTATCTGTAATCTTACAAAAGGACCTCCCGATTTCCCAATTTTTCCCAATTCAACTACTGTTCCTTTCCCAGCGTTGAACTGCTGACATGTCAAGCACCTCTGGCAGAGTGACTCTGCTACTTTCCTGAACTTCGGGTTGTACCATGTTTGTTGGAAAACTCAAACCACGGCATCCCTACCAACGTGTGAATCTCCATGTATCAGTCTGGCCATAGAAGCAAGCAGACGTCTAGGCAACACAGGCATACCATTAGGGCCCACAATGATACCATCCTCACTTCTCTGTCGACAACCAAGTTTCCTCAATTTTTCTTTTTCCTTTGGTGTCACAGCATGCTGCCAATCTCTCAATTCCTCCCATGTAGGCACATCCTCAAACACCATAAGTTGGCAGCTGTTTCCATATCCCCCCAATTTGATATTTACAGACATTCGATGTCTGGGACAATGTTGGGCCACTTCGTCAGCATATCGATTTCCTACTGTCACATGATCAGTGCCAGATTTGTGAGCAGCACACCTGACCACTGCCAATTCTTTTGGTAACTGGATTGCATCCAGTAATTCTTGTACAACTTTTCCATTTCTGATAGGAGTACCTGAAGAAGTCAGAAACTCTCTTTGTAGCCACAATTGGCCGAAGTCATGCACAACCCCATAACAGTACTGACTGTCAGTATATACTGTTATTCTTTTATTTTTCCCAATTTTACAGGCTCTTGTCAATGCAACCAATTCGGCTACTTGTGCAGACTTCACTCCAAATAAACAGGATGCTTCTACGGTGCGTTTTACCGTGACTACAGCATAAGCAGCACTTAGGCCTACAAGTTCGTGTCTCAGACATGAGCCATCCACAAATAGCTCACTATCTTCTACAGGCAGGGGCATTTCCTTGATATCTGGGCGTGGTTTAGTTCTGAACTCTGTCAGGTCAATGCAGTCATGTTCGACCTCTCCCTTAGCTTCGGCAATTATTGAGTCTGGTAATAAGGTAGCTGGATTCAGTATGTTACACCGAGTAATGGCTACATTTGCAGCACCTACGAGAATCCTCTCATACTTAGTCAGCCGACTAGGGGTGAGATACTGAGTTTTAGTTCTTGTCAGCAAGATTACAACTGCATGTGGAACATACACAGTTACAGGATGTCCCATAACAATGGATTCACTCTGTTCTAGGCTCATGCAAGTTGCAGCTACTGCTTTCAGACATCCGGGTAATCCAGCAGCCACTGGATCCAGAGTAGCAGAAAAATATGCCACTGGACGTCTAGTCAAACCATGGGCTTGGGTTAGGACTGACAATGCACAATTGTCTCGTGTGTCACAAAACAGTGAAAATTCCTTAGAATAATCAGGCATTCCCAAAGCAGGGGCTGTACACAGGCATTCTCGTAATTTCGTGAATGCTGTCAAGCTTTCCTCATCCCATTCCACTGGGTCCTTTGCTCCTTTCTTGGTCATCTTTATCAAAGGCTTTGCTAGGACTGCAAATCCCACAATCCATTGCCTGCAGTAACCTACGACTCCAAGGAACATTCTGACTTCTTTCTGAGTATTGGGTAACTGCATGTTCCGAATTATCCTGATTCTTTCTGAAGTAACTTTTCTGATACCTTTTTCTATCTGGTGCCCCAGATATTTTACTGACTTAGTACAGAATTGCAGTTTGTCAGGCGATACCTTGTGTCCCCCTTCACCTAAGTGGTTTAGTAAGGCAATGGTGTCAACAACACAGTCTTTCTGACTCTTAGACGCCACCAAGAGGTCGTCTATATATTGCACCAAAACAGATTTTCCAGGTAAGACTAAAGATTCAAGGCACTTTTTCAGAATCGGATTAAAGATAGAAGGGCTTTCTGTATACCCTTGAGGGACGCGATTCCAAACAAACACATGACTGTCGAATGCAAATGAGAAAAGAAATTTGCTGTCTGGATGCAATGGGATTGAAAAGAATGCATGACATAGGTCAATCACAGTGAACCACTCAGCATCCCAGGGAATCTGATACAGGATCACTGCTGGGTTCGGAACAATAGGAAAGCAAGGGACAACAATTTGGTTTACCTTTCTCAGGTCCTGCACTACCCTGTACTTGCCACTAGGTTTCTTGATTCCAATTATGGGTGAGTTACATGGGCTACTCATCACTTCTTGTATGATGTTCGCTTCTAGCAATCTTTTTATTTCAATGGCAACTCCTGCTCTCACTTCTGCGCTCATTTTGAATGGTTTGGTATTGGGGTAAACTGCATTTTCCTTCATGACTATTTTGATTGGGTCTACATTTGCCATCAAACCTACATCCTTTCCAGTAAAATCCCATACTTCTGGTTTCACTGTCTTTTGGAGTTCTTCAGGTAAGTCTTGTATTGTCAGTTGTTTAATTTCTGAGTCAGGTCTGATTAACATTAATTTGTATATGCCATCTTCGTCTGGGGTTTGAATTTCGACGCCCTTTGGTGTGCAAAAGATGGTACAGTTCATTTTACACAACAAATCACGTCCCAGTAAGTTTACAGGACTGGTATCACAAACTACAAATCTATGCATTTCTTTGAAATTCCCTATTGTGATCTCCATGGGCTCAGTAACTGGGGTACTAATCAATTGATTAGATACACCCACTACTTTGATTGCTTCTCCCGAGAGGGGTAGGTTTGGAACGTCTGCTGTTCTCACAGTAGAACGGGTAGCACCAGTGTCCAACAGTAAGGTGACATCATTGCCTTCAACCTTTCCTTCAATGTATGGCCCTGACTGGTCTACCGGCAAGGAGGCGCCAAGTACGCACTCCTCGTCCTCCCCTCTCAGGCCCCGTCAGTATTGATCGTCACAGAGAAAAGTATCATTCAACAAAAATTGCGAAGTTGCTGCATTTCTATCCTCGTTTCCTTCCCAGATCTCTATGTCATCACCCTGCGGTGTTTTTCCCTTATAATTCGGTTTAGGTGCACGGAGCAACTGACTTGCCTTTACCTGTGTCAGGTTCCACACGTTACTCCTCGGGGCTGCGTTGAACGTCCTTGCTCCACACCCCCGCGACCACCCCGCAGCCCGATAATAAGTATCACAGACCACCGGGATGATCCCGAGAGCGCGAGGAAGGAAGGGAACAGCGGGGAGGGAGATCTGTAAAGACAAGAACAAGAGGTTTAGGATTACACCCCTCCCTATCTTTAACAGGTGTTTAACACAACTACAACTGATCACCTAGTTCTTCATAACATTGCAATAACATACCTGTAAAGAAAAATACACATGCTTGATCTACAGGAGAGGGAGGTGAGGTCCTATCAATGGCGAGGAATGATTCTAAAGAACAAAAGAATGACTTTAGATATGGTAACAGTTGGCTACAGAACTCAAGCTAACCTTACACCACACCTACCACTTATCGTGTACCCTCTGTTGTATGCCATTCTTTCTTCGCATTCAGGTACCCCCCTTTTGTCTCTCCTGTATGATAATACAAAGCAAAACACAGGTTGTCTTCAAAAGTAACGATTATGTAAGGAATACTAGTTTCCTGTCACCTTCAAATCCAGGTGTACACTAGCATTCACTGTTCAAGTATTTACAATACAGTTCGTGTCTTTGCACCTCCGTATCCAAATAACTGTAAGGCTTGATCCAGGAAAACAGAAGGGGTTTTATGTCACCACATAAACCCCCAAGGTTAGGCATCCAATTCGCCTCACTAGATAAAATGTCACGTTTGAAAAGATAAACAAGAACAGGTTGGATCACTGTTTTCCCCGCTCGAGAAAGCAGCCGCTTTTCTCTCCAGGCAGCAGGGAAAACAAACACAGGTTTCGAAGTCACTCGATACACACACAGCTGTGCATGTATCACAAACGGGCTCACCCGCAGCCTCGCAGAGCGCGGGTCCGTGTGTCACCAGCCGGTGAACACACACACAGAAGGTTTACTCACGGTCACCTCGGATCAAACCAAAGCCTCTCCTTAACTTCACTCGAACGCGGCAAAATTATCGGCTCTGATCCTGCCGGGTTCCGGGTTTAAATGTCCGGATCTGCGCGTCTGACGTCACGCGCTATGTGCCCCATTGCCCTCTGGGGATTGTGGTTCGGCATTGTTTTGGGTGCCGTTTTACACGCATTGCGCGGACGGCGGCCCACATGATCGGGTTCCTGACAGTACATCCCCCCTCACAAGGGACGCCGATCCGGGGCCGGACGCTCCGGACAACGGCGATGGAACCAGGACACCAAACGGGGCGCATGGACAGACCCCGCGGGCTCCCAGGAGTTCTCCTCCGGCCCGTAGCCCTTCCAAGACAGCAGGTATTGCAACCTCCCCCGCACCCGTCTAGAATCCAACACCCTCAATACCTCGTATTCCTTATCCTGCTGAACCCACACAGGCACCGGGGGGCGATGAACAGGGGCTCTGGAGGGTTTCAAAAGGGACACATGGAATACTGGGTGTATCCGGAAATGCCTAGGTAACCTCAACTTCACCGCCACAGGATTGACGAGCTTCACCACCCGATAAGGACCAATGTATTTGGGGTTGAACACACTGTACCTCTTAAATGCAATATGTTTAGTGGACAACCATACCCGGTCCCCTTTCTTGTACTGTGGACAAGGTCTACGATGTTTATCAGCCTGTCTCTTATATTTCCCCTTGGCTAGTACAAGATTCTTGCGCGTCGCCAGAAGGATCTTACGAATGCGCAACAATCTTGCCTTGACATCTGGCAGCCGGACCTTTTCCCTCGGAAGGATCAAGGGAGTCACTCTAGGATGGTGTCCATAATTGCTGAAAAATGGGGCATGACCAGTGGAGGAATGTTGTGTGCTGTTGTAAGCTAGCTCCGCCACCCATAACCATTCCACCCAGGAATCAGAGTCCGCCTGAACATAGCAGCGAAGATATTGTTTTAGTGACTGATTAAGTCTCTCCGTTTGACCGTCCGTCTGGGGATGGTAACTGGTGGATAAGGACGAAGAGATATGTAACTCAGCACACCAAACCTTCCAAAAGCCCGCAGTGAATTGGGCCCCCCTGTCCGACACTATCACTTTCGGGAGTCCATGTAATCTCACTACGTGGGTTAGAAGCATATGTGCCAACTGACCCGCTGTAGGTACTTTATCACAGGCGATGAAATGGCCCATCTTAGTGAGGTAGTCCACCACCACTAAGATGGCTGTCTTCCCTTGGTCTGTAGGCAACCCGACAATGAAGTCAACTGACACGCTCTCCCAAGGCATTTCCGGAGTGGGTAAAGGCTGTAGAAACCCCTGGGTTTGTTGGCGAGTCGTTTTTACTCGTGCACATTGTTCACACTGCGTGCCCCAGAGCTTCAAATCCATGCGAATGGAGGGCCACCAGAATTGTCTCAGTGCTTTTTCCAATGTCTTCACATATCCCATGTGTCCTGCACTTGGTATTTCGTGACACCACTGGAATACCTTACGTTGCAAGGTTTTGGTAGGCACAAGCGCTTGTTTCCCTTTCATGGCTATTCCTTGCCTCATCTTCCATTCCGGATGATGCCGTAGCCAAGTTCTCCAGACGCAGGACTGGATCCCAGATCGTAAGGATTGGAGAAAGTCACAGGTTTGTGTGACACACACGACTTGTGCTGGGTCGATTATGGATCGGGTCGGAGTCAGGGTATGCAACGCCGGATGTTCTTGTCGAGTTAGTGCATCAGCTTTCTTGTTGTGCACTCCAGGGCGGTAGGTCACGATGAAGCGATACTCTTCGAAGAAGAGCATCCAGCGTAATTGTCTGGGCGTGAGATGTCGAGCGGCTCTTATGAATTGTAAATTGCGGTGATCCGTATAGACCGTTACTTGATGCACCGCTCCCAAGAGCCAATGCCTCCACTCCACGAAGGCGTCTCGGATAGCCAGAAGCTCCTTCTCGGCGATAGTGTAATTAATCTCCGCCGGACTGAGTTTTCGGGACATAAAGGCGATCGGGTGTAAAACGCCTGTATGTTCCTGTCTTTGCGAAAGAACCGCCCCCAAGGCCACTTCAGAGGCATCAGCTTCAACTATGAACGGCAAGTCGGGGTTTGCATGTTTGAGGATTGGAGCACTGATAAAGGCATCTTTCAGCCCATCCAACGCTTGCTGTGCTTCTTGGCACCAAACAAACGGAACGTTCTTCCGTGTTAGACGAGTCAAGGGGGCAACCAGGGCCGAAAACCCCCCAATGAACCTTCTATAAAAGTTTGCGAATCCCAGTAGGCATTGGATATCCTTGACCGTGCATGGACGAGGCCAATCCTTGATGGCTTGAACTTTTCTCTCCGCCATGATCTGGCCAGACGGCGTAAGCATCACTCCCAAAAACTCAACGGTGTTCACGTGAAATTCACATTTCGTGATCTTACAATAGAGATGATGTTTCATCAGGGCTTCCAGCACCAGGCTCACATGACGTTGATGTTCTCTCGTTGTGTTAGAGTATACCAAAATGTCGTCTATGTAGACGACTACAAAGAGATCCAAATACTCTCGCAACACTTCGTTCAGGAAATATTGAAACGCGGCTGGTGCGTTGCACAGCCCAAAGGGCATGACGAGATACTCAAAAAGCCCATACCGCGTCTTAAAGGCCGTTTTCCATTCGTCACCCCTTCTTATGCGAACCAGGTGGTACGCCCCTCTCAGATCCAGCTTGGTATAGATGACGGCTGCTCGAACTTGCTCCAGTAGAACAGGAATTAGGGGTAACGGATATTGGTTCTTCACCGTGACGGTGTTGAGCGCCCTGTAGTCGATGCAACACCTTTTGTCACCGTTTGCTTTCGGAATAAAAAACAACGGAGATGACGCTGGAGATCTCGAAGGACGTATGTACCCCAGAGCTAGGTATTTATCCAGATACGCTCTCAGGTAGTCATTCTCGGGTACAGTAGGGGCGTATAACCTGCCATTGGGTATTACCGCATCTGGAACCAGATCTATCCGGCAATCGAAGTCTCTGTGTGGTGGGAGAGCCTCTGCTTGTTCCTCGCTGAACACCTTGGCGTACGCGGCATAACATGACGGGAGTTCCACTTCTTTCTCTGCGGCAGTGGCTATATTGAACACCCTTGCCAAGGCCTGAGATGGACTCGCAGAGGATACAAAACAGTGTTCTTTGCAATATTCCGAAGTAAAAAGGACTGTCTTCGAAGTCCAATGGACTTGGGGTTCGTGTTTTTGTAGCCAGGGAAGCCCTAATATGATGCCGTATTGTGGGGCTTGGATAATGTTGAAGGAAATGGTTTCCTGATGCACACCCTTACAGACACACCTGATTTCTGTGGTGTGGTATTTAATGGGGCCGGCTATCAATTCGCTACCATCGACAGCATACACCGGTTCAGGCTGTTTCTTAGCTATAAGTTGGATACCCAGCCTTTCTGCTTCACGATAGTCCATAAAGCACCCCGTGGCCCCCGAATCCACCATTGCCTTTACATCTTGTTCTCCTGAATCCAACAACATCACCATTGGAAGGAACACATGTGTCTTTTCTTGTTCGCAACTTGCTGTGACTGAAGGGATGACAATTGGGCTTGAGGGTTCCCCTTCTTCCACTCTCAAGCGTTGTAGTTTTCCGTCTTCTTCTCGACGGTCCCAGCTGCTGTTTGCCCAGCCCTGATTCTTCCTGTCTTTGGCTTTACCGGACACTCCCGTAGGTAGTGTCCCTTCTTTCCGCAGTACAAACATAGCCCGTTCTTCCTCCGGTGTTCCTTCTCGCTAAATGTCAACGAGGCTCGGACTGCCTCGATTTCCATGGCGTCCTGTGCTGAAGTGGGCTTCTCGCTGCCCCCTCCACTCTTTTCGTGACCCATGATGATCGGCTCTTTCTTACGCACTTGTCCTTTGCGTTCCCGAATCCTGTGATCAAGCCGGAGAGCAAGTTCAATAAGCGCCGAACAAGTTCGGGGTTGAGGGTCTATGTGTGCCAGTACGTCTTTCATCTCATCGTTGAGTCCTTGGTAAAACAACGCAGATTGCTTGACCTCCGGCCAATCCGTCTCTGCCACAAGACGACGAAAGTTGTTGAGGTAAGAAACCAAGTCAGTCGTGCCTTGTTTGAGCACCAACAACTCACGGTCTGCTGAGAAGGTTTCTGCTCTGCGATCAAATGTTTTCTCGAATTCCACCCTGAACTCGTCCCAATCATATAATAAAGGGTCGTCTCTCCTAACTACAGGAACTGCCCATTGTGCTGCCTCCCCACCCAGATAAGAAATCAAAAAGGCCACTCGGGCCTGGTTTGTGGCAAACATTTTGGGCTTATACATGAAGTGCAGAAGTACTTGCGTCATAAACACTTGCACCTTCTTGTTATCCCCATAGAACCTTTCCGGTGGTGCAAGCGGGATTTGTGTGGGCATTTCTACTACTAGGGAGGATGGTGCGGTGTTGCTAGCCCCTGCATCGAATGGATTCCCTTGAATCCGATCCATCCGGGCTCTAAGTTGAGCGTTTTCGGTTCTAGAAGCAGCGACCTCTCTATTGGAGGCCGCTAGTTCTGTTTGTACCAAAGCCAAGGCGGCCATAACATCGTCAAGTGAAGCCATTATCGTTCAATGCAGCCAAGAGGAGGACAGTAATCGTGGGCCGATAATTCTGTCAGGTTCCACACGTTACTCCTCGGGGCTGCGTTGAACGTCCTTGCTCCACACCCCCGCGACCACCCCGCAGCCCGATAATAAGTATCACAGACCACCGGGATGATCCCGAGAGCGCGGGGAAGGAAGGGAACAGCGGGGAGGGAGATCTGTAAAGACAAGAACAAGAGGTTTAGGATTACACCCCTCCCTATCTTTAACAGGTGTTTAACACAACTACAACTGATCACCTAGTTCTTCATAACATTGCAATAACATACCTGTAAAGAAAAATACACATGCTTGATCTACAGGAGAGGGAGGTGAGGTCCTATCAATGGCGAGGAATGATTCTAAAGAACAAAAGAATGACTTTAGATATGGTAACAGTTGGCTACAGAACTCAAGCTAACCTTACACCACACCTACCACTTATCGTGTACCCTCTGTTGTATGCCATTCTTTCTTCGCATTCAGGTACCCCCCTTTTGTCTCTCCTGTATGATAATACAAAGCAAAACACAGGTTGTCTTCAAAAGTAACGATTATGTAAGGAATACTAGTTTCCTGTCACCTTCAAATCCAGGTGTACACTAGCATTCACTGTTCAAGTATTTACAATACAGTTCGTGTCTTTGCACCTCCGTATCCAAATAACTGTAAGGCTTGATCCAGGAAAACAGAAGGGGTTTTATGTCACCACATAAACCCCCAAGGTTAGGCATCCAATTCGCCTCACTAGATAAAATGTCACGTTTGAAAAGATAAACAAGAACAGGTTGGATCACTGTTTTCCCCGCTCGAGAAAGCAGCCGCTTTTCTCTCCAGGCAGCAGGGAAAACAAACACAGGTTTCGAAGTCACTCGATACACACACAGCTGTGCATGTATCACAAACGGGCTCACCCGCAGCCTCGCAGAGCGCGGGTCCGTGTGTCACCAGCCGGTGAACACACACACAGAAGGTTTACTCACGGTCACCTCGGATCAAACCAAAGCCTCTCCTTAACTTCACTCGAACGCGGCAAAATTATCGGCTCTGATCCTGCCGGGTTCCGGGTTTAAATGTCCGGATCTGCGCGTCTGACGTCACGCGCTATGTGCCCCATTGCCCTCTGGGGATTGTGGTTCGGCATTGTTTTGGGTGCCGTTTTACACGCATTGCGCGGACGGCGGCCCACATGATCGGGTTCCTGACAACCTGTTGCTGGGTCTTTCTTGGCCTTTCATTCTGCGTCTGTGGATTTAAATCAGGGGTTTGAGGGTTATTATGCTGTGCATATGGACACTCGTCTCTCCAGTGTCCTATTTCTCCACACTGGTGACAGGGAAATTTCTTTTTGGCTTCCTCTCGACTCATTTTCACTCTGGGCTTCCCTCCACCCCCTGAACCTTGATTTTGGGAATTTTTATTCATTTTACCTAATTGTTTTTCCTGCTGTTCCACTAGTTTTACTTGTGCCCACATAACCTTTTCCTTCAGAGCCTTTCGCTTATCAGCCATCTCGTCTTCACAGTACTTTGCGTACCGTAAGACCTCATCCATTTTCTTAGACTGCCAGCAGATTTTATTGTCTTTGATCCACTGGCAAATTTCAGGTCTTAAACCGTTTACAAACCTGTAAATGAAGTGGGTCATATCCTTCATCTCGATGTTATCTATACCACTGTACGTTTTAAACACCTGTAATAGTCTTTCATAGAAGGAGTGCACAGTCTCATCCCTTTCCTGCGTGGTTCTATCTATCTTGGTCCAATCAGTTTCCTTTGCAGGCACCTTTTTCTTTAAGTGTAACATGACCTGGTCGTATTTTCTCATCACCTCATCAGAGGGAGCACCTGTAGCAGGGTCCCTTTGTATTCTTTATTAGGCCAATCAACGGCAATCTTACACTCAGTCCATAAATCCACAGGAACCACTATGTCGAAAAACCCATCCAGGTCTTTCCATAGGCATTTTTGCACCTTTACAAACCTTTCCACCTGCCTGTACCAGTCCACCGGCTTTTCTCGCAATTTTGGAAAGTCATTGGTAAAGGACACACTATCCTGTCTGGACCATGGAACGTGCACGTATTTTCCACCTGGCACTTCACGCATAGGATATAACTACTCTGGCTTGTCAGCTTCCTTTAGAACGAACTCAGAAGACGTATGTTTGGATCTAACCTCATCCTTTTTCTTCGCCCACCTGGCTTTCCATTTTTCTAATTCTCCCCATTTCTGCAACACGTTCAACAATTCCTTGATCTGAACCTTCTTTCCTGACACATTCATATTCTCCAGATCTTTGTCTGAGAATTCTGCTCTGTAGGGTTTCTGTAATGGCTTTGATTTGGAAATATCTATTCCCATACTAGCTGCGGTGTCTGTTAATTTCTCATGGAGCACTCTGGTATTACGGGTAAGACTCTTGCAGATGAACAGCAGCTCTTCCTCAGAATAGGTATTTAATCTGTCCAACCCCACGTTTCCTGCCATCAGTTCTTCCATTTCTATTCTCAGTTTGTAGATATCTAAAGGTTTTGACTGAGGAGTTTGTCTTTCTAATTCTCGACTCCATCTCTCAATTTCTTCAGGACTCACGACTGTGACACTTTTAGTACCTGAGGTCGATTCCATTTGAATTTCTCCTGTATTAAAAGGATTATGCCTTTTCTGTGAACTCCTTCCGAGTTCCCTGATCGGTAAATCCATTAGAGAGACCTCAGATTCACATTCACTCGCCTGATCATCTACAATTAAGGGCTCTTTTCTCGGCTGTACTATAGCTGGGGTAATAACTGGAGCCTTTGGACTCCCTTGTCTATCCCCATACAATGGAAGTTCAAGTTCAAGTTCAGTAATTTGTATAGCGCGCTACTCACCCAGAGGGTCTCAAGGCGCTTGAGTGAGGGTGGGTGCATTATTTATCGAATAGCCAGGTTTTAAGCTGCTTTCTGAAGGAGAGGTGGTTCTGTGTGAGGCGGAGGTGAGTGGGGAGAGAATTCCAGGTCTTGGCCGCTAAGTAGGAGAAGGATCTTCCTCCCATGGTGGATCTGTTGATGCGCGGGATTGTGGCGAGGGCTTGACTGGATGAACGTAGAAGGCGGTGGGTGTGTAGAATGATAGTCGTTTGTTGAGGCATTCGGGTCCTAGGTTGTAGAGGGCCTTGTGTGCGTGGGTGAGGAGACGGAACGTTATTCTCTTGTTGACGGGAAGCCAGTGGAGATCTTTCAGATGACCGGAAATGTGAGCTTGACGGGGGATGTCCAGTGTGAGTCTGGCTGAGGCGTTTTGGATGCGTTGGAGTTTTTTTTGTAGTTTGGCTGTGGTTCCGGCGTAGAGGGTGTTTCCATAATCTAGACGGCTAGTGACTAGTGCGTGGGTGACTGTCTTTCTTGTTTCGGTGGGGATCCAGTGGAAGGTTTTTTTGAGCATGCGTAGGATGTTGAAGCATGATGATGAGACGGCGTTGACTTGTCTGGTCATCGATAGGGAGGAGTCTAGGATGAAGCCCAGGTTACGTGCGTGATCTGTAGGTGTGGGTGCTGTGCCCAGAGCCGGTGGCCACCATGAGTCGTCCCATGCAGTGGGGGATGATCCTAAGATGAGGACTTCAGTTTTGTCCGAGTTTAGTTTTAAACGACTGTTCTTCATCCATTCGGCTACTTCTTTCATTCCTTCGTGTAGATTGGTTTTGGCGGTGTCAGGGTCTTTGGTGAGGGAGAGGATCAGCTGGGTGTCGTCAGCGTAGGAGATGATGTTGAGGTTGTGTTGGCGCGAGATGGATGCGAGGGGGCTCATGTACACGTTGAAGAGGGTGGGACTGAGTGATGATCCTTGTGGTACGCCGCAGATGACTTCGGTTGCCTCTGATTTGAATGGAGGGAGGCGGACTCTCTGGGTTCTTCCGGCGAGGAACGAGATGATCCAGTCCAAAGCTTTTCCTTGTATTCCGACGTTGCTGAGGCGTTGAATGAGGGTGCTATGACAGACTGTGTCGAAGGCGGCGGAGAGGTCAAGTAGGATGAGGGCAACTGTTTCTCTGTTGTCCAGTAGCGTTCGGATGTCGTCTGTAGCAGCGATGAGGGCGGTTTCGGTGCTGTGTTTGGCTCTGAAGCCTGACTGTGAGGGGTCGAGGGAATTGTTGGATTCAAGGAAGGCGGCGAGGTGACTGTTGACGGCTTTCCGATGACTTTGGCCGGGAAGGGGAGGAGTGAGATGGGGCGGTAGTTCTTAAGTTCAGAGGGGTCCGCTGTGGGTTTATTCAGAAGGGCGCTGAGTTCGGCATGTTTCCAGCTTTCTGGGAAGGTAGCGGAGTTGAAGGAGCAGTTGATGACATCGCAAAGATGGGGTGCGATGATGGAGTCTGCTTTGTTGAAAATGTGGTGGGGGCATGGATCGGTTGGCGATCCTGAGTGGATGGAGTTCATCAGGTGGATGGTGTCTTCAGTCGTGATTGGGTTCCAAGCGCAAAGGTTGTGAGAGTGCTGTTTTTGTTCGGAGGTGGGTGGAGTGGGTTGTTTTTCGGACAGGTTTCCAAAGCTGTTATGAATGTCGGCGATTTTGTTGTGGAAGAAAGAAGATAGGGAGTTGCAGAGGTCTTGGGAGGAAGTGATGTCGTTGGTGCCGGCGGTGGGGTTGGTAAATTCTCTAACGATGTTGAATAATTATTTGCTGTTGTGGGTGTTGTTGTCGAGTCGATCCTTGAATGCTGATTTCTTGGTGGAGCGAATCAATTGGTGGTGTTTGCGGGTGGCGTCCTTGAAGGTGGTCAGGTTGTCAGTGGATGGGTTTTTTCTCCAGGTTTTCTCGAGGGTACGACATAACTTCTTGGATTTCTTAAGATCATCGTTGAACCAGGGGGCCTTTTTGCTACCTTGTTTGATCTGGTGGTTTTTCAAGGGTGCTAAATTGTCAGCGCTGTGGGTGATCCATTGTGTGAGTTAGGTGGCAGCTTGGTTTGGGTCCGATGATATGGCGGGGTGTGAAAAGGCAGGGACAATGTCGACCAAGAACCTTCAGTGTTTGCCCGGCGATAGCCGCCTCTCATACCATTCAATATTACCAAACAAAGAGGCAGGCGCTGGAGACAGGAAGGCAGGAAACAGGAGTTTATTCCGACAGAGCAGAACACGTCAAATCAGACAACAGGGTATCTTCTCGAGGTGCTCTAACCGCATCTCTGAGGCCTGGCCTCTTATACACAGGTTTATGGCTTTATTACATATATTGCATCCATAATGTTTCTTTGAAGGCCAGAAAAGACATCCTCGGAATCCCCGGTCCAGGCCCGTTCCCACACACATCTACAGTAGAGGTCCCCACCCAAATCTCAGCATGATGGCTATCGCGCAGCTGGACATTCCGCTGGGAACAGGAATGCGGGCGATCGGTCGGATCTAGGGGTGTGAAGGCATTGATTAATCCCGCTCCTTTGATGTGAGGCGAGGTCCTACTGTAGGGGGCAATAAACTGCATCTGTTGGGCTAGGTGATGGCCTGGGATTAGGCCAGACAATCGGGCAGGGAGGATGAGGTTATCAAAAGGGCCTGTTCTATGAATGAGAGGAAAGAGCGAGGGGGTTCAGCACAGGATGTGGCTCGGAGACCGGGTCGTGTTAGAGGTGCGTTTATGGCCCAAGCAGGAGAGACCGGGGGCTGTCGGGGCGCGGGGGAATGCTTGCGAGGCTGGGGAGTGAGGGGGAGAGACGCGCAGGCTATTGGCAGTGGGCAGAGAGGTCATGGCATTCAAAATGGCTGCCACTTACGTGCATGAAGGGGCCTAAAAGGGACAAGATGGCGTGGCCACTGTTTCATGATTTTCACTTTACTTTCAACAGTGGCTGTGGTGAACATAAATGAACGCCGCTTATGTATACCTAATTTTAGTCATTTTCCACAGTCCCCAGTTTTTATCATAAGTTAGTTCATTCCTGTTCATGTCATAGGTGAGGATGCACAAGCTGACATTAGTTATACAGTTCGCTTTGGTAGCCCATATGCATTACGGGTAGATGGAAATAATTCTGCTATCAATGCTGGCAGAATCGTACATAACCATATGTAGTCAATGTGATAGGCGAGAAGGCAGTGCATACAAGATTATATTAGCTGTGTCATACATTAGACCTGGAGATGGGGACATTACTTAGATGATGTAGGGGATTTCGTTCGAATACAAACATGATGTCATACAAAAATGTTCTGGCAGAATAAGGGCTATTAAGTACATTACTTGAGGTCTGGACTCCGTGAGGATCAAAACTAGACAGCATGTTCATGTGTATGACTGGTGTTCTATAATCATCATGATACAGAGTTAACGCTTTCTTAGTTACCCATGTACAGTTGAAAGTGACCGATGTACGGTTTCGAAAGCTCAATTGGGTGATAATCAATACAAAGTGGTTGGGAGAGGAATCCAACTTAATACAAGGGACAGTCAAGGGGTGGTAATGTTCAAAAAGGGTTCGTCTTTCCAGTGTCTTATTTACAGCGAGCCATCACTGGTAGGCTCTCATTGTTCTTCCTCTTTCGTTGGCACTGTTGAGCACCGGCGATGGAGCTATGCGTCCAGCTCTAATTCAGATTTCGCTTTGCAGGGTGTGGCCATTCTTTGCTCTCGGACCACAGTTCTGTTTTTGTCCTGTTCCCTAACTAATCTATCATAGATACCTTATGCGGGGTACCCGCATTCCGTTCTTCCTTCGTGACAAACCCTATTCTATCTTTTGTGCTGTGTTTCTTCTCCAAGTCAAGTTCAAAAACTCCATATAAAAAGGGGGGGTGATGGGGGCGTGCTTTGGGAGGCCGAGGGAAGAGAGGGTGGAGTGGGATCAGATCTGAGACGGACCAAGGAGGGCAGAAATTTCAAGCAAGTGGGCCCATCAATCGGGCACAATGGGCTGGGACTTTCGGCACGAGCTCATCAACATGCAGGGGCTTCTGGACAGCCCTTCTTTCCTTCACTTTTCACGTTGAGAATGGTGCCTTGTCCCGCAACTCTTTGCTCTGTGGCTCCACCTTGGTCGAGGTCATAGATATTCCCCGATCTGCAGCCAGGCTGTGCGTCACGTCCGGCCCCTCTCCTCCGACGACTGCACGTTATCTTTAAATGAGTACAAAAAAAACAAGTCTTAGAGAACTGGCAGGGGAAGACGTTTACACACTTTAATTTCTCTCCCAACCCCAAGTAGTTGGGGAAACGTTTATTGGTCACGATAGGGTGGATGCTTAGTAATCCTTACATCGGTGTATGTTGTTAACTCATGCATCATTGCTGTAGTGCGGGTCGGCAAGCATTTTTCTATTTTCAAACATCATGTCTGTCTGGTGTTTATTCCTGTTATATTTGCGAACGTGGCAAGAAGTCTGATATCTAAAAAATTACATGGTTTATCGAATTCAAACCGGCTCCTCCAGTAGAGACTCGTGTTTTTCTAAAACAAATCCTGTTGAGCTATATTTTTCTTCAAGGTCTGCTAATTTATAAAAAGTGTGAAGTGCTATTATCATGGGCTTACAGCTACTTTTTCCAGGGAAGGACATACGTTTAAGCATTTTTTTCTTTTCTGAAAGCAACGGCTAACCTTTATCAGTTTTAGACGATTTATCTTTAAAAACAAGGTCATCAGCTACAGTCTTTAAGATTTTCTGGGACGGCTGGTACAGAACTGGGACCATTCTGGAAAAACGGGGACGTTTCGGACATTCTATTTTTGTGCCATGGGCGGTGGTAATCCGAATGATGAGGGTGGTGTTACTAAAGCACTAAAACAAAAGCCACTGACATATAGTTCCCTTTTAAGGGTCAGATTAGGGGACATCAGTCGTCTTACCTGTCCTTTCTTTCTCAGCCAATTAAGTTCCATCATTTTACAGAAAGGAGAGGTAGTAATATGGCAAAAATACGATCGTTTTGTTTCTGTCAATTTGTTCAAACACTGTTGTGTCTAAAGCCAATTATACCTGTACCGGCGAGGTACAGTGTCGCCATTTATTCAAGAGGGAGCAAGGGAGCCCTCAGAGGGAGAGAGTGTCGTGCGCACCAAATAGGCTATTAGTACACGTACAACATAAAGAGAGAGAGAGAGAGGAAAAACGTGTATAATAATAGGCTATTCAGTGCACACACATATAGAACAGTACGGGTCAGTTTTACGTGTAAAAACACAAGCTGAGGGAAAACATAAATTCCTAGTTTACGTACACATGGATACCAGATAGGGCGCGACAGTACATACATCAAGTACAAAAACCTAAGACAAAACACAGAGCTATTTTGGGCAAAAGGACTTTTTCATGCGTGTTGCGTATTCTCAGTATTCCAATTAATTCATTTGGGGGTCGAGCTCTTTGTTCTCCTTCCTTCCTAATAGTAGACAATTTTTGTTGGTAACCTCGTTTCAAAAATACTTTACTCCTTTTAATTGGTCAGACACCAGTCCAGTCGTGCTTATACTCACGGTGGGGTCTTCCAACATCTAGCAAATGATGATGATAATGGGACAATTCCGATTTTCCTTTGAGGATGGAAGAAGAAATCTAAAACATGACAACATCCCTAATTTCTGGGCTGAGGGGGATTTTGGATGAACCCCGACCCGGGGTACTCTTAACTTTTCTTATTTAGTCAGCACATAAGTTGACTCACTGGTGCGCGTCATTTTGGATATATATATATTTGGGATATCGGTTGGGGTCAGGTTCGTTGTACTGCAATAACCCTTCAAGTTTCTGGTGTAGGCCACTCTCCAATTTACTAGCTCCAGAGAGAGAGTCGTCTCTAATCAGGGAATGTGCTATATTTTTATTCGTCTTTCACATGCTGGTACCATGTTCGGGCTTAATTTTCCTATCCCATTAACCGTTCGATCAACACCTCAGTCATACAAAAAGCATTCTTTTTTTTTTGGTCGACCCAGACGTGCGCCACACATAAGCATTCATACGACACAAATCAGGGCCCATGCGCACATTCATACCATACAATTTTTTTTTACGCTCCCAGGGATAGCTCCTGTGTACAATGTACCATTTCACAGGGCTAGCCTATTTTTTTCTTTTTGCGTGGAACACGGTGCGTTTTAGGTCTTCTCCATACTTCAGCTGAAATTCCGATATTAACCTGCAGAAAAAGAAAAGAGGGGGGGGTGACAGCGTTCAAAGCACATCAGCGCGCATAAACACGAAAATGTTTTTACCTACCACGTACCTGATTTATCTTCTTTGGGATGCAGTACCTTGCATCTCGGCATTGAAGCCCAGAGGAACTGGTCTACTGTCCTATTCATAGATATATCTAAATATCAGGATCTTTACCTATTGCTTATGCTGCAGGAATGTAAAATACGACAGATCCTGACTATTCTTCTCGCATTATTTCTGTGTACCATGTCTTTCTAATTTTTCATAACCAAAATTGCTTCATTTTACTTGCCCTTTATTTATTTGAGAATAGTAGCCTTTATTCGAGAACCTACCAATCTAAGTGACTGTTATGAGGCTAGTTCCACATATTTAAAAAACTTTATTTGTGAAGATGTCAGCATTCAAATACGGGCCTCCAACCATGTAGGCCGGTCACGGAGCAGACGGGAAACGCATGAGGTAAGGAGACATTACACTGTAGTATAGAAGTAAGTAAAGGACGAGCCATTTAATTGAAAAACTAAACGCGACTAACGGTTGCAGGGCCAGTGAAGGTTGATTTTATAATTGAAAGTATAACAGGATCAGTTACAATAAAATCGTCCATAAGCACACCATGGGCGAGTATCATGAGTAACATTACTTCGAAGCTATAATAATACAATAATCAATAATGACTAAAAACCACATCAATAGGGTTGTCCGCATGCCCAGTCAGTACCCTTCCCCGCCTACCGTGTGACAAAGACCGCATACATATCCCATAACATCAAGGCTTAAGCAACTAGAACGTCATAAGGAGTTGCAAGTCCCGCCTATACTGGCGCCATTTTGGTCGAGGCCGGGCAGGTCCAGAGTATAGTCCAAATGCCTCCAATAACTAGTGGTCGGACCAGAACCCCTTTCGGCAGTTCAAAAAAAATTCCGTTAACGCCAGCAGAAAGAACAGGCGGCATGAACCGCGACTTAAAGGTGAGGAAGGCAAAATCTTCCCTACCGGGTCACGCTGAGATCCCACCGGAGCTGATCGAGTTGGCAGTCTACAGCGTCTCTTAGTAATTCGGACAAAAGCTGGCGTCAGCATGAGAGCACCACCATCTTGTGACAACGTTGTGGCCACTGCAGAGAGCGGGACAGCAGGCGTGTCCCTCCACCGATGCGCTGAATCAGCCTTTCCTACGGCACCAGATGTGGATAAGGCGGCGGTCACCCGGGGCAGCGGCATATCCATGGGGGGATAGTCGAGCAACAGTGGCGGTTGCCCCCACCGGAAGCCCGCGGGAGTCGAGGGCCAATGACTCTCGTAGAATCTTTAAAACTGAGAGGACGTCTTCAAGAGTGGGGCTCATGCCCGAGCAGGCAAGCATCAGAGTTCCATGGTAGCCCAGAGCCATCCTAGTGGACCAGGCCCAAATCCGAGGAGCCGGCCACCATCTTGAGAGTCCCCCAGCAGCCGCCCTTCACCACAGCCACCGGAGCGGGTCCCCCGGCCAGTCAACCGCGGGGGCCCGTTGAGTGGAACGCTAATGGCAATCTTGGTGCAGGAGAGGAACCTCCACCTGGAGGGGGAGGGGGGCCGTCCGCGCCGCCTCTCCGCGGGCGCCCCACGCCATCTCCTGGCGAAGGCATACAAAATGGCCGGACCCACGACCCTGAGTTTAAGAGTCTCATGCTCGATCGATTGAGCTAGCCGGGCCAGGCAACAAAGGGGGGAGCCATCAGCAGGGCATCCCCCGCACACACCTTGCTAGACATCACCTCTGGATGATCTGGGGACGGGCCTCGGCGCGTGGTGTTGCCTCCGGCCTTTTCGCACAACGGTCCTCCACCCCAGGCCGCCACCGATGCTACCTCGCCGGCTGATGGCTTTTGTAGACTTTCTATAGCCCAAAGCCTACTAAAAAGTAGCCCAAAGTAGCCCAACATTGCTACTTTAAGGAAGGAGGGACAGGAACAGCGTCAAGCAGACGGCGAATGCATTGGGATTGATGTTGCAGCCGGCTGCCATGTAAATATTTGTATAATAAAACGTTTTAACATATTACTTTGCTGGAGTGTTGTATATATTTATAGTATTTGTATAGGGTTTGTCGTCATTTGGGCGGGGTGGGCGGCGGAGCCGAGCTGTCTTACGGCCATCATGGCGTCGAGCTCGGCTCTTCTCACTAGTTTCATATTTATCATGAGGGGTTGTTCCTAATGTTTCTATTTTAGCGGGGTCAAAAAGATCCCATCAGTGGCCTACTGATTTTGCTCGATTCCTTTTGTTTTTCCTAACGATTTTTATGTCATAGTTCGTTGCAAAGATACAGCGGCTAATCCGTATTTTATGTACATGTCCTTTTTATTAGGGGTGCCCTCCGGTGGAGCCGGGTGATCTACCTCTAATAAACGGTCCGGGCTGATCCGACTACCAACAAACGGGGCAAAGATAGGCATGACGGGTTACAATGGGGACAAAAGTCTGCACTACCTATCCTTCACTATTCACAAAGACTAAACAGAGTATTGCGACTCTGTGCTTATTTGTAAATAGAGAATAACCCAAAGAGAACCAATTCCGAACTATCAATGTTCGGATAAACAATCAATCAAATGAGGGATAAAAATAGGCACGACGGATTACAACGGGGGCAAAAGCCTGCGTTACCTATCCTTCACTATCTGCAAAGACTAAACAGAGTATTGCGACTCTCTGCTTGTTTGCAAATAGAGAATGATCCAAAGAGAACCAATTCCAAAACAGTAAATGCTTGGATAACAATCAATCAAATGGAGAGGGAAGCAGGCACGACGGATTACAACGGGGGCAAAGGCCTGCGTTACCTACCCTTCACTATCTGCAAAGAGAGAATACTCCTATTCTTCCCTGTTTTCTCAGAAACAATCAAATGAGTAATACTAGTATTTTCAAACAATCAAACAATCAATTCGCAATTCGTCGTGTTACACGACCTTACCCGGACCGCATGGACAGTTTCTCGTCTTCCGCTTCCAGCGCCTGATCGTCCTCTATTCTCCGTAATTGCTGTGGCACTCCTGATGGTTCCCAGTCAGGACCGTAGATCACTCGAGAGAGGACTGCTCAGAACTGGTGAAGTTCGGATGATCGGCTGCCAGACGAGGGTCTATCGGGCAGGTGCACTTCCCGATCGTTGCAGTCGTTCACTCTGTCGTTGGGACCTCTCCCACTGGATCCACGTGTCACTGATGGGCCCCACGTGGGCGCCAATTGTGAAAAGGCAGGGACAATGTCGACCAAGAACCTTCAGTGTTTGCCCGGCGATAGCCGCCTCTCATACCATTCAATATTACCAAACAAAGAGGCAGGCGCTGGAGACCGGAAGGCAGGAAACAGGAGTTTATTCCGACGGAGCAGAACACGTCAAATCAGACAACAGGGTATCTTCTCGAGGTGCTCTAGCCACATCTCTGAGGCCTGGCCTCTTATACACAGGTTTATGGCTTTATTACATATATTGCATCCATAATGTTTCTTTGAAGGCCAGAAAAGACATCCTCGGAATCCCCGGTCCAGGCCCGTTCCCACACACATCTACAGTAGAGGTCCCCACCCAAATCTCAGCATGATGGCTATCGCGCAGCTGGACATTCTGCTGGGAACAGGAATGCGGGCGATCGGTCGGATCTAGGGGTGTGAAGACATTGATTAATCACCGCTCCTTTGATGTGAGGCGAGGTCCTACTGTAGGGGGCAATAAACTGCATCTGTTGGGCTAGGTGATGGCCTGGGATCAGGCCGGACAATCGGGCAGGGAGGATGAGGTTATCAAAAGGGCCTGTTCTATGAATGAGATGAAAGAGCGAGGGGGTTCAGCACAGGATGTGGCTCGGAGACCGGGTCGTGTTAGAGGTGCGTTTATGGCCCAAGCAGGAGAGACCGGGGTCTGTCGGGGCGCGGGGGAATGCTTGCGAGGCTGGGGAGTGAGGGGGAGAGACGCGCAGGCTATTGGCAGTGGGCAGAGAGGTCATGGCATTCAAAATGGCTGCCACTTACGTGCATGAAGGGGCCTAAAAGGGACAAGATGGCGTGGCCACTGTTTCATGATTTTCACTTTACTTTCAACAGTGGCTGTGGTGAACATAAATGAACGCCGCTTATGTATACCTAATTTTAGTCATTTTCCACAGGGGGGGTTTTGGTTAAGCGATGTGAAGAGTTGGTCGGTGGTGGTTTTGTTCCAGTTTCTTCGAGGAATAGGTTGTGGTGGGATGTGGGTCGTGGTCTTTTTGTAGCTGAAATGAACGCAGCTGTGGTCCGTCCAATAGAGAGCCGTGGTGTGATCAAAGGAGATGTGTTTGCTGGAGGTGAAGATAGGGTCGAGCGTGTGTCCGGCAAGGTGGGTGGGGGTGTCAACAAGTTGTTTGAGTCCGAGATTGGCCATGTTGTCCAGAAGGGTGGTGGTGTTATTGTCGTTATTCTTTTCCAGGTGGAAGTTGAGGTCGCCCAGTAAAATGTAGTTCTCGGATGTGAGGGCATGCGGGCTGATGAAATCAGTGATGTCTTCGCTGAAATGTGTGCGGGTTCCTGGTGGTCTGTAGATGAGGGTGCCTCTAAGAGTGGTCCTGGGGTCGGTGTGGATCTGGAAGTGAAGGTGTTCCGCGGTCGTGAGGTTATCGTCGGAGCTTGTTGTGATTCGGATGGTGTTCTTATGGGCGATGGCGATGCCTCCTCCTGTTTGGTTGGTGCGGTCTTTTCATTTGATCTTGTAAGCGTCCGGGATGGCTAAGGCGATGTCTGGCGCTGATGAGGCGTTCATCCAAGTTTCTGTGAGGAAGGCGACGTCCGGCGATGTAGAGTCGAGAAGGTCCCAGAGTTCAGTGGCGTGTTTGTGGACCGAGCGGGTGTTCAGCAGGATGCACTTCAGGTGGTTAGGGTTGGAGCTGTGTTTGGAGGAGGAGGATTTGGTGTGGGTCCTGATGCAGGCGAACTTGCAAGAGTGGCATGCGAATGGTCCATGGGTGTGTCCTGGGATAGCTACCCAGCATTGTGGGTTGCGTCCGGGTTAAGGGCAAGGAGAGTAGCGGCGTCATACGTTACGCGCGTGGGGTGGATATTGCGAGGGCCAGGGGGTCTGGCGCTGGGCGCGGTCCAGGCGCGGACTGGCGTAGACGGGCTTACCTTTGGCGCACCTTCGGTGACATCTGTCATATGTGGATGGTGGAGGGGGAGGGGGGAGGGGCGAGGGAGGAGCAGCTGGGAGGCGGGGGGCAGGGTCGAGAGCCGGGCAGGGAGGCACGAAAACAAACAACAAAATGGATAGCTGCGAGCCAAAAGCGATCGAGGATTGGGGCACAAACAATCAAAACGCTCACAAATAGGCAATGGCGCCGGCACAATCAGGCACAATGCATTAAACTAGGCAAAGGCAGCACTGCACAGCACAATGGCATAGAAACCGTACTCTCGCAGTATAGCACTTTAAATACAGATTACATGAGCAGTCAAGCACTGTTAATTGTGTCAGCAATGCGATCTAGCAGGTAATATTAAGGCAGTCAGGCGCTACGATACCGATCAACAGGGAGCTGGGAGTAGCGTGAGGAGCGGCCGCTTCTGAACAGATCAGGACGGCCAACACTGGTCCAATAGTTACCGGGAATGTCAAGGCCTCAGGGCTTGTATTTAACTGGGAGATTTTCTGAATTATCTTGGCTCTTTGTTTGGCTAGAGCCTCTCGCTCCTTTTCCTCCAATAACCTGTCTAAGGATTTCTCATGCAGTATCTGTGGAGTCAAAGTTGGAGCATAACTCGGGGCAGTAGGGTGTGTCATACTTGGTCCTTTGCCATAATTAGGTCTTGAGAACGGATTTCCTGTGCTTGAGGGTCTTGCCTCACCCTCATATGGAGGTCTTGGACAAAAGTCTCTCTCACCTGAGTATCTTGAATCTCCACTAAACTGTAGTCTTGGACAGGTATCTCGAGCCCCTATGGGTCCCAGGCCCTCGTTATAGGGAGGTATTTGACAACCGTCTCCTACATTTACAGATCTAGTCCCTTCCTGAGGAGGAGGTCTTCGGGAAGCATCCCCTACACTAGAGGATCTGGGTCCTTCGTTATAAGGAGGTGGATTCTTCATGAACAAGTCCTCCAAATAATCATCATCCGATTCCCCACTAGTTACCCAGTGTTTGGTCTTTTCTGCCTTTTTCTCTCCCACAGAATCACCCATTGCCATCATTGGATACAGTCCTTCTACTATCATATTCTGTCTCCATTGTTTCATCTTTTTATCTCGGGTTTCTTGTTTCAGTTTCGGATACCATTTGGTCAAACCTTTATCCATGCGGGGCTTGTCTCTCTCAAAAGCCTCTATCTCCCATTCCCCTAACGCTTCGTACTGGGTCAATCTAGGTCTGGGATGTAAATCATTCATTCGGGTTCTCAAATTAAATAAAATTCTGCCATTAAATGTACCTTCTAACGGAAAAGCCAAAACTCCGTCATCCTTTGTGTATTCCGCCCAATTTTCCAACCATACACACGAATGGTACCCTTTATCAAACATCATAAAAGATGCGGGAGTATTAGGTGGCGGTATGACAACACCTTCTCTAGTTTTAATCAGTTTGCCTTTTTTTAAATAATTCTTCACTTTATTTACAAGGGTCAATTTTCTCTTATTTCCGTACATAATGCTGGTGTTATGACCTTTCCACTGATCGTTCTCAAACCCTAACAGTCTTGGATCAGGTCTAGTGGCAGGTCTATAGGAATGCCACATACGATTTCCTGCGAGTGACTTTGTTTACTAAATCACTCCCAATCCAAATGCGTCTTTTAATTTCGTGCAACCAATCAAGTGCACGGTTTCAAATAATCTCAACCAATGGGTACGCGGCCTTTTCGCGAGACAAGTTCTCACGCTTCGGCACTCACCCCTCCTTTATAATTCCAGCTCCGCTACACACCCGCTGTTTCAACCAATACCAGCCCGGCACGGAGTGACGTCAGAGCAGCTCCGCAACTGACTCCCTCCTTTACAAGGTAACGGAAACTTGATTTCTCTTTTAAAGTGCAAGTGCTTTAGTTATTTAACAACGTAAACACATTCGCCACTGTACTCGAGTGTCTAGAAAGGAAAGATTACGTTTTACTGCAAGTAAACCTCTTCGGTCTACTTTTCATGTACTACGGATAGATCTCTTCTGCCTACCCTTCACTCAAGCATTAGGGAACCTGCTACTCCTCTGACTCATCCACTTCTTTTCGGGATATATACTAAGTCTAAAGTTTCACCAGCGAACCCCTTTGCTGTCACCCAAGCTCCGACGAACCTGCTACTCCTTCCGGTGTGACCCTTACTAGGTTATATCACAATAGAAGTTTTGCCAGCGAACTCTTTGCTATCATTTATTCAAACATTCATTCAGAAAGCCCTAATTAGTGCTTCCAGTTCTACCTAACCTGCACAAATTTTCCTAGAGCCAGTGACCTCACCACGGCGTGGATTCTCCTCACCACCCGCTATTCAATTCCCCGGGGATTCCAGACAAACATTAAACAATTGCTAAAGAGTAGATTAGTACATATATCAATATAAAACAGTTTAAAACATTTCATAATTTTCAAAGCAAAAACATTTCATGTGATCGATCAATTTTTCATCAATATAATATTCACAGTTTTAGCAGCAAAATCTTTATAGCAGCATCCGACCTACCTAGCTTTCTTAACTAGTCCTACCTAACTTTAACTAGTCCCTAACCATTTCCTCTGCTACCAGAAAATTACTGATAGAGCGCGCAGGTCACCCAACCAACAATTTTACCATACACACATCGGGCCCATAAACTTCAATTTATCATATACATTAATCAGGTGACCTTGCACTCTACTACCAGTAACCCTGGTTCCTTCCTATTTATTTCTACTGTACCCGACTTACCAATCCACCGTTACGGGTACCTATGATCACAATGGATCAGGGAGCTAGCTGTAAAAGAAAGGCAGGCAATTAAAATACCAACTTTTATATTTCTTTGTATTCATCGAATAATCACAAATTCAAGAAGTTTTAAAAGCTTTATCTAGATTTCAGATTCAGCAAGCATACAGTTTATAACTAATAGGCAATCAATGATCAAGATAATGAAAAGCACATAACCATATATAAAATAACTCAGGGCAATCATTTATGAGTCTAAAGGAAGATAAGAACAGTGAACCTGCTAATTATACTTTTCAGGGATGGAACTTGAGAGTGTATAACTATAGATGGGGCAATCTTAGGCACAAACTAGAATTTCACTACTGGGAAAATACTTCAAAGGTTGGATGAAGAGTTTGGAAATCGTATACATCTATAGGAAGGGGAAAAAAGGAACACGCTATAGTTCTAGCAACATTTCTTCAAATCAGTTTGCAGGAGAAAATTATAAACCACATCTATATGTTATAAACAGTATGGAGAAATGTGCATAAAGGAAGGGTAACATAGGAACATGGTAAGAAATTAATGTATGACTTTTTATATAGTAGATTGCGAAAAGCATGGAAAATTAACATATGCAAAGATATGTCTTTATTGAAGCAAAGACAGAAAAAAATAGAAGGTGCAGAATAGTCTTTTTAGCACTATAATTACCTAGACTGGTGTGTGAAGACCAACCCTGGCCACGGGTCAGTTAAGGACAGGATAAACCCCAAGGAAGGGCAGTCATCAACAGGACAGCAGGTGCAGAATGGACACCCCAGGACAGGACAGGAAACCCAGATTAGGATCAGGACCAGACCACCAAGGAACGACCAGCACCCCCAGTTCGGAAGCAACGCCTGCGCTCTACCCTCTCTGCAGCTATCAGCCAGAACCCCGATTGGGTTAGCGAATTCCCCAGCAAAGTGCTCCGCCAGCACTTAAGGTTTAGTAAAACCTCTTGAGTCTATGGTATATTTCGGACAGAGTGCTCCGCATCCCTCTGTATCAGTCACCTATTGAGTGCGTTGGGTCAGTGACAGGTCAGCTATTCGGACAAGTCGGACAATTTCTCTAGCTAAACCTAGGCTAGTTATACTGTTTTCGGGTCAGTGTACCACCCCCCAAATGTTGCAAGTGTCAGAATCCCCAATTTTGATTGGTCCCCAAATAGGATAGGTCAACACACCAATCACATTTGATTTCTACAAGCCTAGTTTTGCATACTCTGGGACCGCCTAGTGATTTTGGGGTTCCCATGAACTATTCTACAGAATACAATGGAAAACATTACAAATGTTGCAAATGCAGAACATTTCAGCTTCTTCGGCTGGGTGAAGGTGCATCTTCCCAGGCACGTTTTGGCCGCGACCTCTGGTTGGCAGCCATCCAATGTCACCGGCCGAAGTCTGTCATGCGCAGAACAGCATTTCAATATGGATTCTCGAGTGTCCCATCAGACCCTCAATATCGCGGTACATGAAAAGTAAGCGAAAACAAATTAAAACATAGAAATAAATGAATTCACTGTATACCATGAATAGCTACTCTATCCCCCTTACTTTATAATATCTATAGCGTGAGAGATTAGTGCAAACAGACAATAACATGAAAACATCAGCGCAAGCTTCACCATGTGAGGACACAAACAGCCATCTTAAAAGCAAGTGCGCAAGCGCAAAGTTTCCCACCAGAACTGCAAGTACGTCACGTCAGGTGAGTGTGACTAACGCATGCGCAGAAAGAAACCCGCCAAGCAGCGGCCATTTTTAGTTACGAGCGTTATTGAGTTAGTAAACACATAGGCAAGCGTCACTAGGACACCCCAAATGTCAGAATAAAGGAAATTAGTAAGACATTACAGGTTGAATTACATTGTTACAAGTTATTCGAGGTTTATGAATCCAAGCCAGTCGCGTAACGAAGTTCAGGCACAGATATTCCCCAGTGGTTAGATTCAGCATTAAATCTGGCCATTAGTCTTATACTCTGTATATTAACATTTTCCCCCCTTCTGGCGACTGGATGGCCGTAGTAGAACTCCAGTAGGGGTCTTAGGCTTGACAAGACCTGAAATGGGGAAGAGCGATTTGGACAGATTAAGCTCTCCTGCTTCTCCTCACGACCTCTACCAGAGAACAAGAGGTTAAGTCTTCCACAAGGCCCTGTTGTGTTTTCTCTGCATCGGGGTCCCGCACCAGCCCCAATTCCCCTGCTTACTTGAAGGCTCAAGGCTTTTAGTCTGTCAACCGGCAACTCGGAGAGCTTACTTCCTCACTGGTGGACCTCCGAGGAGAATACTCGCTCTCACGCCAGTTCTGGATAGCGGCCGCTCCTCCTCAGCTCCGCTGCCGACCTGCCTCACTGGCTAAGGCACCGATTCTTCCTCTGGGCCTGCGCGATCAGAAGACACACAGCGCAGCGCTGCCTCCTCCGAGATGCCAGGACTCCCCCTGCTGAGCTGCGTGGGTGAGAGGCGTCTCGCTAGCGCCCTGCCCCTTCAGCGAGGAAGACAGGCCCTCACTAGGCCTGCGCATAGATGAGACGCTTCAAGGCTGTTCCGCCCCCTCAGCGAGGATGACAGCTGGGTCGGCGCCAAGGTCGGGGAAAACCTCGAAGTCGCACTGCCGTTACAACCGCAATCCTCTCATCGAAGGCAGCGGAGCAGGCAGCACCTCCCCCTGCTGCTGACTTTGGGCGAAAACCCCACTACCCACGCGGGGCACCTTCAGGACCGGGGTCTCGGGTCAGGCGTCTGCTTTCCCCCGGCAGTCCACGGCACAGGTGAGAGGGGACAGGCCAACACAGGGACGAGTCTACTAGAGGACGGGGGGGGAAATCAAGAACTCCCAGTCTTCGCCTCACCCCCGGAATTATCCAGTTGCCTCGGGGCAGCTTTCACCCTCAGAGATTAGAAGAGGCGAGACTTCCTCCTCAGCACAGCCCCCGGCAATTAGTTGGATAAGCTAAGGGTGTGGGACAGCTCCTCTCTTCGCATGGAAACACCAAAGCAGGACTTGTTAGGTACTCTTCCTAGGCAGGGTCAGGTCTACGGTTAAGGGACGATGACAGTGGTAAGGAGGCAACCCACCCAGAGAAGTCAACCCTCACAGTGCCCTATCTCCCCCTGACGCCACAGCCTGTCCTCCTGCTAGCCCTCAGATACTCAAAATGGCCGCACAGCTTCTGTCCTTTTATAGCCTGGGCTCTGGTCACTGGAATCAGCTGGAAGGTTCTAGAGTTTCCCCATTGAAGTCCTATGGCTCAACCTCTGAGGTAATCAGTTGTGGCAGTTGCCAGCCACCATTTTGTGTGACTAAATTTGTACCATTATAAGGGAACACCTAGGCCTCAAAAAGTTATAGGGACAAGGTAGCACCTAACCCCTAGGACAACACCAAAAATTTCCAGTGAACATAAAAATGAAAAGTACTAGGAGGCAAAAAGGGACAAAATAAATAAATAATAGGAGGGACCACCCAAAGGGCCGACAGGTCTAACACGCGTCCCCCCCAGCTGAAAGTGGGGAGAGCTACCCAACCCCTTGGGAGTCCTCATCACTAAGGCGGAAATACCTAGAGAGACCGTCTGCATTAGCGTGGTCCACTCCAGGCCGATGTTCCATCCGGAAGTCCATTCCCTGTAGGGAGATAGACCACCTCAACAGCTTGGGATTTTCTCCCTTCATTTGCATCAGCCAACGAAGGGGTCGATGGTCAGTCTGAACCAGGAAGTGCGAGCCAAACAGGTATGGCCGCAACTTCTTCAGAGCCCATACCACCGCAAAGGCTTCCCGCTCAATTGCACTCCACCTCTGTTGCCGGGGAAGCAGTCTCCTGGACAGGAAGACAACAGGTTGATCCAGACCCTCTTCATTGAGTTGCGATAACACTGCCCCAAAGCCATGTTCCTATGCGTCTGTTTGGACAATGAATTCCTTAGAAAAATCAGGAGCTCTGAGGACTGGAGTAGCACACATTGCTTGTTTCAAGATGTCAAAGGCTTGCTGGCAAGCCTCCGTCCAGGCTACCCGTCGGGGTTGCTTCTTAGAAGTGAGTTCAGTTAAGGGTGCCACAATGGTGCCATACCCTTTCACAAAGCGACGGTAGTAACCTGTGAGGCCCAGGAAAGCTCGGACCTCAGTTTGTGTCTTGGGGGGCTCCTAGGCCATGATAGCCTCAATCTTCGCCTGGAGGGGCTGCACCGTTCCCCTGCCCACCAAGTGGCCTAGGTACACCACCGATCCCTGCCCGATCTGACATTTGCTGGCCTTGATTGTCATGCCAGCCTGTTTCCGGGCCTGTAGAACAGCTTGTAGATGACACAAGTGGTCCTCCAAGCTGCTGCTGAAGACGGCAATGTCATCCAGATAAGCAGCGGAGAAGGTCTCCATACCAGAGAGGACCTCGTTCACTAGCCGCTGAAATGTGGCAGGGGCCTTCTTGAGCCCAAAGGGCATCACCTATAACTGGTAGTGGCCCTCAGGTGTTGAGAAGGCTGACCTTTCCTTTGCTCCTTCTGTAAGGGAGATCTGCCAGTACCCTGAGGTAAGGTCAAAGGTACTTAAGTATTGGGCAGCTCCCAGCCGGTCAATGAGTTCATCCGCCCTAGGGATCGGATGAGCATCAGTTTTGGTCACTGAATTCAGTCCCTGGTAATCCACACAGAACGTTAGTTCTGGAGTGGGGCCCGGTGGGGCAGCTTTTGGTACCAAAACCACCGGACTGGACCAGGGGCTACTTGAAGGTTCAATTACTCCTAGCTCCAGCATCTTAGTGACTTCACTCTGGATGCTGGCCTTCACCTTGTCTGACAGCTGGTAGATCTTAGACTTCACAGGTGGGCTGTCTCCTGTGTCCACATCATGGGTACACAGGTGGGTCCTTCCCGGGACAAGGGAGAACAGCGAGGAATATTGCTCCAGAACCTGGCAGCAGTCCCTCCGCTGTTCAGGAGTCCGGGATGGTGAGAGAATCACTCCCTCCACCGACCCATCCTTTTCCTGAGACGAAAAAAGATCAGGGAGAGGCTCGCTTTCCTCTTCCTCTGCTCCATCAGTCACCATCATCAAGATGACCTCGGGCCTCTCATGGTGGGGTTTGAGGCGATTGGCATGGAGCACCCGATGGGGCTGCCTGGGGGTCTTAAGGTCCACTAAGTAGGTGGCCTCGCCCTTTTTCTCAATCACCTCAAAAGGGCCTGTCCATCGATCCTGGAGGGCACTCAGCTCTCCAGGTTCCATCACCCACACTTTCTGGCCAGGCTCCAATTCCACAGGGTGAGCATTGTGGTCATACCACTCTTTCATTACTGCTTGGCTGGCTTCCAAGTTGTCAGAAGCTTGCTTCCACAACTTAGCCATTTGGCTCCGGAAGGCCAGCATATAGCTCACCACATCCTGGGGAAGCTTCCTGGGAGTCTTTTCCCATCCGTCTATCACCAGGCTGAGAGGTCCACGCACAGGGTGCCCATACAGAAGTTCGAAGGGGCTGAAGCCCACTCCCTTCTGTGGCACTTCCCTGTAGGAAAACAACAAACAGGGTAGGATGACGTCCCATTTCCTCCGCAGGCTCTCAGGGCAGACTTCGGATCATGCCTTTCAAGGTTTGGTTGAACCTTTCCACTAGACCATTGGTCTGTGTGTGGTAAGGAGTGGTGAACCAGTAGGTAACCCCACACTCCTTCCACATAGCCCGCATGTAAGCTGACATGAAGTTGGTCCCCCTGTCGGACACAACTTCCTTGGGGAAACCCACTCGGGTAAAGATCCCCATCAGGGCCCTAGCCACTGCAGGTGCAGTAATGGTCCTCAGAGGAATTGCCTCTGGGTACCGTGTGGCGTGATCCACCAGAACCAGGATAAACCTGTGACCAGCTGAAGTTGGTGGATCCACTGGCCCCCCAATGTCGATGCCCACCCTTTCAAAGGGGGTGCTAACGACAGGAAGTGGTTCCAGGGGAGCTTTCAGCTTCACCCCTGTTTTCCCACTGGCTTGGCAAGACACACATGTCCGGCAGTAAGTGTCGGACTCCACCTTCATCCGAGGCCAATAAAAGTGGGGGACAAGCCGGGTAAAGGTCTTGTCCTGACCTAAGTGTCCTGCCTAGGGTATCTCATGAGCCAGTTCTAAATGAAAGGCTTGGTAACGTTGAGGGACAACCAAAGGCCTGTGACGAACCGTGCACTGGTGCCTTGTGTTCACTGTAGAGGAGTCCATCTTCCCAGTAAATAGGGTAGTTCCCAGTATCGTTACCTGCTGCTGCTGCTAGTGGAGAGGTGTGGCTCACTGGTTAGAGGCGACAGACCTGTAAGCAGAGAACGGCCCGGGACCAGGGTTCAATTCCCGACGCGGCAGGGTCTTGGACCAGGGTCAACGGACTCGATAATTCTCGCCTCAGTGCCTACTCTAACCAGGGAACACACTCGGTAACTCTGGGCATTAAGCTTGCCTCATCTCTACAACGGCCCCCCACAGATGCCGGGGATGCCTGGTTTCACCCTGGAGATACCCAGAAAGGGACCATCTCACAGGGAAAACCAGGACGGGTTCCCCAGCGGTCTACAGCGCCAGGACACTCGGGTAGAGTAACAGTGCGCTTTACAAGTATCCCACATTTACATTTACATTTGCTGCCTGGGCTTCGGCCTGTCGCCTCAGTCCCTCAAGGGTAGGGCACTCCTTCTGGCCCTTACAAAACTCCTCCCTGGTAGGCCCCCCCTCCACATGCCACTCGGCAGGAATAGGTAGGTTCTCCAGGGAGACAACATCCCCCTCCGTGGACTCCTGATCCACCACCGCAGGTGGCCTATCCATCTCACGGGGTGTGGATGCCGAGGCAGGCTTCTCCTGTCCCCGGATCTGTGTCTTCCTGGCAGCTGGCTGTGCCCTTGTTCCAGGCTCCAGCCCTTGCGAACTCCCCCTCCGGGTAGTCGCGGACCTTGTGCTGACACAGGCCCAGTCAGGTGTACCCAGCATCTCCGAATGAGTCCGGTATTCCACCTCCTTCCAAACATTGTGCTCCATATCATTCCCCAACAGACAATCAACTGGCACGGCAGGGCTTACGGCAACTCGAAGTGAACCTGCAACCCCTCCCCACTCAAAGGGAACCTCGGCCACGGGGTAGTGGCCCAATCTGCCGTCAGCCATCGCGGCGGGGTGGAGTACATGTGGAATCACCTGCTCTGGAGACACCAGTTGACTCCTCACCATAGTCATACTGGCTCCTGTGTCTCTCAGAGCCTTCCCTCTTTGGCCATTGACGGTGACCCATTGCCCATACTTCGTAGTTTTTGAGGGCACCTGGATCTTAGAAACCATCTCCCGATCTCCCAGGGACACTAAATTGACACCCGCCCACTCGCCTCCCTTATCTAAGGGCAACTCCTCCCCGAGCACTACACTAGCTACTCCCGGAGCTTTTCCTCCAGTGGGAGGGGGTGGTCTCTTTGGGCACTTGAAATCACCTTTATAGTGCCCAACCCCACCACACTCATAGCAGCGGACAGCCCTTGGCTGCTGACTATGGTCAGGATGAGGGTTTCTTGGCAGGTTAGCCTTGGGAATGTATCCTGTTCCCTTTTCCTGGAAACTGTTTTGGGGGCCTTTTGAGAACTCCCTCTTTTTATCTCCCCCCTCTTTCTTCTGGGGAGCGCCCTGTCCGGTCCTCTGGGAATCCCCTCCAGTCCCCTTTGAGGACACCCGGGTACTAGCCCAGATGTCCGCCTCCTCAGCAAGCTTCCGGGGGTTGGTCAGCTTGCTGTCCACCAGGTGTTGTCGCAGCTCGGGAAAACATTTCTCGAGTAGGTGCTCCTTGAGGATAAGATCATACAACCCCTCGTAGTCCCCCACCTCGCTGCCTTGCACCCAACCCTCTAGGGCCTTCTTTGCATAGTCTAGGAAATCCACCCAATTCTGTGTGGCCAGTTTGTGACTGCTCCTAAACTTCTGACGGTACTTTTCGGGAGTCAGCCCAAACTTTTTTATCAGCCCCACTTTCATGGTGGGGTAGTGGGTCTGCTCCCCCTGCTCTAGGGCCAAAAGTGTATCCCTTCCTGCAGGAGGCATGTATTTATACAAGCCACCCCCCCCCAGTGTTTTTCCAATATCCCATGGGCTCTTAAGGAGACCTCATAGGCAGCCAACCATTTCGCAATGTCATCCCCCGCGCTGTAGCTGGCGACTACGTCCTTTGGCAGATAGGGTCTGGGTTCCCTGGTTGTGTCTCTGGATTCGCTGCCACCAATAGGAGTACTGGGAGTCCCTATTTGCAGGGCCTTGAGGTCTAACTCTCTGAGACTCAATTTGTGAGCCAGCCTCTTTTCCTCCCTCTCCTTCTCCAATCTCACCAACTCCCACTTTAAATGCCTTTCTTCTCTCCTGTCCGTTAGTTCAGCTTCGGTTAAGCTCCTCACAGAGACACTGCTGCCCTCCCTTGAAAGTGTCCTAGGACCTGTTAGTAGGTTGCCCCCTTCAGGTTGGTACAGTCCATCCACTTCGATGACAGTGTCCCTATCCCCCTCTTCCTCCTCCAACTTCCCATCTAAGTGAGCTTCCTCCCATGCCCTCAAGCTAGTTTGAAGTTCACTCTTTTTCGCACCTCGCTTGAAAAACGCCCCCTTTCTTTGACAGAATTCTCTGAGTTGTGCCACAGTATAGGTCTCCAACTCTTCCAAATCAAATTCCATTTTGCCAACAGGGTATCAGACAGCCACCTGGAAGAATTCAAGGGAGGGTATCACGTGAGGGCTTCCTCCACCCACCACCAGGAAAGAATTTGGAAAAACAAAATTAATAATTCAGGAGTCCGCCTGGAGAAAACTCCAGATGTAGGTCTGTGGAACACACTAAGCTACTGCTAAGTGGATGCAAGCACAAGCTCTAATCCCACGCGCTGTACACCAATTATGTTAGACCTGGAGTTACCAGTCCACATAGGGTAGCCTGGCACAGAGTGGAAAGACCTAAACTCAGAGGCAATTTGTGTCAAGCTTGCATCACACTTCGCACAGTAACTCGGCGCCCATCCACTTAAAAATGACACTACACCAGTTTAGAAAAATACGGCTTGCTTTATAAAAAATCTTTTAGTCTGTTTCATACTTTTGGCAGTGTAAAATTTCAACACATTAAGCACCCCCGCGTCTGATTATTTGCTTCAATACAGTTCCATAGTGCCATAGGTAATACACTTTTCCCCAATTCTATAATTGCTCAACCAGAACCTTGGTTCCTTAATCTTCCTATAGTTACTTCACAGTTCAATTAAGTTAGACAGCCAATTTGATACTTTCTTTTAACTAATCAAGTCTGTTCATTCCTGGGATCCTGTCACGGTATCACAACCCTCTTCTAGTAAAGCAGGGGAGTGCTGTAACAAAACCAAGTTCAGGCACAGATATTCCCCAGTGGTTAGATTCAGGCATTAAATCTGGCCATTAGTCTTATACTCTGTATATTAACATTTTCCCCCCTTCTGGCGACTGGATGCCCGTAGTAGAACTCCAGTAGGGGTCTTAGGCTTGACAAGACCTGGAATGGGGAAGAGCGATTTGGACATATTAAGCTCTCCTGCTTCTCCTCACGACCTCTACCAGAGAACAAGAGGTTAAGTCTTCCACAAGGCCCTGTTGTGTTTTTCTCTGCATCGGGGTCCCGCACCAGCCCCAATTCCCCTGCTTACTTGAAGGCTCAAGGTTTTTAGTCTGTCAACCGGCAACTCGGAGAGCTTACTTCCTCACTGGTGGACCTCCGAGGAGAATACTCGCTCTCACGCCAGTTCTGGATAGCGGCCGCTCCTCCTCAGCTCCGCTGCCGACCTGCCTCACTGGCTAAGGCACCGATCCCTCCTCTGGGCCTGCGCGATCAGAAGACACATGGCGCAGCGCCGCCTCCTCCGAGATGCCAGGACTCCCCCTGCTGAGCTGCGCGGGTAAGAGGCGTCTCGCTAGCGCGCCACCCCTTCAGCGAGGAAGACAGGCCCTCACTAGGCCTGCGCATAGATGAGACGCTTCAAGGCTGTTCCGCCCCCTCAGCGAGGATGACAGCTGGGTCGGCGCCAAGGTCGGGGAAAACCTCAAAGTTGCACTTCCGCTACCACCGCAATCCTCTCATCGAAGGCAGCGGAGCAGGCAGCGCCTCCCCCTGCTGCTGACTTTGGGCGAAAACCCCACTACCCACACGGGGCACCTTCAGGACCGGGGTCTCGGGTCAGGCGTCTGCTTTCCCCCGGCAGTCCACGGCACAGGTGAGAGGGGACAGGCCAACACAGGGACGAGTCTACTAGAGGACGGGGGGGGGGGAAATCAAGAACTCCCAGTCTTTGCCTCACCCCCGGAATTATCCAGTGGCCTCGGGGCAGCTTTCACCCTCAGAGATTAGAAGAGGCGAGACTTCCTCCTCAGCACAGCCCCCGGCAATTAGTTGGATAAGCTAAGGATGTGGGACAGCTCCTCTCCTCGCATGGAAACACCAAAGCAGGACTCGTTAGGTACTCTTCCTAGGCAGGGTCAGGTCTACTGTTAAGGGGCGATGACAGTGGTAAGGAAGCAACCCACCAGAGAAGTCAACCCTCACAGTGCCCTATCTCCCCCTGATGCCACAGCCTGTCCTCCTGCTAGCCCTCGGATACTCAAAATGGCCGCCCAGCTTCTGTCCTTTTATAGCCTGGGCTCTGGTCACTGGAATCAGCTGGAAGGTTCTAGAGTTTCCCCATTGAAGTCCTATGGCTCAACCTCTGAGGTAATCAGTTGTGGCAGTTGCCAGCCACCATTTTGTGTGACAAAATTTTCACCATTATAAGGGAACACCTAGGCCTCAAAAAGTTATAGGGACAAGGTAGCACCTAACCCCTAGGACAACACCAAAAATTTCCAGTGAACATAAAAATGAAAAGTACTAGGAGGCAAAAAGGGACAAAATAAATAAATAATAGGAGGGACCACCCAAAGGGCCGACAGGTCTAACATCACCCCTATAGCAGGCCTTTATAATCCTGAGGGCAGGGTGCTTGGTTCTAAGTGAGAGGGCGCCCCTGCATGAGCAGGACACCCCTGCAGCCTACTCCCAGGTTGTCAGTGAAGCAGCCATATACTATATAGAGGGAGCACTGCATAATCGTGTGATGAGCATCTCAAAAACGGCTGCAACAAATCATATCATGTTTGGTATCAAACATATTGGAATCATACCTCCCACACTGTAAATGGTGTGGTAGGTATGATTCCAAGCACTGAAAGAGCCCTCTGATAGGCCCTCAGTGTTCCCGGTACCAGCCTTCTAGTCCCGGACAGCACAAAATGGTTGCTGCCGACCAGAGACACATTGCTGCACTCCTTCTGCTGAGCCAAGCTCGAGCAGGGGAAGTTATAAGAACAGGCATCCGGTCACTGGGAGGTGTGACCACCTCCCAGACAGGATTTAGTGTATACAGGCTGGGTGGATGCACTTGCCAGTGCCTGAAAGTCTGCATGAGGGGCACATTTGGTGTCCCGGTCCATAGTCCAGTTCAAACCAGTCCTAGGAGGCGTTAGCTCCTACTCTGGCATAAAACTGGATAAAGGACATGGGTGTAACCTCCCCCCTCTCCAGACCCTCCACTGGGAGGGTCCCCTGATTCTTCCCAACCCTTTTCCTAGGGTGCTTAAGGGTTTACCTGGGTGTAGGTCTTTAGATTCGTCGTGGGATAAGATTCAGAACTGAAACCACTGCACTTCTACCATCTGGGCACTCAGGACTTTGTCTGGGCCTGACTTTGTCTCCCTTCCAGTCTGTTGCATAGTCTGTGCCTGTGCATCATATAGAACCTTCCAAGGCATGTGATGCATCAAGCACAACTGAAGTAATCTCCCTTGGAGTGAAGGAGTCACTCTCTTGCATTTGCAGGCACCGCAATGAATACGACCGTTCTGCAGATCCCGTGGTCCTCTGGAATCCATGGGCTCTGCAATATAGGTGGTGGTTTTACTCAGCTCCCGAGGCCTGCTCTGCCCCCTTTGAGGCCAGTAATCCTTCTGGGGGTTGCAATAACCGAATCCCTGGGTACTGCGTCCCCTTTGCAGTTGCAAAGGCTTGTTGATATCTTTGCAAGGAGATCTTCAGGGTCCAAGAAGCCCAACCTGGAGCACCTCCAGTGACCAGAATCTTCAGCCACACCTCGTCGTGTGCATTATGGCCTGCCTCTTATGGTGAGCTGCTTGAGGTCCTCTCGCGACTGCTGTGCCTTTGGCCAGTGGGTCCATTTGAGGGTCACCTTTGTTTTCCTTGGGCTCCCCTGATTGCTCGGGCCTGCATTGACTCTCCTGCTTGTGGTGAGTCTCCTGGACCTTGCTGGTCCCAAGCGTACACCTTCTTGACTTCCTGCATGGGTTGCATTTGCCAAGGCTTGTTGGCGCTCCCGCCGGACACCAACCCCTAAGCACTAAACATCCTTCATGTGACAACTCGTATCCGAGTCTTGGTCATCCTCAGTGTTGTCTGGTCCTCGCAGCTGCAGAATCAAGGTATCTGTCACCTTTTATGAAGTACCTGGCATCGGAGGGCATCCATCTTCCAAGTCTCCTAGTCACCCCTAAGTGACACAGACACAGTCCCCTCTGCTTTTAGGTACTCCTCTTCAAGAATTCACATTTGGATTCCTCCGGGCACTTTCTCCTCTTCCAGCAGCAATACTTTCCTGAAGTCCTCCATTGGGTTTGACTGCGGTTTCCGACGCCACTTCACACCTATGCACCTGGCTCCCCTGGGATAGGTGATTTGGGTACCACAGTATCCACGGGTGGGGTGGCTCTCCAACCTTTTATCTTTCACAGGGTTTCTTCAGGGTCCCCTGGGAAGAGTCCCAAATCTTTAAAATTCCAACCACGACTTGCACATTGACTTGTATGGAACATGCAGTCGTGTTCACACACTGCACACCCTCTCCATGAGGTCTCTATCTACTTACCTTGAGTGGTTCTGTGAGTCCCCAGCAATTCTACGTTCTCTCGACATTGTCTTGACTCGAGTGCTGGTTCTTATACCACTTTCTTAGTATATGCTTTGGTCCCCCCCGGGTCTGCTGTTTATTAGTGCTATTTACTGTGACTTCTTTGCAAAAGTATTGTGTTCTTTGTGTCTATCTCTGTGTAGGAGATACTGTAACGTACTAGATAGTGGTATATAATAAATACAATTTTTTTTAAATACTTTGTGTGGTTCTTTTTCATTTAATCTATACTATAAGATTGCATTCTGGTAAAACAAGTTGCTTTACACTCTTTCAAGACTAAGCCTGAAGGCTACTCTCCACAGCTACCACTTGGACAACTTTCTAAGATTGTCTGAGGCCTCTTAAATCACCATAAGAGTTGTCTGGACTGGTGCACAGTGCCCACTTACATTAGTGGACATCAAATACCAGGCCAGCTTCTCACACATCGCCTTAGGAGGAATGTGGCATTGCTCCAGTCAAAGGCTTTTTACAGCAGTTTTTGTAATTTAGGAGTATTTAAAGGGACCCACTAATGTTATCCAGAAACCCACAATGCTCCAGCGCTTGGATGTCATTTTCAGAATTATCTTACCAATTTCCTAGATGGTTAAGAGAAGGACTGAGTCTGAAAAACTGTTTCTTTTTTATATTTTTGGAGGTAGGTAAACAAGCTTCTCCGACTCACTTAAGAATTACTTCTTTCTATCTTTCTTAGAATTTACAGTTACTTGTTTAATCAAATCACAATCAGCTCATAGACAAAACTCCATTTAGTTTGATCCTTGTGCTGGCCCTTCTTTCTTAGATTTTTACAAAAGAGTATATGAAAAGTATACATGCATATGTGCTGTGCAGTGCATCTAGCTTTTGGCTTCTGTCAACCATGAATGTTTGCACATTTGAAACCATCTCCTCTCCTAGAATTATTGCCTTTTCTGATGGATATGCCTAACCGCAGAGTCCTTGCTTTGTGAATATTCCCCAGGCATCCAACTGCATCTGGAAACTTTAAAAGCAGTACATTTCTCATGCCTGTAGGTTGCGTTGTGCGGCTCTGGGCCAGGGCCGGACTGGCCGTTGCGGGCACCGGGCAATCCCCCGGTGGGCCGCAAGGGTGCGGGCCGGTTTTGGGCCCCTGGGGGCCGTTTTTGTTACTGGACCGTTTTTGCAGTATAGCTGCAAAATCGGCCCTGTAACAAAATCGGCCGAAAACCGGCCCCGGCAAAGAGCTCGGTCGCACCCCCAGGGGACGGGCGAGCACTTTGCCAGGGCCGGTTTTCGTTCCCAGTCCGGCCCTGCTCTGGGCTGACCTCTTTCAACTTTCTTCCAATTTCCCTTAGCCTACTGCCTCACTATATGCTTCTTGATACTGAAATAAATATTTTTTGGTATCCTACAATTGAGCTGAGACTTAACGTCCTGTAAGGTCATAGTATCCCCAGTGTATCCTTTATTTTGCTGCTTGACCCCCACCCCCAGTCTATACCTAGTAGCAAACATACTTTTGGCAGCTTCTGATTATGCCAAACTGAGGTCATCTTATGGATATTCGGTCTAACGTGATCTTCACTGATTAAACATATTTATTTATTTATTTATTTAGGGAATTTATAGAGCACAGCTGTCACCTTACAGGTATCCTGGCGTTGAGGCATCACAAAGTGGCAGACAATGAATGTAACAGAGAAAGGAGTCCAGCAGGTTAGACCTTCAGAAACAACCAAGTTTTAACACGTTTCCTAAAGAGGAGAAGTTCCTCCGTTTGACGAATCTCCAAGGGCAGACTGTTCCAGAGTTTGGCAGCAGCAACTCCGAAAGATCTGCCCCCAGCCCTGACCCTCTTAAATCTGGGTACTTTCACCAAACATGCAGTTGCTGAGCGAAGTGCTCTGGTTGGGGTGTACTAGACAAATTTGGCTTGCAGAGAGCTAGGCCCGAGTCCATGCAGGGCCTTGAAAACAAGGCAGAGGGATTTGAAGGATATTCTCTGCTTCAGCGGGAGCCAGTGGAGCTCAGCCAGCGCCGCCGATGCAGAGGATCTTCTAGGCCAGCCAAGAGCCAGCTTGGCGGCAGCAGACTGCATTCTTTGAAGTCTATCTAGCAGCAGACCCGGTGACTCAAGCAGGAGGGCGAACCAGTAGTCGAGTCTGCTCAATATGGTGCATCTGACTACCAAAGCCCGGACCTGTAAGGGAAGTAACAGTAGGATCTTTCGAAGAGACCTGAAAAGGGCAAAACAGCTGGACACCGTTTTCGCCACCTGAGCTTCCATGCTCAACTTATTGTCCAGCATAACGCCCAGATTGCGAGCAGTAGTGACCGGTTGAGTTTTTATCAATGTTTCTGGAGGCCAAAAATTATCCGGAAAAGGGCGAGGAATCCAACTTCCAGCACAGAACAACACCTCAGTCTTGCTAGCGTTGAACTGCAGTGAGTTATTATGTAACCAGCTCGCCGTATCTCGCATACAGTCATGAA
Organism: Lissotriton helveticus; assembly: GCF_964261635.1. NCBI lineage: Eukaryota > Metazoa > Chordata > Amphibia > Caudata > Salamandridae > Lissotriton > Lissotriton helveticus. The sequence continues at coordinate 597,916,376 of NC_136071.1, read as the reverse complement.
ATGTCTCCAGCGGGATCGATTCCTCACCCTCCCACGACAAGATGATTTGGGTATCATCTGCGTAGTTAATAGCATTGATCCGATGAGATTTTATCAGCGTGATCAGGGGTTTCAGATAAACGTTAAATAAAATCGGACTAACTGCTGAACCCTGAGGCACCCCATGAGACACCGGGGAAAAAGCAGATTGAAAAGGGGGTATGGACACCGCCTGCTTCCCATTAAGTAGGAAGGAGCGAAACCATCGCAGGGCAACACCCCCTACCCCGGCTTCACTCAATCTTTTCAGGAGGATCACATGATTTACCGTATCAAATGCGGCAGACCGGTCAAGCAGAATCAGAGCCGCTGCTTGACCTCTGTCTGCACGCATTCGAAGATCCTCCATGGCAGTGAGCAAAGCCGTTTCGGTCCCATGGGCTGGGCGAAAGCCAAATTGGATTTCATCCAAGAATTGATGTTGCTCCAGATGTTTAGAAAGGAGCGAGCTCACCCAACGTTCAGCGATTTTTGCAGGGAACGGTAACAAGGAGATTGGTCTATAATTTTGTAGACATTCTGGGTTAAGGGAGGGTTTTTTTAACAGCGGGGATACAAGGGCCTGTTTCCAGGATGCCGGAACAGTACCACTAGCCAATGATTGATTGCAAATCCTACAGAGGGTGGGAAATAGTTCATCCCCATAATCTTTCCAAATTTTATGAGGAATAGGGTCCAGAGGTGATCCTGATGAAATACCCCGAGCCAGTCTGCTGAGGTCCTCCTCCGTAATGGGAGGAAACTCCAAGAGAAGATCAGCAGGCTGCCAGCCAGGGTTCCCGTCTCCGTCCCCTGCACCCCCATCCCCTAGACTAATGGAGCAGGTCAGAGTGGGAGAAGTACTGAGATTGTGAATAATGGTGTCAATTTTTTCTTTAAAAAACAGAGCAAGGTTGTTGCAGTGAGTCTGCGTAGGGGGAGTCGACGTTTTAGTGCATTCAGGATTTGTAAGACCGTTCAGAATATCACTTTTATTAGTTGAAATCATATATTTGCAAAAGCTTTAGGGCTGTGGAATTTAAATCAAAATCAGGATGAAGGATGAGCTGACAACACGTGTTTGAGTAAAAGGAAGTCTAAATTAAGACACTTTTATAGTTTGATTAATTTTCTTTTCTTATCTTGCTTCCAGAAATAATTTAACTGCACCAGCAGATATATGATCTTTAAGAAGCGAATAAGTGCAAGAAAGAGCAACAGAGATTTTTTTTTAATTTTAGTGAAGCTTACTTGAAGATTAAAACACAAGCTTAAACATATTTATAATGTATTAGTAGTACTTTGATAACATTTTTTAAAATAGGTAAAATATAAAAAATTGAATCAAGATTGTTACAAGAATTCATGCATGTATGGTATGTGCAGGTTATACTGTAAATATTCAGTGTTGAAAGCATCTACATATTTAGTCATATATTTACAAAATAAAGTATAGTGAAATTTGCTGTGATAAATGGATTATCTTTATTACACAGAGAATGGTTTCTCTCATTACTTATGTTACAGCATTCCTCACTAATCTGAAGGGTAAATTTGCAGACCTAATTCTAACATACTCCTAATTTCACTTTTACACAGATCTCTACTCACTGTCAGTATAAAAAGCAATTTGACTCATCAGTTCTTGGAGCAAACTGTGAAAAGAAATCAGCATAATTTTCATAGTTCCATACGTATATTTTTATCCAGCCTTAATTACTCTCATTGGTTTGATTTAATTGATCAGTCCATTTGTAAGAATAAATAAGCATTATATGCGCATTTCCCTTTTCTGATCATTATTATCTCTATTGGGATTTAATTTAAGTGGTGCTGGTAATGGTCTGGTAATGAAAAATTACCAATTTAAATGACCTCCAGGTGTCTGCCCCACTGGTGAACAATCCTGAGTACAATCTAGTCAGATTGTTAGTTTGTTAAGGGTTATTTTCCCTTAACTCTATGGCTCTCAGCCTCATGGATTCCAGAATCTTCATTGGGCTACCCATGTCCTTATGATAAGTTAAGACTGACATGGCTATGGGAATCTTTAATTAATGGCCTTTATGTTTGGCTGCCAAATCTGCAGCTATACAACAGTAAAGTAGCAGTTACCAAACCACAGGAACCCTTTTTTTGCCACCATCAATGTTGGCCACACCGAGATCTTGTTGAAGGAAATCTCTAGTTATGTGTCACTTCAGCCAAGCGTGCCTTTCCAGTGAATCATTTTCCTCTAAATGTTTCGTTTCCAAATGTTAGAATCTGGCTTTTCTCATAACTGATGTCGATATTGATTTTGTTCTGGTATGCATATGTTGCCAAAACATCAAGTGTTCTCTTACGGAAATGGTATTAGTTTACACGGAAGCAAATCATTAAGGTAGTAAAAGACCCTACCCACTTTTTAGGTCTCTTTAGACCATGCAAGCACTGTCTCTTGAGGGACTTTTTGTTATCTTACAGGTGCCTTAGAGGCTGCCCACTGCTTACCATTGGTTGAGTTAATTTAATTTGTGTGCTTCTTATTGGTCAACTTCCTTAGGCTTCCTTCATCTTCATGTGTGTTTCTCTTATGCAGCATGGACGTATTACATGTTTCCTTTCTCTGCACATTCTTTCAGGCACTACTTTTTTTAATTTTTGTTTAACTACTCTAGAAGAGTGCATGTTTTTCAGCTGTCTCCCCGGTTTAATTCTCTCTTTATGGTATTCCCCTTTTCCCCCGTAGGAAACGGGCTTTTTATGTTGTGTACCAAAATGACGTACACTATGTAGAAAGTCCAGACACCCCTTTTTGTCTTACAGGGCTTAAATTAATAATCCCAAAAGCTCTCTTTGTGGTAGTGTGGGCGAGCAGTTTAGACTTATGAGTGTAGTGTTAAGCATTTGTTGTACACACAAAGTCAATAAATGAGACACATACTCAAAAAGAAACTCAAGATCAATTTAGAAAAATAACACTGATTTTTATATCATTTTAGACACCAAGATCATCAGAATCAGGTAAGTACTTTAGACATTATGAAGTGTTTAAGTTAAAACAGTAGAAAATCACAGCTGTCAGATTTGAGGCATGAGCCTCGAACGTGGCAATGTTATCCTATGGGAGAAACAATTCACTGCATAGGCACACTTCCAGGTGACTTACAGCATTTTTCTTCTGGCCTTAAGGAAAGTAGGGGCCAAGGTCCAATAAAGCACCAACAATTCAAGTTTATCTGCCCTGGGGTGTTTGGGTGCAGAGGTGCTGTACTCGATGATACCCTCAAACACTACACGCTAAAGTCAATGGGAAATGAATCTGTAAGAAAAAGTCTGCTAGTGAGGACTGGGGGACCAGTCTGGCAGAACCCAAGCAGGGGCTCGGCTCTTGAAGTTCTTGTGACCACAGTGACACTGTCAATTTACTCTAGCCGGGCTGGGGAGTTTGGGTGCAGAGGTGTTTTGTCTGGTGGGTTGGTGAGGTAGAGGCTCTCACCGTTCTCGGTGTACCTGCAGAAGAGGGAAAAGAAAAACAGCAGGGCCACTCTCAGTGCAGACCTGGCCTCTCTCAAAGTCCCTTGATGTGCAGATACGTTTTTGTGGTGGTGTTCTGCCTGAACATAAACAAGCCTTGGTGCTTGCAACTGGCTCTGGTACCCAGGGTATTGGTACAGAGCGGCTCCGAGAAGGCTCAGCACCTCGTAGATTTGATGGCTCATTGGGCCTGACCTCCTGGACACTCAGTGACCTCCTCCTGGTGAGTTGCTCCCTCGGTGGACCTAATGGTCAGCAAAATGGTGGACCAGGCAGAAACGGTTGGTGCCAACTGTGCAGGGAAGTGGCTCCTCAACTCCAGGGGAGATATTGCTGGATCGATGAAGTGCTGGGCAGACCTCCTAGGACTGAGGAGGCTCTTCCATTTCTGGATGAGTCAGTCTTTGTGATTGTCAGGACAGCAGCAACCAGGCAGAGTTCTGCTCCAAGTTCGGTGCTGGTCCACAATTCTCACATCTTCTGCTCTTCTTTGTCCTTCTTCTTCTTTCAGGAGACAAATCTAAGTTCCTGGCGTCAGAGGGCCACCTAAAAACCAAATGTAGGGGTGTTAAGGGGAGTGAAATGTAGTAGCCAATGGGATATTTACCCCTGGGGTCACTACACCCCCAATATGACCACTCCCCATGGGGAGTGGGCATAGCCCTGTCCCAGAGATCCTAATTCCACCAATAACAAGATTGTGGAACCCTTGTTTTGTGGAGCACATCAGCTATCCCACCTTAGGGGGTGTAACTAGCCTGGAGGTGCAACACGCCAAGGGCATAGCTAATTTCCCACATGGCCAGGTGCCAAATGGGCCTCGGGCAGGTGGTGGCATTCTCTAGGTCTGGAGGAAGCTGGGGTTGCATATCAAAGGTGGCAGTGGCTTTGAAAGTCTTTGGCCTTGGTATGCAGATTTAGTAGCCATACTGCTGGAGGAGGTGATAACGCCTTCTCCGGAGCAGGCATTGTTTCCTGACATCAGAGAGCACTGGCTCTCGCCTACAGGGGCTTAGAAACTTGCCTGTGGTGGCAGTCAGCCAGCACACTAGAAGACTAGACCTCTAAGTTGCCCTCCGACTGCCTGTCAAAATAAATCCAATGCTGGAATCAGTATGGATTTATTAAGACAAGGTGTTTAATACCAAACACCATAGGTTTCAGTGAAGCCATTATGTAGCTGGGTAATGCGTAATGACCAGTGCTCAGTATGCACCTTAAGATGGCTTCCTGTTCACTTGCAATATCTAGTAATAGAACAAGACATCACAGGAGAAGTTCTGCTCATTCAGCTATGTTGTCACATAAAATATAATGCATCCTGCCCTAGGGCTCTAAAGCCTGCTGTAAGGGTGACTTACATATATTTTATGCAGTGATCCTGACATGACACACAGTGAATGTGCCATGTCGTGTTTTCACACATATTTTGCGCCATGTCACCCAGCCTGCAATGGCAGTTTGCATGTAGGTTGTATGGGTCCCCTTAGAGTGGCATAATGCATGCTGCGGCCCTTAAGGACCCTCTTTAGCTGTCATTCCCTAGGTACCGGGGGTACCTTTTACTAGGAACTTACAGGGGTGCTAAAGTGTGTGCCAACTGTAACACAATTAGACCATTTTGACTTGTTTTTAGGGAAAGAGCACTGGGACTGGGGCCTGGGTAACAGGGACCCAGTGCACATCAATCGAAAAACATCAGTACCGGTGGCAAAAAGTATGGCTGACCATGACAAAAAGGGGCACTTTCCAACACAGCCCCAATCCTCCCAAATGAAAGAGGATGAGACTAACCTTTCCCAAGAGAGTAAACCTGGAAACCTGGAAGAACCTGGAAAGGCCATCGGTCAGTCTCAGGTCTGTGTTCCACTTTAAAGTCCATACCCTGTAGGGGACGGACCACTTCAACAGTTTTGGATTTTCCCTCTTCATTTGCACCAGCCATCTGAGATGACTGTGGTTAGTTTGAACAAGGAAGTGAGTCCCTAACAAGTAGGGTCTTGCCTTTTTCGGTGACCAAACCACAGCAATGGATTCCTTCCCAATGGCCTTCCAACTCTGTTCCCTGGGGAGTAACCTCCTGCTAATACAAACCACTTTGCGAAGAACATGCGCAGCTAGGATGAGAAGTTACTTGGTTTTTCCATGTTCTCTAGGACAGTTGTGTGACGGTATCACGCATGCAATTGTCATGCATGCTAGTTCCACGCGGTCTTAACCAGGCAATCCTTAACCACGCATTTGCCTTTACCACACATGCCTTTACAATGTAATATGCGTTGTTAATGCATGTATGGCAAAGACATATGCGTGGGTAAGACTTATCAGGTAAGTGTAACCCACCCTCCCCCCACACCTGCCCCCTGCCCTAAAATGGCCTGCCAAGCCTCTGGGGCATCCTCCATCATTACAGGACACATTTGCTAATATACTGGACAGAAAATCCACCAGTGACGGCAACAGTTCTCTGGCATTGGCGTATTTAAAGATTCACATGGCTGTGATTAATATTCATAATGTTGGTCTGGGAAGCAATAAAATGGATTAACATGACTCTTCATGTTACCTAAACCCTGCAATAAGGGCTTTTTCTACACCCGCTGCAGCTTGGTTTTTTCATCACGCTCTGCTGCAGGGGCCATTTTAATCCAATTATTCACCATAAAATGCAAGACTGAGAAGAAAATGAGAGACTGTACCTTCTCGCTAGAGAAATGCAACAAAATAAACCCTGATATTCTGGCATATGCTTTCCTTTCTTAATTTCTTTAATGATGCAGACACTGAATTTTGGAGCTTTTTGCAGATGTTTTCAACTCATTAGATAAGAGCTATCTCTGACCCGCCTTTGGAGTCCATTAATGAGACGCCTTTAATATTGCAGACGGATGTATGAAGGTACGACGCGGGCTATTACCACGCGTACCGCTACAACGCGTGTTTTACAACGCAAGTCGTTACAACGACTTGCGCTGTAGGGTGCGGACTTAGGAATAGTTTAATTTACTATTCCAACACCAGTCCTCGTGGATAGTAGGGAAGGTGTTGGAATAGTAAATTAACTATTGCTTGTCCTTGAGCGCCCTCCAGCGCAAGTCGTGGTTACGACTTGCGTTGTAAGAGACGCGTCGTAATGGTAGTGCGGGGTAACATCCGCGTCGTAAAGGATGTTCCCCATTGCGGACAAAGGCTGACAGAAAACATAACCTGGGGCACTGGTTTTCACAGCAAACCTCACTGAAGGCTAGTATAGAGAAATGTTACACTAGAGCCGATGCAGAGACGAGGCATATTGTTATTGTTAACTACAGCATGTATAGCGCCAAATCACCGTCAGGTCTCTAGGCGCTTTTGACAGAAGAAAACTATACTAACAAGATGAGCAGATACGTAAAGACATGGCATTAGGTGGAGCTTAGGGCTTCCCTAAACAGGAGCGTTTTTAGAGATTTCCTGAACTGCAGCAAATTTGGTTCCTTACGAAGAGACTCTGGAAGTTTATTCCAAAACTGTGGAACCACCACTGAGAAAGATCTGCCACCCTTCGTTGCTAATTTATAGCGGGGACAGGACAGCATTTGAATGTTCGAGGACCTTAAAGATCGTGTAGGTTTATAAACTACAAGGCGTTCTTTAATGTAGGCAGGTGCTTGACCATAGATTGCCTTGTGGGCAATACACAAACTTTTGAACTCCACCCGTTGTTTTATGGGGAGCCAATGTAGCTTACATAGCAACGGTGATGCATGCGTGCGTCTAAGTAGCCTAAAGATCAACCTAGCTGCATCGTTCAGGACTACTTGCAGCCTATTTATCAGTGTTTTGGGGAGACCCAAATACAGGGCATTCCCATAATCTAATCTTGAGATTATCGTGGCCGAGACAATGGTGCGGAGCGTGGAGAAGGAGAGCAGAGGGACTAACTTACGTAACTGTCTAATTAAGTTAGTGCAGGTCCCGACCACTGAGGAGATCTGGCTGACCATTGACAACTCATGGTCAATCTTTATGCCTAGACTTTTTACGTTGGAGCAGGGTTTAGGGGTCGGGCCAAGATCTTGAGGCCAAAACAAATCACCCCAAGGAGATGCTTCGGTTGGAACCACCAGGACCTCAGTTTTTTCTGGGTTGATCTTCAATGAATTTGCTGTCATCCAGCTCACCGTATGACTAAGTATTTTTTGGGCATGGGTCTGTGCGGATGCAGTGTTATCAATACTAAGTAACAACTGGGTATTGTCCGCATAGTTGAAAGTTTTACATCCCATGCTTACCAAGGAGTCGATTAAGGGCTGCAAATAGAGGTTAAAAAGGAGTGGAGACAAAGCAGATCCCTGAGGGACTCCACATTTCAGGATACCCAGGTTTTATATACCTGCCTCCAGTTGGATCCTTTGAGATCTTCCAGAAAGAAAGGATTTGAGCCATTTATAGGCTGCGTCTTGTATCCCAAACGCGGCGAGTCTGTCCAAAAGCAGGGTATGGCTGACAGTGTCGAATGCCGCTGACAGGTCTAATAATATCAGGGCACTCGGTTTTTTACTGTCAGCCATACCTCTGAGCTCATCAAGCACCGAAAGCATCACCAATTCGGTGCTGTGATGCGCCCGAAAACCTGCTTGATGCTCCTGGAGTAGGTGGTGTGACTCCAGGAAAGATGAAAGATATATCAGAACGTGTTGTTCCAAAATCTTGGACAGGAAAGGCAGCTGAGATATTGGCCTATAATTTTTTAGGTTGATGGGATCAGCCCCCTGCTTCTTTATTAGGGGCCTGACTCGTGCTTCTTTAAAGCTGGATGGAAGCTGGCCAGTGTCTAATGATTTATTTAGTAGGGAGACAAAATGACTTCCTAGAGGAGGGAGCGCCAAGCGAAAGATGCTAGGGGGACATGGATCTGCAGGTGAGCCAGACTTTGTTCGATTCACGAGCTGTCCTAAGACTGTGGAATCAATCAAAGGAAACTTAGAGATAGTATATTTTGGCGGAGGGGCTTGGGGATAGGGAGAAGAGGAGTGACTGCTGGAGGTATTCTTGATGTCATTAAGAATGATTTGTACCTTGTCGAGGAAGTAGTGTTGAAAAGTGTTACAATCAATTGGAGATACTGATCTTTCTACTTTCTTGCTCAACTCTGATAAGATCTTAAAGGTTTCTTTTTGTACATTGTCCGCGTTGTTAATTTGGGATTCATAGTACTCTGCTTTTGTTGACCGTATACAGGTTTTGTACAATTTAAGAAACGTTTTATAATGATCCCTGTCAATGGGATCATTTGTTTTCCTCCAGCGTCTCTCTAGAAGGCGGAGTTTTATTTTATGTTCCCTCAAGGAAGAATTGAACCATGGGGCCCCGTTTACTGTTCTATTTATCTTTTGATTTCTTTCGGGTGCAATTTGATCAATGGCCTGACCGAGATTTTGCATTAGATGTGCATATTCCTGATCAAGATCCCCGGGCGTATCATATAACTGTAAATTTTTGAGAAGGGTGTCCGTCAGAGTTTCTGAGTCAATTTTCCTCCATTGACGAACTTTTTTAAATTTAAGGGGTAGTGGTTGAGGCACATAGCCATCTGTAGGGATATCGCAATTTATCAGGTAACGGTCTGACCATATGCAGGGTAGAATATCTATTAGAGCTACAGCCGGATCAGAGGTCCAAATAAGATCAAGAGTGTGACCTTTGATATGTGTGGGTGCCTCTACTAATTGTTTGAGCCCCAGTGTGGTTATGGTGTTTTCCAGCAGTCGCGTTGCCCCATCCTTACGTGATTTGTCCCAGTGGACATTAAAATCTCCTGTTATTAAGACCTTTTGATAACGTGTACAGATATCTGAGATGATTGGGGTCAATAGGTCATTAAACAGAGAGGTAGATTTTGGAGGGCGGTAGACTGTAAGGATGACAAGGCAGGTATTTCTCAGTGTAATCTTCACCCCAAGTATGCCCGCTAGATCAACTGTTTCGGCCATTAATTTCGTAACCGTTAGGTGTTTTTTTAAAAAGAATTGCCACCCCACCCTCTCGGGCATTATCTGCACGATTATGCCATATAGCATCATAGTCATTAGGGAGGGAGGCAATGATATCAGGTAGAGAGCTGTCACCCAGCCACGTTTCTGTAAGAGTTAGAATATCAATGTCTTCATCTTGAAGAAGAGTAAAAATTTCAAGATGCAATGGCAGTTTGCATGTAGGTTGTATGGGGCCCCTTAGAGTGGCATAATGCATGCTGCGGCCCTTAAGGACCCTCTTTAGCTGTCAATCCCTAGGTACCGGGGGTACCTTTTACTAGGAACTTACAAGGGTGCTAAAGTGTGTGCCAACTGTAACACAATTAGACCATTTTGACTTGTTTTTAGGGAAAGAGCACTGGGACTGGGGCCTGGGTAAGAGGGGACCCAGTGCACATCAATCGAAAAACATCAGTACCGGTGGCAAAAAGTATGGCTGACCATGACAAAAAGGGGCACTTTCCAACACAGCCCCAATCCTCCCAAATGAAAGAGGATGAGACTAACCTTTCCCAAGAGAGTAAACCTGGAAACCTGGAAGAACCTGGAAAGGCCATCGGTCAGTCTCAGGTCTGTGTTCCACTTTAAAGTCCATACCCTGTAGGGGACGGACCACTTCAACAGTTTTGGATTTTCCCTCTTCATTTGCACCTGCCATCTGAGATGACTGTGGTTAGTTTGAACAAGGAAGTGAGTCCCTAACAAGTAGGGTCTTGCCTTTTTTGGTGACCAAACCACAGCAATGGATTCCTTCCCAATGGCCTTCCAACTCTGTTCCCTGGGGAGTAACCTCCTGCTAATACAAACCACTTTGCGAAGAACATGCGCAGCTAGGATGAGATGTTACTTGGTTTTTCCATGTTCTCTAGGACAGTTGTGTGACGGTATCACGCATGCAAATATCATGCATGCTAGTTCCACGCTGTCTTAACCACGCAAGCCTTAACCACGCATTTGCCTTTACCACACATGCCTTTACAATGCAATATGCGTTGTTAATGCATGTATGGCAAAGACATATGCGTGGGTAAGACTTATCAGGTAAGTGTAACCCACCCTCCCCCACACCTACCCCCTGCCCTGTGTCCTAAAATGGCCTGCCAAGCCTCTGGGGCATCCTCCATCATTACAGGACACATTTGCTAATATACTGGACAGAAAATCCCCCAGTGATGGCAACAGTTCTCTGGCATTGGCGTATTTAAAGATTCACATGGCTGTCATTAATATTCATAATGTTGGTCTGGGAAGCAATAAAATGGATTAACATGACTCTTCATGTTACCTAAACCCTGCAATAAGGGCTTTTTCTACACTCGCTGCAGCTTGTATTTTTCATCACGCTCTGCTACAGGGACAATTTTAATCCAATTATTCACCATAAAATGCAAGACTGAGAAGAAAATGAGAGACTGTACTTTCTCGCTAGAGAAATGCAACAAAACAAACCCTGGTATTCTGGCATATGCTTTCTTTTCTTAATTTCTTTAATGATGCAGACACTGAATTTTGGAGCTTTTTGCAGATGTTTTCAACTCATTGGATAAGAGCTATCTCTGACCCGCCTTTGGATTCCATCAATGAGACGCCTTTAATGTTGCAGACAAAGGCTGACAGAAAACATACCTGGGGCGGTGGTTTTCACAGCAAACCTCACTGAAGGCTGATATGGAGAAATGTTACACTAGAGCCGATGCAGAGACGAGGCAGATTGTGGATGTCCCAGCAAAGACATGTCAGTCGTGGGTCTAGTATGAGCTGTGTCATAGCTGAGACATCTCAGATCAAATCTGCCAAAGAAAAGACGATTCAATTCATGCAGGGTTTCTAAGAAAAAAGACGTCAGACCAGTGGCGCCTGGTGCTTTTTAAAAGTGATGGGGCAGAAATCTTTGAGTTGAATTGAAAGTGCGAGAGCGCGCAGCGATCGAGCTTGAATCAAACATGGAGACGGGGTACTAGGAGACTAACTATTAGTTCTGTACTTCACAAGAAAAATGTAGAAAAAAATGGGTGCAAATGGTGCATTGTCAGCGTACATTTCAATAAATCTTGCTACAAATTATTGAGAAAAATGCAAATGGCCTCACAAAAATGCACCCCTCTCCCTATACTCATGCAGACAGATCGATCCTAACACCCTGATCTCACAGATGAACAATAAGTTTCTCCTTCTACATCACATAAGCATACCTCTCACCCTGCTTTGAATAGTGCACACCACTCACCAAGTGCATTCACTCCCTCACCCTGCACTCAGAAAGGCATATCTCTCATCCTGTATATTCATACAGTCACACAACTCACTCTAAGCTCACACAAGCACAACGCTCATAATACACTCCCAGCATTCACCCCAGCCTTACACAGGCACCCCATTCACCCTGCAAACTATCACTTACACAGATGCATCCCTTGCTCTGTACTCATACAGTGGACTTGCATTATTCACTCTACAGGGAAAAAGGCACACTGCTCACCCTGCACTCATACAGTCACATTGTTACTTTGCAGCCACACAGGCACTCCACTCACCCTTCATCCATACAGTAACAGAACAGCAGTTTGTAGTCACCCTGCCTCCACGCACACAGAGACCCTAAGGTTTCAGCTCCACTCCAGTCGAGTGCACTTCCTGCGGTGTGTTGAGGTGGGGGTGTGTGTAGGCCAAGAGGAACAGTCTGGCTGCAGGAGTTTGGGAGTCCATACTGATGGCTACCCCTCAAAAGTGCAAGTTAAGGGTAGACAATGCATATATTCTGTCCTCTGGCAGCCTCCCTCCCGTTCTGACACTGCAGAAGCCTGAGCATTGGGTATAACGGGAGGCTGTTGTAAGCAAGACTTTAACCATCCATGGCATATCACTTCACTCACTTGTTTGTGGAGGATGGTTGTGCACAAATGTCTCCAATTATTAATGTTATATAGCTATGCACATGTCCCCCATAATATCAATGTTTAACAGATTTGCAATTGTCCTACAGTATCTGTCTTTCCAGTGTGCACATTTCCCTCCCAGTATGTCTTACAGATGTCCTCAAGAATGGCGTATAGACCCTTGGGAGGGGTAAAAAAACTGCTGAAACATGTTGACAAGTATGCAGTGAGGAGGTGTTGAGGGGCTGCTAATAATCCCTGTCACCACAATCCCATTCTTCTTGTTAACCCTGGCCGGATAATCCAGGAATAAAGCTTAAAGGGGGATATATCCGATTCAGTTTTAGATTTCGCAATCAGCACATTTAATTTGTTGATCCCTTTAATATTTAAATGTTTGTATTGTCTTCCCCTTCGCTCCACCCCAGGCATTAGTCTGCGCAGGGGTGTCATTTAGCAAGCCCTATGATGAAGCATGCCACAATTTGTGGGTGAGGGCAGTTTTTCTACACGCAGCACATGCCACTTAAACTTAATAAGTGAGAAGTTTACACTACTACCTCTTTTTGTGTGTATATAGTAGGGGTAAGGCTCATGACTTCAGAAAACGAGTTGAAAAGCCCAAACAAGTGGTCCTGAATATACGGTAAACCAAAACCGGAAGGTCATCCAGTCCTGAGATCGCGTAGGGGCCGCTGTAGTTCAGCCAGAGTGATCGGGCCTCTAAGATCTGTGTATGTTGAGGGGGGAAACATCTTTTACAACGAAACTTTTACAACGCAGTACTTTTACAACGCAGGTTTTACAACGAAAACCATTACAACGCATTGCGCTGGGGGGCGCTCTAGGATAGGGAATAGATTTAATTTACTATCCAACACCTTCCCTAGTGTCCACGGGGACTGGAGTTGGAATAGTAAATTAAACTATTCACTATCCAGCGCCCCAAAGCACTATGCGTTGTAAAGGTTTGCGTTTTAAAAACTGCGTTGTAACAGCATGCGTGGTAAAAGCATGCGTTGTAATGTCATACATCCGTTGAGGGTCAAGGGGTGTCCACAGGCAAGAGTCCAGGAAGGAGTTAATGTCATCCCAGGGAGAGCTTTCACCTTCATAAAGGGCAGTGTAATAAGAGTGAAAAGCCTGTTGCTTATCTTGCTCAGAGACTGCCCATGTACCATCTGCAAGTTTAATTTTGGATATGTGGGCCAGTGCCTTCTGTAGGTGAAGGTGGCGAGCAAGAACTGAGCCCACCTTATCTCCTTCCCCTCAGTCTCTCTGCTTTAAACCAAGCAAGAATCTTTCTTCCTTGTTCATTCGGTGTGCCCTCAACTGGCCCTGGAGCAGGGTCAGTTGCCATTTGTGGCAACTAGAAGGGGCCGAATGATCTAGCCGCTGCAGAACTTTAATGTCCTTGGTCGTGCCAGACTCTACCAGTCGAGTTTCTCGTTGACGGGCAATAGTAATTGACGTGATGATTCCCCGGATTGTTGACTTAAAAGCATCTTAAAGAGTAAAGGACAGGGTTTCTGGAAAAGGTTTCAAAATAAGCAGAGATCTCGTGGCCGATCCCGAATATCGGCCACAACAACAGTGTCTCACATCAAATGAAATGGAAGTCGCCAATGAGGGCAGGACCGTGATGATGGTCCCCACCACTGCAGTACCATTTCCATGTGGGCGTGGTCAGAGAGGGAGATGTTGGAAATGTGGACGGACTATAGGTCCTGCAGCAGTGAATGAAAGAGGAAAAAATTATCTATGCAAGAAAAGGAATGATGAAAATGTGTGTAGAAGGAATAGTCTTGTGTGTCAGGAAACCTAGAGTGCCTGGCATCTTTGAGGGCCATGTCCCTAGAGTCCCTCTTTAAAGCAGCTGACATTGCCCCTGTGCCCGGGAAAGAGGCAGCACTGCAGTCGAACTCAGGATCCAACACCAAGTGGAAGTCCTCCCCCACTACTAAGCAGTCCCCCTCCTGAGCCACCTGTTCTCGCAGTATGGTCCTAAGGTACGCATCTTGTAATTGATTAGATGCATAGATGCTGAGGAGGTTATGAGACTGTGTCTCACTGAACTGTGAGTTTTAAGAAGTGACCTTCCACATCCCGGACCACTCGCAGCGCTTTGGAGCAGAACCCTGCTTTGCACAAAATTGCAACCCTAGCCATTTTAGTGATAGTAGATGCCCAATATCGGGTCGGGTAGTTTGAATGAGACATTTGGTGCGAGTCAGACTGCAAAAGGTGGGTCTCCTGAAGGAAAATGACATTAGGGTTTTGTATAAGAAGATAACGCCAAATTTGGCATCTCTTGTTTGGAGCATTGAGACCCCGAAAATTTAGGGAGAGGAATTTGATGTGGGATGTGTCAACCATGGCCCGGGCTAAGGGAACCAGCTAGTGTCAAGGAGTCGAAAGGGAAAGGCAGCAGCTCCGAGCACATAACAGGCCATTATTTTGGACCTGGGGGGAGGCATATAGTGGACAGAGAGGCAATAACCCAGTCTGCGGGGGAGAGGGGAAACAAAATATGGGACCAAAGAGCAATCCCAACGTCCGAAAAGGAGGGCGACCACCCCACAAGGCAAGGCGGGCAAGGGAGAGGCTCCAAAGCACATATACCACTAACCCTGGACCACGTAGGAAAAGGATAAGGAAGAGAGAAGAAAGATCAACATAACCAACAAGAGGGCAACCAGGCCAGTGGGCTCCATTCAAGTCCTGGAATGGCCCACATGTCTGTGCACGGACCGTTCTGGAGAAGTAATTTTTCAAGGGGGACGATCAAGTGAAGGGGCGCAAAGTCAAGAGGTAAGTCTGGTGATCTCCAACTTCCCCAGCTAGTGGTTGTCAGGGTGGGTATCCACTCTGCCAGGAATCCAAGCTCTGTCAAAGAAGGCTCAGATGCAATCCCGGTGCCAGCCCTAGATGCCAGGTCGTAAGGGGAAGAGAGCTCCAGGGTGCAAAATCATTAGCCCCTGGGGGCGAACCCCATCAGCATGATATTGCGATATGGAAAGAGTCCTCAACCTAGCTGTGTCAGTGTCCTAAGAACGTACCCACCAGGAAGCTGGGCCAAGGCGCGGTTCAGGACAAAGCAACTCTCAGGTCAGCTAGAAGCCAAAGTGGAGCGGGCCAGAGAGGATGCCCTTTCCATGGTGAGGAGATGGTGAATAATGTCCTATTTAGCTTGAATGGAGGTCTGCTTCTTGCTGTGCGTTGGTAGGTTGTACTGTAGACCATTTTTGCCATATGGTCTTTTAGGGTAATGTGCGAGGGGGAGATGGACTGGCCTCATTAGAGTCAGATGGGATCTGCACAAGCTTTTTGGCCTCGCACAGAGAACAGATCACCCAGCGCCTGCACTCCCACGTGAAGATCAGAGCAAAGGAGTGTTCCCATTGGTACTTGATGTTAAGGTCATGTAGTTTGTCCGTGACAGGCTTGAAGTCTCTGCGGCGTTGTAGCCTCACTGAAGAGAGATCCTGGAATATTTGTATGAGTGTCCTTTGAATATCAAGTCCGCTTTACGGTGTGAAGCTTGTACGATAGCTATCTTTCCAGTAAAGAAGTGTACTTGCGTGAGGATATCAGTGACAAAGTCCGGGTGTCGCGGGGCCATGGCCACTCGTTGAGCCCTGTCCAGGGTGTGGGGAGGCATTGTAATCCCCATGGATCATCTGGAGGAGGTCTGCCAGGAGTGTCATGATATCTAAGCCCTCAGCCCCTTTGGGGACACTCCTATTGCGAAGGTTGTTCCTCCTGCTCCTGTTTTCCAAGCCCGCCTACTTAGTTGAGGTCAATGTGTTGTTCCCCCATGGTGGCCATTCTGCGCCATAGGCTCTCCTGATCCTCCGAGCGGGCATCCACTGTGCTTTCCAGATCATCAACGCACACCGCTATCTCCATGATATCACATTTAAGATCATGTAGGCAGGTTTTGAATTCCGTCTTGAGAGAGAAGATTTTAGATCTTATTTCTTGGAGGAAGTTGTTTATATAAGCTTGTGTGAGGGGGAGGCAGCGGGGTCACCGGATGTGGCAACCGGGGGAGTGTCGGTGGTAGCCATAGTCGGAGGGCCAGATTTAAGCCACAGAGAAGTGACAGAATTGTCTTTAGCTTGATAGTCTGGGGTATCCTTGTTGGACTTGCCTCGTGGCATGCCAGAAAGGGGGCACTGCTGTCAGCAAGCGTCTGAGACAGAAATAGGGCAGGATAGTATGGCATATTAAATATCCAAGTTATGTCAGTAGCTGCATGGGCCTGAGGCAGTCTCTGCTTGATCCTGTGAGGGCAAAGGTAGTGCAAGGAGTCCCCCACACAATCCAAGCAGAGTTCAACAGTGGGGAAGGCCCCAAAGATGTTCTCAGGTGGCCATTAAGTTAGCCCAAGGGGCCGAGGCACAGTTTGTCACAACCAATTGTATTGCACACACCACCCGAGGGACCAGAGAGGGAATGTTGCATGGTGTCACAGCCGAGGCTGGTACCGCTGGGATCCTGCAGCAAAATGAAGTGTCTCAGGTCCCAATAGCTTAGGGGGGGCACACTACAATGTGCAAGACAGTCATAGGCAGCCGCTGCTCCCGGGTGCAGGGACCGCCTTACAGCAGCCCTTCAAGGGGGCAGCACAAGTTGACATGCAGCAGGGAAAGGCGAGAGCTTTGTTGGGCGCAATCCAGACCCAAGAGTAGAGCTGTTGAGGCAGCATTAGAATTATCCATGGGGCACCACGCCTATAAAGCTGCTCCGGGGTGATGCTAAGGTAGTACCAGGGCGCTAGGAAGGCAGGACTAATGGCTGCAACTGGTCAATAGCACAGGAGGAGGGTAATATTTGTGGGATGGGTGGCCGGTAAGGACAAATGTTCACTGAGGGAAGCAGGTGTGGCAGCGTGGCACCCAGAGAAGAGCAAGGGCTCTCATCAGCCAGAGCCAAGGAAGCGAGACGGAGGGAAGAGTGGAGAGCAGGCCCCAATATGCAATTCAACAGCTGATCGCCACTTATCTCCGTAATGTGGCTCCAAGGCGGGGCGCGCTCAGGCAGGTTCAGGGCCCCCTTTGTAGGTCAGGACACAGGTTGAGGCAGGCCCCAAACAGGGCTGCCTATGCTGTTGGCAGGTCCCGCCCACCCCCTCCCAGTGGAGGGGGAGGTGCAGTGTGAAGCCGTCAAGTCAGGCACCCTGCCCTGTACCGGGACAGCCCGGGGAATGATGCGCGGGCCCCAGGAGGCTGCCCAAGAGAGTGATGAATAATGTCACAGGAAGCCCCAAAATGGTCATTAGGGTCAACCAGGCCCCGTCGAGGGCAGCCAGGGGAACGCTGACAGGCAGGAGCAGGCGTTCGGCCCAGTTCTCATGTGGCAGTGGGTGGTGGGGCACTTGGGGCAGCAACGGGTGAGAGATCACGGGCCCCAATGTGGTGAATCAAGCTTAGGAAAGCTGCAGAGGTGTGGAGACCCAGGAAGACGCGTCTCACTCCATTGGCCGCTTGGCCACGCCCCAGGCAGTGAGTTCTCAAACAGAACTATTTCTAACCTCTATGATAATTCTGACTGGAATGCTTGATTACGTACCAGGGTATTTTGCCACATAATGACCCAAGCAGAGCAAAAATGCTGCAGATGTGCATGACATTTAAAAATAACGTTTGGTATACACACGAACTGATCATTTTGCTTCCGTTGTCATGCTTTCACAAAAAATAGTCTGTGTCTGGGTGGGAGTTATCCTGATGTATCCTTGGTTTACCTACTCCTGGAAGATAGCTTTGTGAGCCACGCCCTGAATGTTTACTAAGTACCTGAAGGTGGCAAATAAGAAAATGGTTGGTGGTAAGATAAGGCCAGTGTTGCCAGATTGACTTGGCGGGTGGCTATTTTTTGGGCTGGTATTTGCCCATTGTGCGGAAAATTAGGGCTGGGGCTGTCCCAGGTCTAAAAGTATCCTCAGGATCGAACCGATGCTCTTAGGGGTCCACCTCTCAACAGCCCCAAATCTGGTTATAGATACACACAGACTAAATGGTGGTTAAGCAGGGCAAGGGAAGGATGGGGACAGCAGGGAGGGAGACCTGTAACGAGACACAAAAGAGAAGTGATTACTACCTCCCCCTTATACTTTTCTAGCTTCCTTAATCTCCCTTTGTGTCCTTACTTCTACTAACCTGTAAAGAAAGATATGATTGCCGGCTAACAGGGGTGCTGAGTGTGTGACCTCTAATCTCTATACTGTATGCTGTAAAACACAAAAGGTTCATAAGCTCAAACCCTAATTTTCTGTTGTACGTGTTAACATCCCATACTCAAATGTATCTACCTGGGATTTCTGAGGTAAACACAGATGCTCAAAAAGACCCTCTGTCTAGAACACCTCTGTGGAGGACAAAGTAAAGAGAAAACAAAATGATGAGGAGTTGAAGTGATCACACTAGATAAGAGACCAGTAATCACAGCAATAGGAACAAGTTTCAAACAAGGGTAACGTCCTAGTAATGGAAGAGTTACGTCACTCATTCCATAAGCTAGAACCTCTTTGCAGTTAACAGATAATAAGGCAGCACCCCAAGCCTGAATGTATCTGTATGCAAGATTTCCCTCGCATGAACTCTGTGGGCAAAGTATGTAAGAGTTCGCCAACGTAGGGAAAATAAATGATAGTGCTCCCACGTAATCCACTAAAAGTAGTAAGCAACCAAAGTATCAAATAAGGTTTCTACCTCGCAAGAGCTCTGGCAGGGATTGGAATGAGCTCACCAACGTAGGGAAAAATACGATAAAGAACTCTCCAGTATCGCACTTCAAAAGTATTTAGCAACCCAAGTATCGATGAGCTTTCTCCCTCGCAAGAGCTCTGGCAGGGATTGGAATGAGCTCGCCAACGTAGGGGAAAATATGATAAAGAACACTCAGGAAACGAGTGTCCACAAACGAGTAATCAGGCAACAAGAACTTCCTTAAGGATGTAAGGAACCAGCGGTACCAAAGGCACCCTTACCTGACCAGGAACAATGGGAATACGGCCAGCGATAATCCAGGATAACAGCGTTAATAATCTGCAGCGTTCAACCCCACCGCTTCGCTATTTCACTCCTTTCGCATCTTTCTGCACCACGTGGGAACGGGCGTCTGACGTTGGACATACCACGGAGGCTGCTAGGAAATGTCGTTTGCCCGGCCTCAGCGCTTGCCTGCGCGAGTGGAGCTTCTGTGTCCCCTGACAGTACATCCCCCTCCCGGAGAGCACAGGCAGGCGCAGAGCTTGTCAGGGTGTCATTTGTAAAAGGCAGCACCCAGCCTTAGAGCATGTACAGAGGACTCTGGTTCCCAAGAGTTCTCCTCCGCACCATACCCCTTCCAAGCGATTAGAAGCCAAAGATTGTTACGACTGATTTTGGAATCAAGGATTCTAGCGACTTCATATTCCTCATCCAGATCAATCCACACAGGCGCAGGTCTTGCACGCGCTGGGACCATACGCAGGTTTCAACAAGGAGACGTGAAACACAGGGTGAATTTTCATGTGAGATGGTAAAGCAATCTTCACTGCCACTGGGTTAATAAGACGCACTACTCTGTAGGGGCCTATGTACCTGGGATTGAACACGCTATATCTTTTAAATCAAATGTTGCGTGTGGATAACCACACTAAATCCCCTTTCCTGTAGGTGGGCCCCGGTCTGCGGTGTTTGTCAGCCTGTCTTTTGTATAACATTTTACCCTGAATTAGATTTTTTTTGTGTGTTGCAGGATCTTCTGTATCTGTACTATCCTTTCATGTACCTCTGGAATGAGCTCACACTTTCCTGGTGTAGGAAATGGAATAAAGCGAGGGTGATACCCATAAGTTCTATAGAAAGGAGAGTGTTTTGTGGAACTGTGTTGAGAATTGTTATACACTATTTCAGCCAACCATAACCACTCCACCCAGGCGTCTGTGTTATCAACATAGCTACGTAAATATTGTTTCAGTGTTCGATTCAGTCTCTCCGTCTGCCAGGAAGTCTGAGGGTGAAAACTAGTAGACACGGCGGACGAGATTTGCAGCGCCGAACACCAAACTTTCCAGAATTTAGCTGTGAACTGGGCTTCACGGTCTGATACAATCACCTTTGGTAGGCCATGCAATCTTACCACATGCACCATCAATAGTTTGGCTAGTTGTCCTGCTGTAAGGACTGTTTTGTAGGCTACAAAATGCCCCAATTTCGTTAAATAGTCAATGATAACCATAATAACTGTGTGTTCTTTGTCTTGTGGAAGCCCCACTATAAAATCTAAAGAAAACCTTTCCCATGGAACGTCTGGAGTGGATAAAGGTTGCAAGAGCCCCATGGTTTTTCCTTGAATGGTTTTGATTTGAGCGCACACGATGCATGCCTTTATCCATACAGGAATGTCCTTTCGGAGATAAGGCCACCAGAACTGTCATAGGATTTTTTCACAAGTTTTATCGTTGCCATGATGACCAACGCGGGGATCCGCGTGGCACCATTGAAAGACGGTCTGTCTCAACTTGAGAGTGGGAACGAGAACTTGAGTCCCTTTCATAACAATGCCTTGTTTCTTTGTCCATTCTCGATGATGTCTTAACCAATCCTTCCATTGAAAGGTCTGGAGTCTTTTCACAACGTCTCGTAGAAAATTGTCGCTATGCACTACTCCAATAACCTTCTGGGCATCCAGGATTGTTCTTTCCGGGTGGATCAAAGGTATCGCTGTGGATTCTTGCCTAGACAAAGCCTCGGCCTTTTTGTTCATGCTTCCAGGGGGAATGTTACTATGAAATTGTACTCTTCAAAAAAGGTCATCCATCTTAGTAACCAAGGAGTGAGCTGACGAGCGGTCTTTAAGAACTGGAGATTACGGTGGTCCGTATATATACAGTGACTGTATGTTGCGCTCCTAACAACCAGTGTCTCCATTCCCCGAACGCTTCTTTGATTGCTAGCAACTCCTTTTCTGTTATAGTGTAGTTTTGTTTTGCTCTGTTTAATTTCTTTGACATGAAAGCAACCGGATGCATCTGTCCTGTGGTGGTATCTCGTTGGGATAGCACTGCTCCAATCGCCACATCAGAGGCGTCTGCTTCCAAAATGAATGGCAAGGTGGGATTGGCGTGCATCAAAATGGGAGCGGTAATGAATGCTTCTTTTAACCGGTCACTTGCTTCTTGTGTCCACTGGAACTATACGTCCTTTTTTGTCAGGCGGGTCAGCAGGCTGCTTTGTTGGAAAATTGGGATATAAAGCGTCTGTAGAAATGTGCAAATCCCATAAAGCACTGTATATCTTTCACATTCTTTGGACAAGGCCATTCGGTAATGGCCCTCACTTTCCGTTCCCCCATTTCTTGTCCTGAGGGAGTGAGCATAACACCCAAGAACTTAACAGTTGAGACGTGAAACTCACATTTGCTGATCTTGCAAAAAAGATGGTGTTGCCTCAAGGCTTGTAGTATCAAACTTACATGGTTGATGTGATCCTCTTCTCGTGTAGAATAAATCAGGATGTCATCCTGTAAAACATCATTTCCCGTAAAACATCATTTAGGAAAAATTGGAACGTCGCAGGAGCATTGCATAAGCCGAAAGGCATAACTAGGTATTCATATAGCCCATACCTAGTCTTGAATGCCCTCTTCCATTCATCTCCCTGGCGCATCCTCACCAAATGTTAGGCTCCACGGAGGTCCAGTTTCGTGAAAATCACTGCTCCCTTTACCTGCTCCAACAATACTGATATTAATGGGAGTGGGTACTGGTTACGTATGGTGATGGTATTCAAGGCACGAAAGTCAATGCACGGCCTTAGTTCGCCGTTCGCTTTGGGTATGAAAAATAACGGGGAAGCCGCGGGTGAACAGGACGGACGTATAAATCCCAAAGCTAAGTATTTATCTAAATACTTGCGCAGGTGTTTGTTTTTGGGTTCGGTTAAAGCATATACCCTGCCACAGGGTACCACTGAACCAGGCTTTAAATCAATCCTACAATCGTAGGACCTGTGGGGAGGCAATTCTTCTGCCATCTGATCATAGAACACATCTTCAAACTGTTGATAGCAAGAGGGCAGATCTATCTCTTTCTCTGCAGCTGTGGCAATGTGATGACGATTTTCCAAGGTAAGAGTAAGTAACTCGAAGGTTTGCCAGCAATGTTCTTTGCAGTATTCAGAATCCAGACTTAAAGTTTTCTGATTCCAGTCAATAGTGGAGTTGTGGTTGGAGAGCCAGGATAACGCTAATATGATTCTGTATAATGGGGCTTGGATGATGTTGAAGGATAGAAGTTCTCGATGTCCTATTATGCAGTCCACGATACATGGCTCGGTGGCCTGGCATTTGGTACCAGACTCAAGTTGCTTGCCGTCCACTGCAAACACCACTTCAGGTATAGGTTTGGAAATAAGTGGTACCCCTAATCTGTGGTATCCATAAAACTGCCTGTGGCTCCAGAATCCACCATGGCCTGTGCGGAACAGGGTTCTTGGTTGATATACACCACTGGTATGAAGAAATGTTCCTTCACAGTATCTGCTTCGTTCTTTAGGGAAGGGATACATAACATACTCGAAGACTCCCCTTCTACATGTCTCAAGCTCTTCAGTTTTCTGTCAAAGACTTTGTACTGTTCACCACCGCTGATCCCAGGCATGTACGGCTGAACTTGGGTTTTATTGGACACTCTCTGAGATAATGTCCCCTTTTCACACAATACAAACATAACCTGTTTTTTCTCCTATAATCTCTCTCATCCACCGTCAATTAAGCTCTCACCGTTCCAATTTCCATTGGTTCAGGGACGGACACTCCAGTATACAGAGATCGAGTCCTTTCAAAACGAGGGGGGTATCTCTCTTTTTTCTTGCCTTCCCCTCTTCGCTCCTTCAATCTATGATCCAAACGCATTACTAGCTCGATTAATGCAGAACATGTTTGAGGTTGGGGATCCACTTGGGCAATCACGTCTTTTAATTCCTCTCTAAGGCCCTGATAAAAGATAGCGGATTGTTTGCTTTCTGGCCATTGTGTTTCTGCTACCAACCTTCGGAAGGTGTTCAAATATACTATCAAGTCTTTATTTCCTTGTCTCAATTCGAGTAATTCCCTATCTGCAGAAAAGGTGTCTGCCCTGCGGTCAAAGGTTTTTTCGAACTCCTCTCTAAAAGCGTCCCAATCATGCAACATAGGATCGTCTCTTCTAACAAAAGGGACTGCCCACTGGGCGGAATCTCCAGCTAGATAGGAAATGAGAAAAGCCACTCTAGCCTGATTTGTAGAAAACAGCTTAGGCTTACAATTGAAATGCAGCAGGATCTGAGTTATAAAAACCTGAACCTTGTGAATGTCTCCTGTGAATTTTTCTGGTGGTGCAAGAGGTATAGGTGTAGGGATTTCCACTATCATAGAAATTGTTGAGGGCTGTGCTGGGTTACCAAATTCAAAAGGATTCCGCTGCATCCTATCTACTCTTGCCTGTAAAGAAGCGGTTTCATTACGTGAAGCCGAAAGCTCTACCTGTACTGTGGCTAGTGCCGCCATGACGTCGTCTATTGTGGCCATTCCAGAATCAGCTAGACCGGGAGGTTAAAAAACTACATGCTGGGTCTCACTTCTTCCATTTATGCCAGATGGTACAAGCACCTGATTCCAAGCATAACATTTTTCCTCCAGGGTAAGATAGCAGGTATTAATAGCTTTTTTATACTCAAGCTGGTGCCATCTAGTGATTGGCTAGTTAATCATTAATAATAACCACCTGGTGCTAGCTTGCTACAATATATTTGTTATTATTGTAACGTCAACGCCATTAATTATAAAAGCCATTTTAGCACATCTCATCTCTTACACTGTCCCTACTGATGCACAACTTTGTACCATTATAATTTGTGTTTCTTTTTTGGTAAACTTTCTCCTGTAAATCTATTCTCTTTTGCTGTAGAAATGGCTACAAATATGTGTTGTACTTGCACCGCATTTGCCTACACACTATGAACGTAGACGTTGATGGTTATGAACGTTGATCGAGATGACAATGTATCTGACTGGGACAGCTGAAGACTGACACAGTCCTCTTTTTGGAGGGCAATTCATAATCGTAAAATTGCCAAGCCACTAGACCGGATAGTGGACGATATATTTCTGTGCCTCACTTCCACGAGGTGGCTGCTTTCATAGGTACTGTTAGGGAACAGTGCCACTGGCTCCACACTGCTGTTCCTATCCCGTCCCTTCTCCTAGGCTAGTGGCATTGAGGGCGGGGCAGCCACCAGGCAGAGCACTGAGAGGCCCGTAGTTGAAGATTTAATTTTTTAAAAAAATATAATGATCAAAGTGGGCGCCGTGCTACAACATTGAGTATGGTGCCACTGTATATTAAATTAAGCGAGCGCCATGATCAAGCGTGATGCCCGTGCATATTAAATTAAGCAGGTGCTGTGCTACATCATCAAGTACGGTGCCTGTGCACATTAAATGTATGCGCATGGTGGCCGTGAAACGAGCACCATGATGGTAAAAATACCAAGTGCACAGATGCCAAGCACCGGCATCTCATTGCTCTTTACACCTGTGCTGACTACCTCGCCATGGCAGCTGAGATCGAGGCTGAGCAAGAGGGCTGGTACCAAGTGCAGCGTCCATATCGGGCGTGCGGTTGCATAAAGAAAGTAATGTAAAAGTATCAAGCAAGGCAACTGGCCGTGTAGCAGCATAGCGTGTGCAGGAATGCCAGACTGTGCAAAAGTAAAGAAAGGTGCGAGGTTGCTTAAAGAGAAAGCAACTAATGTAAAAGCCTTACCAAATATAAAGCGGGAAGGGAGCATTGTTCAAAGCTAAAGCGCAGCGTCTATGATTGGGCGCTATGCTGTCAGGAAAACAGGGTGGGGTTGGGGAGAGCCTGTTGTGTCTGCAACAGCAGCTAGAAGAAAGACATTTGAGAAAATAGTGCTCAAAAAACGCAAATAAAACATACTGAGTAATAAGACATGCAACAGGGGCAGTACTTATGGGAGGTTACAACAGGAGAGGAGGTGGTACTAAGGAGGGACTACTAAGCCCATTGACCAATAGAAAGCCACCATTTACAAAGGACAGTAACAGGAGCCAATTAAATAGATGGGTGGAGCTTCATGCCCATATCCTGAATACAGAAGACACACAATTGATGGACGGGATGCACAACAAAACATTCACCCCCAGTCAAGAGATCTGGGTTAAATCCATCATTCTTTTGCTCACCAGCCACCCCAGTTTAAACCTAGCCATATGCAAATCAGTCTTGACCTTGTGCGTCATGGGAACAGTCCAGCCCGAACTGGCAAGCCAGGTCCTCCCTGGACCGCAAACAAGCACACTAGGACCGGTTTCGGGGTTTCACACCTCATCAGCCAGGATAGCTTGAATCCTGGGGCACAGGGAGCCCGGGACCCACGTCAAAGAGACAGCACAAGCACTGCTTAGGGAAGACTTAAAAACCCGGTTCCGATTTGCTTTTGGTAATACATATATATAGGGGGATTTATAGAGCGCATGGTGACGCCGACGGCGTGTCCCCGCGCTGAGATCCTAGTGCAGGCTGGAGGGGAGGGAGGAGAATCACTATTGGGAGTAGAGAAGTGTTTTCAGTTTAGCTCTAAAGGTGGCCTCTGAGGGTTCCAGGCGGAGCGCCACAGGGAGTTCATTCCAACTGGACGCTGCCAGGTACCTAAAGGACCTGCCACCCATCCTGGCTTTGGACACCTTAGGAATGGCCAGGCGTCGCGTGCCAGATGATCTGAGGGAACGCACAGGCTCATATTGTGTCAGAAGGTCTTGCAAGGGGAGAGATGATCCGGTGGCACGTGCAGAGTGCTTTGAATTTCACCCTGTTTCTCACCGGGAGCCAGTGGAGTGCTTGAAGCGCGGATTTTGAGGCTGATCTTCTAGGCCGTCTGAGGACCAGCCGGGCTGCGGCATTTTGTAAGACCTGCAGACGGTTTAAGTTCTTCTCGAGGGTCCCCAAGTAGAGCAGGTTGCCATAGTCCATTTTGGAGGTGACTAAGGCGTGCACAAGTGTTTGGCGGGCTTTGATGGGAATGAACTCCAAGACCTTCCTAAGGGTCTTGAGGGTCCCAAAGCACGAGCCGATCACACGGTTGACCTGAGGTCCGAAAGTGAGTTTAGAGTCGAACCAAACACCGAGATTCCTTGCCTCCTGGCATGGGACTGGTGTGGGTCCTAGGCAGGGTGGCCACCACTCTGATGTCCAGGCTGCTTGGTCTCCCCCCACCACCAGCACCTCAGTCTTGCCTCCGTTGAGCTTGAGACAGTTGGCAGACATCCAGGCAGCAAGATCTTGCATGCATGCTCTGAAGATGTCTGCCGACAGACCGGGCGCTCGCGATAGGGAGATGACGAGTTGTGTATCGTCAGCGTACGATACCATGCGCAGGCCGTGACTTTCCACTATAGTGGCAACCGGCGCAACATAAAGATTAAAAAGTGTCGGGCTCAGAGACGAGCCCTGCGGGACCCCCTGATCGAGGGCCACTCGCTCTGAGTAACAGTCACCCAGTCTGACTTGGAAACCACGTCCGGATAGAAACGACTGGATCCATTTTAGAGCTGCGCCTCCTACCCCTCCATTGTTCAGACACTGTAGCAGGATGGAATGAGCTACAGTGTCGAACGCGGCGCTCAGGTCTAATAGGATCAGGGCCATGGTGTGGCCCTCGTCAACACCCTGCCTGATGGTTTCGGTTGCCATGAGGAGAGCCGACTCCGTTGAGTGTCGGGGCCGGAATCCAAACTGGGTAGGGTGTAGGAGGCTCGTGTTCTCCACAAATTGCATTAATTGCAAGTTGGCCACCTTCTCTGCCACTTTGGAGAAGTAGGGTAGAAGGGAGATGGGACGCAGATTCTCCAGCTTATCGAAGCTGATATTGGGCTTCTTGCGGAGGGGAAGCACCACAGCTTGTTTCCATTCCATAGGCAAACTGCTGGAGTTAAAAGAAGTATCCAGCAGATGCCTAATGTATGGTTCGAGTGTCGTCAAGCTATCGCCCAACCGTTTGGGAGATGATGGGTCCCGTGGGGAACCTGACTTTACTGATTTACAAATTCTGATCAGGTCTTCTCCTGGTGGAGTGGAGAATTTAAGCAACACATTTTGTCCCTCATCCTCTCTGTCATGGATTTTAATCTCCCCTCCTGCCACCGGTAGGATAGGGAATGCTGAATAGATTTTGGAAACTTTGTCGCTGAAATACTCAGCAATGCGATTGCATGCTGTGACTGATCGGTCCTCTAGTTCTGTCGAGGACTGGGGGACAGCCAGGGATTTGTAGACACAGAATAATTCCTTGGCTGAATTTTCAGCATCCATAATTCTAGTGGCATAGTAGTCCGTTTTAGCTTTTTTGATTAGATTGTGGTATAGTCGTCTGTTAATGAGATATTTTTCTCTTACTAGGCTGTCATAGGCTGACCGCCACTGCCTTTCTGCCCGTTTACAGTTCTTCTTGGCACTCCGTAGTTCCTTGTTGAACCAGGGTGCCGTTCTTTGTTTGCGACCATCCCCCTTTGAGTGGCCCAAGGGGGCCGTGAGGTCAAGGGCCGCAGTAATACGAGCGTTGAGCAGTTTGTTTGCCGTATCCGCGTCGTCACCCCCAGGGGGGCCCTCTGCTATAAGGGCTTCGTTGAAGTCAGGTAAAGAGAACCTGGCCCAATTACGCCTGGGGTAGTTGAGGGGGGAGGGATCTAGCACCTTCTGTTTTGGGAGGGAGATTGCAAATGGTACCAGGAAATGATATTATTTCTATTTTTTAACGTTGCAAGTCCACCAATCAACCTCCCAGTTTTCATTTCAATTACTAGGAAATTTCATATGTTGTGAATTATGCAGACTAGCCGATAAAAATAACAGTTGATAAAACTATAATCGGTTTCATGGACCCTAAACTTCGTCTTTGGTATTTTTAACAGAGACGGGCCTATAAAAGTGAATAATTATTGTAAAACAAGATACAAACGCTAACAGATAACAAAACAGTTAACAATTTTAAAAGGTTTTGACACTTTAAATTGTATTTCTGACATAATGAAAAATAAATAACGTTTTCGGCTTCTGTACTTCTACAAATATTGCCAGCAGAGCAAGTGAAGGTCCAGAAAACGTATAGCTCGAAACAAGATGCCAGGAGATGCAAGGTTCTGCAATCAAAGTAGCACTCTAGTTATTTGGTAGACCGCTTCAGCAGCCTACCATGACGAAAAGAAAAAAAAACTACATTTCCCGGTAGCTGTTCTTACTCATGAGTGCTTTGGTAGTTTTAAAAGCTGTACGTATGGCTGATCCCATTCTACAATGGCTTCCACACTCTCTTCTTCCAGAGCTTCTCGGTATTCTTAGCTTCTTCCTTCAGCTGCACCATCGGGCCAAGCAGCCCGTGTGCTTTCGCAGAGAGGCTACGGTTAGAACATTTCTGATACGTTAGAACATTTCTACCCTATTTTACAGAATGTTAATACTTTTAATTTTTGCAAAAATATTTTGAGAAATGGAATTAGTACTATAATTAACATGACTCTTGCAGAATTTTAGGTGGAAGTTACAAGCCCCCCAAAGTCTTAGAGGGATGGAGTCGGAATAATGATATGACGTTCCCTACTTCTATCTACACTACTCTGCTGGCCTCAGGGCTCAATCGAAGCCGCTGCTGAAGTAAACAGACAGCATTGTGACTCGCACCTGCGCAGTGCGACGTCGTTGCCACGCCCCCCGATTCTGCGCAGTGCCTTCCTGTGCCCGGCAGACATGGCGGCTCGGTGCTCCTCACGTTGGCTGTCGGTCACTGTGTCCCGGGGCCTGTGGAGCCGTGCCCTGCAGCGCCTGGGGGAAACGGGGCGGGGCCCGCGGGCAGTCCTTGCTCTCACAGCCCAAGGAGGAGTTACAACCGAGAAACTAAGAGGTAAGAGCGTAGGTGCAATGACCCTGGTCTATGTGCATGACAGCAAGGCGAAGTGTATGGGCCGGTATTGACCTTTGGGACAGCGTGGGATTTATTTTGACGGTTTACAGTACAGTTGACTGTGGGCGATATACTCAAGTGATATGTAAGTTTTTTATTTCACAAATCTTTATACGTTTGTCTTACTGACGCATTTATTGCGAACTAAACTGCGCTTCCCAGAATACACAAATTTGTTAAATTAAAGCGCAGGACTGGAAGCCAGAGTGCACTTTGGTGATCTGGTAACCGAATCTTCTCGTTGTTATACTTTGCTCAGGAGGATTTCTGTTCTGCAGCTGTGATAACACAGGGAAGTGCATTCACAAAAATGTGTCCCAGAACAAGAATATCTCCATGAACTGATTTACATTGTAAAGAATGAGACTCGGGAGGTATAAAACGTATTGTTTTAATCAAGATTGCAATAAAAAAGTATAAAACATCACACAATGTAAGTATTGGAAAATGTCAAACGAAACTTCTAAAGTTATAGAATTCTAAAACCATGACATGCAAGACACCGGCATCTTTGCGGGTAGACTCATGGGTACACTTCCGAATATGAGCATAATCTTTAAATCACATAGTTAATAATTACTGTATCTGATCTAAAAATTTCCTTAAAAAAAGATGTAATTTCTTAAATTCCGTTTCTACACGCAAAGTAAATTAACATCTACTGATACGCCAGTGGTGGCTGGTGGAATTTGAAAGTGGTGGGCGTATGCAGAACGAATCAACGTATGCTTAACTGTTCTATCTGTACTGGCTGTCCTGCCTGTCACTGTTCCCATTTTTCTTTCTCTAAAAGTCATTCTGCCAATGTTACGTTTCTGTCTTGGTTTGTCTTTTTCCATTCCACTCCGTATACCTGCCTGTATCTTACTGGTTGCTTGTATTTTACTCTAGGTGTGTCTGCTTTTCTATCTCTGTTAGCCTGTTTATTCCTTACTTTGTCATTCTGTCGATTTCACTGTCTTTCTGAGTATCTGTCTGGTGCCCCGTCTCTCTCTCTCTACGTTGGTGATAACTCAGTGGGCCTCACAACCTCGTTCTTTTATACCCCTAAAGTAGCATATTAATGATACAAGCTGAAGATTATATTTCATATTTTATCAGGATGGATGGATGGATGGATGGATGGATAGGTTTTTATATAGCGCAATATCACCGTCAGGTCTCAAAGCGCTTTGCATCGGGAACCCGTCCTGGTTTTTCCCTGTGAGATAGCCCCTACTGGGTATCCCCAAGGTGAAAGCCAGACATCCTGCCGCGGGGGGGGCCGTAGTGGAGATTAAGCAAGCTAATGCCCAGAGTTGCAGAGTGTGAACCTGTGATTCGAGTAGGCACCGAAGCGAGAATTACCGAGTCCGTGGACATTTTGGGCTCAAGACCCTGCCGCGTCGGGAATTGAACCCTGGTCCCGGGTCTGATCTCAGCATCCGGGTCTGCCTCCTCTAACCAGTCAGCCACACTTCTCCACTCCACATAAAAAACAGACAAGCTCTTAAAATGTAAGGTCGCCGTATTTTTGCAGAGCCCCAGTAATAAGTTCATAAACCGTTTTTGCTGTGAAGGTTATCGTAAGTAAACAAAGTGAATGGGTGCCGCAGCACCGACTTTTGCCATTGCAAGAATTATTAACTGTGTTAAATAACCCGGAAACCAATGTGAAACCAATCCTCTGAAACCTCTCTGGTCAGTGGTCACCCATAAAACCTCATCATTGTTACAGTGAAAATGTGGCGTCTAGGATGCAGCGTTTATTAATTCACAGCAGTCAGGAAAAGGTGGCAGCACTTACGTTTAATCTTGGAGTATTACTGTATGTCGACTCGCCACAAATCGTACCTTGTGTGCACCCACATGCGTTTCACAGCCTAAGCATATGCAAATGACTGTCTGACCCGTCGCGGCTGGCATGAAGGGGCGAGAGTTAATTTAATGAATAGAACTTACCATGCATCTCCTCCGGTTCCGCGAACTAACTTCTCTCCGCTCAACAGGAAACTAACTGCAGTGCCAAATCAGGAGATTGGATGCGACGGGGGGCTGGGCGGCTGGCATTTGATAGGGCATGGGGCGACATTACAAAAAACACGTCACCGCCCCAACATGAGCCTATCTTTAGACGCCTGCACTAAACTAGGCATGCGCAGCATACCTAATGGGTCGTGAATGTGAGTGAGGGACAACGCTCCTCACTCACATGCGCAGTCAGATGGCCCATCTTCTGGACTCCTGCTCTAGCGGCTTACCTGCGTGCGCTGTGCGTTGACAAGCGCACTTTCACAAGTGAAGCACAGGCCGGCCTGGAAATGTAAACAGACGAATTGTGAAAGCAATTCGTCTGCATACATTCCTGTTGCTGGCCGGAACTGCAGAGAGCAGTTTCTTTTGCGGGGCGCTGCCCCGGCGCCCCTATGGACCAGCCGCCACTGTGATACGCTGAAGGGGGTACATTAAAAACCACGAGGATCCTCAAGACTATAACTATGGTCCCCAGAGCTCCCCTTTCCCATGCGCCAGTATGGACATGGCCAAAGCTAGGTCTTTGTTTTTCAGTCTAGATCTTGGAATCCTGATTTTACAATGGGACGACTATCACTACACACCCCAAAATACACCGGAGAGTTGAGAACTCTGGATCTGTAGAGTGTAGGGAGATATGTGACAAATTGGTTACTATCCATTGACAAATATAGGGGATTGGGTGGTGGTCGGTCAGCGATTGGGTGTGTCAGTGATAGATGAATGTCCATTTGTGGCAACAGCGAAAGTACATTAAAATAGCATTTTGCTGCAATTGACTTGGCTGTGGAGCACACCAAAGTAGATACAAGTTTGAACTTGCATGATTGGTCACCTTTTCTGGCGTATTGCAAGTTGTGGCTTGTGTGGCAAGTAGCCTTCTCCTCGTCAAGACTACATGGCAAGACCAGCTGCACAACTACACGGAATTACTTCCACACAAGTCGAGACCCAAGGACATCTGGGGTCCGCTTACTGCGTACCTTCAACGACTACAAACCGACTCTCAGTCGGATGACGATGAGCCAGGACGTGCGACTATTCCTGCGACACCAGACACAGCACTTCACTCCTAAGGGGTCGTACACGATGTTTCCCTCTCCACTACAAGCACCGCACCTTCCGTACACAACCCCTCCTGTGTCCCTGCACACTGAGACTCCTGTCTTGTGCTTCCAGAGTAGAGTAGCCCGTCCGCGCAATTTGGAACCTGCATTCCACTCTCACCTGCGAATTGCACCCCGTGGCAGTCCTAGTATTCAGAACCACCTAGCTGATTATACACGTGCCCTGTGACCCACTTGCCATGCACGTAGCACACAGTAGTACCCACTGCACCTAACCCGTCCCCATACTCACACAGCAGCTTAGGCTGCAGCTAATGGGATGGTTTATAGATAGGAAAACAGCCTAATACAGGCCGCTGAGTTTGTTGGATATTTTTGGTTAAGGTTATGTTGATTTAGTTGGTATAGAAGGGTAGAAAAACTGAAAAAATTGTGAAACCTCAGGCATTCTATTTCCTATATCCATTGTTATTCTCTGTACTTTGCAAATGCTTCCTTACACTGCTCCCAATAGCCCTTTTTTCGCGGCCGGCCCTGAGGGGTTGTAGGCGGCTTGCTGTGTCAGT
Source organism: Lissotriton helveticus (assembly GCF_964261635.1). Taxonomy (NCBI): domain Eukaryota; kingdom Metazoa; phylum Chordata; class Amphibia; order Caudata; family Salamandridae; genus Lissotriton; species Lissotriton helveticus. The sequence goes on along the minus strand of NC_136071.1, from coordinate 597,883,294 downwards.
CTAATATCCCCTTAAGGTATGGTACTCTCCCAAGATGATGCAGTGGCTGCCGGCCTGATCATGCAGGTTGTAAATGTAAATGTAAATGTACAGGAATTTATATAGCGCAAATCATCAAGCGGTTTCTAAGCGCTTGCTTAGGGAACCCGTCCTGGTATTCCCCTGTGAGATAACCCCGGCAGGGTATCCGCAAGGTGAAAGCCAGGCATCCCGCCGCGAGGGGCCGTTGTGGAGATTAAGCAAGCTATTGCCCAGAGTCGCAGAGTGTGAACCCGTGAATCAAGTAGGCACCGGAGCGAGAATTGTCGAGTCCATGGACATTTTAGGACTCAAGACCCCGCCGAGCCGGGAATTGAACCCTGGTCCCGGGCTGCCTTCTGCTTCCAGGTCTGCCTCCTCTAACCAGTGAGCCACACTTCTCCACTTTTTTTTTTTTTTTTTAGTTGTAGGCGACAAAGCTGTGTAACCTCTACTGATCAAAATAAAGGTTTAAAAAAAAAAAAAAAAAAGTAGCCTTCTCCTGAGGCCGGAATTTTTTACTCCGGGTGGAGGTCAGGTCAGACACCCGATCTCAGATAGTTTAACCTAGTGATCTGGTACCGGAGTTCCTAGAGTATGGTTATCTCAAACTTTTAGAAAAGTGCATGCTTACTTGCCTCTACTTGCTCCTTTTTAGGCAGCTAAATGGGAATGATTCAATCACTTCTGTGTCTCAGATAGTTAGACTCCTTTTAAGGTCTCTGTGCAGGAGATTGTCTGTTACCTCTTACACCAATAAGCGCGCAAGCCTTGCCTACACTTCTGTAGGCTTACACTTAACTGCAGTTGCAGCATGCTTACACATTTGACAACACTCTTCCCTTTTCAAAGTCCTGGTCATGAAGAGCTTCATGGAGTGCCTTAAGAGGGTAATCCTTCTGAAAACACTTGCTGCCCCTATATGGAACCTGAATGTGGTGTTCACAAGACTTATGAGCCCTCCTTTCCAGCCCTATGCTCAATTTATCACAATCCTTTCTTGGAAGGTGCCCTTCTTAATAGCAATCGCCTCCTTCCTATGCATTAGTGGGCTTCAGGCTCTTACAATGCAGGGAAGATTCCTGTAGGTGTATAAGGATAGGGGAGTCCTTGGCAAAAACCCACATTTTTGTGCCAAAAGTTGTCTCACCTTTTCACATGAGCCAGATCATTGAGCTGCTTGTCTTTTTCTTGCAACCAGGTCTGTAGCGGAAAGGGCCTTTTACAGCTTAGATGTTAAAAGGGCACCCATTTACTAATTGGTAGGACTAAGTGAATTAGGAAGTCCAATCAACTCTTTGTAGCATATTCAAATTCCATTGGGTTTGCTGAGTCTCTAAAGCAGGCATTGAGAGATGGATCATTAAGAGTTGCTATGCTAATATCAACTGCACACCCCCTGTACCTCTGAAAGCCCACTTCATATGCACTTTAGCTTTTCTAGGTAATGATCCTTGAGCAGATGTCCTCAAAACTGCTACTTGTTCAGCGCCACACTCTTTTACCAAGCATTATTGTGTAGACATTATTTCACTTAAGCAAGCTCTAGTTTGCCAAGCTATCCTTGGAAAACTGTTTTAAAAAAACATCCTCTGCTTACTAGCTACTGCTTTGGAGAGGACCTACTTTACAGTTTTTGCAGAGCCTACGTATTCAGAGCCACACATGCCACGAATGAAAAATAATACTTGCGCTGTAATGAGATTAATTAGTCAAACTGAAATTATAATCTTCAAAAGTCTGTTTGGGAATCGCCATGAATCCCCAAGTTATGGAAAAAATCTGGAGCCTAGCAGGTTGATTGATCAGGTGGGCAGTCTGTTCCTCGGTGGAGCAGTGTGGTGATCCTTCAGAGTGTTACACAGTACCCTCCTGCCCTACTTCAAAATGGCTCAGTACATGCAAATATAGCTTTGCTTAACAAGCAGATGAGGCCATTATTTAATCTTTGCCACATTTAGAGACTGGAGGCATTGCCCAATATCACTTTTACCTGTGTCATAACTCTGGCCCTAATTAATTACTGGTGCAGTTATGTATCGTTTTCGCAGTATGACAAGTCTGCACAAACCTTTCTAATAAACTGTTTCATTTCATTTTGATCTTGAAAATTTCATACAGATAGGTCAAGAGAAAGTGACAAAATTATAAGAGGCATTGGGGAGAGGAATTGTCCTAATGGCTAGGGCGGTCGACCTCAAATCTGAGGAACCGAGTTCGAGTCTCTGCAAGGACGCGCAACCTCCTGTGATTCTGGGCAAATCATGTAATCTCCCCGTGCCTAACAAAAATGAATGTGTCCTCATGTAACGCAACTGGTATCGTGTGTAAAGCGCTCTGATACCAGATACCTTCGGATCAAGTTCGCGCTATATAAACTCTGTATAAAAATAAAATAAGCAGCACTCACAAATAGTATTTTCTCTTGAAATTTCCATAGGAATGTTTTGAGGGGAGAACATATTTTAGGGGCATTAGGCACACAGAGCATGGCCAGTTTCACACCTTGTTTTCTGCAAGCACTGTGATTAGGGCTACTGTGTGCAGGAAGAGGTTGAAGGACGTAGCATGTGCTGCATAGACACAGACGCTGCAGGAGTTTAGTAAACTGGTAGACACAAGTGTGAATTAATGCTCCACCTTGTATGCACTGCTTGCAAGAGTATTTTACTGAAAGTGACTTACAGTGGGCACTCGGCAAAGGTACTGGACAAAGGATGTGGTCAAAGACTAAGGTACTTGTCCACTGCAGGCAGGAAAATTAACCTTGTCCAGAATATAGAGATGTAACGTTGAAGTTGCATTGGCATCCAACCAATGTCCTCTCAGAGACTACATAGATACACGCTCATATGTAGAGAATATGTAACAAACGGACAGTTTTTCTGACAGCAGATGTCAGCAAAACAATAGATACAAACATAAATCTTAATTTCAGATGGTAGCATGCATATGCCTTCTTGAACTGTGGACTCAGACTAAAGACTGCAGTTCCACTGGCCGCATACATATATCCTCTTAGATATTTAATGCATTGGAATACTGGAGTTCAACTTCTTAGAGATTATAAGAAGCTGTAAGACTGCCACTAGAACTGTCAACCATCATATCGCTCTCAGACATTGCACTGAAAAGTTGGTCTGCAGATCCACTGAAGAAAAACAGATGTGCTAATGGCATTATTCTGCTGCGTCAGTGGGGCTGTAACGTTGCACTTCCATTGACATCCAACTGATTTCCTCACTAAGATTACATATATACAAACATTGATACTGTATATACTGACAGTTCTTCGGACTGCATTCATCACAACTGTACATGCTAACATGAATCTGCATTTCAGCTGACCGCATGCATATGCCCACATGCACTGTATTCAGACAAAAGGATGCTGTTCCACTGGCCACAGACTGATGTCCTCTTAAAGATTTCTTGCTGTTGCAGTCTACTATGAGATATTATGCGATACGTAAGGCTGCCTGCTGCACTGTCCACCATCGCATGTTCTTTTATATTGCATTGACAGTATAGTCTGTAGATCCACAGGAGCATTTGGAGGTGGAGCACACTGGGCATCACACATGGCACCAAAGCTCTGTACTAAAATATAGCCCTTTAACCAACACCCTTCTCCCATCCATGCACTACAGATATAGTAACTGTTAACTTGAATGCATAGAAAGACCTTTGATGCCTAAACAAAAGTATAAAAGCACACAGAGACATGCAACAATACAGTTTAGTGGGGGGACAATGAATCACTGACTGCCCCATGAATAGAGAGTTCAGCATGCCCGAGTCTAGTATAAAGCAATGCACAAGATAGCATTTTTAACTTGGGGCATAAAGGAGTGACACTTGAGTTTGCCATCTCTAATGATAATAAGCTGCTTTTATACTGCTGTTTTTCATGGTCAAGGTGTTTAATACAGAGAGAGAAAATTAGTTTAAGTATGCTGAATGGATACTAAGCCTGGTGGGGTCTGAGTGTGAAATGCAGATTTTCAACTTTTTGTAATGAGTAGAAAATCATGATTTTAATAAAGGCACGGAGGCTAATATTATGCATAGTACCTTTATTACAACTCAGGCAGCAGCAACAAAAAAAGGTTAGAATTAGAACACAAACACATTCCAGAACTCTGTACATGTATATTCCCAAAGAACCTGCAGCCATCTTCCTCTTTTGTGCGCTGCGAACATAAATGAAAACCAAAGTCTCTTTTTCTGAACAAATCCCAAATTCTTCTTATAGGAATCCAATCCTCCAATTCTCCAACTTCTCAAAGACAAATTTCTTCTTTAACCTGAATTAGAAACAAAATCAAAACGTTATAACTTGGGCGGGAAGAGTGGAGGGATAATATTAGCCTCCGTGCCTTTATTAAAATCATGATTTTCTACTCATTACAAGATGTTGAAAATCTGCATTTTACATCAAGGCCCGGAGGCTAATATTATGCATGTTCAAAGTTCATCAACAACACTATTCATCACATTCTCCACTGGTTTAAAATAAAATCTCTTAAAAGTGGACTTACAGCTCCAATCAGCAGCCTTCATAATACCACTTAAACTAAAGCCTCTCAAAAAAGCCTTACTTGCCATGGCTCCCCTCACAGAATGTGCTCCAAATACACTAGTATCCATTCCAGCCTTTAACATCACCTCTCTCACCCACCTTGCTAAAGTAGGAGATGAGACAGCCTTAAAAGGTTTCCTCAAAGAAATCAACAACTGAGTACAACCACTTGGCCTCAATTCAAACGTTCTTTTCTCATATTCTTTCAAACAATTGACCACACACAACCTTTTATTCTCAACAAACTGTGGATAAAAAATAGTCCTTGACATAGTCTTTGTTCTCCTTTGTAACTCAAAACAAACACCTTCCGGTTGGAAAAACCTAGAATCCACCTCCAAAGCACTAATATCTGAAACCCTTTTACAAGAAACCAAACATAACAACATAGAAAGTTTCCACGACAAAAATGTATTCTCCAAAAACTCATTTTCACCCCAACTATCTAACTCCTTTGAAACCAAAGAAACATCCCAAAGAGAACCATATTTTGCTTTAGGAGGTAAAACTATACGCACACTTTTAATCAACCTTTTAACTAGTGCATGTTGACCAATAGGAAGACCATCAACCAAAACATGACCTGCTGAAATTGACGACCTGCTAATATTCACAGAATTATAAGCCAGACCTTTCTCAAACAAAATCATAAAAAAATTCACCACATCTACCACAGATGCTGGTATGAGATCCAAATCTCTTTTAAAACACCAACTAGACCATCTTCTCCATGCTGACTTATACACTTTTGTCGTTCCCTTTGACCATGACTTTGTGATGAGACTCTCAGCCTCCTCCGATAATCCATGTATTTGCCATACTCTCCTGAAATCAGCCATGCCATTAGTCTTAGTTGACCTTTTCCCACCAGGTCGTGAACATTCTCCAACGGATCCAGAATAATTTCCCTTATATCCGGTAGCAAGACAGGATCCTCCACCAACAACTCCATCACATCTGGAAACCTCACTTGGGATTTCCAAAATGGAGTTATCAACATCAACTCCGCCTTCTCTCTCCTGACTTTCATTAGAACTCTCTGTATCAATGAGAATGGGGGAAAGGCATAATTCCTTCCTAGCCTCCAATCCTGTAGAAAAGCATCTATCCCTACTGCCTCCGGATCCGGTTTCCAGCTGTAAAACTCTCTTATCTGTCAATTCAACCTGTCCGAAACAAATCTACCCGAAAAGGACCCCATTTCCTCTCCAAACTCTTGAATACTGCCCTGTCCAATTTCCAATTGCTCACATCTTTCAGATACCTTGAAAACCAATCCGCTTCTACGTTGCTCAGTCCTGGAATATACTGAGCCTGAACAATCATCTCCTTCGCCAAGCAAAAATTTCAAAAATCCTTCGCCAAGTTCGCTAGACCCTTCGATCGAGGACCCCCTAACTTGTTCACATACCTCACTGCTGACAGGTTGTCCATCTTCAATAGAACACAACACTTCATCCGATCCTTCATAAAACTTTTCACTGCAAAAGACCCAGCCAGCAGCTCCAGACAATTTATATGCATCTGAGACTCCTCCTTTGACCATTTTCCCCCTGTTGACACCAAGCCACATCTTGCTCCCCATCCATGAAGACTCGCGTCCGACTCTATTTCCACCTCTGGAATTTCTCCAAAAATCGCCTTGCCATTCCATGCATACAGATTCATCATCCACCAATCCAATTCCTCCCTTGAATCCTGATCCAACCATATCCTCTTAGAATGCCTTGCTCCCTTCCTCAGATGATACCCTTTCAATCTCTGCAATGCTCTGTATTGAAGAGGAGCTGGAAAAATCGCCTGAATAGACGCAGACAACAGACCCAACAGCCGAGCCAACTGTCTCAAAGTAACCCAATCCGAATCCAATACTCTCTTCACCTCCTTCCTGATTGTTTTCACTTTCAACATTGGTAATTTCAACACACATTCCAATGTCCATATCTGAAAACCTAAACACTGAATCTCCTGCTGGGGAACCACACAAGACTTCTCCCTGTTCACCACAAAACCGAAATCCTCTATCACCCATATTGCAAATTCTGTCTGTTCCCTCGCAAGATCCTTCTCTTCTGCCATAATCAATAAGTCGCCCAGGTATACAATTAACCGAATTCCTCTCAACCAAGCTGCAACTGGACGCATCACCTTCGTGAAACACCAAGGAGCCGACGTCAAACCAAATGGGAGGCTCTTGAACTGCCATAACCTGCCTTTCCATCTGAACTGTAAATAATCCCTCTGTTCCCTGCACATTGGAATCGTCAAATAGGCATCCTTCAGATCCAACCTCGTTAACCAATCTCCTTTCCTGAATAGATCTCTTAACATATGGATCCCTTCCATTTTGAAATGATTGTACATTACCCAATCGTTCAACTCCTTCAAGTTTATCACTGGATGCATCTTTTTCTCCTTTTCCACTAAAAATATATTGCTTATGAATCCACCTTCTACTATCATCGCTTCCTCTATAGCTCTTTTCTCCTTGAGAGCATCTATTTCTCTTGTCACTAAATCCTCCATTTCCCTTGAAAACCTTAAGCCCATGGATCTCTTGTAATTTCCTCCCATCTCGAAACAAATAGGGCTAGTCTGCCGCCCAACTTTATTTCGGATAGAAGTAGGGTCTTGTAAATTTCTTACCTGAGGCCCCTCTTGTTCTCCGCTCAGAGCACATGCCTCTTCCTCTGCCTCTTTGTCTCTGAGGAAAAAAATTCCCGTGTCCTCCTCTGGATCCATAAAATCCTGAACCATAACCTGCATTGTAGGGTCTTCCTCTGCCAAAATTGCCTCTTGACGTACCTTGCCCTCGGCCGGGAAAACAACCCCGCATTCTCCCGGCCACTCCAAAAACACGCCTAATATCCTTCTGTGCCTTTTCAAGTGAACTGAAGGTATTTACATAACGGAACATGTCCTTAACAAAGTCGTCCCCAAATAATAAACCTTCACACTTTTCACCAGGCTCCTTGCTAGCCAAATCCACCAGCTTCGGATCAATCTTACAGGATTGATTTCCTTCTCTCAATACTCAAGGAAGTATTTGCATTTCCTAATAGGCGTATAGCCCTTTGTATCCATTGGCGTAACTCCGCCACGTCAATCCCGATGGTATTCGTATGCGCCTGTTCGCATATATCAAAAATCTTTGTTAAAGGGCTCAAAATGTCCAATAACCTATCCTGGCACCCTTTTAAACCTTTCTCAAGACCCCTTCTTGGATCCTTTCCAGTTTTGTTAATGAAAGCCAGCATCCTCTGATCCAGCTCCGGAGTGTAGGCCACTTTACTTTCTAAGCATGGTCTTGGACACTCACTACGCATGCGTATCCTCACCTCCTTTGGAATCTCTCTCCTCATCCAAAAGCGAACATACTTCGCAACATGTTCCACCGGTGTCCATTGGGGCGATAATGGATGCTGTATGAGCAAAGGGTCAAACATCTCCTCCCCTTGAGGATCCTATATTTCATTTTCTTCAACTTTAATGTATTTTTCCATTAACTTCCTCTTTTTTAGGGGAACCTCCTCCACATCTGAGTCCTCTTAATTAGAGCTACATGTTAACTCCATGTCACCACTTGAGCTAGTATCACATGCAACTGTTTCATTTTCTGTACCTTTTTTGCGCTCTTTCTCGCCTTTATAGCGTCCTCTCTGAGAACCTTACGTTCTCCTCTTTTCTTTATTACCTCCATGCTTCTCCTCTTTTGACCCTTCTTTCCTTGACCGGATGTACCAGCCCCCATCTCTACCTCTTCAGTAGTCCAAAAATTCTCCTCATCACAAGCTCTTTGTCTTTTTTGCACACTCTTTTCTATTGTACTCTCTATTTTCTTATCCATGGACGCTGCCATTTCACCAAACATTTTCTCCACGTAAACCTTCATTCTCTCCTCAAAAGATCCCTCAGATCCTTCCATCTCAATTTTATTTATATTTTCCTCACCAGACAAAACCTATTCTTACACCAAGTAATCAAACACCTAAACAAACCCCTCTTCTTATGAAATAAAAAAATTCCTAAATAACAAAACACCTTTCTTCTATGTAACTCGATACCTTCACCTACAATCAACTTCACTCTGAACTGCCACCCGATGTCTGTCAGATTCTAAACATCAATCTGACTGACACCGTTTTTTTCCAGCCCAAAATATGGCAGTCCGTGCACAATTGGAAACAAATCTATTGTTTCCCAATCCCCTAAAATGGCCGCCGTACGTAGCGTGAGTACGGCGGCCCGTAATTACCAAAATCAATTACGCGGACAGGTTCTTTTATTCGCTCAGAACCGGTCTCGCGTCAAATCAGTTTTTCATCCACCACAAGCCTCGCGCTGCATGACGCGCTCTAAACCCACGAGCGCTGTCACGCGCGCCTAAGCAAAACCACACGCGCTGCCCTGGCAACACCAACCGTCATCAACAAACAGACGGTAATCTTTCCTTATCTCTAATGTTAAATAACTAACCCGAACTACCAAAACAGCCTCATAAGAACCCTTGTTTATTAAATATACGTACCTGCAGGATTACAAAACCTAGTTTTTGATCAAAACCAATATAAACTCTAATGAAATATTTTATACTTCATACATTTGTTTATTTATTAATTAACATATTGTACTCATACTTGTACCTACCTTTTATTCCATTTTTAAAACATATTAAAATTGAACAATTAATCGCTATTCACATAACTAAATCAATCCACTAGAAATCTACAATAAAATTCTTTAATTAAAAGACATTTAAATTCATTCTTCTATAATCAAATTTTAAATATCATCATAAATCATACACAACTATAAAAAAAAGTCAGTTAAGAAAGAAGGACTTATCTTATGCCTGAGCAGCAACAAAAGAGGAAGATGGCTGCAGGTTCTTTGGGATTATACATGTTCAGAGTTCTGGAATGTGTTTGTGTTCTAATTCAAACCTTTTTTTGTTGCTGCTGCCTGAGTGGTAATAAAGGTACTATGCATAATATTGGCCTCGGGGCATTGATGTAAAATCCGCGAACAGGCAAGATGAACTGTCAGACGGTAGAATACACAAAGCAGCACGGATGCAAGAACTCTGACTGAAACAGGTTGCTGCCTTTGTGTAACTCTACACCTTTGTCAGATTTCCAGAGTGGGTGAACTAGGTAAATTCTGATGTAGTATGCCACTGTCGAGGGCAAAACAACCGGCATCTGACACAACAGAGGTGATAGTTGACCAAAATTGCGTTGAGTTAAATTACTTGATGGTCCCTGGGTCATGGCAGTTGACTGGAATCCAACTTGGTGCTGTTCCAGCATGCCAAAACACCACTCCTCAGAGGGACCATGTCAATCTTATCCTACTCCCTTTTACGTAAACTTGTTCACAAAACATTTTTATACAGCTCATAATCCAGTCCATGCACGACGTACTCCTTTTCCAGGCTTTTCTCTGGACCTGTCAAAAGGCTGTCCTCTTGGACCAGTGAGCTTCATGTACAGTCATTTCTCCTTCTTGTCTTCAGCACATTGGATCTCAGCAGCAGCCATATGGAGTGTTCTCACTTTAACCATTGGAACCATACTCGGTACTTCTAAGGGTTCACAAGGTTATTTAATCAGTTTATTGAGCTGTAACGGACTCTAGTTACAAAATATCATGCCCTGGTCGAATGAAATCAATTCAATATTGCATTTAAACAATCCAGAAGGTTGGTCGCCTCTTTAGTATAGTAATATAACCTCATGGGACCCACACCTTTGCTTTTTGAACCATGTAACTCTGAGATGGTGATAATTGGTTGAGACAGATTTTTTTTTCTAGCCCCTTTAGGTGGAAACAGATTTTTAAATTGCAGTGTTTGTGAATGTAGATGCGTGAAAGAAAGCTTAAGTTCCAATTCCCTATACGACGACTGAAACGTATTATGTTTTTTTGGTTATGTTTGCTAAAATTAAAATCCCTGGTTGGTGTCTGTGTGCCCAACTTGCAATATATTTTACTGAGGTACAGCAAGTTAACATACATGAAGCACACTTTACTAACACACCAGCATCTTTGCTCTGTAATCTGTCTCTGGGATTCATATTCCTTCTGTTTCAGGGGCCACTGCTATATTTCCTTATTTGCTGTGAAACTATGCATTTTAAAACTAGTTCAATGAGCTTGCCTGCTTTCAATATTCTGCTATCAACTTTCGTACACTTTGCCATTTCTCTGGGCAGATCGTATAATTGAGTGCTGGTCCAATATGGCTTTCGAAAAGCAGAGTTATGGTCATGTGCGCTGATCTCACTTTATTTTTTTTGTCTGTTTTTGGTTGACATTCTTGTGAAGCTGCTAATTTATTATTATTTTTTTTTTTACATTTAGGAAGCTGCCTCTTTAACCTTCATTTGGCTCCATTTCACACCAGTTCATCTGCCTACGCCAAAACTGATTTCTACCAGGTTTTGGGGGTTCCCCGCACTGCCAGCCAGAAAGAGATTAAAAAAGCTTACTACCAGGTATGTGTATTATGAACAAGTTTGTATAGGCTTTGTTTAGAAAAAGATGGTGCTGCATTTTGGTAGATATTCATGTGAGAAGGTTGATGGTAAGGAAGCTCGCCACAAAAAGTTGCACTGGCAATCTACCATGTGATAGGATAAAAAAAAACCCACAACAGGACTAGGTTTAGTTTTCTGAGTCACTAATACACCATTATTTTGTACGACTATTGTCAATGTTCAAAGGTAAATACGTTGAGGGCTGGTTTAAGAAACTTGAGTTCTATCCATGACGTAGTGTCACCAGATATGTTTATTCCAACTGCAAAGGGTTGTGATGCACATTGCTTCCAGATATGTAAATTCCAACTGAAAGGGGGTGTCCTGATTGGGACACTTTGCAACAGCATGCTCAGTGGTTATGAAAAATAACTGTTGTCCATCTTGGTTTGCTATGCTGCTCATATGAAATAATTGGACTGAGATTTTGGTTGGATAGCTGTGAGAGCAAGGTTTTGGAAAGTCAATAATGCTTCCACCAGTATTAGGCTGAATGGGAGGTTGTATTTGCTGTCACACATTTAAAAAACATGCATGTGTCATGACAAGACAGAAAGATGGCAATAGTGTTCAGAATTGTCTTTTGGCTTGTAAGTTGGGAAAAGGCAGTCTGTCTTAGTTTAAAAGGAAAGGTGCCTCAGTCTTTAGCTTCTTAGTGTCTCATGCTAGTTCTAACTCAACACTGCATAGCTATAGAAAGAGGTGATGTGAAAAGTGGAAACCTTTCTCTGCGGAGGTTTGCTCTACAGATCCATAGAAAAGATTGTAAATCTGCCCTCAACTGGATTTATGTAGACGAAACACTCCTTTCCTTGATCACTAACCGGAGGTAGCAGAACCAGCTATATCTTCCGCACCTGCATTCTACTCATGCCAGACAGCGACATTGGTGAATCTCTCCTCTGTGATCACTGGAGTCACAGAAAGACTTGCTTACATCTATCAGTCGTGTCCTTCCAACTGGGGTCAAAGAAGAACTCCCTTGCATCTATAAATATTCATCCACTGAGACCAGAAATGAAGCAGCCTGTATCATTTGCCTTGGTCTGCTTAGGCCTGAAAGAGAAACGGGCTTATTGTGTCCTCCCTGTTATCTCTAAAAAAAAAAATGGAAAAGATAAATTCTGATGCTCCGTCTTCTGCACCTGAAAGGAACTGACATCCGTATCTTATCTTCCTTAACCTAATGACAGTGAATATTTCATGTACGTCCTGTTCACCATTCCTTTGAAAAATCCGCTTGCTAACCTCACCTTGACTACTTCTCCCAGGAGAACCCACCTGCCTCTCTAGCCCACCTTCTGAAGCTAAAGGATTGAACTGTCTACACCGCTTCTTCTTTGCCAGAAGGCTGAGAGAGTAACCACATTTTATCACATATATGACCCCTCATGCCTATAAGATTAACAGTTTTTGACTCTTCTCTCCCTCAATTCTTTCTGAGTGGCAGGTAATGGAAATATTCTTCCCCAGTATGATTCAGGATTTAAGCGACTTACCAGCTGTTGCCTGTTGCTATTCGGAGATGGGGATCGATCCGGTGTGTCAGATTGACTCGGAGAGCGTGTTAATGAAACCCTTTCTTAGAAAAAAACCCAGGTTTTTTTTTGCGTGAAAACCATTTCCCTTGGTTACTTACAGTACATTCCTTGCATTACCATGTAGCTGTACTTCTTGTTTACAATTTGTGACTGAAATCTTTCCACCACAGTGATGATGTTCTAGTTAGAATGGCAACTGTAGGTTTCCCAGATTCTCCTTCCCGAGAAATTCTAATGGCTAATGCAGCATGAACTACATTAACATCTGCTAGAATTCAGGACACATTAGTGCTGGATGTCTCCAACTTGGCCTCCACTCCTAAATCAAGCTTATGTGCTGCTTTTGACTTTTTGTCTCTATCAGGTTGTTTGTACTCCAATTTGGGGAATGACTTTGTCTTTGTTCTGCACATACTTTTCACATTGCTCCTCTCAACCCAATCATTAATTGCAGGTCAGTCATTTATTCTCTCCTTTCGGATCATTTTTATCTCCTCTGAGATTTGCTTCCACCTTTGTTTCTTGGGTTGCTTATATTCTCATGAGAATTCAGTAGATTGGTTCACACCACCTTTGTGCAAGCTGTTTCATGTTTCGAAACTGAGATGAAACTTGGTAACATTTTCAGATGAGCACTGTCAACAATAGAGGATTCTTCCTGCTTGCACAAGTTAAATACAGCCTCCAATTCACCTCTCTCAAGAGCCACTCCATAGGAGTCTGCACCGTGGTGAACTCAAAACTACACTACTAGTGTGCTTTTAAACCCTATTGTTCTCCCTGTATTTAAACCCTACTGCTTCAGGTGGTAGACTTATCATAAACCTGAAAATAAGAGACTATGTATTTTCTTTCATTGGCTTCTTGTAAAACTCAGTCTTTCCTGGGTCAGTGGGTGCATGACCAGCAGCAGAATAGGAATATGTAATTTAGGTGCGGTGCTCTGTAAGAATCTCTCCTTCAACCCACAAGCAACTGTCCACCAGAATTACTGGGGCTCCTTGTTCTTCTCTGTCTTCCATATAACATTACCCTTGTGGTATGTTACCATTGCAATGGTAACATACCATCTGTATTATTGGAAAACAGTCTGTAAACCAATATGAAAGCATGTTTTCTTGATCATTTTTGTTGACACACCATAGGCCTGTTACTCCTGTCCTGAAGTTGCTTTGCTGACTGCCTAGAAAGGCACGATTTAGCATTATGCGTAGAACACAAGAGATTTAAAATGATCCAATAATGCATTCCAACCAAAGTTCAGGGGTCATATTCATTTAATTTACTGAGCGATATTTGTGTATTGTGCGCACAGACCTCCAGAATGAGCCCCTCGCAAGACTAAGATGATTTCTAACCTCTCAGAGAGACCTGAAGATTAATCTTCTTGCTTGACATGTGGACAGAATCAAAGTGCTTAGTATTTTTGACTCCCTAACATATAGCACATGTTCTCATTACGATTCCAAAAAGGGCAAACCTTCAACATGCATTCCACCAATAATAATCAGTCATTTTTAATTCGTTTATTAATGTCTTTGGTTTTGTTTTGCAGTAATTAACAATTTGACAGTTATATCCATCTTTCTAACCCATAACCTGGCATATTGATAGCTAAGGGAAAATAGTCTTTTGTATGCAGTAATGGACTTCTCAGTGGGATTGATGGCGGTTTCACCTTTTAGATGGCGGGTGGAGTGAGTGATCCAAGTAGAACTGCAGTATCCGAGAAATCCTCTGTAGAGAGGATCCTCTTCAGATTTCTTTGGAGGGCTGTTGATTGATACCTGCGGTATGGTTGATTTCTCACTCAGAGGACATAGGACGTTATCTCTTTGCATTTTTCTATTCAGTCTGACTTGATTTATAAAGTTTCTGCTTTGCTTGATCCCAAGTTTTGGCTGCGTTTAATGTGGCATTAGCTTCTGTACATAATTTAGACTATTACCTTATGAATGTGGGGAACAAAGTAGTTTGTACTTGTTCAATGTCATTGTGAGAAAGGGTAATTTGCAACGTTTCTTCTGATTTAGACAAAGCCTGACTGATTTTGTGTTGTCTTGTTTGTGGATGTTTTTCTTAGATGCTTTTGCTTAAATAGTTTGAATTATCCATCCACTTTTGGAGAAATGTGAGAAGCCTAGAAGAACAAGTCTTCATTTATGAAATAAATTTCATGCATCAAACCTGGCGTCACCATAGGAAAGAGCGTTACACTGGGGAGATTATCTTCTGTACTCTCCGTGAAGTCGCCTACTGTGTTTCCCAAATGAGTCAACATCCTTAAGGAAAAGATAATTGAGCAATCCGTTATGTAATGTCCACAACAGATTGTAAATGTCTTTTTCAGATGTTATATAAATTACTGTGTGCAGTTGGGTGTCTGGAGAAGGTTCATACTGGTACCAGTTTGTCAGACATACTTATGTCTGTTCCTTTAGTCACATGTTCTTGAGTCACTTGGTGGAGCTAGAGAGCATATCCAAGACTGAGAATTGTCACCATGGTGTTTTACCAGTTTGGTTGCAATGAGTCTCTTCGCAAATCACCAACGGACAGATTCCTTTTTCCGTAGGTTGTCAAATTTAATGAAGAATTTTCTCCTATCTTTATATTGTCTACATCTGGGGTCTAAAGAACTAAAGGTAAATATAATTCCTGGGGCCCTATGGTTAAATGTTTTTCCAGTGGTAGGTCTGGACGAAGACCGAGCATCTAGGTGGGAAAGTACATTTAATGAGGCATTTGGGGATCTGACAGGAATGCCATAGATAATGCTGAGCATCAGATGTCTTAACTGCAAGAGACAACTGGTAAAATTAAACAAATAACTGACTTTAATTTGGAACAGGCCACTATTGAACATTTACATCCTCAATGGAATAAGGAAGGTGTTTCAGGAAGAAAAGTGTAACCAGATGTAAACCTAAATAGGAATGAGAGAGACTACAAGTAAGGGAGATTTCAGTAAATAAGCTTCTTTATCAGGTGAAGACCCAATTGGAAGCTTCTCAGACGCAGACACCAATCAGGATATTAATCCGATCAATGAAGAACTCTAACAAGAGATAGTGTTCATTTTATAGAAGCACTAAAAAGGACAAGACTTACAGAATAAAGAACTCCATCAAGTCCCAGGAACCCAACGAGCAACCTAAGAAACAACAAGCGTTGGCATAGCCAATAGGTATCGCCTTTTGTACCTTATGAGTGTTTAGTTATCCAGCACTATATCCTTGGTGCAACAAACTCAACTGTTGCATGGCTAAACACTTTTACGGTCCCAAAGGCGAGACCTATTGGCTATGCCAATGCTTGTTTACTCTTGGGCTTTTCTATGAAAGAATGGGAAAATGCTTTTGGACAGACTCACAAATAAGAGATTGGTAACCCTCTTGTTTCTTTTGGACGTTCAAATGTGTCAATATCTTATAACACATGTGGTGTGAAATGCTTCAGTTTAAATCTCAGCTACTATATCCTGATTATTAACCTGCAATGCCCTCTCCTGAAATTATTTATATTTTCTATATTGCTATGGCAGTCAAATTTACCATTAATATTAGGCATTCGTGTGTCAAGTTAACAGAAGTCAGATTATTGGCTGCAAGCAAAGAGGACTGGCTTGTTCTAAAAGAGAGCTGCGGAGTCCTCTGCTTTGAGACAGGGATGAAAAAGAAACAAAATGTAGTACTCCCCTGACATCAATCTTGGTGACATTAAACAGCACAGCCATTGGTAGGATACCCTGCTGCTGATTAACACATGTTAAATAAGCAACAAAGATGTGACACAATAACCATATGTGAATCTGACGTGACTAGTATTCTGAAGATGAATATTTTATTGGGTGGTGGATGGACATATAGTAATAATTACAATTAAAAAAATCAGAAAGCCATGGACAGTGAAAATCCTGATTTGTTTCCTAAGCAGCACAGCTATTGTAAGGTGTTTCTAATTGCATTGAATCTGAAAGACAGCTAAAACTTCCCCCATCATATGTAACAAACATTGGCAAAACCAATAGTTCTGACCTTGGCAAGCGGGTAAACATATGCAATATGTAAAAAAATGGAAAATACATAAAAAAATATAAAAAACGCAGGAGTGGCCCAGGAACAGCATCAGTCACTAATGTGCCCTTAGACAACTATGCACATGTAATTAGGCGAAGTGCCATCACTCACAGTGCAAGACAACCAAAGGATGAAGTGGGCTGATCCATTGCTCCATGCTGCGGTGGGTGGAAGCAACATGTGATTGACGCTTGAACATTCCAGTGGATAACGAGGTCTGAGTCAAACCTCCTATATTCACACACACACACACATACATATACATATATATATATATATATATGTGTATATATATATATATATATATATATATATATATATATATATATATATATTACCTACTGGCGGTCGCCAGTAGGTATATATAGTTAGGATTTTTTCTCTATGGGATTTTTGAAAATTCTATGTCTAATAACTTTGGAGATTGTGGACGGAATTGGCTGAAATTTTCAGGAAAATGGCACATTTTGTTTCTGAGCAGCCCTTGAAAATTTGGGGGGGTTTGTCAAGGGGGGGCCGAGAAAAAAGGGGGGTCCCAAAACGTGTTTTTAACATTGAGTTTTCCATAGGGCGGTTGGCCTCACTTTTAGCCCGAACGGCTGAATGGATTTGCACGAAACTTTGCAAAATTGTAGGGACTGGTAGCCCGATGTGCCTTTTGTAGGTCTCAATATATGTGCTACAGTGGATTTTGAGAAATTAACGTTTAAAAAAAGATATATATCTGTAACAGCGGACCGGGCAGCGCTCCAGGACGCGTACTTTTCGCGCAAAGGAGCTTTGTGAAGCGAAGCTGATTGGTTCTCCGGCGTCTGTCAACATTCCAAACAGTCCGTAGCGGCCGCCATCTTGTCTCTCGGTAGGATCGAGAGACAAGAGGAGGCCAAAGCGAAGGGGCAAATGACCATAAGGGGGAATAGTAGATCCTCGCTGACCCCCTAGGTTTGATGTGGAGGTTTTAAAAGGGCCCCGCGGGGCAAAAAAAATAATAATAATAATAATCGAACGGCTGAATGGATTTGCACGAAACTTGGTAAAATATTAGGGACTGGTAGCCCGATGTGCCTTTGCTAGGTCTCAATATATGTGCTCTAGTGGATTTTGAGAAATTAACGTTCAAAAAAAGATATATATCTGTAACAGCGCTCCGCTTCGCGTAACGGAGGTTTGCGAAGCTGATTGGTCATTCTGTCACTGGGCTATAGTTGGGCTACATCTGGCTGATATTTGGGCTACATTTGTTTTTTTTGTCTCTGGCGGCCATCTTTGGGCTACATTGGGCTACATTGGGCTTCATTGGGCTTCATTGGGCTACATTGGGCTACATTTGGGCTCCAACATATATATAGGCCAATGTAGCCCAATATATATTTTTCAAAGTTAATTTTCGTAAAAACCACTGGAGCATATATCTTGAGACATAGCAAAGGCACATCGGGCTACCAGTCCCTACAATTTTGCCAAGTTTCGTGGAAATCCATTCAGCCGTTCGAGCTAAAAGTGAGTCCAACCGCCCTATGGAAATGAAGGAAATGAATGGGTAATTTGTAATTAGCAAATAGCTAATCGCAAACTAGGAATGGTAAAGAATCGCTATTTATTCCTTAAAGTTCGCTATTTAGGAAATGCAAAAAACTTTGATGATACATATGGCGGTTCATCTCGAACAAGATAAGAAGCATAGGGATAGATTTATGATGACTGGCGCATCACCAGGGATGTGTTAGTCATTCTGTGCCGCTGTTCCGTCACCTATGGTGTGCTGCATTTACAATGCGGCGCATCATGGGGCAAAAACAGCACAGATGCGTGATGTAACTGTGCCGTAAAGGTGGCGCATTGCTGGAGTTGTATCGCAAGTGTGATGAAGCTCCAGGAAGGGTCGGGGGTGCCCCTGTCGCAGGGTTTCTGTTCTCACACAGAACTGTGGACAGAGGATTGGAACCTCGGCGAATTAGGGTGCCCCAAAACTCACCTTCGTACTCAAAAACCCCTTAGCAAGCTAGGTACAGTGTCACATTGGATATAACAAACTCTCAATGTTTAGACAATCCAGAATATGAACTTATAGTACCTCAGGATACGTGGAACTCATGAACAGTCGGTCGTTATATATTTCTTAGAAACCAGAACATGGAGTTAAGAAGAACACATGTGTATTTGAAATGTTTATTTACTAATGCCGTCTTCTCAGGCGTAGTATCTTAGATAATACAAGTACACATATTATCAGTAGCAAAATTACCAGCATAGTTACTAGTACATAAAAAGCGAATGGTGACAGTATGTTAACATGCTGTAAATGAATAAGAGTTATCAACACTTATAAGCAGCCACGGGCCGTGGAGGGAGTTACGGTGGGGCAGGGAGGCGGGGAGGGGGAGGGGCAGGGTGGAGAGGGCTCCACCCTGCCCCTCCCCCGCCTCCCTGCCCCATCGTAACTCCCTCCACGGCCCGCGGCTGCTTATATCTCACCCTCCCTAATACACATATTATATTATTTGCTAAGAAGGTCTCTTTGTGTTGGTTTAGGGCGTGCCCATACTTTAGTGTCTTAGATTTGAAGGAATCACATCAGCATACACCAGCTCTCTCTTCATGTGAACCGCATCAAGTGTTGTGTATGTGTGTTCGGCAAAGCAATATAAAACCCGCCTCATGCCCAGAATTGGCAGAAGCTGCACTTATGTTATGAGTATGAAGTCGTGGAGATCAGACCTCATAACAATTCTGTATCGTGTTGTTCTTGAAACTTCAGCACTCGCTGTACAGATATAGTTTAACAAGTAAAGCAGATAGTAGAGCAATAACATATTATTCTCATGTAAATCACGATGAACTATTAGGTTGAAAGCTAAAGCAACAACTAAGTGTCGTGTGCAGAAGTTGCAAAAAAGGAAAAATGGCGTTTAAACCGGTAATGAGCCCATGCTAACTTAACACGGTGTAAAGATATCCAGGACCTAGATGACACCTCCCCATGATCCGGAAACGAACTGAATAAGATAATAGAAGTGCCATCTCATGAGAGCAGATTGCAACTTTATATGTGGATGGTCCGCAAGGTAAAATATTAAAAACTAGGAAAATTTAATGCTAAAGAAAAATAAAACAGCCAAGTACTTTATCGAGTCTTAAGCCAATAGGCAAGCTAAATAATAAAAACTTGACAAATAAGTCAATGAATTGTCAATGAAATGCTAGTACTCAGCATATCAAAAATGAAAAAGGTCTATGACATAACTGTGTATGCAAAATAAACTGCAACAGCCTCCAATAGGAAGTCACCGTCTTCATCCGAAAAGAGTTCAGCCATCCAATTTAAAAGCGGAAAAGAACATACGTGCTCTCCCAGCACCGGATCCTCTATCACCATCAGAGGACAGCTCGGTGGGTTTTCAAGAAAGCTCTGTTCCAAGAAAGACTGTGTTGCCGCCAGTAAATTCCAGGGACCAATTAGTCCATGCATCAATGCCACAGCCATAATCCTTTCGCCAGGACAAACCAACTCGTGAGTAATGATAGGAGTCATCAGCTGATTAAAGTCGACGTCAGGAGAAACCGGTCCGCAGAGACACAAATCAATGGCCCAATCGAAATCACAGGTCAGGCAGTGAAATACAGGCTGGACACAGGTGAAGTAGGAGAATCGAAAAGATAATCCATATGCCGTGCTTAATATCGCCAACGGCATTGTGCCATAATATTCTAGCATGCGGTTGCGGAACAGTGTCAGCAGCTGCAGGGCGGGAGGTTGCATAGGAGGGACATCCATATTTAAAAATGTAAAAAAGCACAAGAGCGTCCGCTGGTAATGCAAGTAAAAATGGCAATCCACGAAGCAGAGTGGAAAAAATAGAATGAAAGAAAGCAGGGATGACTCCAAAGATTTTCTCAAATGAAGTCACGAGACCACTGGTAACAACTTTAAAAAAGTGCGCCAGGGCCTTTGTGGAGGATGCGTTAAAGAT
Organism: Lissotriton helveticus; assembly: GCF_964261635.1. Lineage (NCBI taxonomy): Eukaryota > Metazoa > Chordata > Amphibia > Caudata > Salamandridae > Lissotriton > Lissotriton helveticus. Next base: position 597,862,564 of record NC_136071.1, on the reverse strand, counting down.
AGTCCGAACCATCTTGCTGAAATGGAAAGGCAAATCTGAATTGAAAAGGGTCTGCACCTCTGTACGGGTGTTCGCTATGTGAAGCACGAAAGTTTCACGGGCCGAACTCAAGGCCACCTCTCTCTGAGACAAAAGAGCTCTTATTCTTGCCATGCCGTTGAAATCTGCTCCCAAGGTTGGTATTTGTGGCGAGATTGAAAACTCCCTATGTTCATGTGTGGGAGGAAATAGAACATTTCTGCAGCAAATAACCCGTTCACTTACTGTTACGATAAAAGGAATACTTTTAATTAACCCAGAACAATCTTCATTATTGAGCATCAAATAACTACCATTTTCCAACAACTTGAACGTGGGGATGATAGCAGGAACTGGCGTGCCTTGCAACACGCAAGCCATATTTGGTCGGTGTTTGTTGCATGAACCGTGTAACTGTATGTGCCTACACATTAGTGAATGATCTGGCGTCTCAGTGCATTCCTCTCCATTCAGATAAACTTCTTGATCATCTTTGAAACATCTGTATGTGTATGGAAGCGACCAGACCTCATGAAGAAAAGCACTACCTAAAGGTTCATAACGACCTATTGGTATATATTTCATACAATTTGAAAACTTATATAAAGCAAAAGGCAGCGTTATTAAACCGTGGATAAGGCACGTTGCCAAAAAACCCGCAATCCTCTGCTGATGATGTCACTGAGCATGTCATGAATGATGTAATATGTGACATCATCAGCAGTGGATTACGGGTAATAGTATCTCTAGTTTACTCCCCTATAGCTGTCTTTCTTTTAACATAAGTGTCTGTTTCCTTCCCTTATACTTACTGTTTTTGGTTCGCTTCCGGTTCGCGTACCGGCGAGCGAACTGGGAAGCGAACTAAGAGAAATAGAGGTTGGCACAGTTCCAAATATTGTACCAATTTTTTAATAACGGGGAGGTAGTTCTGAAAAGAACTTTTTTTTTATTGTTTTTGTTGTTTTATATTTTTTTTATTATTTTTCGGAACATTTTTGTTTTTTTTTTTTGAATTTTTCTGAACAGTTTTATATTTTTTTGGGTTTTTCTTGGAGGGGGCAATGAAAACGATTCATTGTAAAGGGCTCAACAGGAGCAACAAAACAAAAAAAAAGTATTTATTATTTTGGGCGTTTCGTACAAACTTGCATATGATAGTCAATAGCTCTGTTGATCAGAGTGATGCTTCTTTCTCCGTAGCAAATGAATCCATCGCAATATACGCAGATGTGTTTTACTTCACCAAATCTCATTTGTATATTTGGCACCATCTCCCTGCCCTCTGGTCCCGTTACTTCCGGTACAACAGATCTTCTGGCCATTATAGGGAGATTATCTAGGTCGTTCCGAAACTGTGCAGCACTGTAGTTGTTAGGATGCCACCTAGTCATATGGCGATGCATTGTGTAGTTTCCGAAACTGTATTTTTTCTCGGTTCCTCTGGACAGTCTATCTTGACATATAAGGCAAGTTACGTATCTTGCATTTACTTTTTTCTGACCTTTGGGAATTTTAAAAAATTGCCAAATGAAGTTTTCTTTCCGGTGAGACGTCCTGGACTCCTCAGGCAAAAACTGCCTCTCTTCGTGCTCGTCGTTCTCTTCCTCTTCTTCCTCTTCTTGTTGAATTATAACTTGAGCAGGTGGTCCACTCTTCCTTGGATGTGGTGGAGGTGGTGGGGAAGCACCAGCTGAAGCTACTAAAGAAGCCATTGCTCAGTGATCACAAAGGGTCTTTCTCTCACAATGATGAAAGTCAGAGTGAGGAAAGAAGGAGGGATTTTCATCATTTGGGAAAAACAAGAGTTCTCAACCAATGAAAAGTGTTCATTTTAGATTATATGACCTAGTCTTACATCATTAGGAAACCAAAAGTGAAATGAACCAATGAAAAGTGTTATTACCAAGTCACATGACCTGCTGTGTTTACGTTAAGCGCTTTGCAGGGCCTCCCGGTTTGCTTCCAGAAACCTGCGCTTTGCGACTCGCTTCGCGTACCAGTTCGCTAACGTAGCACGTCATATGACGTATCACGCGACAACGTGAAACGTCATGCGGACGGGAGGCGTCACGATGTTGTTTTCTAACGCGGCAGTTGCAGTAAAGAAACGTTTACCGGCTCGCGGTCTATTTCGCGGCATCAAGGTCAGCTAACGGGAAGCTTCCCGATTCGCGAAGCGGGAACGAAGAAAAAAAAATATAAAAAAAAAAAATTATTCATAAACATATAAAATATATTTTGGGATTTAAAGAAGAATACATTTTACAGCTACAGATATTAGCTGTTAAAAAACCAATGAAATTCACTGAAAAAACCATAGGTTATAGACCATATATAGTTAGGAATTAGCATTTACAAAACCTTGAAAATTCACTGAAAAAACCATAGTTTATAGACCATATATAGTTAGGAATTAGCATTTACAAAACCTTATTTTACTCACACAAAACCATTGAAATTCCATATATAGTTAGTTGCACTAACTATATATCGCGCACCCGCAATCCACTGCTGATGATGTCACATATTACATCATTCATGACATGGTCAGTGACATCACTGATGACATCACTGATGACATCTCAAATGACATCACTGATGACATCTGATTTGACATCAATGACCACATCACTGATGATATCATTCATGTGACAATACAATGTATCTCCTCACATTTTAATATAACCTCTGTTTCACCCAGTGTTAAATACAGAGTATAATTTTTGAAACCATTGACACACCAATACTAGTTACTACATACGCACTCACTGATTCCTATGTCTACACACACATTCACTCATTCACCCATACAATCATTCATACATACAATCACTCATCTTTACAACACTATCATATGCACTCATACACCTATACAGACACTCACAGTCTGCCACTCATCCATGGAGTTACTCACACACGTAGTCAGTCCTGTTAAAGAATCAATGACACTTCCATTTTCTTGTCTATACAGTTAAACATAGAGCACCTTACATTTTCAAACATATACTAACACATACTTACCTTCTTATAGAATCATTGATACAAGTACACATTGATCTGCACAGAGTCACACACCTCCCAGCCAGCCAGCCACACACACACTCAGTCTCCCATACAAATACTTGGACAATCAATCAGTAACCCATATAGTTAATCATATAGCTACTGATCAACACATGCAGCAGTTTACAGAACAACAGACATAATGATGCTCAAATTAAGATAGTTTAGTCACTAACCCATGCACTCAGTGAGACACATTTAATCACTCACTCATACATTCAGTCATGCACCTACTAAATCCTTTGTCCAGACACTTATACTTCCACTCATTCTTCAATATGTAAGACACATTTTAACTTTACAGAAACACACAGTCACTGGATGATGTCATCAGTGATGTCATCAGTGATGTCATTTGAGATGTCGTCAGTGATGTCATCAGTGATGTCATTTGAGATGTCATCAGTGATGTCATCAGTGATGTTACTGACCATGTCATGAATGATGTAATATGTGACATCATCAGCAGTGGATTGCGGGTGCGCGATATATAGTTAGTGCAACTAACTATATATGGAATTTCAATGGTTTTGTGTGAGTAAAATAAGGTTTTGTAAATGCTAATTCCTAACTATATATGGTCTATAACCTATGTTTTTTTCAGTGAATTTTCAAGGTTTTGTAAATGCTAATTCCTAACTATATATGGTCTATAACCTATGGGTTTTTCAGTGAATATATTTATATATATATATATATATATATATATATATATATATATATATATATATATATATATATATATATATATATATATATATATATATATATATATAAAACCAAAGTTTTCCGGAGCGCCACAGCTTCCCCCATGACGGACCAAAGGTTTGCGGTGCTTCAAATATTTATTCGCTTGCCTGGCTTCATATATATATATATATATGATTTTTTTATTGAAAACATGAGACTGACAAGGCACTAAAGCTGTCTCTAGGCCAGCCGTAACAAACTGATGGTTTGTGGAACCACCTGGACATTTATTTAATTGTTATATATTTTTTTCAAGAGAGACTTTATGTGAAGAGAATTACTTTAATGTAGAGCAAACGCAAAAGTAAAAACACACTTTATACAGCATACCCATACTGGAAGGCCCATAGCCACAACCAACGGAAATTTCGCATTTGGGTCATGTATAATATTGGACTATAGCATAGTAATGTTATGCATGAGTAAATGGAATTTTTTTTTTTTACGAGTATACATTCGTTGTCTGTGAATCCCAAAAGCGATTTTGCGCTCGAAAATGTAAGTCCTTTTCTTGTTTAACTTGAACGAATCATTGAAACGGGTTAATGAATTTGGCCAATATGCTCAAATAGCAGAATTTTGTTTATGCACCTACATTCTAGGTGACCCAAAAATAATTACTTGGCACTGCAAGCAGCAGACCCTGGTGACATTTACAGGTGGAAGATCTACGCACCAAAGTGAAACTTAAGTAGGCAAAAGTTTTGATTATTTATTGTTTCTAGCTTAGAAGTAGGGAGCGGCATTCTGGAAAGCGTTAGAACTTTGAGAGTTTAAACCATCATTCCCAATGCGTTTTACCACTGTGAATATACACGTAACACTGCACCAAAAATGGTGGCATGTAGGTGCATGTAGGCGTATGAATAATACAAGTTCTCCAAACATCCCCATATTGTGAGAAGCAAGGGAGAAAAATAGATTGTTTGCATCGAAAACGTACACATGGAGTAAAATGTATGAACTACATGCAAAAATACACTTTAGTTAGGCAAATATGAGGATAGTCTGCATGCGTGAGTCTGCGACACTAGTGACGGAATTATGATGTGAAACAATGTGATGTAATTATACATAATGTAATATAGAAGGTGCAACACATTAACAGGGAATTGAGACTGCTGTTCCATTTCTTCTCACTCGATCATCACCACATACCGCCACCCACCCCTAGAGGCTTCCACGTCCAAGTTCCACACCACCCACCACACATGTGGTTCAGATGTTTTCTGCGAGCTTTGTTGCAGCAGCTGATAGGAGGGCAAGAAAGTCAAAGGGACGGGATGCTAGATGCATGAATGGAGGGAAGGAACAAAGAAAAGGGTAGGAAGAAAGAAGCAATAAAAGAAGAAATAGTGCAAGGAAAGAGAAAAGATTTGATGAAGTGGCAGGGGAGAATGGAGAGAAGACAAGTGCCGTTGGAAAGAAGGACACTAAGGGAGAAGGGAATGAAGGGAAGTAGAATAAGCAGAGGGAAGGGGAAGTAAGGGAGGCGCTGCTGAAAGAGGAAGGAAGAAGGGAGGGAGAAGGAAGGTAGAAATGAGGAGATGGAGAATAGAAAATAGGGTCATGATAATGGATACGCGTCTAAAATCGAATCTACTTTTGCTGCAAAATAAACTGTGTAATGCTGGTTGCACTTGTCTTCCAAGTTCTTCTAACACCTACGAAGACCCCGTTCTTATGGCGGAGTTTACCCTACCGCGGCCATAGGTTCCAAGGGTCTGTGTGAACGAGAAGCCACATTGCTCCAAGACTTGACTGGGAGCCTCGCGCGGCTGGGGCCTCTAGGACTGGATGTGAGCACTTACTTCTAGGGCTGCAGCTGCGAGTACAAAAGGATTAATTTCCCATCTACCAACTCAATTTCCCTTCTGTCTCATCCTCTGTCCCCACCAGAGGCAGTCCTGTCAGCATCTGTTACACTGCGATGATTACACAGCCGCGTTATACTGCGCAAACTGAACTACACCCCACCATGTTTGCTGAGCACCCCATCCAATCACAAACACAAAATACAATGCCAACTATAAGTTTGATCAATTATTGAACAAACAGCAGAAATAAGGAGACCCGCTGTAACAGCACAGTCTAAAAGTTCTGCAAACACTCTGAGCACATAAACACAGAAGGCCGGCACACAGAGAGGTTCCACCGCCGAGGCATTTGGGACCTTTGTTCGCCTACCTGGTCTCTCGAGTCAGCGGCATACTAAAGGGGTGCCCCCTGTGGGAGGGCAGGACGACCCGTCTGAAGCGCCTCGCAGAGGGAAAAAAACGCTACAAAAACTTGAAAACTGATTTCCGAATGGGGAAGTGTCGGGTGTCGCTGTCAACGGGACTGGTCCCGGCTCGCTGGAGGAGAAAAAAGGGCAACTTATTCCCAACGGAGGTGAGCATGATGCCGACGTGTGCTAACGGGTCTGCCGAGCTGCCCGGAGGGTACCCCCCGCCGGGCTGCGCGAGCCCACGACCAAGCGCACCACCTGGCCCCGGCAGATGGACTTCACCATTTCCTGCGTGGGCTTCGCCGTGGGTCTGGGCAACGTGTGGTGCTTCCAGTACCTGTGCTACAAGAGCGGCAGAGGTAGGTGTCCGCCTCCGGGCGCCTTGAGGTCTTTCTATGATACTTGCGGCATTTGCAGCGCTTTCTTTTCTGCCATAGACGCCTAGTGTCAGCACTGCAAATGACAACCTATATATGTGTTATCAATGCAACAAAATGAAATGTGACCCTCTGGTGTAACAAAGATCGCAGAAGCAAGTAGTGAACCCAGAGAGCTGTCCAACTCTCTTCAGTGTGTCTTTCATTGCCCTTATTAAGTGTTTCCCCTTTACTACAGGCCTCTGACCCCTCCCCACCAGCCGAGGACAGAGATGCAGTGTTTCATGTAGTCTCGTCTCTCTCTGGTCATAGCTCCTCGGAGCTCTCACACACCCTCTGCTCTTGTTCACAACCCTGCTTTAAATCGTGCACACCCGCTGCCACCTGTGCAGGGGGCATCCTGTACCCCCTCCCTCACCCAGACTCCAGGCAATGGTGTCCCGTCCAATCCCTGCTGGGAGTATTCCCGGGGCTTGGGGGATCTCACGCCCTGCTTACATTCATGCCTTGAGTGGTGGAAGGACCCCGAGCCCCTTCACATGTTCTATGTGAGCCTCTTTTTTGCATTCTGCCACTGAAGAGTATAGGTAATCATTGTACTAGTGCACGTGCATAGCGCTTCGTACTCCGGGAGAGCAACGAAGCACTATACGCTTTATCGGTTGCTGGGCGCCCTTTTGGAAGCCTGTGCCTAGAATAGAGCTTGTGGTGGTAAGCGCTAGAAGGGAGAGGGGTCTTCTGTTTATGCGATTTGAAAACTTGCTCCAAATATTGTGGCGCGTGTTGGCACATTGAAAGAAAAAACTAGGACTCTGACTTCAACCCGTCTGCACTGAGGATCACATTTTCCATACTTATTTTATCACTTTAATCTCTGGGTGACCTGCGAAATACTTTGTTCTTGGCCTTTATTGAGCTCCATCTCCGATGCAGACCGGCACACCTCATCTAAAGATGTGCATTGGAAGCTGCACGTTGACGAGGCGGCTGAAGCCGTTTAAGCCCAATCGGCATCTGGTTCCTGCATATAGGAAACGTTAGACATTGAATTCAGATTTGCAGTTACATAATTAATTTCCGGTGAAGTCACGCGCGCGCTAGTCCCAACCGTACCTATGGTTACTCGGTGAAAAAGTGTTCTTTTGGCAATGATCATTTGTGAGAAGTACCGTTGACAATCTAGGAAAAGCCACACAAGTACATCAATACTACACATTTCATCAAACGGAAGAGTTATGTACAGAGAACAGAACCGCGAGCAAGGATTGTATTACAGCACATGCTAAAAGGCTGAAAAAGAAAAATGTAAAGCACGAGACAGCTTTTAAATCGCTCAGAACCATGACCCTGTAAGTTTGCGCTGGCGCATCCTAGAAAAAATCAATGTGAATCCAAGAGGTGGTTCTGTGTCCGCTACACTGGGGAGAAAAGAGTGTAAATGGATCCACAATTTGAACTCTGTGAGTCAGGGATTGAATGAACATGAGGAAATTTCCAAACAAATGGCCTTACTGTAACCTGTTTTTCCAATGTTTCCTATATGACACTAATTTTATGTCGTTATCTGTATTTGCATATAACATACAATGTGTACATTTTTGTGTGCCTTGGAAAATGAGCTCCCTCATATCTCAACATACTAATGCGGCTGTTTGTTACTGTTTTCCATAGAGCATGTAATTTTATACATTTGTATGCTTTGTATATATTTTAAACCTGTGGCATTAACATCGAGGCAACCGGTTTTCTGAGACCATGCTTTGTACCCCTGGCAAATGGCAAATGGCTCCAAGTTCTGTGAAATCAGGAAGCATTGCGAGCGTTGTTATAATTGCGAGCGTCTTTGCATTGCTTTCAAGTTTTTGTTAAACATGCGGCGTTCACCGATCTAAAGGAACCACGCCCCCTCTATGACTGAGCACACCTCGGCTCGTCATGGCCTCAGATACGTTGCTTGGCAACTGACGCACAGTGCGTCCTCGAGGAGACAGACTTGACGTCGTCCAAGGCTGCGCCCCTTCTGATTGGCTAAAACCGCTCCAGCCTCAATCCCGGTTTGGGTTGCTTGGTTACGAGCATTTAGTCATTCCAATCGGAGCCCATTAATCCGAGCATTACCCACGGACAGCTCGTTTTTGGCGTTCGGTGTTCAAATTCTTGAACTTTACCGCGGATTCAGATCGCGGTTGACACCATTTCGAGGGTAAGCTCACTTTGTCCGTTCCGAATGCACTTTGGTCTCGGAGCATCAACAATGGAGTGTTTTTGTCGCCTTAAAATAATTTCCCTTTTTCAGGACTCTGAGTGCTCTTTCAAGCCCGGAATTGCACTAATATGTAATTCAAAATAAATTAAATTAATTTATTCTCACTTAGACATTCTCCTTGCTCCAACTCACTTAGGCACTTAAACATCCTCTTTAATTCTGTAGTATAAGGGTACATCCAGGCTTCGCAATGAGAGACTGAAATGTGGTTGCGTAACCCTTACACCACATGTGTCTAAAAAGTTCTCCTTTCATTTAGGTTGACCAACGGGCGACCCTCTGGAATAACTCACCACCTGACCGTTTCCTTTGTAAGTAACCCTGAGTTACTCAGGTCATTCAATTACCTAACTCACAAGCACCTCTCTGACACCTCCCTTTTTCTTTCCAGCCCCTTGTCTTGATAAAGACCCGCCGCGACCACCAACTGGGGCGCTATCAGGGTCGAAACGTCGACGCTATTACCTTGGCCAAGCTAAACTCCAGGAACTTGGATATTAACCATTTTGTTTTCCTTGGAATATTTACTTGTAAAAGACTGGCCTCATAAACGACAGAAAATACCTCGTTTTCCTCCTCCCCCCGGTCCTTTCCCTTTGTGGTTTTATTGTAAATAATTGTTGTGTATATAAGTGTCACCATATACATTGCACTTGTCACCTTAATCACTATTGTCACTATTCACGAATTTAACGTATTGACTAGCAATGTAGTGGAATGAAGTAATTCCAGGATATTGTCTCTTTTTTCTGTTTTTAATACATATAAAAACTTTGTCTATCAGAGAGTGTGTGCTTGTTGTATGTTTTGGAGCTGTCTTCAGCCTCTACCAAAGGAATTGTTTTTGCTACCCAACAGAACCATTTTGTTTGTTAATAGCTTTTAAATCGCAGCTCGTCTGCTGGGGTCAGAGCCGCCGGGGCTGGAAGGTGTTCAAAGGGGTGTAAAAGAAAAGCCCCTGCGTTGATTCACGCTTAAGAGCTCTGAGATGTCAACGAGATGCAAAATTATGGGCACATGATGGAGTCGGGCCAAAACTGAAAGACTGAGACTCAGAGTTCATGAAGACCGCAAAATATATATATATTATCTTAAAAAGTGGGCAACCCGAGCGTGCTGGAAGAGGTTGCTCATCACGTCATATTTCTGATGAGCCAATGTTAAAACGAGCGGCACACATGGAGCAGCCTTCTTTCTGAATAACAAAAAAGCACGCGAGTGGTGCGCGTGCGCCACAGCAAGCGATCTGTTTTCAATTATTGCGCCTGCGTCTGGGCGCGATAATTGGAAACATATGCTGCTGCTGCGTGGGTAACCGCAAGCATTAGGCCGTGGGCGTCAACATGGAAGATCCTTGGTCCAATTGTTTGCTGTCTTTGTTTAAAAGATGCACGCAATGGCTAATAGGCTATGACAAAACAAAAAGCACACGCAGGAGCGTGTGTGAGCTTCTGGTCGATTTCTCATAGCCCTTACATGAAAGTCGAGCAGAGCAGCGCATGCGCGCTGCGCTAGGCTCGACCTAAAAAAGGGGGAAGGAAGCATATGATCTTGACAAAGAAGAGAAAGATAGCAGAGGATAGTGTTCAGACCAGATCTCAGTATCAGAAGATAACAAGTGGAAATAAATAACACAATGAACCTATTACATATACAGCGGATGAGAAAGGTGCTTAGAGTAGAGGCTTCTCCTATGCCTCCTTAGTTGCAAGATGAATGGAAAAGAAACCAAAGTTCGTATTCTTAGGTTGTACATGATGCTAAAATTAAAATACATTTTTTGCAACTAAAAAAAAACAATCCATACCTATACTTGTGACGCCTAATATTTCAAATGTTACTTTACATAGTGTGGAACATATTTACCTTTTTGCAGGTTTAGAGAATAACTATGTATCTGACCTTGAAGAGAACACTAACAACTTAAGTGTTGACAGAACTATTCTAGAACCCAGTAGGAGAGATCAAGTTTGCACCCTTAATAACTCATATTAATGTGATTGATATTGTCATGGATATTGTTATGAAGCATATGGATGGTGTACATGGATAGCAAAAGAAGCTTTATTAAAAATATTTTTTTGTTTTGGAAAAAATGAGAGAAGACACAAGTGTGGTAGTTAGACAAGCAAATCAAGGTGGAAACATAAGAGGTGAATATTACAATAATGAAGCTTTATGCCTGACTGATGGAGAATTACAATGAGTATTAAAAGAGTTAATTAGCCTCAATACGATTTGGCGCCTACAGAGCGGTTTAGGTACTTATAGATGCGTCACGCCCTGGGGTCACTTGTCCAGCCTGATGAGGACATACCTGAATCCACCCCGCTAGAAGACAGGCTCTTAACAGAGCACATGCCCAAAAAAGCGACCTCGTTCGTATATCGTAAACTGACTAATAACCTACCGGACCCAACCTTGAAACTGAAAGATGCTTGGACTAAGGATGTAGGAAAGTTTGATGAGTCAGATTGGCAGACTGCGCTGTCATCACCCGAGAGGTAGCCATACCGTCCAGACTTAGACTGTACAACTGAAAATATTACACTGTGTGTACTACACTAGGGTCACCCTACACACGATTGGGAGAGCCACGCACAAATACTGTCTGCGAGGGTGTGGGCAGGAAGGGACGTTCTTCCACACCATCTGGGATTGCCCCCAGGTGGCCATGGTCATGAGGACTATGTCGCAGGTGGTGAAAGACTCGGTGTCCCCGGAGCCACGACATTGCTTACTAAATATCTGGGAACCAAATGATCTAGCTCACTCAACACAGGATTGGATAACATTAGGTATACTGTATGTTAAAAGAAACATAGCCAAATTCTGGGGATCTCTAGAGGTGCCAGCTATCACAGACAGGTGTAGTGATCTTGACTTGGCAGAGAGGACAGTGTACTTGAACTCGAAATGTCCTCGAAAATAGGACAGAATCTGGGGTGCCTGGAATGAATACAGGGGGTATTTATGGGAACCGCCGCTGCTGGATAGCGAGGATGACTCTGAGTGAAGGAGAAGTGGACATGGGGAACTTTTACACTGTACCGTGTAAATTTCATTGTAACAATTGTATTCCTTCCTGTCATGTGTATTTATGATTGTATGTTTAACTTGCCGTGGTCTATGTATGCACCCTTTGACTGCTTTATGCCCTGTACTCGATACATAAAATAATAAAAACTGTTTAGAAAAAAAAAAGAGTTCATCAGCAAAATTGACCAAGATATGCATGAAATTCCAATGACATGTCAGTAGGAGGGTTTGCTTTATGATTAATTTAAATATATGCAGGCATCGAAAAATCATTAAAATGTCGGTCCAGTAACTTGAATAATATACTCAACCTAAACTGGTCTCATTGTGTAATCCTAGGCGAATATTTTATTTTACTGAGCTGCTTTTTTTCTTCATGATCACATTTGAAAGCACCTTCAATATGTGAGTACAGCATTTCTGTCTATTTAATCAAACTCTTTTGTTTGATTAAATTGACTAAACGTTTTCTACATGTATAATAAGAATCTAGCTCATATGTAGGCCTAAACAGTCTCCTTCCAAATACTGATTTGCAAACCCAAATTTCAATTCAATAACAGGTTACCGAAACGCAATTTGGCTTTTCTACCTTTTTAAAAAACCTTGTTTGCGGTCGCAAAACAACAAGATTCTGCGAATTGGGCTGTTTGAAACCTCAAAAAAGTTTTTTGTACATATGGGCATATATTACTAAATGGTGTGGTAGCACACTGTCATTTACTGCCAGAACCTTTTCCATTAAAATGGCCAAAACATTCCCACTAATATGCAGTTTTACTGATAAAACTATATAGTGTCTAAACAATTTGTGAAAATTGGGGTTCAGCTAATATATTTATCATTTTCACATCCCCAAGTTATGTTATGTTATGTTAGGTTGTCTTGTAAAGCGCATGGCTACCCCAGCAATGGGGCGTCCCAGCGCTGTAGACCGCTGGGGAACCCGTCCTGGCTTTCCCTGTGAGATGATCCCTGCTGGGTATCTCCAAGGTGAAACCAGGCATCCCCGATGTATGTGGGGGGCCGTTGTGGAGATGAGGCAAGCTAATGCCCAGAGTTGCCGAGTGTGATCCCTGGTTAGAGTAGGCACTGAAGCGAGAATTATCGAGTCCGCTGACCTTGGTCCACGACCCTGCCATGTCGGGAATTGAACCCTGGTCCCGGGCCGTGTTCATATATGTTTTCATGCTATGAAAAAAAAAATTCAACACACAGAATTACATGTTTGTACAGTTCACTTATAGCTATTTAAATGTTGTGTGTTTGGAAAACCTGACACACTAAAACCTTTCATTTATTCACTCTTTGTACATCACTTCAGACAGTTCACTTTACAAAATACTAGAACTCTGCAGTCATAGAAAGAAAAGTAATTGTAGGATGACGTAAACTGACTGCTGTCTCTGGACACAGAGCAAATGAGACTAGATAAAAACAAGACCTCTATTGCTCCTTCACTTTCTAAGTGAACAGAACACCTGTACTTTATCAGTACGCCAAAATTGACGAGTAGGCCCTGATAAAATCTGGCGAGCCATAGCATGTGCGTGAGTAAACTTCTCAAGGCCGGATATGGATAGGAAATTCTCTAGCATTTTTTTTTAACCTAAAATCCACAAGGGAGGAAGCCCAACACCAGGAAGACCTATTATCTGAATAGTGTGATGTACTTTTTTTTTAAAAAAAACGTTATTTTTCATTTTACCATAACATGATGGGTGTACGTTTACTGGCAGGGTGTCTGGTGGGATCAGTGCGAGATACAAATAAAGAAAACCAATAGAGTTGGGTAATTTTAGGTACCAGTAGTCGTATATCTAGGGGTCTAGGAATAGTCGCATCTAGGGCATCTACTCTCCTCATTATCAGTCCCACTGCCTCTCGTATCCGATGTTGATCACCTGTAGAGTTAGGAAATCCCTGTAGAGCTCCCTCCATGTCCCGAGATAGTCTTCTAATTTCTCGTCCCTCCTACTAGCCTTCATGTGGGCCTCCTCCACAAGCGACAACTCCACACATCCTTCAAACAATCATCCACTGAGGGGCAACGCTTTCCCATCTATACTATGGCAATCAGTGTAATGTACTTTTAGCTCCTTAAGTGAGACTACTACCATTGTTTATGAGGGACGTTTGTTAACAGATATGATACCTTGGGAAAGCTCCCTTATTCTTGCCACCATGAACATAGGTAACCGGAGTATAATAATTGAATAAGAGAGGGGACTTAAAACCCTCAAATTCTTCCTTTTTCGCAATATAAAAGAATGCAATGTGTTTGTGGAAGGTGTTGATCTTTGGAACTAACTAGATTTAACTACAGTTATAAAGTTTGAGAATTACAAGAAGATAATATAATTGGTAATAATATTGAAAAGGGTAAAGAGGGACCTGGACACACTGGAAGATGGGGGGGGGGTGTTATTGCGATGAATCATTGTAATTTATATGAATCTCATCATTATGCATGGATATTGCGTAGTCCTCATCTTGATCCCAATCACGTATGAGTGCATATATAGAGGAGTTGGCAGAGAAGGTATTAATAATGTACCCTAAATGTGAGGTATGTTACAATACCGGGAGAGAGGGTGGGCATAACAGAACGGAGGGGATGATTGGAACAGATGTAATTAATTGATGTATGATTGCCATGACCTGATTTGGAGAAAAAATAAAAATAGATTAAAAAAAAAAGATAATTTAATTGGTAATGGTTGACCCTTTTTCTATGCAAGCATTAATTTAACTTGTAACACGGTTAGGTTACCTGTGTGGCTGGGTGTACCACTTTTAAAACGCTCAGCCATGAACTGTGTACTGACTTATTTGATTAGTTGGCTTATGCGTTTGCCCTTGTTTGTCCTTGATGAACATATTTTATTGAAGTCACGTGATCGAGGTAGTATATCAGAAGGGCTGTACAACTGTAACTCACACACTGCGAAGATTAACTTTTTTATGCCAAATCGTATTCCAGAATTCATAATCCGTTTCTCAATTTGTCATTTTCTCACGCTGTTGTGTAGGATCATTTTTCATTAGCACTTCATCCCAATAAAGATGTATATGTCTTTTCGTATGTGTCCTTTGTAACTCCATAATCCAATAATACTTCTGTTGGTATCTTCTGGTTGGATCCCCCTTTTAAATTTGAGGATTAGTAAATGTATTGAAATCAAATTAATTCTGTGAAATAGCATTCCGTTGATTGATTTGCGTTATTCAGATATTTTAGCTGAGTGCTATCTGGCCAGGAGGCCAGACACGAGAACTCTGGATTCTCAAATATGGTTATGAATGAGCTTGATTAGGAGGAAATGTTAAATATTCAAATTGCTTCATCCGAGTGAATTGTGATAGTTTTCACTGTAGCATTTGTTTCTCTAACTCTCTACTTGTTAATCAACTACAGTGGCTGTTTTTCTGTTTTGACAGTTAACCTGTTGCTTTGATATGATTTTACCTTAAGCAAATGAAAAAACAAGAGGCGTTTGGCAAAACAGGAACAAGTTAGTTTAATTAATCTCAGCGGCTGAGAGAGTCTCTACAAAGTGCATCTGAAGAAAGTCTCTTTCTGTACAAAGTTTTGGCTGACAATATATACATCTTATGAGGTTCAATGAAACAATTCTGCATTCTTGAAAAAGCATCTCCGTCGTTAATGAACAAGTTTGGGCATCTGATAAGGACACAGATGGCTCTCGATCTTGGGGAGAGCTAGTGTGGGCCAGTGTGTATATGTTCAGATATCTGATGTAGGGAGCATGTGTTGTCCTAATTGGCTGAGTGTTCCTCTCTATATGTGGCATCTAGCTTTGCGGTATTATTGGGGAACGTGCGCCTTTGGCCAAATGTGTTTTATTGGGGCCAATTTCCTCAGACCTGTTTGTGGTGCAGCTATCTATTTGTGGGATCAATCAGGGTTTCACTTGGGTGCGTGTTTGTCTCTGGGCTAAGTGAAGCCCACTTGTGACCTGTCACTCGATAGGTTTGTGTGTAGATCGCAGGACCAGTCTGAACACTTCTATGACTCTGGGTTGATGGAAGGTCACCTTGGGTGAATCCGACCGCAATGATACGAGTTCATTAGAACTTCTTAAAATAATACGGTAGTTATCATTTTTACCGACATTCTTAACATCATGCTTACAGTTGTCCAGCGTATATCAATTACATCAACATTGTCTTTATTGATATTGACATAGTTATGCATGCCTAGATCAGCGCGTACATAGACATTGGTTTTACTGGTAACAACATTGTGTGAATGGACTATGGCATACATTGACATTGTTACTGCCTGTATCTACACTGTTTGGGCATAGATTATGGTGTGCAGTGATATTGCATTCATGGGTATTGACATTGTTGGGTGGGCACAGGTTATGGCATACATTGACATTGCATTTATTGGTATTGCCGTTGTCAGGCCTGCACAGATCATGGTATTCATTGGCATCGTATTCACCCATTTCAACATTCACCCTTTTCGCTGAATTTTCAACTACTTTATCCTCCTCGTATTTCATGACTGTTCTATTATTCGAGACTGTGTGTTTGTGAAGTCTGTTACTCTTTTCCTAGATATGTGCATACTACCTAATTTGAGGACTGCGTTTTTACGGCAGGAAACCCCCCCACTTGTAGGAAACCACACAACAGAAGTACAACTTCGAAAACTGGGATTAGTGATGTGAATAGTTTGAACACCCATAGGGGATCCGCAAAAAATACTATGCAACCAGTCCTGCTCTGAGGCACCTCTCTCCTTCATGTCGGCTTGCAGATAATGCAGTTCTTGGATGGCAAGAGCAAATGTCCCATTTCCTGTGTCATTTCCAGGAATAAAATTACAACAAAGTATCAATCTTGGCACACCCCCCACCCTCCATCGCTGTTATCAAGTCCAACATGTACCGATTTTGCATCACCATGAGGCGGATGGCTCTAAATTCTTTCTTGATAGCGTTTAGGCTGAGTTCAGTACCATTGATCAGCTTCAGAAACACCAACCTGTTTATTTGCATAATGAAGAAAAGTATTCACCTTCCTGCATTTAATTGAGTCTCTATGGACAGACTAAATTCCTTTGGAATGTCCTTGTACTGAGCCCAGCCAAAATAACCAGTAGTTCTTCTCCTTCGTACTTGATGCAACAGAGTTGTTTTCTTCTGTAACTGATGTTGAGACAGCTCAGACAGATCTTTTCCAGGGATGACCAGCATTAGGGTGTATGGTCACGAGGGTGCAGTGGCCCTGCCATCCAGGGACGAGCTAGATGTAGGCAAGGTCACCTCATTGCCAGTATATATCAGTCAATGTGGAGGTGCCCCACTGCAGGTGCGGTATGTGCAGTATCACACCACAGTTTTTGTTGCCCGACGATATAGTTCCTTTGCCTATGAGACACAATAAATACAGTGTAAGTTTCCATATTGTTAGAGGTTGCCCCTTCCTTTTCAACCATGTGTACCTATTAATCTCGGTATCCCAGATTTCCTGGCACGGGGTGTTTATGCTAGCATTGGATCCCCTCCCATATTTCTCCCACTGTGATCGAGGTGAGCAGCTCTGCACTGGAATTGCATATCTGGAGTCCACTTGTCATTAAAGAAGGTCATCCCAAAAAGGTTACAGGCCACCCTGGGACTGCAGACGGACCCGGGAACGTACGTATTTGTGCTCTGGTGCGGTGGTCTTGCTACCTCCAGGAATCTCTTTTCTACAATGTCCTGAGGCCAAACAGTGCCCTCCCCTTCTCCACATCTGTCTATCTTGGTTTGGATGTTGCTAGGTTTGGTAAAATTATACAATTCTGTGGGGTTGGTCTCATACCAGATGATGTTTACTATTGCCCGCGGTGTTCTACTCTGGTTGAATCATAGCCCTTACCCTACTTAGGTGCAGATGGATGATACATTTTGCTTATTCAGGGGTTGCCTCCTTGGATAAGTAAAGCCTGTCTGCGCCTACAGCGTAGGTTATTAGTGAACATATGTGTTGACATTGTTACGGCCGGTATCAACACTGTTGTGCAGGGCATAGATTATGGCGTACATTGATATTGCATTTATGGGTATTGACATTGTTATGTGGGCACAAGTTATGGCATACATTGACTTTGCATTTCTTGGTATTGCCGATGTCTGACCTTCATATCATGGTATTCATTGACATCGTATTCACCCTTTCCAATAAACCCATGTTTTTTTGGGCTGGAATGAGCCAATTGAAGATTATGGCTTATTGTAGACTAGGGCTAATACAGTTGTTTCTTACTAGCTGTTGCTTCAAGATCTTTTGGTCCTTCCAAGTAAAACATGACTGTTGTGAATACTACATATAATCTTTTTTTGTAGTATTGGTTTGTTGCAAGGAAATTCATTTTCATATTGATAATTCTTCCAAACCTTGAAATGTATACTTTGTTACACTCTTCGAGACCTGTGTATCAATTATAGTCGAGTTCCATGTGTAAAGGCAGTGCTGTTAGACTCCCAGGTTTTTGATCTGTACTGCCTCAGTACAACCAATTTGGATGCTGGTGGAAGGTTGTAATCTATCAGCTATCCAGTATATATTCATGCATACATATTTATGTACGATATGGAACCCCAAGGTTTTGCAAAATATTGATTGCCCTTGTGGGGTCTTGTAGAAGACATAATATGTTGTCAGCATAAAGATCTACTTTATGCTCTGCATTACCATCATAAGGCTCTTTAAACATAGGAATATGCCTAAAATATTGTGCTAGTGGCCTTGAAAGGCAAAAGGGATAATGGACCTCCTGTCTGTGTTCCTCAATAGACACACTAGTTTTACAAACGTGTTCTATGGGTGCTAAGCTTCCTTTTTTTCAATTTCTTATTAAGAGAAACCAAATTAAATGGTATGAATTCCAGGTGCCTTTTTACAGGGGTGTGGACTTCCTATGGCCCCTCGCCCAGGACATATATTTGGGGGTCAAGGACAAACAGTTTTCATGTTTATTTTATCCTTGAGACAAATAGGCCCAACCCCTTGCAGCAACAAACCTTTTGGCTGCCGGATTACAGCACCATATTATGGATCAGGAAAGTGCTTTGTCTGCTGTAATATTTGTGTACATATGTTTATGCTGTACAAACTTGCATTTATGGGTCATTAATGCAAAGCCCTTATTATTAGGATGAGCGCTGTAAGCAAATGTAAGTTCAGACTGTACTACTACCGACAGCGGTTCCACAATAAAAATGTGTACACACGTTTGCAAAGTTGAACAATATGAAGCTACGAAAATAATGCTTCCAAGGTGCTCTCTGAATAGATGCAAATATATGCAAAAGCTTGAAAGTAAGATTGAGGATTCTTTGCTTTCAAAGTCAAATGGTCATAAAAAATTTAAACTGTAAAAAAAATGTTTTGCTTAACTACTGGGAAATTTTAGGTGCCATTTCTTTGAAGCATCATTTAGTCAAATGTATTAATGCATGCTAGTGTTTTCAAAAAATACTCCTAATGGAAAATCAGTGGAACCAGTTCCAACAAAATTACAGGAAACGTGAAAATAACAAGCGTTGGCAAAGGCAATAGGTATGACATTGGTGGTCAACCTTTTGGTTTTGTCAATGCTTGTCTAGTTTTGACATGGTTTTGTACAACTTTATTGTTGTGCGAGCTGCCGGGCCCTCATTATAATAAACATTGACAAAAGCAAACATATTTTTAGTCTAATAAAATACACATTGCCTATTGCTTACCTCTACCTCCTGCCCCAGTATGTAGCTCTGCAGAAAATTGGCAAAATAAGGGAATTGCTAGTATTCAAACCCTACTATGGTATGCGATCTGGCATAATCATAGGCTTTTATCAGAGCTCTTACATAATGAGATTGCTGCCATAATTTATCATCACACTACTTGGCATCAAAAGAACAAGTGGATTTTGTTACAGGACAAGTAGTTTTATGAAGCAAGATATTTTATTAAATTCCACACCCTTTATTAGCATCTAGGGATAATGGTTCGGAGTGCATTTTTCTATGCAACAGTTAATTATATTGATCCTTGTTCCTATGTTTAACAGTAGAGTACCATAGTCTTTAGTATATAATCAATATGGGTGCTTACCATTCAAAAGGAATCCAGAGTCCAGACTAAAACACTCCATGCATAGAAATAGGATGCCTTAGTCTTAATGCATATTAAAGTGCAAAATACAGAAAAGTTGACAAGTGCATTACAGTATTTTCAAGGTGTTAAAACCTGTTCCAGTCTGGTGGCTAAGATCTTTCAGTATATTTTGCTGTCTTGATTTAATAAGACCATAGATGTGTAAGATTTGAGATCTGAAATAGTACCTGAATCACAGCACCAGCAGCTGTGATGGGTACTTAAGTTGAACCAATCTGTGCTTGGGCCGTGCTCCACAGAAAGGAAAGGAAGTGACGCCTGGCATGCTCTGGGCCAATTAGGAGACCCTAAATGAGTGACGATGAAGCCAACAAAGTGTAGGCAGTGGGCAGTCTCTAGGCTCTTTACTATACACAATAAGTATCAAGGAATTTTTGCAGTAAACTCTTATTATCCCCACAGTTCACAGGGTATTAACTTGCTACACTTTTCTTAAGCGTTGGGAGCATTCTCTGTGAAATTGCAAAAGCCTTATGTTATTATCTTTGATGTAGATGAGAATTATCATGTCTAACCAATACCTTGCCACCATTACTTGGGCAATCGCTGGTGCGAAGCTGGATAATGGAAATTACATCTTTACTGGCATTTCAAAGCATCTGAAGACTGCCAGTGATACAAAACGTTGGAACTCAAATTCTAATAAATGTTCCTTGCAGATCTAACTTAACACTAGTGTTATACAGACTGCACAGCCTGCAGCTAAAACATAGGATTTCCTTTACACATGTTATTTGATGCACAAACATGTATACAGGAGTATACCATGGTATAATAAAAGGAAAGACTGCTACCTTGCTGTCCGCGTTAGCCTCTGACAACCAGCACTGATCATTTTAAGATTGTTCTTAGTCTCAAAGGAGCCCGTACGTGGGCTTTACGTTTGCCTTCAATGCATTGAAGTGACAAAACCAAATGGCGTTCAACCGGTTACGTTCCATATTTGCAAGGTTGAAAGCTTTTTGTCATTCTGAAAAGTAATCAAGATTGTTCTAATTCTGTATCAAGGTCACAGACCATTCTGTCCCCCCAGTACTGTTAGTGTCAGGAGTCTGCCCTAGTTTGTCAACATTATGATATTTTGATGGCCATTGACAGAGGTTGTGTATTAAACTTTGCAGTGTTAAACCAATCTGTGGTATTTGATTTTAGTAATTGCCAAGTGCTACAGCAACACACCTGTTCCATAACGACAGGGCGGATTTAGCAGGTTCCCTGGGCTTCCATTTGTTTACTGTTGTGCCTGCCCAGTACATTCAGTATGTGAGACCATTGCATCAGATCCTTTGGTTGTGTAGCCTACTGTTTCATCAATACTGTGATGCTAGAGGCAGCTTTTCGGGCTAATACCTAATCAGGTAAGAATGAGGACAATATTGTGAGGCCGCTTGACTGGGATTGATAATTGGTTGCATGAACTTCTATATGTTTGGTTCACAATCTAGCATGCACCTGACCAGAGCCAACATTGTTTTGTTTCTTTGTAGCAGTCTTTAAGACTGAGTTTTATTTACCTGTGCAACCTCTCCTTTCTTTTCACGAACATCGGTACTTGATCAGTGCTTTTCTCAGTGATTTTGGAGTTTTTAGAGACTGTTTACACACATCTACCATTTGTATAGCTAAGCGCTATACAAGTGGTGGTAGACGTGTGTTCAAGCTGCATCTACCCAAGTATTCAGGCCCATCCCCTACTTCTTGCATATCACTTTTACAGGCTATAATGTGCGCTGTCTGGCGATTAGATTGGTAGTTGCGTCCTAAGTATCCCGACATTGTATTGTATTGTGTGTGCATCTGTAGCTACTTTGTGCCAAGTGGCCTCACTCTTAAGAGCAGCCCATGCTGATTTATGCTCTGGTACTTTCCACATCACTTCGTGATTAGAAGTTCTATGGTGCATATTACTGATTCTACCACACCCTTCCGCTATTCCTTGGTCTCAAAATGTTCAGTCTCTGCTAGACTATTATCTCTATAAAGTGTTTTCAAGTATTGTTTTCTGTCATATCAAAGCGTCTTTATTTCCTGTTCTATCCTCTTTGATGCATTATGTAAAAATACTTTGAGACTGATTTCACTGGCTTGGATTTTTATGTTTTTGATACTGTGATAAGTAACGTTTAAACTGTTTGTAATTTTTTATATTTTAAAATGCTAGAATTGGGAAAGGATAAGGGGTAGTGAGGATATTCTGACTAGCTTGCTATGCATTAAGCTAAACCACTTTATTTATTGCGGATTATCTGTAATTGGTGTTGGAAAGTTGCAACAAACACTCCATGACTGTGTTTACAATTTATCTATGATTCCTCTTAAGTTGGTACTCTTAGGCAGGACTGTGGAGAGTGCTGTTCATGTATGGTTGAATATCAGATGGTACTTCAGGCTATCATTGCTAAGAGTACTCTTCATTCCAGTTTGGGCTCCTGTCCCTAATTCCAGATAGCTTGTTTAGCCCATCTATGGTTACAGATAGTATATTTAGTCCAGAAAAAGACTTGTGAGGCTTTCCAAGCCAGCATTTCAGTTTGCATGCAGTACTTTTAGAACTGGATCAGTTGATACAATGTCTTGCTAGGCTTTAATCATCCTTCTATTTTGTCTTCTAGCTGGCAAAGAAGTACCATCCGGACACAAACAAAGATGATCCCCAGTCAAAAGAGAAGTTTTCCCAGTTGGCAGAAGCATACGAGGTATAGTGCCCAGTGGATTATCTGAGTTCCAGGATCTTGGACTCCATTTAGTCTTGGATGGGGTATTGCTCCCATGCAGGTCTTGTTGTTTTGACAGTGAAACTGGTAGCATGATGAGGTTCATTGGCTACCTCTCTTACTTCGATCTGTGTGATTGACTACTGTTCTTACATTGATTTGTCAGGTCAGTGTAAGTGTTGTTTTGCATCCATACCAACCATGTGCTTAATTTATATATGTAAAGTTCTAATCCTGTTTGACAGTAAGGTAGCCGGGGCTGCTGCTGATCGAATTGCCCTTTGTTTTTAAAGCTTTATTTTGGTTTTCTTTCGTTGCGCCTACTGTTTTGCAGTTTGCTGCATTTTTAAATCTTCCCACTCAATTACTTACCAGGTCTTGAACCGGACTGGAATCGCTAACGCGGGGCTCGGCTTCTTTCACCGACCCGCCTGAAGAGTAGCGTTCCAGTTCCGGGTTCGCCTGGCAGCTCCTCCCCCAGCCTGCATATAAACAGTGATGCACCAACCGCGCAGCGGGCGCACCGGCGGCGCGCCAAAGGCAAGCCCGTCTGCGCCCTTCAGCGCCCGGACTGCACCTTGTGCCATACCCCCTGGTCCGCTCCTCAGAACAACTTACACTAAAGACTCACTCATAACATTTAACACAGGGATGGGTAATTCCCATGCCAGCGATATGCTGACCGGGTCTGAGAGCGGCAGTGTTCGGAGCGGACAACCCTGGCAGGGACCAAACACTATGTCACGGACCTGCAGGGATCCTCCCTTTCAGAATAACCTAAAGGTCGATACTAAGCCAGTGAAGAAGAACAATAGGGCAATCAGCTGTCTGTTACTCAATGTTAGATCGATGGCCAGACACAAATACCAACTTGAGTGTCTAATACAGATAGAAGATCCGGATGTATTATTCCTTACAGAGACCTGGGCCAACGACAGCAGTGACCCTGATTGGAATATTGCTGTGCCTTCAGGGTACACAGTTGCAAGCATCAATCGAGCTGAAGGTAGGGGAGGTGGCCAAGCCATAATCCATAGATCCTTCATAACGCTGCATGCTACTTCGCAGAGTCTCAAGGGTGCAGAGGCAATGAGCTTTACCCTGAAGTCAGATAATACCTCCTCATTCTCTGGCTTATTAATCTACAGGCCCCCAGGCCTGAGAGCCCTGTTCTTAGAGGCAATTCAAACTCACCTTGAAAACTCTCTTGAGATGACCATTATACAATTCTGGGAGATTTTAATTTTCATTTGGAGGGGACAAACAACGCGGAGACGGTCAATCTCCTGGACATTTTCTCCTGTCATGATCTTAAGCAGATAGTTAATTAACCTACCCATTTGGCAGGCCACACTCTGGATGGCATCTGCACAAACATGCCCCTTGTTGAAAAAAAGAATGTAAAACCAATGCTATGGTCTGATCATTCTGCCGTGTTTTTCACCATTTTGCTCATTTACTCCCCTCACAAAAGGCGACTCAGGTCCCCCCCCCAGGAAATATCTGGCCTGGAAGTCTGTTACCAGGTCGGACCTATTGGGTGCTCTTGAGGAAAGAGTAGTAGCCTGCTCAGATGCGAACCAAACGGCTATGGCTCTCCAAACCAGCCTTCTTAATATCGCCAACCTGGTAGCACCGGAGAAGGCATTTAGAGTGCGGCAAAAACTGGTGTCTGCCCCGTGGTATTCATCCGTTCTAAAAACCGCTAAAATCAAATGCAGACTTTATTCTGGGGGTCTCCTACCCTAAGTAAAAACATACATCAAATTTCTATTACAGTAAATGTGTCTACTTATTAGTGTACCTGTTTGGACCTGACTCTACCCAATTCTGCAGAGTAACCAGGCGGGTCTCGCATAAGACTTTGCTATTATGTGTAACTAAGGTTTTGCGTTCTGAGCTTCGTCCGAGACCTACCAACTCCACCGGGTCCGCCAACATTAACACAAGTGACAACAAAACACTACACTGCCATCTCCTTTACCATCCCCCAAGCAACACCTCCACATTCACTGAACACCTGTCTGAAATGATTGCTCATTGCTCACTCCGAGACACCAACAACCGAATTCTGGGCGACCTCAACCTACACTGGAATGATAAAAAAAAACGTGCTAATCCAAAACCTGAATGAGCTACTACAAAGCAACAACCTTTTCCATCGCTTCTCAGATGATACCCATAATAAAGGAGCAACCCTAGATGCCATTATCGTCCAACATGACACATTCACAATCGACCACATCCTGCACGTTGACTGGTCCGACCACCACCTAATCTTATTCCACATCACTCAACCGATCACTCCTCAACCTCCCACACAAGGCCAGTGAATCCAGGACACTTCCGAGACAAAGAAGGTGCGTGCATGACAACGAGCAACTCAAAGCAACCCGAAGGAAATACAAAACAGCACATCAACAATGAAAAAAACACCTTTTTCTGCACCGCTCTGGACAACGCGAAAAACAGGCCCAAGGAACTCTTCAACATGATCGGGCAACAAACTTCCAAGCCCTCTGCTACCTGAGGTCAGGCCTCCAAAGACCTGTGCGCCAACTTCGCCAACTTCTTCAAAGACGAAATCACCAAGATTGCGCTCTCGCTAGACATCAACCGCAATCCCTCCTGCAAAAACCCTGCCCCAGAGTCCGAAGCCAGCACACAAATGCACCCTATGAAAGCCTGGAAATCCTTCAACCCCATACCTGAAGCTGAAATTCTTAAACTGATCTCCACCTCCAAACCCGCATCTCACGTCCTAGATCCTATACCCACCCAATTGACCCAAAAGCTGAAATTCTCCCTAGCCCCATTCTGGTGCAAGATCCTAAACCGCTCCTTGAAAACTGGCGTCATACCAGACTGCCTCAAAGTCGGCCCAAAGTCAGCCAAGTCAAGTCTACTGAAAAAAACAGGCCTTGACACCAACGATCTGAACAACTTTAGACCCATTTCCAATCGCCCCCTTCTATCCAAAATCCTTAAAAAGTGCGTTCTCATACAACTGACTCTGCACATGGACAGCATCAACCTTCTAGATCCCCCACCAATTGGGCTTCAGAAAAGACTGTAGCACCGAGACCGCGATCCTTAACATCGTGGACGACATCCACAAGTCTCTAGATACTGACCAATGCAGCCTACTCATTCACCTGGACCTATCGGCAGCCTTTGACTCGATTGACCACAATCTAGTCATCAAGGCTCTCCAAGATAGGGTAGGTGCAGATGAGTTGGTCCTACACTGGTTCTCCTCCTTCTTACACAACCGCTCCCAAAGGATAAAAATCAAAACCTTTACGTCCGATCTACACCCCGCTAGCAGAGGTGTCCCTCAAGGCTCAGTTATCTCCCCTCAAATGTTCAACATATATGGAACGCCTCCCCACCCTACAAAAAAAGCCAATATCCCCTTCCACCTATATGCAGATGACACCCAGATTTATCTGGAAACATCCTCCATTGAAGACATCCAGAGACTCCATGACACTCTAACCCCCCCCCCCCCCCAACCACCACCGAAAGAGGTTCAGCCCAAGACAACGTGCACTCCTCGAGGTTACCTCAGGACTTCCACACCTCAATGTGGCACTGCACGCTGGGACTTCCGAGCCAATATTTAAACCTATGCTTTACTATGTGACACCTGCATTATAACTGTTGTAAAGGGCTCCGTAACCCTCGCGTCTGGCCGGCGCTATATAAATCTTCTTAATAAATAAATCCCTTTGATGCGCCCCTATCTATCCCCAGCATCAGTTTTGGCTGCTGTCTCGCTAGAAGTAGGTTGGCCAGCTTGCCAGTGCTTTCCATCAGGCTTGTAAAACAATCATGAAAAACCCCTAGTTTGTTCTTGCCAGCATGCTTGATTCATTGAGGCATACACCTTGGATCCAGCTTTTCCCTCTACTGGCTAATGGGGAGCAGTGGGTGTGAGAAAGTGCCATCTTTATTGCATGGTATGCCTCCCATTTGTTTGCTGAATTGCTGATGTGCTTTGACTGAGTGTGCCCTGGGTTCCTGCCAATCAGGTTCCCAGAGCCTGTGTTCCTTCCCTAAAACTGTGTTGAAACTAAAACCCAATTGGCATCTCTGTCCACATGGCAGTCCCTGGTAAGTGGTACCCAGGGCATTGTGACCAGAGAAGACCCCGGAGGGCTGCAGCACCTATTGTGCCACCCTTAGGGGCCCTGAACCCTGGCACACACACACACTCCCTTTGCAGGGTGAGTGTCTTGGTGCGGAACTAAATAAAGAGTCGACATGGCACACATCCCTGTGTGCCATGCCCACAAACACACTGCCCTGGCATCCACGAGTCACCCCTCTAGCTGGGTGCACTATGCCAGTGGTGTGGGCACAGGTGCATGAGCCCTGTGCCCCTTCAGTACCCAAGGCCATTCCTGGGCACTGTAAGTGCAGTGCTGCCTTTAAGAGTATATGGTCCTGGGAGGTTGTCATTACGAACTCCACAGCAACATGATGGCTTCACTGAAGACTGAGAAGTTTGATATAAATCTTCTCAGAACATTAAACCCACACTGATGCCAGTGTGGGATTTAATGCCAAATGCACAACAGAGGGCAACTAAGGGTTGCCCCCTGAACCTAACCTACAATCCACTTCTTGTCTAAGAGACTGCCTAGGCTGCCACTCAGCAGACATGTTGCTTGACCCCTAGGTAGAGAGCCATCCGTTCTCCTGGGCCTGCAACAATGCACACCCTGGGCGAGGTGCTAGGTCTCCTCCCCCAGAATGGGCAAGGGAAGCTTCAAAGGCATGCCGCCTTTGCTGAGCTTCTCCAGACCACTTGCTGACCCCACCAACTGGCCCCCTCCAGTTCTGTCCGCCACTCTGGTGGGAAGACTGGCAGGAAACCCTACATGAGGAAAGGGGGTGTGCCAGCCTGTGCCAACTCAGCCCCTCAGGTGGGAGTGTCGAGGTGAAGCACAACTCCGGGCTTCGGCCATCTTGAAGATGGGGAGCCCTGCCCAATCGGAGATATGCTCCTGCCCCCCTGCCACAGGAGAGGAGGCGGCTAGGGGGTGTATTCACCCCAGGGCAGGGACCCATTGGTCCCTGCCCTTGGCCTACCTGTAACGCCCCTAAATTTAGTATGTAGGGGCACCCTGAACCTTCCTTCCTCGGATCTCGATTTGAAAACAAGAAAGAAGATCAAGAAGAAGACCTGCCGTGCAGCTGCTAACAAGAGGCCGACACCAACTGATTTGGCCTCAGCCTTACAGGCCTGTTGATCCTTCAACCTGCTCCTGCTAAATCCCGGCGTCTCCTGCGGACAGCAATCTTGAAAACCCCAGAGGACCTGCCTGCCTTGAACCTCTTAAAGACTGAGACTCCCATGAGTAGTAGTTCTGCGCAAACCACAATGCCCTTGGTGCCAGCCAAGAACCACGAATCCAGCCCACTCTGCACCCGTCGAGCCCGGCCTGTGCCTGAGTGGACACAGACCCTGAGGAAGTCCCTCCGGCGATTCTGACCTGGAATCCAGTGCTCAAGGACCTTCCTCGACGACCCCGGCGATGCCTGCAGCCTCACAGCCTGGGACCCCTCCAACCGCGACCAGCAGAGGGTAAGATTTCCCTACGTCAAAAGACCCCTGCACCTGGCGCCCCACAGCCCCCTGTGCCCAACTCCTGGGTCCCTAGGTATCCTCCAAGATCCCAACTTACTCCTCGAAGTGTTGGTCGCTCCTGAATAATCTCCGTCCCCCGAGCCTGCAGCCTTTATCACTTTCCAAGTTCTCCTTTGAATAACATTGAGCTCTCGACTGCTCAAAAGCACCCTGCACCCAGCCGTACGAGTGCCGCTGGCAGTGCAACCTTGGTCCTAGCCTACTTCCCCATTTGCCCTGAGCAAGTGACCAGGAGCCCAGCTTCCAAAGCTGTGTGGCCTGCTTGCCAGCAGCCACCAACCGAAGGCCCCCTGCCTCTCATTGGCTAACATTGGGCCTAACTATCTCTGCACTCGGAGGCCCCTGTGCCGCTGAGGGTGTACCAACTGCACCTAGCTGACCCAGGGAGATCCCGGAATCTCTGACCAGAACCTTAACTCTGCTAGTCGAGAACTTACCCAAAAGCCGATAACTCACTTTTCTTCCAAAGGGCAACATTGACTGTTTTCACTTGGAAATTCTTCTAAGTGTGGATTTTTGAAACATTGAAATATTCACCTAAAATCATCTGAACAAAAAAATCAGATTTACTCACCTGTTATCAGGAGAGAACCCAGTGCTGCATCTTTTGGACCAGCACTGACCCTGAAAAATAATTTTAACCGTACTTACCAGTAACTTCTATTTCCTTCCATAGGAATCCATTATCTGGTTTTCACCAGAAAAGTTTCTAAATGTCGATTTTCACAACTACAAATATTCCTTAAAAGTCGCCTGTATGACTTAAACACATTCTTCAACTGTTTAGAGGAGATCCAGGATCCACCACTGAGTAAGAAAAAGTAACGATAACACTTACTTACCTGCTAAGTGAATTTCCTCCCATAGGATAACATTGGTGATTCTATGTGAAAAAGTTTCAAAGTGTCATCTTTTAAAATACAATAATATTTCTTAAAAATCACTACTGTAACCAAAACGCTTTTACTCAACTGTTTACAGAAGATGTCCCAGGGCTGAATCTAGGATCCAGTCCTGTGGTTAGAAAAGTAATCCATAAAGTAACTAATTACATTTAACTAGAAATTCCCATTGAGCTCAATGTGGCATTGTGTTTGAAATTGTGTTGCCCATTGCAGCGACTGTAACTACTGTACTTAAGTCTATTGCCTATTTGCAAAGTATTTAAACTAAAGTAATTCATTCTGAGAAAGTATATTTTGATAACTTGGTGGTTCTAAAATAAAACAACTATATATTTTGATACAAAACAATTGGCCTAGAGTTCAGTTCTTGATTGTGTGATGCTATTTCCTGACTGAGTGTGGACAACAAATGCTTTACACTGTCCTCTGATACTGCCTTACTGCTCGACCAAGCTACCACTTTTGAGAGTAAGGTTATATCTAACTTTAGCCTCTGCCAAACCTCTGGGGACTGTGGACCCTGGGCACACTGTACCTTACTTTGGTCCAGTATATACAGACCCACTTTCTTACAGTGGGCACTTCCTACTTTTCAGGTATCACAGACACAGGATGTCCCTGAGGACCATGATAGTCCGGATTCCTCATTCCCCATGGCTAGTCGCACTTCTCTAGGATCCCCACCTTCGCTTCAGCCATTACTCACTTATCAGTATCTTCTCTGAGTTCTGCACAAATAGGCTTAGGATGCTAGCTAGGACTTATGTTCGTCACATGCCACGCTCACCACCATCCTGACTCAATGAAGTCTAGAACTCTCTCCACCCCCCCTCCCAGGCAATTTAAAGATGTTTGTCGATTCAGCTGATCCTTTGCCTTGAGAGGGTTCTCTTGACCTCTCCACTGCTACTCTCTATTTCTCCTTAGGACCTTTCTACATCAACTGCTGTTTGCTAATTGCCAGTTCCATGGGGTCCAAATCTCTACTTGCTTCAGATCAGGAAAGGGGTCCATCACAGCAGACCTACAGACTCGCTAGCATTTGATCCCTGCAGTGGCCCATTCAATAACTGATGGTGGCACCTGACTGTCTTATGGTGCCCCCCCCCACCCTGATACAATAGGTTGCAGGCCTTATGCAGCAGCTCTTTTACTACAGGAACCCTTTTAGCTCCCTCACTGGCCCCTGCTATTAGTCTTCCAGCAGTGGTGCCTTTTTATGAATGCTACCTATGTAGCACCTCGTCTCTTTGCCTTTGAAAGAAGGTCTTCAGATAGGGCCTATGGTTCACAGCTTTCTTGCCTCTCTGCCAAGGAAGTATTCTGTGCCGTCACTATCTGCATTGGCACCTTCACCATTCTACGGTACTCTGATTTGGAGGGATAGGTGGCGTAGATCCACAGGACGTGTCCTGCAGCTCCAACATATCAACTGCAAATCAAATCTGAGTTTTAAATTGAAAGTGCTGGTGTATGTATTTTATAATGTGTGTATGATGTTTAAATGGACCTGACCTGTCTAAATAGACTATTACATTTACATACATGCGAGGATAGACTCTTCCTCATTCATCAGTAAGTTTCTATTATGGTTTGTTGAGCTACATAATGTCTCTCACTCTTAATTGTATTGCTTTGTCCAGCAGAGTCTTCTGTCCTTTAATGTCCTTCTGCCGTGTATATCCTGAGATCTACATCTGTGCTTCTCTTTTCTTTAGGTGCTAAGCGATGAGGTGAAACGAAAGCAATATGATACATATGGTGCGGCCGGCTTTGACCCTGGGGCAAGCTCTGGACAGCAATACTGGAGGGGTGGAGGCCCTAGCATCGACCCAGAGGAACTCTTCAGGAAGATTTTTGGGGAGTTTTCTGGTTCTTCTTTTGGTGACTTCAACACTGTTTTTGAGCAACAGCAAGAGGTAAGACCAAACACTTACTTTTTAAGTATTTTTTTGGCTGGTGCAGGAGACATTTCACTTTCTGGGCAGCTGTCTCAAATTCAGATTTGTGCTGTAAAAAGGATTTC
This sequence comes from Lissotriton helveticus, assembly GCF_964261635.1. NCBI lineage: Eukaryota > Metazoa > Chordata > Amphibia > Caudata > Salamandridae > Lissotriton > Lissotriton helveticus. The sequence goes on along the minus strand of NC_136071.1, from coordinate 597,831,339 downwards.
ATGTCTACTTAAAATGGCTACCCCAACTTCCAAATTTTGTCTCCGGACCTGTGGCTATCAGTAGGAGCAAGAATGTTGTTCCAGATTACTATTACAAGGCGTTTGGGTCCCAGCTGGCTGTTATCATAAAGCAACTTGCAGCAAAATGTTTCATTTGGCCAAAGGTTTGAATGTTAGGATGGCTTTCTGACAGTTTTTCCCAGTTCTCTTGAGTGCATGCTGAATTGTGCTTGTGGTTGAGTGAAAGAATGTCCTGGGTCTTACAGTTGTTGATGCAGTTTTCTCCTTTCACTGTAATTTACTTCTGGTTTCATGAACCAACAAGCACATTTTCTAGCTTGGTGGGTCGAAAATTCTGTTGGTGTGTATAGTAATCCTAGTCCCTGACAAGTGCTGTGTGGTGAACCAAGGCTAGCCCTCTCGCAAAACTAAGTTAGTCGTACTCACTCACTCCAAGTTGTTCAAAATCTGAAAACAACTGTAAAGGGTACGGGCAATGAAAGTTATGGCAAATATCTGAAAAGCATCCTTATTAAATAGACGTTTCATTGTTCTCTACTCGGTTTTTGTGTGTGGGGTTGGAAAATAAGACGACTTCACATCGAAGAGACTGAAAGTGAGTAGGAGATAATGAATGCATTGCACTTCCCGAGTTAAACTGCCACAGATAAAACCAAAATTGTGTTAAATAGCCTCTTCCAAGGTCTATAAAGTACAATTGTGTTAAGTAACTATGAACAACTATTATTTAACTCTCAGGATGAACATGTGCTTTCCAAATGCACATTATGGTACTGAAGGATGATTGTGATTTTTTTTTCTAAGGAGATCTGCTAATCTGTAGTATGGCATAGAGAAATATGGTACTGAAGAGTGTTCTTTCAGCATGGGGTTCTGTAGAATTAACTTTACTGCTAGCTGATGCTTTCGATCTTGTTGCCCTTATCAGTACGTCATGGAGCTGACCTTCAACCAGGCTGCCAAAGGCGTCAATAAAGAGATTTCGATCAACATTAATGACACCTGCCAGCGATGCGACGGCAAGGGAAATGAGCCCGGCACTAAAGTGCAACACTGCCATTACTGCAATGGCACTGGAATGGTAAGTTCCGACAAACTCTCCTTGGACAGCCCAGAGCACTATTAAATGGTACAAACAATACATTGACTTAATTTTGAAAGAAATTATGCAAAAGAAGGTGATGGTTCATAGTAATAATTGCTTCAGTCATGTGCATTACTGAGCAAGCCTCATATTATGCACACTTTTTGTCACATGATCTGTGTTGCTAGTTTGTGTTTCGGTGGGACTACTGTCCTTACTCCTTGCCGGTTCTCAAGTCTTCGTGCTTGCATGTGTTTGCTAATTGATACCTCTTCTCTATGGCAGTAGCATATTAAAGGTTACTACAGCTGCTTGAGCTACCATTTCTAGGATGCTGTTAAAAGCTGTAGAAGAAGTTGACCTCTGAAACTGCTGCTTAACTCATGACACATACCCGATAGCTCTTTGCTACGATATCAAGCCCTCACTCATAATATAACTGTTGGAATCTGTCCACTGTATAAGGCACTGATTACTGACCACCCCATGCATAGCAGAATCATGGCAAATTGCTGTACACCATTAAATTTGGAAACGTGCTGGTATTCTGGAACATTCACGCTTAAAGGTATGGTGGGAAAATCACTATATTCGAGGCATGTCTGCTGTAGATACGCATACTCCTGCCATTTAGTGTTGGGTCTGGATGTTTGTAAGTTGTTTTTCTTCGAAGAAGTCTTTTCCAGTCACAAGGTAAGGTGACTCCTGTTTTCGGTGATATTGCGCATGAGCATCAACTTCATCATTAGATTGTTTTCTTTCTGCCATTGGTTTCGAGCACGGTTTGTGGGGCTCTGGTTTGAGACCGTTCGTCAGGATTTCTTTGGTGCATAACCCACTGTACCCGCGTCAATATTTTTCCAAACACATTTCCCATCCACTGCATGTCGAAAATCGGAAAACTTTTATGGTTGGATCGAGAAAACCCCAGCCTTTGTGCCTAGCCCGTTTCCATTAACTTTCACTCGAGAAAACATCATCAAGATCATCAAGTAATCTGCCAATGGAACAGACTCTGTTCCAATTCTGCCCTCTATACCACTCTAATGATCCGCACGCAGACCTTCACAAGGTCTGTAACATTTGCCTGTCTCCGGAGCACAAGGAAGAAGACTGTGACGCCTGTCACTCATTTTGCTCCAAAAAGACCCTACTGGACCGTCTGGCTCGATGAAGAGAAATGCAGCAACATCCTATCTGACACCCCTAATAATTCTGGAGAAATGGAAGCATCTGCAGAGGAAGAAGAGACCTTCGCCGTCCAGGACTCCAATTTCGAACTAGAGTCCCACGATGTCCAACCGGTCAAAGTGCAGTGAGTACCAAAACCCCTTTCCTACCAAAATCAGCTTCCGATAACAAGCATTTACAATGCAACGGTCTCGCCTTTTTTTAAAAAAAAGTTGGAGCTATTGGCATTGTAAATGACAAACTTTATTTATGTGTTGGTTTTGAAAACAGATAAATAAATGGCATTGTCATTTACAATGCCAGTAGCTTAATCTCTCACAAATGTGACACTTATTGCATTTGCATACACACAGCCACGCACACACACAGAGCCACACACCGAACACACACACAGAGCCACACACACACACAGAGCCACACACACACAGAGCCACACACACACAGAGCCACACACACACAGAGCCACACACACACAGAGCCACACACACACAGAGCCACACACACACAGAGCCACACACACACAGAGCCACACACACACAGAGCCACACACACACAGAGCCACACACACACAGAGCCACAGACACACACAGAGCCACAGACACACACAGAGCCACAGACACACACAGAGCCACAGACACACACAGAGCCACAGACACACACAGAGCCACAGACACACACAGAGCCACAGACACACACAGAGCCACAGACACACACAGAGCCACAGACACACACAGAGCCACAGACACACACAGAGCCACAGACACACACAGAGCCACAGACACACACAGAGCCACAGACACACACAGAGCCACAGACACACACAGAGCCACAGACACACACAGAGCCACAGACACACACAGAGCCACAGACACACACAGAGCCACAGACACACACAGAGCCACAGACACACACAGAGCCACAGACACACACAGAGCCACAGACACACACAGAGCCACAGACACACACAGAGCCACAGACACACACAGAGCCACAGACACACACAGAGCCACAGACACACACAGAGCCACAGACACACACAGAGCCACAGACACACACAGAGCCACAGACACACACAGAGCCACAGACACACACAGAGCCACAGACACACACAGAGCCACAGACACACACAGAGCCACAGACACACACAGAGCCACAGACACACACAGAGCCACAGACACACACAGCCACAGACACACACAGAGCCACAGACACACACAGAGCCACAGACCCACACAGAGCCACAGACCCACACAGAGCCACAGACACACACAGAGCCACACACAGAGCCACACACAGAGCCACACACAGAGCCACACACAGAGCCACACACAGAGCCACACACAGAGCCACACACAGAGCCACACACAGAGCCACACACACAGACAGAGCCACAGACGCACAGAGCCACACACAGAGCCACACACACAGACAGAGCCACACATACACAGAGCCACACACTGCTCTTTCTTCACCTGGTCTCAGCTGTCTTGAAGGCCCCGACAGGAGTGAAGAGGGTGCGAGCTAAGGAACTTGCTTGCTTTCTAGAACATCCGCTCCATCCGATAGTTCCTCTGCATGAAGAGGAGACTAGTACAAGATTATGGGTGGGTCAAGAGGTCTGCCCAAATGATGCGATGTCACTTCCGCTTTGCCTGACATTTGACTTCATCACCGTCCTTCACTTAAAGGTCCCAGGGACGGATAAAAACCCCACCCTCTGCAGTGATATTTTGCCCTTGACTGAGAGCCCGTGAAAGCCCAAGGAATCCAGAGGGGGCTTGAAGAACTCTGGTCTGGATGAACAGCCTAGAGGTCACCGTCTTGGGCCTGCCAATTGTGGGCCTTCGTCCCTAGACACGGGCAGGGGTTCCTGTGCCCCGAGAGAGGATGTGAGCCTGCAGTATGGAGCGTGGGAGGGGAGGATTTGCAGGTGGGGGTCACAGGACTACTATTGTGCAACCAGAAGCCTTATTCAGTGACAGGAAGCCCCTCCAGCAGGGATTTATTGTGCTCAGGTCGGAGGCCGGATACCTGCTCCATAATAAAGCAGTTTAAGAGATGATACTGTTCTTCCCACCTCCTCCCCCGTCCTCAGGATTTAGTGCCCCGTCCTTTTCAGACTGGGGGGCGTGTTTTTCTTTCTCCCCTCTTCTCCATTGGCTGGAATATAAACAACGGCGTGTTTTTGACTTGTTGTTTACCATTCCAGCCAATGGAGAAGAGGGTAGAACAAACCTAAAAACACGCCCCCCAATCCGAAAAGGACGGGGCTTAGATGGATAGAATGACGACACTGAGACCTCTTCTCCAATGGCTGGCTGCCGTTTAGGAGGCCAGCCAATGGAGAAGAGGGGCGGGGTTAACCCTCACTACTCAGTCATTAAATCTCGCAAGCGAGACTGCGCATGTGCGCAGCCTACGCAACGTGAGACCTAAAAAAAGGGCTTCTGGGCCACCACTGCCATTTGGCCATGGTAGACACCAAGAGACTGCTTTAAACGCCCCGCCCTCTGGCTTGGCACCAAAAGCACAAGTCAAGCGTTCAGGCTTGAGTTGATACCACATCTTCGGGCACCTAAAACATTGGTTCCAAGGGACAAAAAGGAAAAATCCGGCTCCGCACCGAACATTTTGGTGCCGAAACAGAAACGTACTCCTCAAAAGCCTCTGGAGCCAGTTCTGGAAACCATGCAAGAAAAGCTGGATCCAAAACAAAAGAAAATTTATATTAATCTAGACACTAGACATATTACAACAAAACCTGTGATAACATCATCCTCCAAAAGGATTCTTCCTAGCTCACAGGTTGTTAAATTCCTTTAAGAAAGAAAATGTCTTGGCTACTAGCCCTCTTCACCCCCATTCCTTATACCCCCCCCCCACCATCTTCACCAGTACATTTAATACCGAGTTGATCCTACAGACACCGCAGGGCTCTCCTACTGATCCTGATGCAGGGGCTGGGGATGACGCTTGTGGCCAACCACCATCAGATCTATGGGATGATTATAATATAGCTCCTCCCACAGACAGATCCAGATCTATACCCTGCAAAATCTTCCCCTCCTGATGACAGCACTTAATATCAGGAGTTATTTGCCAGGGCAGCCATATACTATGGAGTCCCTTTACATAAAGAACCTTTAGAAGAAGATTTTTTATTTGAAACATTGGGGATCACTCTTAAAACAACACAGTGGTTACCAATGTTTAAATCCATGACGTATTTATTATTTATTCATTTGTTATTATCATTTACAATCCCATCTGTAGCTGTTTTTCAACTAATGCCATTCTGTGATTTTCTGTTTGTACATCTATTTTCCTGTTTTTCTTAAAGTCAATAACATTAACTGAAATAAAAAAAAAAGGCATGCTGAGGCACGCAGAAGACATTAAAGAAAAAAAGACCCGGCACGCCCACATATCATAACATCCAGGTTTGATAAAAAATACAAACCACCATCTGACCCAATTTCTATTGAGTCCGCTTATATTAGATTCTTTGGTTGAGTCCAGTGCTCGTAAAAGAGCGAATTCCCAAACCTCAGGGACGCTCCACCTACAGACAAAGAGTCCAAAGTAATAGATGCCTCAGGCAAAAAAGTGATTCAGAAAAGGGGGTGGTGATGAACAGAGTGCCTGAATTAAGCAGACCACTCTTACCCAGTCCAAAGATCAGGGCTTGATCCATCACCGTTTTTTAGCTCACTGCACCATCCCAGCTCAGAACTTGGCTATATGCAAATTAGTCTTTCCTGTCCCAGTGCATGATGGGAACAGGGCACACCAAACTACCAAGCCAATTCTTATACTGGGAAGGAAACAAGCTACCGGGGACCGGTTTCTGGCATTTCAGCCTCGTCGGCCCGGCTTGCTTGAATCCTGATGGTGCAATGAGCAAGGGACTCACATCTGAGTATACCCTTCCACGCTTATGGTGGACAAAATGATTCAGAAAAGGGGGTGGTGATGAACAGAGTGCCTGAATTAAGCAGACCACTCTTACCCAGTCCAAAGATCAGGGCTTGATCCATCACCGTTTTTTAGCTCACTGCACCATCCCAGCTCAGAACTTGGCTATATGCAAATTAGTCTTTCCTGTCCCAGTGCATGATGGGAACAGGGCAAACCAAACTACCAAGCCAATTCTTATACTGGGAAGGAAACAAGCTACCGGGGACCGGTTTCTGGCATTTCAGCCTCGTCGGCCCGGCTTGCTTGAATCCTGATGGTGCAATGAGCAAGGGACTCACATCTGAGTATACCCTTCCACGCTTATGGTGGACAAAATGATTCAGAAAAGGGGGTGGTGATGAACAGAGTGCCTGAATTAAGCAGACCACTCTTACCCAGTCCAAAGATCAGGGCTTGAGCCATCACCGTTTTTTAGCTCACTGCACCATCCCAGCTCAGAACTTGGCTATATGCAAATTAGTCTTTCCTGTCCCAGTGCATGATGGGAACAGGGCAAACCAAACTACCAAGCCAATTCTTTTACTGGGAAGGAAACAAGCTACCGGGGACCGGTTTCTGGCATTTCAGCCTCGTCGGCCCGGCTTGCTTGAATCCTGATGGTGCAATGAGCAAGGGACTCACATCTGAGGATGGGGCAGTGAAATAAATAACGGTGATGGATCAAGCCCTGATCTTTGGACTGGGTAAGAGTGGTCTGCTTAATTCAGACACTCTGTTCATCACCACCCCCTTTTCTGAATCGTTTTTGGCCACTATAGGTGTGGCAGGGTATACTCAGACATTAGTCCCTTTCTCACTGCTCCATCAGGATTCAAGCAAGCGGGCCGAAGAGGCTGAAATGCCAGAAACCGGTCCCCGGTAGCTTGTCTCCTTTCTGGTGAAGAATTGGCTTGGTAGTTTGGTCTGCCCTGTTCCCATGATGCACTGGGCCAGGGACAGACTAATTTGCATATAGCCAGGTTCTGAGCTGGGATGGGGCAGTGAGATAAATAACGGTGATGGATCAAGCCCTGATCTTTGGACTGGGTAAGAGTGGTCTGCTTAATTCAGACACTCTGTTCATCACCACCCCCTTTTCTGAATCGTTTTTGGCCACTATAGGTGTGGCAGGGTATACTCAGACATGAGTCCCTTTCTCACTGCTCCATCAGGATTCAAGCAAGCCGGGCCGAAGAGGCTGAAATGCCAGAAACCGGTCCCCGGTAGCTTGTCTCCTTTCTGGTGAAGAATTGGCTTGGTAGTTTGGTCTGCCCTGTTCCCATGATGCACTGGGCCAGGGACAGACTAATTTGCATATAGCCAGGTTCTGAGCTGGGATGGGGCAGTGAGATAAATAACGGTGATGGATCAAGCCCTGATCTTTGGACTGGGTAAGAGTGGTCTGCTTAATTCAGACACTCGGTTCATCACCACCCCCCTTTTCTGAATCAGGCAAAAAAGTGGCTGCATAATTGTGAGAAAGTACCATCTTTCTTGCATTGGTTTGCCCCCACTTTTTGCTGAACTGCTAATGTGCTTTGACTGAGTGTGCCCTAGGCTCCTGCCAACCAGGTGCCCAGGGCCTGTGTTCCTTCCCTAAAGCTGTGTTGAACCAAAACCCAATTGGCATCTCTGGCCACCTGTCAGCCCCTAGTAAATGGTACCCTAGATACCCAGGGCATGGTTACCAGAGAAGACCCCTACGGGCTGCAGCACATATTGTGCCACCCTTAGGGGCCCTGTACCCTGACACCCACAAACTGCCTTTGCAGGCTGAGTGTCTAAGTACAGAACTAAACAGAGTCAACATGGCACACATCCCTGTGTGCCATGCCCACAAACCCACTGCCCTGACATACATCAGTCACATCTCTAGCTGGGAGCCCTATGCCAGTGGTGTGGGCACAGGTGCATGAGCCCTGTGCCCCTACAGTACCCAGGGCCATTCCTGGGCACTGTAAGTTCAGTGATGCCATTAAGAGTATATGGTGCTGGGAGGTTGTCATTATGAACTCCACAGCACCGTAATGGCTACACTGAAGACTGACAAGTTTGATATCAAATGTCTCAGCACATTAAACCCACGCTGATGCCAGTGTGGGATTTAATGTGTATTGAACCACAGAGGGCATCTTAGAGATGCCCTTTGAAACCTAACCTACAATCCACGTCTGGTCTGAATGGCTGCGGAGGTTGCCACACAGCAGACCTGTTTCTGGACCCCTGGGTGGAGAGCCCCCCACTCTCCTGGGCCAGCAACAATGCACATCCTGGGTGAGGTGCTAGGTCTCCTCCCCAGGATCGGCAGGGGGATGCTTCAAAGGCCTGCCACCTTTGTGAGCTTCTCCAGGCCACTTGCTGTACTCAGCAACTGGCCCCCACGAATATGTGACGTTTTTCCGCATACAAATACCCCGCATACCATCAATCCGCAAAAATGATTCCAGAAATACTATCACTCCGCAAATTAACACAACGTAAACTTTTACAACGAATATGCCTTTACCACGCATGCCTTTACAACACAAAGGCATGCATGTTAAAGGTATACTCATTGTAAAAGTTTTAAAGGTAAGTGAGTACCCTGCAAAAAACACTAACCTACATGACACAAACACTACCCTACACTACACCAACACCAAAACACTACCCGCTACCATACACTACCTTACACTACACTAACACTACCCTAAACCCTAAAACACTGCCTACACTACACAAACACTACCCTACCCTACACTACACCAACACTACCCTAAAACCTAAAAAACTACCCTCTACTACAAAAAGACTACCCTACACTACACCCACACCACAACACTACCCTAACCCCTAAAACACTACACATACACTACACTAACACGACCCTAAAACACTACCCTACACTACACATACACTACCCTACACAAACACAACCCTAAACCCTAAAACACTACCCTACACTACACATACACTACACATACACTACCCTACACTACACAAACACGACCCTAAACCCTAAAACACTACCCCCAGCATGACCCTACACTACACAAACACTACACTTCCCTAAAACACTACCCCCAGCATGACCCTACACTACACAAACACTACACCCCTACCCTAAACCCTAAAACACTACCCCCCACATGACCCTACACTACACAAACACCACAACACTACCCTAAAACACTACCCCCAGCATGACCCTACACTACACAAACACTACCCTAAACACTAAAACACTACCCCCAGCATGACCCTACACTATACAAACACTTCCCTAAAACACTACCCCTGCATGACCCTACACTACACAAACACTGCAACACTACCCTAAACCCTATAACACTACCCCCAGCACGACCCTACACTACACAACCACCCCAACTCTACACTACACTAACACTACACTAAACTACACTACACAATCACTACCCCAGCACGACCCCCACCCCTAAAAAATTAACCCAAACCCCCTTACCGCTCTCGTCGTCTTGGTTCCACACTCCTCCTGGTTCCATCTTCTTGAAGTCTATTATTTTTTCACAACCCATGTGCATTTACCATACATGCCTTTACAACATAATTCGTTGTAAAGGCATGCGTGGTAAATGCACATGCATTGTGAAAAAATGCGGAGTGATGGTATGCGAGGTCAATGACCTCGCGGAGTAATTGTATGCGGACTGAAAGTCAGCGGAAAAAAAGATTCGGAGTAACGGTGCCGTACCGGCCCCCACGAGTTCTAACCCTCACTCTGGCGGGAAGACTGGCAGGAAGCCCTACGTCAAGAAGGGGGGTGTGCCAGCCTGTGCCAACCCCACCCCTCAGGTGGGAGAGGCGAGGTGAAGCACGACCCCGGGCTCCGGCCATCTTGAAGATGGGAAGCCCTGCCCAATCACAGCTAGGCTCCTGCCCCCCTCCCACAGGAGAGGAGCAGGCTAGGGGGTGTACCCACCCCAGGACAGGGAGCTATTGGTTCCTGCCCTTTCCCTACCTGTTACGCCTCTAAAATTAGTATTTAGGAGCACCCTGAATCTTTCTTCCTCAGATCCCGATAAGAAAAGAAGAAAGATCAAGAAGAAGTCCCGCCGTGCAGCTGCTAACAGGACGACACCAACTGACTTGGCCCCAGCACTACCGGCCTGTCGATCCTGGAACCTGCTCCTGCTTAATCCCGGTGACTCATGCAGACAGAAACCTTGGGAAACCCAGAGGACCTGCCTGTCTTGACCCTCTGAAAGACTGGGACTCCCCTAAGCAGAGGCTCTGCTTCAACAACAATACCCCTTGTGCCAGCCAGAAACGGCAAATCCAGCCCACTCTGCACCCGCCAAGCCCGGCCCGTGCCTGAGTGATCCAAGACCACGAGGACGTCCCCCCGGCACCTGGGACCCGAAGTCCAGTGCCCAAAGAACCTCCTCGACGAACCAGACGACACCTGCTGCCTCAGAACCAGGGACCCCTCCAACCGCGACCAGCTGAGGGTAAGATTTCCCGACACCAAAAGCCCCCCCGGCGCCCTGCAGCTCCCTGTGCCTTCCTTTGAGTACCTAAGTCTTATCCAAGATCTCAACTTACCACTCGAAGTTGTGGTCGCACCTGAAGAATCACCGTCCCAGAGTCTGCAGCCTTTGTTTCCTTTTTACCTTTCCCATTGGATAACATTGAGCGCCCGAAGGCTCAAAAGCACCTTGCACCTAGCCACCCGAGTGCAGCTGGAAGTGCAACTACTACCCTATGCTACTTCCCCACTTGCCCTGAGTAAGTGACCAGGAGCTCAGCTCCCACAGCCGATTGGCCTGCTTTCTTGCAGCCACCAACCGAAGGCCCCCTACCCTATATTGGATTGCATTGGGCCTAGTCTCTCTGCACCCGGCTGCCCCTGTGCCGCTTTGGGTGTAACTACTGTACCTTTCCGACCCTGGGAGACCCCTGAGTCTATGCCCAGAACCTTAACTTCACCAGTCGAGTACTCACCTGGAAACCGATAACTCACTTTCCTGCCATAGGATAACATTGACTGGTTTGACTAAAAAAATCTTCGAAGTGTGAAGTTTTGAAACTGTAAAATATTCCTATAAAATTAGCCGAGTAACGAATTTGGAATTACTCACCTGAAATCAGGGGAGGAGCCAGTACAGTACCTTTCAGCCCAGTACTGAACCGCAAAAGTAATTATAACTGCACTTACCCATAACCTTGACTGTTTTTCTCTGAAATTTCTTCTGTCTACTTTTGAAATACAAATATTCCTTAAAAATCGTACCAACTACTAAAACGTAAATACTTACTTGTCTTAGGTAGAGACCCCAGTACTGAACCTAGGAGTCCAGTCCTGGATTACAAAAGTAACGCAAACCTACTTTACCTGTGACTTGAATTTCCTTCCATAGGATAACATTGCTAGTTTTTCACTGAAAAGTTTTTAAGTGTCAACTTTTAAAATACCTTGATATTCTTCAAAAATCATTGCAATAACCAGAACGTTTTTACTAAACTGTTTTCAGCTTAGACCCCAGGACTGAATCTAGGATCCAGTCCTGGAGTTACAAAAGTAATCTATAAAGTAATCAACTTCATTTATGTTGAAAAACCCATTGAGCTCAATGTTGAATTGTGTTTAGACTTGTGTTGCCTATTGCAACCACTGAGTTTGCCTTTCTGCAAAGTAATTACCTGAGGTCACTCATATTGAGAAAAGTATATTTTGATACCTGTTGGTTCTAAAAATAAAACAACTATATGTTTTGATATAAAAACAATTGGCCTGGAGTTCAGTCCTTGAGTGTGTGAAACCTTTTGCTGACTGAGTGGGTACAACAAATGCTTTACACTGTCGTCTGGTACTGCCTTACTGCTCGACCAAGCTACCACTTAAGAGAGTAAGGTCAGACATGACTTTAACCTCTGTTATACCTCTGGGTATTGTGGACTCTATACACACTGTACCTTACTTTGGTCCAGTATATATAGAGCCACTTTCTTACAATAATCAGCCAATCATTGGCACATAGCCAATGCACAAGGTCCTAGCTAGGTGTGGTAGGGCCCACTGGGACGAAATGGAAGAGTTAGTCCAATATCTCCCAGAGGAGCATAGGGAAAAAAGGCTGGAACTAGTGCAGGAGGGAAAACTAATTTCCAACTCCTCTATCCGGTGTGCACTAAACGCTGCTGATACTGCAGCCAGAGGAGTTAACACCAGTATTCTCCTAAGAAGACACATATGGCTGCAAATCTCTGGGTTTAAATCAGAGGTGCAACAGACAATACTTAATGTTCCCTTTGACTAGGAGCATCTTTTTGGCCCTTAAGTGGATGAAGCACTTGAAAAAATGTAGTGGCAAAACTCTTTTGAGCACTTCAGCCACCCTCTAACAGAGGCTCTTTTTGAGGCTCATTTTATAGGGCAGGCTCAAAAAGTACCTCCGCAGATGCCAACGCATCTTCCTACAAACCTCAAACTCAATGCTCCCCCTTTAGAGGATTCTATAAGGGTGGTTACTGAGGAAACCATTTTAAAGAAAGAGGTAGAAGCACACCAACACGTACCTCTCCATCTCCCTACCTAGCAGTGACTTAAAACCAATTCTCCTCGACCTTCATACACCTGTCGGGGGAGTTTCTTCCCACTTGGCAATCAATAACATCAGACAAATGGGTGTTGGACATTATCCAACATGGTTATTGCCTGGAGCTCCCCAGCAATCCTCCAAATATTCCACCCCGCATTCACAAACCCTCTCTAGAGCACCAACACATGTTCAAAAAAGAAGTACAAGCTCTGTTAACAAAAGGAGCTATAGAACTCGTTCCAATACAACACCAAGGGTCGGAAAGTTTACTCACTTTACTTTCTAATCCCAAAAAGGACGGTTCTCACGGCCAATCTCGGGCCTTTAAACCTATACATACTGTCAGAACACTTCCATATGGTCACACTTCAACAGCTTCTTCTGCTTCTTATATTCCCGAGTTAGGCCCATGTAGTGAAGCATTGTCCTAACAAACAACGTTTTCAGCTGTGACCTTTTGCACACATTTGCATGCACGACAATGTCGGATTTGTTTCTCTGAATCTAAACTTGTTTTCACATCTAGCTTCGAACAACATTACAACTCCCTGAACATCTTGTACAAGTTCTCATTTCACTCTACGTACAAATGTAATCATGATCTTCATCCACTAGGTGACAGGGCTGTCTACATATCCATAACATCGCTAATCTATACGCACATCACAAGGCTACTTTCTATTATAAAAGATGAGCATCCCAATAGATTAGCAGAAGAGGCTCTTCCGCTGACACAGAGGTCCTTGTATGTTGAGAAATCCCCACGCATCGGTCTGACATCTCATGAGGGGTGTCCTGTTCGTGAACAAGACGGGGTCCTTCACCCTATCCCATCAGGTAATGGGGTTGAATCGTCCCTTGGTAGGATTCTTGGCTTTACACCTCCACACACTCTAGGTACAATTAAAGTAGGATTCGCATAGAAGATGTACGCTAAATTACTGCCTAGTTTTATGCTAAATACACATAGATGATGGGCGAAATGCAGAGGAAATCAAACATTGACCACCAGTCAAGATATCTGGGTTAGATCTATCATTCTTTTGCTCACCAAGCCACCCCAGTTTAGACCTAGCCATATGCAAATCAGTGTTGACCCTGTTCCTGGTCGAACTATATCTACTATTTACTCTTTTGGTGCTTGTAATCCCGTTTATCTGCTTCTGTCTACTAATCATTACAGCATAAGTATTTTATGTAAGAATAATGTTGGTTCAATACATATTATTGAAAATGTCCCACTGTGTATTCCCTGTATATTTCTCTGAGTACAAATAGGCATGAGTGACTGAGCAATAGATTCTGTACTGTTTCCAGTGACACTGTGATCTAGCTGGTCTGTAGCCCAACCTATCCTGCTTGGGTGTCCGAAATCATTCTTCGCATCAAGCCCCTAGTTTATGTTAAACGACTATGAGGTTTTTTAGATTGTTCCAAAATTACTGGGCGCACTATCCTGTAATCCGCATGAGTAGTAACAAATGATAGTAATCAGTTGGGCAATGAGGCGAGCGGAAAATACCTCTGAACCGCTCAGCGTGGACTAGCAAGGTAGTCTACTGGACAAAAACAAACTCTGTTGCCTCTGCACTACAACAAGTTAAAGAGAGCTATGTAACAGCAGTGTAAATTTACTATAAGACAAATAATGTATGCATCATTCTTTAAGCAGGTTAAGAAATTCTTTGACAAAATCACAGATCATTCCGTCGACTGTGCGACAATTAGGAAAGTCTTTTCTTGAAGTCGCACTTCTGTTTATTTGTTCCAAATATCAGCCGACACGTGTTTCATCGCAGGGAACACACACACTGCGAATCTTCAGGGCTGAATGTGAAAACAAAGTGTATACATGGAACGTTGTGTTTAAATAAACTAATTATACACATCAAAGGTGTGACATTGTGCTACCTTTAATATTTATTTATTCAAAGTTTTATATAGCGCGAACAAGATCCTTACAGATATCAGAGCGCTTCACAGAGACAGGGGTAGGGGCAGCAGGAATGAACAAGATAATGGGAGCAGTATAGTAATCACTAACATAATAGGATAACAGTAATGTACAGAAACATATCAATATACAATCAGGTAAACAAGTAATATAAGACGGCACAAGTCATTGATCCCACTACAGAAGGGTTCAGGTAAAACCTTGGATGTGTGGATGGCTTATACCAATTTCTTAGGATAGAGAAAGCACTGGGTGGGGGCATCGGGAGGGTGATTCAATAAACCAAAGTGTATCATATATTGGTCGGTAGTAAGAGAGTAGCGTAGTAGTGTCACCATCAAGTAGGAGTATAGTGCCAAAGAACAAGGTGATCAGTGATACAAAGCGATGCAGAGTCTCCGATCCAGTGCCTATAAAGTTCAGGAGATCTTGGCCAGAAGGATTGTTTTCACCTCTTTCTTGAAGAGTGCAGTGGAGGAGATAAGCCTGGTTTCCGGAGGGAGCGCATTCCAGATCCTGGGTGCCATTCCTGAGAAGGAGCGCTTGTATGTTTTTTCTTTCCGGAATCTACGAGGTTTCAGGAGTGGATTTTTTGTACTTCTATTGGATCTCGACCCTCCTGATATAGACCACTTTTGAGCGAGGTAGTTGGGTGCATTGTGGTGCACGGCCGAGTGTCATAACTGCAATTTTTAGCTGTATTCTGGCTTCAAAAGGCAGCCATTTTAGAGATTTTAAGTCTGGGGATATATGCGAATGTTTTCTTGAGCCAGTAATGAGTCTCGCGGCAGCGTTCAGGGAGGCTCTTAGGGGTGCTGTTGTGGATAGCGGGAGTCCGCTGAGGGCCACAATTCCGTAGTCTATGCGAGGGATGACTAAAGCTTGTACAGCAGTTTGAAAGTCTTTGGCAGGGAGGAAGGGTTTAAGTTTCCTCAGTGTGTTGATTTGGAAATTAGCTCCTTTTGTGGCTTTGCTAACGTGCTGTTGCATGTTGAGCTTGGCGTCGACTGTGATGCCTAGGGATTTCGCCGAGTCCACGATGGTAGGTTGGACATTGAGTGCTGTTAGGTTATTGAGCCAGGTTTGGGTGGTGGAAATTTTCGCCGGCGGTGAGATGAGTAGGAACTCAGCAGGGTCGGATTGGGATCACAATTTGGCCCGGGCACTGACGAAAAAAGTGGCCCACGTTCAAGGGGCGTGGCCTACAGTTAAGGGGCGTGGCATACAGTTAAGGGCCGTAGTCCACATTCAAGGGGCATGCTCTTTCATGAAACACTATTTGGTTACTCTTTGAGGTCTAATTCGTAGAGAAATATTTAGTAAATTAAGCCTTTCAAAGCTTACAGAGCAAGTAATATTGGTAAAGACTAGGAGCACTGCAGGTCTGATAACTGAATACTTACATGCAGTCTTAACGCCCTGCACAAGGTCGTTAGATACTCTTTCCCAACCAGCTAATCATCACATAAATCAGAAATCTAGTACAAAGTCAAGGAGAAAGGGTAAGACTGGAATCTCTGGGAACAGAACATGTAATAACAAAAGTAAGAATTCACAAATGAGGAAAAGGCAGTCTGGGATGTAAAGAATGCTGAAAAAATTTATCTGTACAATCTAGTCATAAATTTATTTCACAGCCAGCAAGTGATGTCTATATACAAAAAACACAGTTTTATTCATATCTGTTGCTGCCTTCAAGTCTGGGCCATGAGGAGACTGAGGATTACTCAATTAACCATGAAAATGATATAAAATCTGCAAAAAGAAATTCTAACCTGAACATGCTAGAAAAGTTAATTCTTCTGCACAGAGAAAGAAGTGCCAAGTTTGCAAATTTTGCTTAGGCCTCGAACAAGGCCTAGCATAGAATGAGGCTAAACAGCTCTCTTTTGAGAAATCACATTACACAAAATCTTAGACATGTCCTGAAATCAACACACAAGCAAGTTGCCACATTCTGGCCTAGGACCTAAAATAGAGTGCAGTCAGACCTACACACTACAAACAAAAACTAACCAAAACTTACTAATTAATATTTTTGGCATATAGGGAAATATACCCCTTGTCTGCATTTTGGATGAGGCCTTTAAAATAAAGTTACATTATTAACTGGCACACAAATGAATCAGTAAATTGTGCAAAGAAATGGTAAACAAAATGGTTCCTACCGGTTCCTTCTTGCTTCAGAGGAAGGGATCGGCTAGCAACACATTGCATTTCTGGGTGCTGGATGTGGCAAGTCAAGTAAACCTTTGAGGAAGACCTACTGCACTGAGTCTAGTGCAGTATTTTCTGGATTCGGTGGGATGACAATTGAGGCACACTCGATGTAGCTTTGAGTACTGCTTTACTCAGCCTACTTTGGTCAGCCCTGTGGAGAGTGGGATGCCAAGGGGATTAGATGGCCCCTCTTGAGTTAGAGCTTGGCAGTGTGGTGCATCTGGTTACAAGAGTAACCAAATAGAAAAGGCAGGGTGAACACTCTGTAGTTCTGTATGGGAGTGTCAGGACTAGGGTGACCAACTGGCATGGGTGCAAATTCAGGATGGGGAGTGTAAAAATTCAGGACAAAGGGTTAAAATTCAGAACAAACCTTCTGGACAAAAGGTACGTTTTACAGACCCATCAGAGGAGGTTGCGCATTATTATGTAAGTAAGTAAATACACAACCATTTAAGCACTAGTCAAAATAAGTTTATATCAGGTTGAACCAATCGTGTACTTCACGGTTTTTCAGTATGCACGCAGCTTTGATCAACTGTGCAGGTCTTTTTGTGATATTTCATATGATAATAATCTATATAAATGGTTACAGCACTGGGTTGTCCAGTCTGATATTTTGTTTACAATTCATGGTTCTGAGCAGGCACGTTTGGTGAGAGAAATGGTTGGGAAGATCTGCTTGGATAGTCATTGTGAGATGTAAAGTGGCAAACATAAGATGCCGCTAATCCAGCTCCAAACATATTCAACCATTTGCAAACTTATCCATCATGTATTCTTCCATCCATCATTTCACTCATCTATCCCTCCATCCACCCTTTTACTCATCCACCCATTATCCACCCATTCATCCACTCTTCCACACATCCATCCATTCACTCATCCATCCATTTACCCTTTCACCCATCCAGCCACCCTTTCACTTACTCATCCATCCACCCAGTCACTCACCCTTAGACACATTCACCCGTTCAGTCATCCACACATCCATCCTCACTTTTTCTCTCCATCCACCCTTTCACCCAATCCATCTCTTCACTCATCCATCTAGCCATTTGCCCTCTCACCTATCCAGCCATCCTTTCACTTTCTTATCCATCCACCCAGTCACTCATCCTTCCACCTATTCACCCTTTCAGCCATCCATTCTCCCTTTCTCTCTCCATCGACCCTTTCACTTAGCCATCCATCCTTCCTTCCATCCACCCAACTATCCATCTACTCATCCACTCATGCATCCATCCATTGACCCTATCACTCATCCATCCTTTCAATCATCCATCCATCTTTTCTCTCATCCATCCTTTCACTCCTTCACTCATCTATCCAATCTTTTGCCCATGTACCCTCCCTCCCTTTCACTCACTCATCCATCCTTACGGCCACCCTTTCACACATCTGTTCATCCATTCACACTTTCACTTATCAATTAATCAATCCATCCATCATTTCACTCATCCATCCACCCATTCTCTCTCATCATCCATCCATTCACCCTTTCATTCATCCATTCACCTTTTCACTGATCCATCCAGCCATCCCTTCACTTACTCTCTCACCCACCTTTTCACAATAATTGTGAGCTGAGCCTTTGTGTACGCAGAGTTGCAGACAGAAGAGACTCATCAGGAACTCACCCCTCGCTGTAGTTCCTAAAGCAAAGGGAGGCGTTCAAGATGCCCCTGCACATAGTCAATCTGAAACCTTGGAAGTCATGAGTCATGCATGATGCACAGTGCCAGGCCCTGAGGTGTCTGTGACATGGTGTTGTTTCCAGGGCTTTAAGTGGGATGACAAAACTGAGGGGTCTCTCCAAAGGGGTGTTCAATGTAATTATGGGCGTAGCTTAAAACACCTAAGCTACAAATCTGTGCTTAGCATAGTGTGCCGCCCGACTGGTATTTTGCTGCTTCTGTCATTGCGTTCAGATATATAATACAGCAAGTAATGTTACACCTACAACAAGCCAGAAATACGGTTTTGTCAATGGTTGTTAGTTGCATAAAATAGAAAAGCTGCAAACATGACTTCCTTGAATGTAATATTGAAAATGCATCAGTTCTAAAATGATGACACAGAGAAAGAACTATAACCCTTTTTTTTAAACTTCTTGCGGGGGGGGGGCCTAAGGTGAAGATTGTGCGCTTTCAAAACATCACCTGGCCCCCACAGCCAGACCCATTCTTCCTCGCCCACTGTGCCCTGAATGTGAGGGGCTGTGGGCGAGGTGTTAAGACTATCACTGTTTCCGCGGCGTGGGCCCCAGGGGGGCCATGGTGAAAATGGCTCAAAAGGCCTGAGAAACACCTAGCCCCCAGGGAGGCCGATTCTTGTGAACAATCACCCCCTCCCCAGCCACCCTCAGCGTGATTGCTTTGCAGGGCAGGGGGTGCAGTAGAGGCCACAGCTGATAATCGCTGTATGGCCTGCACAGTGAAGCGCTTTCATTTCTGTCTCTGTGCTGTGGGCCGTTTTTTTTCTCCCATTTCCCAGTCGACAGAGAGCAGACAGCAGAGAGCACTCTCTGTGGACTGGGAAAGGGGAGAAAAAAAACGGCCCACAGAGGGCACTGAAACAGCGGCCCTTCGGCCGATTCCCGAATGCCCGCAGTGCCAATCCGCCCCTGGAACTCAGTTTTCAGCGCAATTAGTTTGAGGTGATTATCGGCCAACCAAGATTGAGTGTTACTAAGTGTGGAATCCAGAAGTTTGATATCTTCCGGGGATTGTAGCTTTAGGTAAAGTTGTGTGTCATCGGCGTACATATGGAATTGAACATTGGATGCTTGGAGCAAGGTGGCGAGCGGTTCCATGACGAGGTTGAACAGTGTGGGGGAGAGGGAGGATCCTTGTGGAACACCTAGATCTGCAGGCACCGGTGTAGATAGCACATTGTCGATCTTGAACTTCTGAGACCGGTTATGAAGGAAGGAAGAAAACCATTTGAGAACAGTTCCCGATAGACCCATTCTAGTGCTTAGCAGCTCCAGTAAGTTCTCATGTTTGACCGTGTCAAATGCTGAAGAGAGGTCAAGAAGGATGAGGAGGCAGGACTCATTGCGATCAAGGATTTGGAGGGCGTCATCAATTATGTGTGTCATAGCTGTTTCCGTGCTATGTTTTGCTCGGAAGCCTGATTGGTGAGGGTTGAGGAGGTCAAATTGGTCAATGTGTTTTGTTAGTTGGAGTTGGACACATTTCTCCAGCAGTTTGGCCAGGGTGGGGATATTGGTGATAGGCCGGTAATTGTTCAGGTCAGACAGGTCAGCTGTGGGTTTCTTGAGTATAGGCGTGACTTGCCCCACCTTGAGGGAGTCTGGAATGAGACCTTGTTGAAGGGAGCTGTTGATGATTTTGGTCCAAAGAGGGAGGAGCAAGGGGATGGAGTCTTTTACTGCATTAGCAGGTAGGGGGTCTGTGAGGTGATTAGAGGGCTTCAAGGTGCAGAGCAGTTTGTGTATTGCTTCTTTCGAGTAGGTGTCGAAGTACAGCCAGGATGCCTTGTTTTTAGGTTGAATGTTAGACATTCTGGTGTGGTTGGGGAATCGGCTTACATCCATGATGAGGTCATTTCTTATGTTGTCGGTCTTTAGCTTAAAGAAAGCAGAGAAGGCTTCACAGTGTGGGGTGTCGCTTGTTGCGCTGTTTGATTGTAAGGGTTGTGTCTTTGTTTGAGTCTTGATTAGTTCGAACAGTTTTCTTGGCCTGTTTTTTGCTTGGTCCAGCTGGCGGCTAAAGAAGTCCGACTTTGTGCGCTTTATTTTCCTAAAGTAGGCATTTCTCTTGTTTTTAAGCGTTTTTAGATGCAGTGATGAGGGGTCAGATCTCCAGGTATGTTCTGCCATTCGCATAGTACGCCTGTCGTCATTGAGTCTGTCGTCATACCAGGGGTTAGAAATTTTGGTGGAGACTCTCTTCAGTTGCAATGGGGCGACTTCATTGACTATTGAATTCATAGAGTCAAGGTAGTGGTCGGTCAGTGATTGAACATCCGAGGCACCTGAAGGGGGAAGGAGGAGACTGCCGATGTGGGGAGGCAGGGTAGTGGGGTTAAGATTCTTCATGTCCCTTTTCCCGGTTTTGGATTTGGTGGGTTGAGCCGGGTTAGGTTTAACTTTTTCGTTGATAAAGAAGGTGATAATGTGGTGATCTGACCAGTCGCAGGGTTGGATCGCCTCCAGTTGGGTAGAGTCCTCTTTGGCGATGATGAGATCGAGTATCGAGCCTTTGTCGTGTGTTGGTCTATCGCATATTTGGGTGAGGTCAAGCGCATTAAGGAAAGTTTTGAGACTATTCACCGCTGTGTCTTTCTGATCATTCCAGTGGAGATTAAAGTCACCCAGGTAGACTTGGGTGATCTGCCGACCGGCATTGGATGTGATCGTGTCCATGAGTTGTTGTGTGAATATGAGGTTGTCACCAGGCGGGTGATAGATGAGATGTAAAGCACAAACTTGTTTGCCCTCGCTGGTGATATCGAGGCAGAGGAGTTCACAGGAAGTAAGGGAGGGGGAGGTGGCTTTAGTAACGGAGAGGTTGCTCCTAAAAATGCATGCAATTCCTCCGCCCCTCTTGCCAGGCCTGTCCAGTCTAATGATGTGATAATTGGGGGGAACTAATATGTCCATTATCGGGGTAGAGGCTTCAGTAAGCCACGTTTCAGTCAGAATGGCTAGGTCCAGATCCATTGCTGAGACGAGATCAGCGATGTCGGAGGAGTGTCTCTGGGCCGATCTGCAATTGAGTAGGATGCATTTGAGTTTGGGAGTGAGAAGGGCAGTCGAGCCTTCTAGAGAGAGGGGGACTTTTCTGAGGTTGTTAGGGATGGAACCTCTGTTGCTATGGGTTGGGAGCCTCAGAGGATTTGAGAGAATTGTGGGTATGGGGATGTGTGTGTTGGATATGTGTTTTACCGGACCTGGGCCATAAGAGCGTAGGATAGAGCATAGGTCGCGGTCAGACAGTGAGTTGAGGACACGGCGGGGGCGGTGGGAGTTATTGCGAACGGGGATAGTCGGCCATCGCGGGGGTCGTTGGAGGCGAGGGTATGTAGGGAGGGTGCGTCGTTTGTAGGGTAGTGGGATGGTGGGAGGTAGACTGGGCTGTGAGAAGAGAAGGTCTTTGATTGCGCGGAGATCTTTTTTGACTTGTAGGAGATCCTCTTTGACTTGTTGGAGGGTGGATAAAGTCAGGTCACGAGGAGGATTGGAGATGGCGTTGGTGGTGAGAGCCATTGGTGAATGGTTGAGTAGTGAGCTGGAAAGCGGGCAGGGTATCGAGGGGGGGGATATGCTAGCGTTGTTGGAAGGTTCTACGGTGATAATGAGTGGGATGGCATTCGGAGTGTGGGCGGGTTTGTGGGCGAGGGGTGTGGGTGAAGTAGGGGGAGGGTGGGAGGCATAGGTAGTGTCGTCAGTGGGAGACGGTGCCGGTGAGTTAAAGAGTGAGTGAAGGCTGAAGACAGTGGGGGTGGCAGGAAGGTAGTGGGGGCTGAGAATGGGAGGGGAGAGAGGGGGGGATGCTAAGGTAAGGGAGGCGGTATGTTCTGTGGGACTGGTTGGGAGGGTTTCGATGTCGTGAGTGAGAGTGGGGAGGGAGCTGGGGAGGGAGATGGATCTGCCGTGGGGGGGAGGGAGGGGGGGGGGGATAAACTCCGGACGGTGGTGTGTTCAGAAGTGTTCATGGGGGGTGTAGCGTGGGGGGAAGGGGGCGTGGGGGTATCGAGGATGTGGGTGTATCGAGGATGTATGGGGGGTGTACTTACGTGGGGACTGAGAGTGGGGCGGAACAAAGGGTGGGATTTGTCATTGTGCGTGCTGTTCTGGTGCTGATCTAGGTAGGAGGTGTTGTGGGTGGGGGTTGTTATGTCAGGGGAGAGAGGGATGGGGGAGGTATGAGTGGGGGTCAAATGTGGTGAGAAGGGCATGCCAATCACAAATTAATAAATTCTTATGGCATGAATGAGCAAAAGAAGAATCCCCATCCATGCAAGAAAAACGGACCAAGACTAACCGGTTAAGAAAAAGATGACTGAATGGACAAGAATCAATTGTCCAATATGTTTTGTGATTCCATGGTGCTTATAAAGAGTGCTCATGAGAAGAAGGAAAAGGTTTATAGGTGGTGAAGGGTGGTACCTCATTATCGTGCATACTCGAAAATGCAAAGTATCTTTGGCTCATCGCTAATGGATCAGTGCCATTCATGTGCAGCAGTTTGTACCACCTTACAACCCTCGAGTGTTGTAGTGACGCCAAGGTTTTAAAGTAAATACCTTGTTCTAGGATGAGTCTAACTTTCAATCGTTTGTAGGTCTATTGTCTATCGATCACACCAGATAACTTGAATAACATCCGGTTAGTGGCACTGTGAGGTTTTGTGCCTGTATATTTTGGGTAAGAGAAAACGTAGAAAGACAAAAACAGGAAGGGTGGATTTAGTACGTATCTAAATCCCATATTACCCTCAATCGAGGGCGTGAAGAAATGGAATTAAAATCACTCATTGCTCCGACGTAGGTAAAATAACCTACGAAATCCAAAATGCACCTAAATATGAACTCACCCTCGTTGCTGAAAGGTATCAAATAATGATAATGATAGGACACGACCCAGCCGGGTTCGTGTAGTTAGGAGCTTCGCAAGTCGCAATCAAGGCGTAAGAGAATCTACAACAAAGAAGAAAAGCATAGAACCCATGTCAATAGGGACGATTTCCCATGAATATGGACTTTAAAGAATCTCATAGTAATCCAAATGAAAACACATCCACCCAAGACAAAACAAAATCGTACCTTCTTACGCTTGTTAGTAAGTCTTTACCGGGAGGAGAACGAGTAATGGAAACGGCGTGTGCGCTGTATCCAAAACTCAAACCAACTGTGCCCGTTGCCGCAAGATAAACAAACAAAAAATAGATTCAATCACGGGCTTGCCAATCTCGCCCACGTTAACTTTAAGACGCACAAATATCTAGCATATTTGTTGATTGGCCTCACGCATCGCTAGGTTTAAGAGACCTTTGCCGGGTACACTACAAAGGGGAAACAAAGGGAGTTAGCTTACCTTTATTGAAATTCCCCCTCCGTTATTTCCCGGTCGCCGTGTTCCAAGGTACGGACACGTGACCGGAAGCGGAAATGCCTTTTATATCCATGATAGTTGTGAAAAGACTAGAGCGTGTAATACTCTAGTGAAAATTTTCGAAATAGAAAAAACGGCAAAATTGGAGAAAATACTACGGGGTCCCATAAAGATTCGTACAAACTAACAAGTGAAAATTCCCGCTTATTATAGTTACAGAGTAAGAGCAACTATTCGGAATTATTACGCTTTATTAAATGCGGAAGGCTGAAAAAATGCTCCAAAAAGCACAAGGCCGCATAGAGAGGTATGAAATATAGTAACCTCGTGGCCATTACTAGTTGAACTAATCCCGGGTGCTGGAGGTTGATAGCCAGTAGAAAAAGGATTACTCCCATTTTGATAAAAATGATTCGGAGTTTCAGTTAATCCATAATAGGCGCGTGACGAGGGTGATGAGGTATCCGAATAAACGATACCCAAAGACACGAGCATTTAGTCTGGGAAAAAGAATAAAAAAATATAAAAAGACCGGCAGAAATGGGCCTGTCTGTAGCCCATGTCTATTAAGGCCGTGTATTAAGATACTGTGCATCCAGGGTATAGGGAACGTACCCTGGCTGTTGAACATGAGATCCGTGGGGCTCAACTCACCTGCGTTCAAGGTCATCCCCAAAAACAAAACAAAAGTCCCTAGTCTAGACGAAATTGTAGTGATGATGTAGAATAATGGGAGGTCGTGGAAGACCTGAGGAACAGATTTGAGAAAAGAGGATATCCCAAGGCAACACTGATCATGGCTAAGAAAAAATTGGAAAAAATTAAGAGACCTGAGACTCTGCTTACAAGAAAAAAGGCAGGCACTACCGATACCACTGTAAGGATGATCACAGAATACAACGCGCTACATGCCACTGTGAAGAACAGTACGAATCTTTATGGGACCCCGTAGTATTTTCTATAATAAGCACCCGGGAATTTTCACTTGTTAGTTTGTACGAATCTTTATGGGACCCCGTAGTATTTTCTCCAATTCTCCAATTTTGCAGTTTTTTCTATTTCGAAAATTTTCACTAGAGTATTACACGCTCTAGTCTTTTCACAACTATCATGGATATAAAAGGCATTTCCGCTTCCGGTCACGTGTCCGTACCTTGGAACACGGCGACCGGGAAATAACGGAGGGGGAATTTCAACCTTTAGGTAAGCTAACTCCCTTTGTTTCCCCTTTGTAGTGTACCCGGCAAAGGTCTCTTAAACCTAGCGATGCGTGAGGCCATTCAACAAATATGCTAGATATTTGTGCGTCTTAAAGTTAACATGGGCGAGATTGGCAAGCCCGTGATTGAATCTATTTTTTGTTTGTTTATCTTGCGGCAACAGGCACAGTTGGTTTGAGTTTTGGATACAGCGCACACGCCGTTTCCATTACTCGTTCTCCTCCCGGTAAAGACATACTAACAAGCGTAAGAAGGTACGATTTTGTTTTGTCTTGGGTGGATGTGTTTTCATTTGGATTACTATGAGATTCTTTAAAGTCCATATTCATGGGAAATCGTCCCTATTGACATGGGTTCTACGCTTTTCTTCTTTGTTGTAGATTCTCTTACGCCTTGATTGCGACTTACGAAGCTCCTAACTACACGAACCCGGCTGGGTCGTGTCCTATCATTATCATTATTTGATACCTTTCAGCAACGAGGGTGAGTTCATATTTAGGTGCATTTTGGATTTCGTAGGTTATTTTACCTACGTCGGAGCAATGAGTGATTTTAATTCCATTTCTTCACGCCCTCGATTGAGGGTAATATGGGATTTAGATACGTACTAAATCCACCCTTCCTGTTTTTGTCTTTCTACGTTTTCTCTTACACAAAATATACAGGCACAAAACCTCACAGTGCCACTAACCGGATGTTATTCAAGTTATCTGGTGTGATCGATAGACAATAGACCTACAAACGATTGAAAGTTAGACTCATCCTAGAACAAGGTATTTACTTTAAAACCTTGGCGTCACTACAACACTCGAGGGTTGTAAGGTGGTACAAACTGCGGCACATGAATGGCACTGATCCATTAGCGATGAGCCAAAGATACTTTGCATTTTCGAGTATGCACGATAATGAGGTACCACCCTTCACCACCTATAAACCTTTTCCTTCTTCTCATGAGCACTCTTTATAAGCACCATGGAATCACAAAACATATTGGACAATTGATTCTTGTCCATTCAGTCATCTTTTTCTTAACCGGTTAGTCTTGGTTCGTTTTTCTTGCATGGATGGGGATTCTTCTTTTGCTCATTCATGCCATAAGAATTTATTAACCCTAGTTTATGTTGTTCAACCAATGCGCAGAGCTTTTGTGGTAGTAGGAACTACATGACACTTTCTTACAGCAAGGCGACTTTGTCAACACTGGACTTAAAGGGCGCATATTTTCATATTCTATTCACCCGGCACATCGTAAATATCTCAGATTTGTGATATGAGGAAAACATTATCAGTTCAAAGTACACCCATTTGGAGTGCCTACTGCACCCAGAGTATTCACAAAATGTCTAGTAGTAGTAGCAGCTCATCTAAGACAACAGCAAATTCATGTCTTCCCATATCTAGACGATTGGCTTATCAAAGCCAACACACACCACAAGTTTTTACAACACACTCAAATTACCAGAAATCTTAATCAGTTGGTATTTTCAGTCAATGCACAAAAATCCCATCTTCAACCCTCATTGCTGCAGCCCTGTCTATGAGCTTTGATAAACACTCAAACAGGTTTAGCCTATCCCAATGCATCCAGGATACACACTTTTCAAACACTGCAACTACAGTTTCAAAGCAACCAGTATCTAACAGTCGGAACTTTCATGCAACTCTTGGGGATGATGGCATCATACATTGCCGTAGTGCCTCATGCAAGATTAAACATGCGTCTTCTACAGGAATTCTTAGCACGTCAATGGAATCAATCGGAGTCCGCTAAGCGATCTAGTGTTGGTAGAGAGCCAAACTCATTGCTCCCTGCAGTGGTGGAACACACAAAACTAACCAAAAGGGCAGCCCTTTATTGACCCTGTACCACAGATCGTGCTCACAGTAGACTCATGCCTTACAGGGTGGGGTGGCCATCTACACAAAACACCGTAATCTCCACATCTACTACCTAGGGCTTCTAGTTGTTCACCAAGCGCTAAAAGCATTTTTTCCTCATCTGAATAAGGAAAGTTGTCCTAGTCGGGATGGACAATATGACCACTATGTACAAAAACAGTGTTGGTGGGGTGGGGGGACACTTACTACAGTTATCACGCCTCTCTCAGACCATTTGGCATTGGGCAATACATCACAAAATTCAACTGCTAGGAAAAGGCCTTCCAGGGGTAGACAACAAATCTGCTGACCTCGGCAACAAGTCCACGAGTGGGAACTCCACCCCCAAATCCTCCTCCCATACACCCACAATTGAGGGTTTGCACAAATAGATCTCTTTGCAACAGCAGAGAACTCAAAATGCCCAAACTTCGCCTCCAGGTTCCAGCACCCTCCTATCCAAAGGCAATGCCCTATGGATGACCTGGTCAGGGATATTTACCTATGCTTTTCTGCCTCTCCCACTTCTTTCATTTCTGGTTCGGAATCTCAGGCAAACATCTCTCACCCGTATATTAGTGGCTCCCACATGGGCTTGTCAACCATGGTTCACCACACTACTGAAACTCTCAGCAGTTCCGCACCAGAAGCTTTGCCTCACCTGAAACCTTCTCACCCAGAACCATGGAGAAATCAAACATCCAAACCTCCGGGAACTCAACCTAGCGCTTTGGCTCCTGAAGTCATAGAGTTTGGATACCTACATCTACATTCAAATTGCATGACCATTCTTAAAGAAGCAAGGAAACCTACCACTAGAGCATGCTGTGCGGCAAAGTGGAAAAGGTTTGTTATATATTGTAATAAACGGACAACTGAACTAGTAGATGCTTCTATACAACAAATAATTTGTTACCTTTTGCATCTACAACTTTCCAGCCTTGCATATACATCCATACGCCTACACCTTGCAGCGGTGGCTGCATATCCTCAAAACAGACCACACTTATCTCTATTCAGAGTACCAGTAATTAAAGCCTTTATGTAAGGCCTTAAAAGAGAGATACCACCAAATATTCCACCTGAATGGAACCTTAATATTGTGCTAACAAGACTTATGGGTCCACGTTTTGAACCATTGCACAATTGCCCACTACTAGAGTGGGTGAGAGTTATATGTACAAAAAGAGGCTCTTTCTTCTTCCCACCTCTAAGTGCGGTGGAGTATAGATTTCTCTCTCTCCTCAATAATTATTTATGAGGGAGGATACTATTTGAGTTAAGAGTGTTTCAGTGGGAGTATGTATCCCCTTATCTTTCAGTCTTGAAAGGATCTTTCTACCCTTTTGGGGTTCAGGAGTATCCTTCTGGACCCCACTCGTTAAAAGTGATTGTGAGATCTGTTGAGGGGGAAGGAGGGCAATCTTAGGCCACTTTATTACAAAGTACATTCCAGATAACAGTCTGTTGTGTAAAAGTTTAGAAAATAGTTTTTAGATTTTTGTTTCAATTGCATATTTTCTGCTGCAGGAGACCATAAACACTGGCCCATTTGTGATGCGATCTTCATGCCGGAGATGTGGCGGCCGTGGATCCGTTATGACAACACCTTGTATTTCTTGTCGAGGAACAGGCCAAACAAAGCAAAAGAAAACGGTCATGGTGCCTGTGCCAGCAGGTCTGTATCCAGTATTAGCGTTTTCACTCTCATTGAAAGAGATTAGATGAACATGAGCGGATTTCAAATTTTTGTAAAGCACACAAATACCTAAAAGAAGGTGTCCTGGCCCTGAGAGAACCACTGCTAACCAGGAATGGAATTAGATCCTGAAGAGTCGGGTACTTAAGTCTTTCCTAAAGCTCAGCAAATCATGTGTATTGCTAAGAGTGAAAGGAAAATCATTCCAAATGTAGCTGCTGCAACCGAGAAGACCCTGCAGCGGACCCGTTGAATTTTCAGATTAGTCAGTAGACCGGCATCTGTGGCCCAAAGGGAGTAAGAGGGTACACACATATTAAATTTAGTCCTAGGGTAGTATGGTCTTTTCCCAGCAACTGCTCTGAAAGCATGACAGAGGAATTTGAAGACTATTCTTTTGTAAACTGAGAGCCAGTGTAGGCTATTAAGAGCAGAAGATAAAAGACACAAAGATGATAGACGGAATGCAGAGCACATCAAATATTCACCCCCAGTCAATAGATCTGGATTAAATTCATTGTTCTTTTGCTCACCATTCCACCTTAGTTTAGACCCAGCCATATGCAAATCAGTCTTGACCCTGGGCCTCATGGGAACAGTCCAGCCCAAACTGCCAAGCCAGGTCTTCCCTGGACCCGAAACGAGCATCCTGAGACCTGGGACCCATTCTGGGTATACGTGGCTCACTTAGGGTGAGAAAGCAAGACACACAGATGCTGGACAGAATTCAGAGCAAATCAAACATTCACCCCCACTCAATAGATCTGGGTTGAATCCATTGTTCTTGGTGCAGGGAAGATCTGGCTTGGCAGTTCGGGCTAGACTGTTCCCATAGGGAACAGAGCCAGGACTGATTTGCATATGGCTGGGTCTAAACTTGAATGGTTTGTCATGCACAATACGATGGATTTAACCCAGATCTGTAACTGGGGGTGAATGTTTGATTAATTCTGCATTCTGTCCAACATCTGTTCTTTTTGCATTAATAGCAAAAGAGGCAGAGGCAAAATGGGTAAGGCCTAAGGCCAATTTCCTGCTTATTGTAAATCATCTGCAATTATTGTGTAAGTCCCACAGCGAGGCCTAGAACCAGAAAGTTGCAATAATTTAGGTGACATTACATGGTGGTCTGTATAACAACTTTATATCTATGACCAGGACAGCCATATAGGCCCACAGGACACATGTAAGTATATCTATCAATCTGCCCAAAATGTCACATGGGACTTATTGAAGCCTAGAGAGTTCATCCAGAGGTATGGGGGTTCTCCAATTTACTTACCCTTATTCAATTCCAACTTGATTGTGTAGGGACATTACTTTGGACAAATTCATTGTAACGTTCCTATGTTTTCTTAAATTAAGATTACAAAGCCATTGTAAATTGTACAGTGTCTGTGTATTAAATGTTGTAAATATAATCACTATGTCTGCACTACATATTCACACCTTGTTTTTATATGTTTGAATACAATACATGTATGATGGCAATTCTTACTTTGTGCAGATTGACAGATACGTATAACTACTTTATGCATGGCTCTGTGAAGGAACGGTAATATCCCAATTGTCCTCCGTGGATGAAAACAAATTGGGTGCTTAACCTTTCTTGCTAGTGCACTAAAAGTATGAAAGCAATCGGGCCTCCTGGATGTACACAATATGCGGGGAGAGGGAGGGAGCGAGTGGGAGAGGGAGGGAGGGAGAGGGAGAGAGGGAGGGGGAGGGGGAGGGAGAGAGGGAGAGGGAGGGAGAGGGAGGGAGGGAGGGAGGGAGAGGGAGAGATATAGATATATATCGTTTGTGTGGGTTCGTGCCCCAGGAACAAACGGAGACAAACCGAAATTTTTGTGCATGAATTCTTTTCATGTATTTGTCCATCACCAAAACGCCATGATGCATTTCGGCCTTGAGCACATGACACGCAATATATATATATATATATATATATATATATATATATATATATATATATATATATATATATATATATATATATATATACATACACACATTGTTTTCATCAGACCACTTTTAGTGCAACTCTAATTGGCTCTTTTACCTCTCATTTCAAGAAATGTTGATCATTCTCACCATATTGAGCACTATTTGTCTTTTTTATATTTTGCTATTTAAAGTCTGTTTTTCATTTTCGTTTTAATCACACTTCTTCTTAGAAACACAGGTTCTCCATACTCCTTAATTTCCTCAGTTCCTTACTTACATTTCTAACGTTGGTACCAAAGACTAAGATACTGTCATTTTTGTACATCTACAACACTGAATTGTCGCTGCAAGCTCACAAATCAGTTTAATCAAAAACCCTCAACACTCCCCTTATATTACACCACAAAACTGTAAAATTCAGTGATCTGTAATTCGGATTAATCTGCTTTTTCAGAATGCTTAAGAGTGGCTTTTTGAAATTTGGAAAAGTAGTATCATTTGCACAAGTCTGTGAAAAGGATTGCCCTCACAACAATAAAAAATACTCAAACATTAAAAAAAAAATGTACACCAATGTATAATCTAGTAAAGATTTTATGGTTCTTAGGTCTGCATTGAAGGTGCTGTGCATTACTTTTAGCCAGGGTAGGTGTTGCCCTTGTTTCATCTTGAGCAATGGTTCAGGGATGTTCATTTCAAAATCCTACCTTTCAGCCATTTTGTGTTTCAGCTCAGAAGTCAAAGTTTCATATTAAAATGGAAAAGAGGACTGAGGAAGTGTGAAAAAAGGATGAATGGGTTGAGAGCGAGGGAAAGGGTATTCCAATGAGGGCGAAAATGAGATGTCTCAGAGGCATCCTAATGACAGTGTGAGGCATAGGATACGATTTCTGACTGGGGGCACTGATGGTAGACAATGGTACATTTTGAGGTGTGAGGAGCGTAAGGAGTCTGATGTGAAGTGAAGGAGTGAATAGGTGTGTGGGTCAATGGTGCAAGACCGAGGAGAAGTGAAGACAATAGAAGAATACATCTGTGCAGGATTGGGTACAACAGGTATCTGGGTTTAGGAGGAGAGTAATATTTCGAGAATAGCCTTCATTAAATGCAATTGCCTCGCAAATTAGCACACAGGAGTAGCGTAAGCGCAGAAACATATAAATTGTAAGTACAGAGGAGGCAAGATTTTGCTGTAATGGTAAGATTACTACAGAAATAATGGTATTACTGCAAAGTACTAATAAAGTTGGGTACATTCAGGATAAAGGAATTTAGTGAGAGGTTGGAAGAGAGGGTTCCTTACTGTAGATTGTTAAATTCAGTAATGGGTTGGAGAAAGGCATTTCTGATATGTTCCCTGAACAGAGCCAAACAGCAGAGTCACTCTTTACTTTGGCCGCTACTAACTGGCGTACACCTGTGCAAGGGCACCCATGCAATGTGCCAGATGGCAAGGAATGGCCTAAGTGAGGCTTCTGTCCACTTGTGGACAGTTAGAAAACTAACAAGAAAGCACTAAAGTCAATTTTGGATGACTGGAGCACATCCTAGGCAGAGATGGGTGGTTACGTTTGGCAGAGCGAATTTGCAAACTAAGCTGTAAGCTACTGAATAAATTCTGACTGCTATTTGAATGTGTTTTCTTCTACAGGTAGTGATAGTCTTGTTGTGACAAAATGGCCAATTGCAGGAGTACAAAGGCAAGCGAAAAAAATGGCATCTATTTCTAGCCAGAGAAATTTGGTCATGCATTTCAATAAGTTTTATTTTCATCCTTAGTTTTTATTTATTTATTTATTTATCACATTTGTAGAGCGCTCTGTTACCCAGAGGTGTCCTGGAGCTTAGTGAGTATGATTACATTAATATTAAAAAAAGAAAACTGAATGACATACGGATGATTGTGAACTGCCTGTATATCTTTGTGCTAAAACACAAAGTTTGAAAATGGAGGGCCTTGTCACTAACACACCATGAAAAGAAATCAGATTTGGTGAACTGTAAATAGGGCGCCGCGGCCAGGGCGACTGACGCTGTAATCTGGGGATCAGGGTTCGATCCCCGGCTCCGGCGGCAGGTTAGCCCAGCACCATGTGACTCTGGGCAATAGCTCGCTTAATCTTCCCGACGGCCCCCAGCGCCTAGAGACCCTTACGGGTGATTGTGCGCTTTACAAATGAGGATTATTATTATTATTATTTTGAGTGGTCATTGATTGCAGCCTGAAAAGAAGAGGGGGAGGCATGTTTTGTCAGTTTGCAGGCTGGGTTGGAAAATGGGACAGCTAACCTTCAGTTGAGTGATATTGTGGCAACACTCAGTCCTACGTTTCTTTTGACTTGTGATTAACGACTGAAGGGGAGCAGGATCTTGGGCATTACTGAGTGCAAGCACAGAAGGAAACTGGAGCTGGGAGGGTTTTGTGTGTTATCATTATGGAGGAGATATGCACCAGAGTTGGAGGAAAATGATCGCTGATTTACACCAAATTGCGTAAAGCTTTGAGTCTGCATGTCCAATTCAAGGGAATATATGTATCTGGAAACCAGGTTATGCTCTGGTTTCATGATGTCATCAAGACCGAATTGAAAAGGCAGTGTTCCATTTTGAGTAAACTGTCCTGTCCACACGATTAAATAGACATTGGTTGGCCTCTGTTTCTCAGTCATTTCACAATCTTTGGTCCTATGTGGGACTTCTTTCTAATTCCAGGAGTTGAGGAGGGACAGACTGTGAGGATGCCTGTTGGGAAGAAGGAAATCTTCATCACCTTTAGGGTATGTAAACAAGTTTTGTTTTATTCTTGACGTTTTTTGTACCTCATGCTGTGTACTCCTTGCTCCTTTTCTTCTCTTGTTGGCCCCTTGTATATTAACTTCTTCAGACAATTTGATATGCAGTAATTCTTGTTTTGGTCCACCCTGCAAATCATTTGTCACCTTGATGGCATAATTCTTACAGACGAGTGACCACAGAACCAGACTTTAAGAGCCACAGAGGAGTTTAAATGACTGAAAATAAAAACATAATTTAGTTTGAATTGTCTGTTGCTTAACATATACACATGTTTTAATGCCTCTTCCACTGAGCAGAAAATAGATTTGGCAGTGAAGGTGCAATTTAATAACCTAATGCAGAAAATGAGATTGTATAATTTCAATTTGTGAGCTACTAGCCAAACTCAAGTTGAGTACCACCGTTCGTGAATGAATGTAGTCAGGCTGCACTTGGTACACGCAAAATCCCACCCTGTTTTGTATTATGGAGGCACAGAGATACCTCTATACGTGAAGTGGACATGTCACTCCACTGGAAATTTATTTTTTCACCAAGAATAACTCGCCACACTTTTGACCTGTTTGCACATAATTTGGGGGGCAAAGGGTAACTGCATTCTAAATTCAAACTTTGAGCGTGCCAAATTAGGTGCAAATTGATCTATCTGAAGCTCCATGCTCCTGTACAAAGGCCTTGTGTGACATTAAGGTACCCTCCGAGAAGAACGCCCCTACTGTAGTAATCCCCGTGTCTGTCCAGGCTGTTGGGTTTCTCTTGGTAACTACACCGGACTGTGTGGGGATACCTAGCAATGGAATGGTAGGAGCT
Organism: Lissotriton helveticus; assembly: GCF_964261635.1. NCBI lineage: Eukaryota > Metazoa > Chordata > Amphibia > Caudata > Salamandridae > Lissotriton > Lissotriton helveticus. The sequence continues at coordinate 597,796,918 of NC_136071.1, read as the reverse complement.
TATGGTAATGCCTGTTTAGTATATCATAGCGCGCTTCTCCAATATCTTGCTATTTTTAATAGGTGGGGTGTTGATGTTGGTATCTTGGACCTGGGCAGTAAGAGCTTATGTACTTCATTGCGTTCTTAGTCCCGTTGCTACATATCTAATTCCTGTAGATTGCGACCTGCCAGCCAGTACGCCAGCCACTGCAGCTGGCCAGCGTGACGGTACACCTTCAGGTCCGGCACCCCCAGCCCTCTCTGGTTGTAGTTGTAGTTTCATTAGGCCAATGCGTCTGTGTCCCTTGCCCCAAATCAATGTTATTACCAGGGAGTTCAACAATTTAAAGGTCCCCGTTGGTACCAGTATAGGTAGGTTAACGAAATAATAGAGCAGTCTCGGCAGGAGCACCATTTTAGTTATGGCAACCCGCCCTGCCACCTATATGGGCAGCGAGATCCAAAATTTCACTTGGGACTTTAGAGCAGTTACCGCACGAGGCAGGTTGCCATCTAATAGATCTGCTGTATCTCGATAGATCTGAATACCTAAATACTGGAAGGTATCAGGTGCTATACTAAATTTCCATTGCCCAAAGGTTAACTGCCCTGTGCGTGTACGGTCAGTGAAGAAATAGGCCAGTTAACTCCTGAAAAAGAGCAAAGGCGGAGGACAGAGGCTCAAATCCCATATCCCTGTCCTGCAGATAAAGGATGAGGTCGTCTGCATAAGCAGAGACCATATGTGTTGTGTGGCCTCTTTGTATTCCTTTGTGTCCCGTTAGTGAGCGGAGTCTATGCAGAAGGGGTTCCAGTGCCAAAATAAACAATAATGGAGATAGTGGGCATCCCTGTCTTGTGCCACTATCCACACTGTACTGCCGGGAGATATGTTGTCCTGTATGCGCCGTAGGGTTCGTGTACAGTAATCGCACCCATTTAATATATTCTGCTGGTATACCGAACCGAGAGAGAGCATAAAACATGTAATCCCAATGCAATGAATCAAATGCCTGCTGTAAATCAAGCGATATGCAGCCCACGTTTCTATTTTCGTCTGTGGTGCTGGTCATAATTTGATGAAGTTGTCTAATATTAAGCGCCGTACTCCTACCTGGTACAAATCCGCATTGGTCAGTGTGTATCAATTTCGGGATAAACTGACAGTCTGTTGGCTAATAATTTGCTTAGAATTTTATAGTCCGAGTTTAATAACGATAAAAGCCTGATATGTTGGAACCGTCTCTTCCGGGCTTCAGAAGTGAAACCACAGTCGCTTGTAATGTAGTGGGTGGAAGCATACCTCCTTTCAGTGACTCATAGTCCCCATCTGTGCTTCACTCGCTACATGAGTCTCTTATTTCATTCAAGATTAAATCCAGTTTGGCTGCATGTTGATCCGTCCCTGTGGCGGTGGCGGTGGCGGTGGCGTGGCCTCGTGAACGGCGGGAAGCGGGGCGGGGAAGGCGCAGGGGGGAAAACAGCAAGAATCAACAAAAGGCTAAGAAAAGGCTAAGAAATACAACAGTGCAACAAAAAAATACAACAAAAATACGGCGGAACTGCGGGGGCAATGAGCAGCGAGGCAGGCAGCTAGGTAGACGTCACAACGAGGCTGCGAGCAGCAGCGAGGGCGGGGGCACGCACACAGCTGGTGGCCGTGCGGCGCGGGGGTGTCCTGGGAACATCGATGGGTGAGGCCTTCACCTACGACCCGGCTCCGTCTTTTCAACCTGTTTACCAGGACACGGATGAGGGGGGGAGTACTGGGAGGGGTCTGAGGACCCTCTGGCACAGCAGTGCCAGTTGAGCCAGGACTGGGCAGATGAGCTAGGGGAGGCCAGTGGTCTGGATACTTCGCCTGACACTGGATTCATCTCTCCTCCCTCCGAGGCTACGGAGGAGGGTGCTACTTATGGTGTGGTGTTGCGCAGGGCGGCCAAGGCCGTGGCTCTTGAGCTCCCTGCTGCGGCCGTGAGGACTAACCTCCTCACTGAGGTGCTTCAGCCTCCAGTAAGCTCCTCGGAGCCTCCACTGTCGTTCAATGAGGCCCTCACGGGCGTTCTGATGGGCGCCTGGTCCAAGCCCTCCACAGTGCCCCCTGTGGATCGGAACGTGGCCCGACGCACCGCCCGGCTCCAGCCGACCCTAGCTTTCTGTCCGTGCACCCCACCCCCGAGAGCCTGGCATCTACGTCCCAGCCCGCATTCCCGACTGTTCCCCCGGAACGGGAATCCAAAAGGTTTGATCAGTTTGGAAAAAAACTGTTCTCCTCATTAAGTTTGGGTTTGCGGTCTATAAACACCGCTTGCCTTTTGGGCCGTTATACCCACTCTTTGTGAGACACTGTTGTGGACGTGCTGCCCCAGTGTCCGGAGGAGGCCCGGGCCCGCCTCGCCCAAGCCCTTGCAGAGGGGCGGGATGCGGCACGTTACTCGATCAGGTGTGGACTTGATACCACTGACTCGCTTGGCAGAGCGATTTCCACGACGGTGACGGTTCGCCACACCTGACTGAGGTCCGCCAATTTTACGGGGGATGTCCAGGCCACGCTCATGGACATACCCTTCGATGGCCGTCGCCTCTTTGGTGACAAAGCAGACAGTACGCTTGAGTGTTTCACGGACTCCAGGGCTACGGCTAAGTCCTTGGGCCTGTCGGGCCAGCGCCATCACACTTCTGTTTTTCGCCCCTTTCGTGGCTAAAGAAGGGGCGCCCTCACACGTCCTGCCAGCCACAGGCCGCAGAACCAGCCTCAACGCGGCTGCGGACGTGATAACCGCTGTGGCGGTGCCGGGGGACAACGGCAAGTTCAGTCCACATCCACTCCCGCAGCATCTGCCTCAAACCTTCCTAGTTAGACCTTTCAGGCCCATTCGACGCCAGTGGGGAGGGGGGGCAGGGTCCGCCATCACCTCCTCCACTGGTGTACCATCACGTCGGACAGGTGGGTGCTGCAAATCGTCCGAAGGGGCTACTCCCTCTCCTTCAAGGCGACCCCTCCAGCCGTGCCACCGCATGTCGGGGGATCACTTGCAACTTCTGCAGGAGGAAGTTATGGCCCTCTTGGCCAAGGGGGCCATCGAGCGCGTTCCTGGGCCAGAAGTAGGATGTGGTTGCTATTCCCACTACTTTCTGGTACCCACGAAGGGCAAAGGAGACCTACGCCCTATCTTGGACCTCCGGAGCGTCAACGACTTCCTCCGGAAGGAGAAGTTCAAGATGCTGATTTTAGCTCAGGTCCTAGCTGCCCTAGACCCTGGAGACTGGATGGTAGCGTTGGACTTGCAGGACGCATATTTCCACATCCCCGTCCTGCCGGCCCACCGGCACTACCTGCGGTTCACGGCAGGCCACGAGCACTTTCAGTTTACCGTGCTCCCCTTCGGCCTCACCAGCGCCCCTTGGGTGTTCACAAAAGTGATGGCGGTGGTTGCAGCTCATCTGCGCAGATCAGAGGTTCCAGTCTTCCCCTATCTCGACGACTGGTTGTTGAAGGCGGGCTCGTCCCAGACCGTCTTCTCCCACCTCCAGACTACGGCCGACCTCCTGCACCAGCTGGGGTTCTCCATCAACGTGCCGAAGTCACACCTGTGCCCCTCTCAGAAGCTCCTCTTCATCGGAGCAGTTCTGGACTTGGCGGGGTTTCGGGTTTATCCTCCCGAGCAGTGGGCTCGGGATATTCAGGCTCTGATTCCGATCTTTCGGCCTTTATCCCGAGTCTCGGTTAGGTTGACGCTGCGGCTCCTGGGGCTGATGGCCTCCTGCATCCTTCTGGTGCATCACGCCAGGTGGCGGATGCGGGCTCTGCAGTGGGAACTGAAGTATCAGTGGGCACAGCATCAGGGCAACCTGTCCGACCACGTCCTGATCTCGGAGGGCACTGCGAGACAGTTGCAGTGGTGGCTCACGGACCGCAATTGGGTCAGCGGCAGATCCCTCTCCCTTCCCCAACCGGAGCACGTGGTAGTGACGGATGCGTCCCTCCTGGGATGGGGGGGGGGCACATGGGAGAGGCGGAGATCAGAGGCCTCTGGTCTCCGGCGGAGTCCCAGCTCCATATCAACCTTCTGGAGCTGCGGGTGATCCGGCTTGCACTGAAGGCATTCCTTCCCTCTGTCCGGGGAAGTGTAGTGCAGGTGTTCACGTACAACATCACTGCCATGTGGTACTGCAACATATAGGTTGGGGTGGGGTCGTGGACCCTTTGTCAGGAGGCTCTGCGCCTCTTGACATGGCTGGAACACCGGGGCATCATCCTGGTGGTTCAACACCTGACAGGTTTGCTGAACGCCATGGCGTACGAACTCAGCCGTCGGTGCATGATGGATCACGAATGGTGTCTGAACTCGGACGTGGCGCAAGGTCTCTTTCAGCAGTGGGGAGAGCCTTGGTTAGATCTATTCGCCACCAAAGAGAACGCGCAATGTCATCAGTTCTGCGCGTTGGAATTTCCAAGGCGGCACTCGCTCGGAGATGCTTTTCGTCGCAAGTGGAGCTGCGGTCTGTTGTTACCCTGTCCGCCTATACCACTTCTGCCCAGAGTGCTGAAGAAGATCAGGCGGGACCGGGCCCAAGTCATCCTTGTGGCTCCAGACTGGGCACGAAGATACTGGTATCCCGGGCTACTCAGCATGTCAGTCGATCCCCCGATTTGTCTGCCTCTTCAGGAGGACCTTCTGTCGCAGCAGCAGGGGACGGTCCTACACCCGAACTGTCCAGAATCCACCTACATGCGTGGAGATTGAGCGGCGATAGTTGCTCCTGAAGTCTGTGATGTGATTCTGGCAGCCAGGCGTCCCTCCACAAAATCTGTATACGCCTGCAGGTGGAACAAATTTGTGGCATGGCGCACAGCAAAGGCTGTGGATCCTCTTTCTGCCCCCCTTTCAGAGGTTCTCCTCTTCCTTCTTTCTCTTGCCCAGCAGGGCTCTGCTTTGGGCACTATCAAAGGCTATCTCTCGGCCATTTCAGCCTTCTTAAGGGTTCCTGATCAGCCTCCTCTTTTCAAGTCCCCTGTTGTAAATAGATTATTGAAAGGCATCACGCACATGTTCCCACCTGTTCCCTTTGTGATGCCTCAGTGGGACTTGAACCTTGTACTGACTTATCTGATGTGGGCTCCCTTTGAGCCACTTCATAACTGTCCTCTTCGTCTTCTGACTCTTAAAACTGCATTTCTGGTTGCCATCACCTCTGCCAATAGAGTGAGTGAGCTCCAGGCTCTGTTTTCTAAGTCTCCTTTCCTCTCTGTCCATCCGGACAAAGTTGTTCTGAGGACTCGTCCTTCTTTCCTTCCCAAGGTGGTTACAGCCTTTCATATCGGGCAGTCCATCACCTTGCCCACCTTCTTTCCGCCTCCGCATCCCTCGAAAGTGGAAGAGAGGCTCCACCGTCTGGACCCAAAATGTGCGCTCTCCTATCTAGAACGCACACGCCAGTTCCGGGTGGACGACCAGCTCTTTGTTGGTTACGTGGGCACTAAGAAGGGACAGGCAGTGCACAAACGGACCATCTCTCGGTGGGTCGTTTTGTGCATCGAGGTCTGCTACTCTTTGGTGAAAAAGGAGCCTCCTGTGGGGCTGCGCGCCTAATCCACTCAGGCCACAGCGGCTACAACTGCCCTGGGTCGGGGAGTCCCCTTACAGGACATCTGTCAGGTAGATACGTGGGCCTCGCTGCACCCGTTTGCTAAGCACTACTGCCTGGACAGCCAAGTCCGGAGGGATGGCTTTTTCGGCCTTTTCGTTCTCAGGACTTTCTGGTGTGATCTTGGTTCGCAGACCCACCACCGGGGTTGGTATCGCTGGGGTATCTATTCTAAGGTAAGGAATCGAACACTAACCTTTTTCATTTTAGATGCACAAGTTACTTACCTTCGATAACGATGTATCTGTAAGAAACAGTAGTTAGTGTTAGATTCCTTACCGCACCACCCATCCTCCCCGTTCTGCGAACCGATATCTAGGGTTAAGGTATTTCTCTTTCAGGGCCCTAGTTTCATGGCATTAGTGTTAGTTTCTTGCATGGCTCTGTGTTCCTGGTGTGGAAAGCTATGTATAGCACTGAAGTCAGCACGTGAGGTCGGCGTCTAAGTACTCCGATGACGTCATCCCGGCGATCACGACGCCGACAACAGACGCTGAGCTGCAGATGACACCTAGCGACGCGCAGGGGTACTGCTGACGAAAACTTTCCGGATCCAGTCTGACGCCTGGGGATATTCTAACGTAAGGAATCTAACACGAACTACTGTTTTTTACAGATATATCGTTACCGAAGGTAAGTAACTTGTGCGTCAAGACTGATTTGCATATGGCGAGCCAAAAAATTGATGGATTTAGGCCCAGATCTCTTTACTGGGGTGAATGTATGACATTTCTGCAACCTGTCCATCAATTGTTCTTTTTGCATTTTTCTGTGATTACAGCACAGGCATGGAATAAACTCCCTGTTGAGTTACTGGCTGAGCATAATCTTTTAAAATTATGTAGGACTTTGAAAACGCACCTATTTAAAACTTGTTCTGCTTTATGCCATCCTCTCAGTGAACAGGCACCAGCTAGTCATCAAACTCACTACAAACTAACAAATACATAAAGTATCACCTGTACAGGACAATCTGCAGTTTACATCCTCTTGGGAGGGCAAATCCTTTCAGAGCTGGAAAGTGGGAGATTGTTGGATGATATCAGATATGTGTTTGAATGGACCGTCCAGATAATTGAAAATATTGCAAGTGTACTTATGGGGTTTCAGAGGCCAATTGCTACTTCTACCAAATAGATCCTATCATTCTGTGCCACAGCTGGTAGTCCAGCTGGCAGCCGTAAGACCATTGAGATTGGGGGGAGTGACTCCTCTCAATTTATAAGGGTACAAAGGAATGAGCCTCAGATATGTACAAACTTCTAAACTCTTTAAGCTGATTGAACCCGGAAGTATATGACTTGGTCAGTAAAGGATTTGGGTGATAAAGTATCAGTAGACAGATGGAAAGATCTGTGGGAGGACATTTCTGAGCATAGGCTTTCGTTCCAACACTGTGTGTAGGAAAGTGAATTATTACGTGGTTTTGCTGGGAGACCTTTCCATGTAATAATTTCACTTTCTCTGTCTGGTTCAGTTAGGTATCTTTAACAAATCCTTTAGCTCAGTCCTGGGTAGCTGTGGCACAGATGAGCCAGGCCTAGTCAACGGAACAATTGTAAAGCATTTAGAAGTATCAAAACAACAGATGAATAAGAAACATGACACAATAAAAATCCAACACCAATTTATAAAAAACAGAGTGTATTTTTATTTTAAATTAGATCCCAAAATTACAAAAATCTATCCAGGGGAACCAGAGAGATTTTTTTTTTAAATCAATTCTTTTAAGTTCTAATGAATCTTAATCAGTGGAGTCTTTCCTCAGCCAACGGGCTAGCATGACTACCCATCCTCTCTTCAACTGGCCACAACTGGTTGCAAGCCAGTCACAGGGACCACTTAGGTGCAGGGACACGGTTACCTGTTGGGTCCAGCAGAGTCTGTGTCTTCACAGAAGATTTTTTTACAGAACTGCGGTTGCAGCCAAGAAGTGGTCTTATTACTGCTGGGAATGCAGGATACTGACAAGATGCGAAGGGTGCTGGAGCTGTGAAAGAGTTTTGGTGAGTGTACCTGGGGCCACCCTGGGGTCCACAATCTTCAGGGGTCATCTCTGGCTTCAGGATTCTATCTCCCATGATGCCCCAATGAAGTCTAGTTTAGGTCCAGTTACCTCTGATCTACAGGTTTTCGGTTACAGCTGTGTTCAGCAGTTGTCCACAGATGAGTGTTTGTTTCTTGCTGTAGAACGAAGGTCCACTTTGACGATGGCCACGGATCCCATGGACTTGGGGACACCCCGGACAGGTCAGGATTCAGTCTTCCAGCAGACACTGAGGTGTCAAGCGACAGGCAGGTGACCCTGGGCAGTGGGGCTCTGACAAGTGCCAGCTTACTTCAGCTTTGGTGGTCCTTAAGCTGCAAAAGGGAGTCAGCCAACTGACTCTTGGAGTCACTCTTGTCCTGGCATACATGAGCAACCTTTCCACAAGTGGGCACCACAGGCTTAGTCTTTTCTTTGCGTGGTCCTCTGGTTCAACAGGTGCAGTCTCCCTTTGGTACAGCCTCTCTTTGATGGGTCCAGGGAGCAGCAGGGCAGTCCTCCTTCGGTCTTCTTTCAAGTCCAGTGTTGATCTGAGGACTGCGGGTCTCAGATACCACTTGTATGCCATCTTCTCATTTTGAGGGGAAGGCTCTCTAGCCAATGTGGGAATAGATCCCATGAGGTTACTCACCCCACTTTGTCATTCACTTCCTGCGGTTTGACCCCCAAACAATCCCAGGATACCACTCTATACCCTTAAACCAAGTCTTCTTCCCCTCCGATGAGCCCTGGGCACACCCGTGGGGTGTACCCAGAATGATAAGCCACTCCTCCTGGAAAACTGGTTTGGCAACAAGTTGGCACCCCCTCACCCACCCTTGAGGGAATGTCACCTTGTCTGCCTACAAAAAGGTGCACACAGGCAAAGGTGTGATCGCAATTTGCTTCACTGAGGCAGAAGTCTCTTTAAAGCTAGGGCCATCTGTGGAGGGTAGAATCCTACAAATAGAGGTAATTTCCTATACCAGGAATCTGCCCTAAAGATAGTGACAAGATGACTAACTATATAATGTTTTCTGAGATGTCCGACAGATGCTGGAGAGGTTTTGCCAAAAAGTGTGCACCTCTCTATATATGATGTTTTGCCTTATTATTACCACATAGTGGAAGGTAGCTCTGGCAGCAATTACAAATATAGGGAGTTTCTGACAGCACCAAATCCTGGCACCAGAGTTCTGGGCCTGTGCCTTGATAACTCGTTGACGGTCACACCTAGGATATTGGTTTAACTTAGGCCTGGCACACATGGTGCTTGAATTATGGGAAACTGTGGTGGCGTAGAGGTTATCTGTACATATCATTAAAGAGCAGGATGATTTTCTTGTCACGTGGTGCTCGTCCTACATGATATGTAAGGTAATCAGCAGGAGTGTACATGCCCCACAGGGTTGAGAGACTTGAGACAACTTTATTGATACTATGGGATGGACTGAAACTTCCGGGTTACATTTGTTTTTCCAGAATCAGAAAGACAATGTTAATCACTACACAAATCAGTGCGCATTGAGTGCCAAGCAGCACTTGAGTATAATTTAATAAACATCTCATTGGGTACTTCCTAAAAATGAAATAGATAAGATTTCTCGAAAAATACGAATCATTCCATGTATAAACAGACAAAGTTAGGCTGTTCACTTGAGATGCTAGATTGCATTTCTAGCAGTTGAACACAACAATTTTCTTTTATCTTGATGCCAGCATGGCTCTTGTTAGAAGTAAGGCTGTGCAGGAAAAACAAAAACTGCTGACCATGGAACTGAGTTTTTGGTGCTTGAAAGATCAACTTAATTTGTGTCTTAACTCTCCATTGCTACTGATCTGCACAAGGGTAATAGAGATCTGCTAATTCTTCAGGTGCAGACAGATAAGGGAAAGGAATGTCCTGCTTCGGGCTGAGCTGAGAAGTTGGCGTGGTGTATGCCCTGCGGTAGAATATCACCCACATTGTGCAATGCGGTTACATATTTGTGTAAATGTTCACCCTTGTCTCTACAACCCCGGAGTACAAACATTGTCCTGTTGTGGTGTGCAGTGCATCACTACCCTCTCTGGTGGTAGACGTGCTTTGTGTAAATATACTCACTGAAATAAAACCTGTATAAAAGTGTCCTTCATTCTCTGTCTTCCCACCTACTTTGCCATTTAAACTAGAAGGCTAGTTTAATCGACGTTCAAAATACAATTTTGTAATTTTACACCACACTTAGTGCAAGTTCTCATGAGTCTAAACAAGTTGTAGCCAGTTGGATAGTTTATTACAGTCAGCGGTGACACTGGAATTCTAAACAGCTTGTTTCCTGGTAAGCCTAGAGTCATTCTGCTACTAAAAGAGCGGCAAGTGCTTTCCTGGTGGGGAACATTAATATTTTTTATGTTTTCGCTACTGCTAAAGTAAGTTTTCAGGTAGTGCAGTTTGTCCCCATAAGTCATTACAGTTAGTGAAAATAATGTAATCCATTTGAGGTCAGTTCTTGTCATTGAATTCCACCATTCTTGATAGTAATGAAGATTCTGTGAAGGAGAAGTTTGTTTCTTGCCTGTTCTCCCTGGTTGTCTTCATCAGGTAGTGTTGAGACAATTTAGAGTGTGGCTTTTGCCCTTTTTATTTGATTATAGTATTGATGAATAAGTCAGTTTATTTCTATTAGCTGAACCACTCAACAACATCCTATATTGTGGAGAAATCTCAGTTCTCTTGTGGCACTTTTTTTTATTTTTTTTAAAATTTCTTTATTAAGTTTTCAGCATTAATTGCCATACATAGTAGCAGAAACGTTACACATCCACATATGCAACATAATATAAAACATGTGATAAGTCGCACGTGAAACTCCCAACTGCAATCCATTAGCCCAGAAGATGTTCACAGTCTAGACTATGCAAGGAAAGTACATCATGGCTACCGAGTGAACTCAGCAAGTACGGACCATACCTGAGGCAATAGAAACAAACCCTCATTGAACAATGAGAAGAAAAATAATAAGAAAAGAAAAGCATAAAGCAAACCGTGGTCCAATCCTAGTGCAATAATAATAGACAGATCGATCCAAGTACTCCCTAAGTGTCTGAACATAAAACAGGAATTGCTCCAGTGTCTCATAAGGGGGCCCATCTCCGACCTCTTCCCCCTCAGTCACCAGTTCCCCCCCTAGCGGGGTCAATCTGTGCTCTCTTCAGAATGTGCTAGCAGATATAAGCGCAGTGGTTCCCAGATGTCCCTTGGTCTGGACAGAAGGGGCAGTTCCTCCGCATAGACACTGAGGCTATCCCTACAGTACACCAAGTCAGCCAGCCAATCTTTCAAACCCGGACGCCTACCCCTCGCCCACGCCATCGCCACCCTGCTAGCCGCCATAGACAGCGCCAACCTCACCAGCCTGCCATTCGCGCCTTTAATGTGTGGGACACAGCATAGGAGGCACACCAGTGGCGTACAGGGGATATCCACTGCAACCATTTCACACATGCTACTCACTACTGCCCCCCAAAAGGCAGCCACCGGTCGGCAGTTCCACGCCAGGTGCATAAAATCCGCATCACCCTGACCACACCTGTCACATCTCGCCGGGTCTCGCAGGCCATATTTATACAGTTGTGCCGGTGTGTGATATACTTGATGCAAATACTTGAAATGAATAATTCTGAGGTTACCATTCATATTTAACGTCCCAGTCAGCCCACACACATGCCTCCAATTGTCTTCCGAAATATCAGCGTCCAGACATGCATTCCACTTAGCCCAACTTTCATCGGCACCCACCTCTGATTCATCTTTAATCAGCGCATACAATTTTGACAATAGGTGTTTGTTATTAGGCACGGTGAGAATCGCCTGCAGCGACATCAGAACCGGAGGCTCATCCGGAAAGGTGGCGTAGTGCTCCTTAGCAGCACTTCTCAGTCGATGGACCGCGAAGCGGAACATGAGTGTCTGATTCACGACGTGGCCAAGGTCCCCTTGATCTAGGAAGGTGCCGCCTGGGTAGATATCTTTAAGGTGAGTGATTCCCGCCTCTCTAAGCACTCTCATAGACGGGCCCTCGCTGGTGACCGACAATCGCCCATGCCATTCCAATCTCAAGTCTGGCGCATGAAGTGGTAACTTCCGCGCCAATCGCCCTATGCGCTGCCATGCTGAAATTGTTGCATCAATTGAGTTAATCTCCGTTTTAGGGGTGCCTCGTGAACTGTGAGTGACTACGCTGTGCAACGGGACCGGAGCCGCATCACCCTCCTCCAGCACTACATATGGCGTGAAAGCATGCAGCCTATACCAGTAGTATAGGTACTGAGCCTGCGCACTCAGATAATATACATAAAAATCCGGGGCCGCAAATCTGCCGCTTTCATATCCCCGAGGAAGTGTGGACCACTTCACTCTCGCACTCTTGCCCCCCCAGACTAGACGGAGCAAATGTCCACGAAGCATCTTGAAGAAGGGCAGATTTAATACTATAGGCACGTTCACAAATAAATACAAAAATCTGGGCAAAACCACCATTTTGATGAGGGCTATACGATCTGCTAGCGGCAACAACAACCAACTCTCAATCATGCTCTCCAGGTTTGCGCAGGCCTTGCCGTAGTTGTCCCGTACGGCAACCGTCGGATCGCGGTGTACCCACAATCCTAGGTATTTGACTGGATCGTCCGACCACACTAGTGGGTACTCAAGAGCAGGGCAACTGGTCCCTGCCGTGAGCGGGATTATAAAAGACTTATTCCAATTTATCTGGAGTCCAGAGAGACATCCAAACCTCACCAGCTCTCGCCAACAGTTGCACCAGAAATCGAGACGGTTCGCGCACAAACGGCACCATATCGTCTGCATACAGGGAGATCGAGACCGGACGATGATTGAAATTCAGCGCCGTCTCCCTATGACGCTGTCGGATCACGCACGCAAGCGGTTCCAGGACAATCGCAAACAGCATGGGCGAGAGCGGGCAGCCCTGCCGGGTACCCCGCCCTATATTCAGCGGCTCAGACGTCAAGCCACCAACTCTCACCCTGGCCGATGGCGCTGTGTACAGCACTGTTATCCATTGGAGGAACAAAGGGGGGAATCCCATCCGATTCAGAACATAGTACATGTATTGCCACCCCACCGAATCGAACGCCTTAGCAGCGTCGAGTAACACAGCCGCGGCCTCCAGCGAGGGCTCAAGCACATGGAACATGGAAAAGAGTGTACGCAAATTGTGCGATGTGGACCGCTCAGGTACGAAGCCCGACTGATCCGGCAGAACCAAACCATGCATTAGGGGCTGCAGTTTGGTAGCTATAATTTTCGCCAGGATCTTTGCGTCGATGTTGATTAGTGACAACGGACGATAGGATTCACACCGCTCCGGAGGCTTATCCTTTTTAAGCAATGTGACGATGAGCCCCTCTCGAAGGGAGGGAGGGAGCCTCCCTACCTCATGCGCCTCTGCGTACACTTCCAGGAGTTGCGGCGCAAGTAAATCAGCGTACTTCTTACAAAACTCTACCTGGAGCCCGTCCGGGCCCGGCGCCTTCCCATTAGCCAGCGCCGCTATCGCCAGTTTAACATCCTGCTCGTCGATAGGGAGACATAAGTACTGGCGTTGCGCGTCCGAAAGCCAAGCACACGCTATGCCATCTAGATACTCATCTAAGTCCTCAGTAGACGGCGTGGTGCGCTCGCCATAAAGATCTGAATAAAAGCTACGGAATTGTTCCGTTATGGCCTCCGGAGTGTAGTGCGCCCCGCCCATGTCATCCACTATTCGATCAACCAGGTGCTGCTCCACCCGCGCTCTGATCTTGAACGCAAGCATCCTGCCCTTCCTACCCGCTACGCCATAACGTCGAGCGGCATGCCTACGCGATATATACTTTTTTTTTATTTTATTTTTTATAAATTCTTTTTATTGTTGCAGCAGGCGAATCATATGTAGTAGGAACAAGACAGCGCGGGGGAGCATCAACATTCCGCTCCACCCGCCGTTACGCAACTTTTGAAATAGTCAGTTACATTGCATTCATCCTGACGAACTTATTTTTCATTTTCACCCCGAACTCCCCCCCCCCCATCAACTATAAGTAGAGACAGCAACTGAGAGACCTCCCCTCGAAGCCCCCCTTCCCGTCCTTCCCCCCCCCTAAGCAGCAGAACACCCTCCTCAACCACTCCCCCCCCCGACCCTCGTGGCTCTCTCGATCCTCTAAGTTGTGTGACATTGAGCATAGGCAAACCCCCCGTCCCGAAGTCCTCAAGGGTACAAAATGCTGGAGTCAGCGACATATGCACCATCTCTGTGATTCAGCCTACCACCCGCCCACTTTCCCCACCGGTCCCACCCTACTACTCCAACCCATGATAGTGCCTCCACTTGGCCCATATTTTTCTAAATTTGCGGGGGCACCCTCTGGCTTTATATGTAACTCGTTCAGCTGCCATATACATATCTAGACCTCTTCTCCACTCCTCGAGATCTGGTTTCCCAGGCGCCCCCCACAATCTTGCAATGTCTCTTTTTGCGACCACCAGGGCCAGCAGCAGAAAGATGAGTAAGTATCGCGTGATATCCACCTCCGTGGACATTCCCAAGAGCGCCAGTTTGGGGTCCTTAGGTAGCTCTACCTCCAGTACCGCCCCCAATTCATTGAAAACCTCGTCCCAATATTCCTGTATCACTGTGCAGCCCCAAATGATGTGGAAGAAGTCGCCTGTTGGGTGCTGGCATCGTAGACAGGTGGTGTTGGTAACCCTCCCCATCCGGAAAAGCCTCACTCTGTCAAAGTATGCCCGATGAAGGACCTTAAACTGGATGAGGCGAAGCCTCGATTTTATGGCCACTTCTCGGGGGTGCATGAGTATGAGTTCCCAGTCCAGGTCCTCCAGCGTACCCACGTCTGCCTCCCACCTCCCCCTGAGGGCCTGTAGATCACCCAACATGTTATTTGTCAGTGTTTTGTACGTCATGGACACCGCCCCCCTTTGTATCTGTTCTTGCAGTAGACGGCCCTCAAGTGGTGCAAACTGGGGAATGTCCGTGTGAGAAATGTTTTGGGCTCCCCATGCATGTCGCAGCTGTATGTATTTGTAGTATTGGGTTCCCTGGAGTCCAAATTCCTGCTGCAGTGCCTGAAAGGTTTTAAGTTCTCCCTTTGCTATAACATCCCCAACTGTGGAGATGCCAATGTCATCCCATCTTTGAAACCCACGCAGCTTGTTTAGTTCAGTCAGCCACCTACATGACCATAAGGGTGTTTGGCGGGTGGGCCTTTCATGCCAGCCCATTCTAACCGACGCTCTGCGCCACGCCGACAGGGTAATCTTAGTCGCAGGGAGAAGCTGGCGCCCCCCCCTACCCCCATATAAAAAGTGGAGCACCGTCTTATTGCCCCACTTAGATCTCTCTAGTGCATAGGTGGGGTGGTCAGCCGGGGCGTGTATCCAATCGTTGATCGGGGTAAGGTGTTCCGCCCAGTAATAGGCCTCCAAATTGGGTAATGAGATACCTCCACTATATTGGTGACGCTGCATAGTCGTGAGTGCCACCCGGGACTGCTTCCCCAGCCACAAGAAAGAGCGGAGATCGGCATGGATTTTCCGCAGTGTCAGAGCCGGAAGGGGATAATACTCATTTTGCAGGGCGTATAAAAACTTCGGGAGTAGGATCATTTTATATAGAGCAGCCCTGCCCAACATGGTGAGCGGGAGCGGCCTCCATCTATCCATCTCCGCCTTGGCTGCCACCAAAACTCGGTCGACATTGTCCGTGTAGGAGCGCCGCTTATCTCGGGTGATAAAGACCCCTAAGTACCGGAAGCCTTCCGTAGTGTGGATGAGCAGCTCAGGCAGCTCCTCCCCTCGCGGGGCACCCTGTGGGTCGTAGAGGACCGACTTATGCCAGTTTATAGCGTGTCCGGCTACCGCCCTAAAGTCGTCTAATTCCCTGAATATGGCCGGTATCGTTGTAGCCGGGTCGGTCACGTATAACAGTACATCATCGGCGTATAGGGAGATCTTCTCCTGTTCAGTGGCCGATTCCCCCCAGTGGAAGCCAGTCACCTCTCGGTTAAGCCGGATACGGATCGCAAGGATCTCGATCGTGAGGGTAAAAAGGAGTGGAGACAGCGGACACCCCTGCCGCGTCCCCCGCTCTATCGCGAACTCTCTCGACATTCGCCCATTTATTCGCACTCTAGCCCTAGGTTTCGAGTATAGAAGTTTCACCCAGCGCTGGAAGGTGGGCCCAAACCCAAACCGTTCAAGGGTCCCCATCAGGAAAGGCCAGTGGACCGCATCGAACGCTTTCTCTGCGTCCAAGGAGAGGAACCAATGTGGCTCACTCCTGTCACCGACTTCTTGGAGCCAGTTGTGGGTGCGCCGCAGGTTTAGCTTGGTGGCCCTGTCCGGCAGGAACCCGGACTGGTCTGGGTGGACCAGGCCCGTTATTACCTGTCGTAAGCGTCGTGCCAGAATAGTGGCCAGGATTTTAGTCTCAATATTCAGCAGCGAGATTGGGCGATAGGAGGAACAGTCGCCACGGGGCTTGCCTTCTTTGTGAATCGGGATTATGGTAGCTAGGGCCAGGTCCGGCGGTAGGCCTCCCGAGGCGAAAGCGTCCGCATATAGCGACTTCAAGTGACGCGAAAGGAGGTCCCCCGTTCGTTTGAAGAACTCCGCTGGGAAACCATTTGGTCCCGGAGCCTTCCCCGGTTTCAGGGCAGCCATCGCCTCTGCGATTTCATCTAGGGACAGGTCGGCTTCCAAAGCCTCACTATCTTCGGGGGTCAACTGCGGAACTTCCACGCTACCCAGGAACGACTGCACCGCCTCGCAGTCCCCTAGGTCCCTCGCCCTGTAGAAGTCTTCGAAATAGGTCGCAAAGGCCTCCGCTATAGTGCCGTCTGTGGACGCCCGTGCCTTACTGGGGAGCTCAACCCAATCCACCCACCTGGCAGCTTGCTCGCGCCTGCTCAGCCATGCCATGAGTTTACCAGATTTGTCTCCGACATCGTACAAGCGATGCAGGGTGGCCAGCGCCTGTGTACGCGCCTCGTCCGTGCTTAGCTCTCTATACAGCCTTTGAGTGTCTAGCAGTATTCTGAGATCTACCTCCTCCTTCGTTCTGTGATATTCAGCCTCTCGGGTCAAGATGTTTGCCTCCTCCTGCGCTATAGCTTCCGTGCGTTTCCTTCTGGCCTCCCCCACCCTGGATTGGAAGCGGTCCCTCAACACCGTTTTCATGGCTTCCCATAGTGTCACCCCGGACTGTACCGATCCCTCGTTTTCCGCCAAAAAAACTCTGATATCTGCTCTTATGCCCCTTAGAGTTTCAGGAGTCTGTAAATCCCATGGCGACATATGCCACTGTGCCTGACCTCTCCCCCGTCCCCGACCTATGTGTACGAACAGCGGGGAATGGTCCGAGATACCCCTCGCCCTGTAGTCTGCCTCGTCCCCCGCCGAAAGTTCCTGTCTCGATGTGAAAATGTAATCTAGCCTAGAGAAGACCTTGTGGGCCCCAGAGTAGAATGAGTAAGCTGCGTGGGTAGGATGAAGCCACCGCCAGACGTCGGTGAGACCGACCGTGTCCATTCTACGCGCCAAAGCCGTCTCCGCAGCCACCGTGTGGGGGTTCCCAGAACGATCGCGCATCGTGCACATCACGTCGTTGAAATCCCCCCCCACAATCTGTATCGTGTCCGCCGTGTCTAGCAGAATGGTCGTGATCTCCTGCATTGTTCGTGTTTGTAATTTGGGTGGAGCATAGACCGACAACAGAGTGTACCTGCGCCTCCTCCATGTCCCCTGCACCCCGGCAAACGATCCCTGTGGGTCCAACCATGTACGTGCGACTGTGAAAGGTGCTGTTTTCCTGACCAGTATTGCCGTGCCCCGTGAGTCCATGGTGTACCCCGCATGTGCCAGAACGATGTACTGCCCACGCGCCAAAAAAGCACAACGGTTCCCCCTCAAATGTGTTTCCTGCAGGAAAACGATGTCAGGTGCTACACGCTTAATATATGCAGTAACCAGGCTCCTCTTAATTTTGGACCCCAAACCGTTCACGTTCCAGGTTAGCGCCTTAACCCCGGCGCCTTCACCGTGTGGCGTAGCTAGTGTACTCGCCATTGTATCACCTGAGGACTGTCCAGTACCGGGCCCCAGGGCCGGGATGGTAGCAAGGGTAAACTCTCCCGAAGTTGCTGCTGCATGCACACCTGTCTCCCTCCCTTCCCAACAGCCCAACACCCCAACATGGGGTAAACTGTAACCAAACCCCTTCCCGCACCCCCCTCCCCACCTCCCTCCCCTTCCAGTTGCATCCCAATCCGGGTCTCAACTATCCGTGGGAGAAGGCCTGTCGCCCTCCCACACATCCCACCCTCAATCAACAAACAGTAACCAGTACTGAAAACTTAAGGAACAGTAGGGGGGTGTGTCAACTTGCGTGCTCCGCTGCGCCGAGCCGCTATCTTCCCCGATCCCTATACAGCAACGATCACGAATGTGAGTCCTGAGTGTCCATATTCATCCCTTGACCCGAGGAGTCTTGTTCCAATTGCTGGATTTCTGCGACTAGCGGGTGTACTGAGTCGTTCACTGTTTCCTCGTCCTCTCTTCCAGATATGCGGTCCTCCAAGTCCTCCACGTCTTCACCTTCTGAACGGGTTCCATTCCGCAGGCAATGGAATCTCGAGCCCGCCACGGAGTCCGTGCCCGGGGATGTGGATCTGCTGCCTCTCCCACCCTCCTTGTCTCGTGGCCTGTATGGTGTCGCCGGTGTTTTCTTCTGCGTCCTCCGTACTCCCCGTCGCCGTGTTTTCGGCATTTCCCAGGGCGTCCTCTCCCGGACCGATTTGTCCAGCGCCACTCGACCTGCCGCCTCTCTACTGTTCAGAATAGGTCGCTCTTCGAGCCATTGCCACACATCCTCCGGGTGAGCAAAAAAGATGGAGTTGTCTTTATATATCACCTTGAGTTTGGCGGGGAAAAGGAGCATGTAAGTAATGTTCGAAGATCTCAGCTTTGCCTTCACCGAATCAAACGAGCGGCGTTGCTTCGAGACCTCCTGACTATAGTCCGGAAAGATCATTATGGTGGTATTCTCCAAACGGATCTCCCCCATTTTCCTGGCCTCCCGTAAGATCAGGTCTCTGTCTGCATAGTTCAAGAAGCGCGCTATCACTGGTCTCGGTCGCGCACCCTCCGGAGGCTTGGCTAGAAGCGCCCTGTGTGCCCTTTCGATGATGAAGCACTGGGAGAACTGCGCCGTTGGGAAGGTATCTTTCAGCCATGTGAGGAGGAAGGCGGACATGTTCTTTCCCTCAATCCCTTCTCTAAAGCCTACAAAGCGAAGGTTATTGCGCCTCGACCTATTTTCCGCGTCGTCCACCTTCCACAGCAGTTGACGGTGAGAGGCCTGGAGTTCCGCCATGTCCTTCTTGAGAGTAGAAATCGAGGCTTCATTGTCAGTCAACCTAGATTCGGTTGCCGTTACCCGGTCCGTCAAATTTCGGAAGTCCTGCCGCAGTAGCGTCACCTCGGACCCTACCTCTCCAATTTTCGTCTCCAGGGCCGTCCGGGACGCTTGTATGTCGGTCCTGGACGCTTGGATGGCCTCCATTAACATGGCCGTATCATTGCGCGTGTCAGGCTGCAGAGAGTGTTGCACCGCCCCAGAACGCGTTGCCGTGAAGTCGTCCATAGGTCCCCGCCTCGTAGACCTGTTCGCCGGGTCGCCCTTCCCCATGATGATGAAGTCTGCAGGCCGGAGGCTCCCTATGCAGGCGTCCTGTCTCAGAGGCGCGGAGGGGCCCAGTCGCGTAGCTCCAATGACGCTAGGTACTCCGGATGTCACTGTCCGCTGTACCGCGTCAGCGGTCTCCCCGGCTCACCTCCTGTCGCAGACCTGAGGTCCCCCAAGTGTCGCAGTGAGGTCCGATGGCAGGGGTCGCGTGTCTGCCGTCCTGCAGACTAAGTCTCCAATGGTGGGGGCTGGGTAGTCAGGGCCCAGGCTCTCAGCCACGTTTCTCCCTCCAGTGCCCTTCAGGTCGGGCGCCTCCGCAGCTCCGCCGCCATGTTGGTAAAGGCGGGAGCCGCGCTCGAGCCGGTCTCTGCCCTCAGATTGCCAGGAGGACGGCCCTTGATTCCTCTGTCCTGGGCTTACCTCCGCTCCGCCTCGACGAGCACTCTCGGGCAATCCGCGACCCGGGGAGTGCAGCCGGTGGGGGATTCCGCCGTCACACACCGCCGGCCGCCATCTTGGTGCAGGCAGCCGGTGCCTCGCGACTGTCTCGGCTCACCTCCCCTCCTCTGCCGGCGAGACGTTGGGCACCCTTGGGGATCAGACGGGTCGCGGAGCCACCTTCAGCTGGGCAGTGTGCGGCAAGACCGCTCGTGGGGCACCAGGAGCGCCGCGCTCCGCCAAGCGCCGCAGGCGCCCTCCTGGCCGCCGGAGAGCCGCCGGAGACACCGCACAGTCCGGTTATCTGCAAAGGCGGCTGCACTCCACCACGCCGGCACTCCAACCAGGTACCAGGGTGTATTGTCGTCCACACAGTGCCTCTTCGGGATCGTGGGGGATATGAAAAAGTCGGATAAAGTGCCGCTCGGCCGGAGCTCCGGCCAGGCACGTCTACTCAGCCATGCTGTTGGCCACGCCCCCCCACTACGCGATATATACTTGATCTCCGCCTGCTCATTATATTCCGCAATCAAATCCGTGATTTTGGCCAGCGTGGCTAGGTCTTGCCGCTGAGCGTAATCTCGCTCCAGAGCGCTTAGATCCGACTCCAGGCTCTGCAGCTGCGACCGTATATCACGAAGAATACCCACCGTCGTGCCTATACAGGTCCCCCTGATGGTGACCTTAAAGGCCTCCCATAACGTCGCTGCATGTTCCACCGTGCCTTTATTAAGCGCAAAATATTGTACTATGGCGTCATGCACTGTTTTATCATAAAGTGGGTCTAGAAGTGCCTCAGCTCGCAGCCTCCAAGTAAAAGGGCGACGCACTCCAGCCGGGTTCCTCAAGAGCAGCCACACCGGATTATGATCCGAAAGCGTGCGGGCCAGTGGCGCCACCTCGCACACCCACTCCAGTAACTCCTCCCCCACTAACCTATAGTCCAGTCTCGACCAGCTGCCATGCATGGGTGTTGCATGTGTGGCCTCTTGTCTGTCCGGATTCCTCACTCTCCACACATGCTGCAAACCAAACTCCACCATGACTCGCAGTATGCTCGAGGCAACCCTGGGGGTGCGATGCGTTTCCGGATTAGATTTGTCCAGTGGCGCATTTAGGTATGTGTTTAAGTCGCCACCCCAGACTACAGGTGCCTCGGGCCATTTGCGCAGTTGTGCACATATCCGGGTCACACACGTCGGGTCATCCACTATAGAGCCATACATGTTTACAAACACCTGAAGCGTGCCACAGAGCTTCCCACACACCATCGCACATCTGCCCTCATCATCAGCATATGTGTGTAGCATCTGAAAATCAGTCCCCCTTCTGACCAGAAACAGCACCCCTCGCACGTACCAGGAATAAGATGCAGCAAATTGGAAGCCCGCCCATCTGTCCAGTGCTCCACAGATCGTGTTCGAGGCCAAATGTGTCTCCTGTAAGAGAGCCACCTGTATGTTATGCCTGGTCAAGTAGGCCGCCACCTGGCGTCCCTTTTTAGGGGAGTTGGGACCTCGCACATTCCAAGTTAATAGGGCGCAGGCAGTAGACATCTTGTATGAGAAATGACTGCATTGCCTG
Organism: Lissotriton helveticus; assembly: GCF_964261635.1. NCBI lineage: Eukaryota > Metazoa > Chordata > Amphibia > Caudata > Salamandridae > Lissotriton > Lissotriton helveticus. The sequence goes on along the minus strand of NC_136071.1, from coordinate 597,775,490 downwards.
ATGGCAACATAGAGACAACCTGAGCGTACCCCATTGAGACCTGAGCAGTTGAAGCGGCGTGCGCAGCAAACACCATCCCGAGCACTGTGGATCGATCATCACGCGGAGAAAAAAAACAAAAACAAACAAGCAATAACTTCAGCAAACCTTCCACCCACCACCCACTGCAACCTCCCAATCAGGTCGAAACCCCCACCCACCCACCCCGCCCTGAGCTACAATTATGTGGGTAATACCCGTTGGGGGAAGAAGCACAGCTGCGCATACCCGCACCGAAGTGCGGTTGCCAGAATTGGTCCCATGTCTGTGCCCCTGAGGTTCCAGTATCAGTCGCACAAAAAGGATTACAGAGCCCCCTCTCGATCACCAGGGAGAGCTACAAGTGTATATCAGCACCACGTCCCTTACCTCCCATTGACAACTAAAACAACCATCTTTCGGAGCAATCAGTAACTAAGTAAGACTTCCAGTTCTACAAATGTGAGAGTGAGGTCCAGCAATGCAAGGAGCAATTACTCAATCTGCATCCTCCAGGCCCAACTCCTGCCGCTCCGGCGCCGGTCTCTGCTCACGTGTTCTACCTTTGCAGATGTGTTTCGTGAATTTCAATGCCGATTTTGCATCAGTGAAGAAATGAGCTTGTTCCTCATGAGTCACCTTCAGTTTCGCTGGGTATAGCATGGCGTAGGGCACCGCCGCCTCCCGGAGTAATTTTTTCACAGGGACAAACTCTCGCCTCGCAGACTGGACCGCCGGGGTGTAATCAGGGAAGGATAAAGTGTCACCTTTATATTGCACTGGTGCCTTCGCTCTGGCTTCTCGAAGGATCGAGTCGCGGTCAGCGTAGTTAAGAATCCTGGCAATGATCGGTCGCGGTGGTGCGCCAGGCTTCGGCCTGGGCCCCAACAACCTGTGAGCTCTCTCAACAATCATCACGCTGGACAAGGCAGGCCCGAACAGTTCACGAAGCAATCCATCAATGAAAGGCTCCATCTTGGAGATCGGTGTAGTATCCGAAAGGCCAAGAATGCGCACGTTATTACGCCTTGATCGCACTTCTAAATCTTCGTTTTTCGCGCTTATTACCTCTAGGATCTTTTCCATTTGTAGAAGTTGCCTGCGTGACTTAGCCTGCGACTCATGATTGTGCGAAACACTGTTCTTCAAGATGTCGAGGCGCTTTTCATGCTTGCCCACCTACTTTTTCACAACATCCAGTCCAGTCGCCAAGGCATCTATTTTACCATCGATGGTCTTCATCCCCGCGCGCAGTTCGAGTAGGATAGTGCGAGTGTCGTCATCAACACCATCTTGCGCAGAAGAGGCCCCACCTGTGTCGCTCTGCCCTTGCGTCTCCTCCGTGAGCCGTGTCTGTCGCTTAGCTTCAAATGCCAGCTTGGCCTGCCTGGGCTCCGTCTTGCCCATTGCCCCTGTCAGTGTGATTGGAGTGATTGCTGGCGTCTATTTCAACGAGGGGCCCCAAGCAACACAGTGTCGCAGCTACGTAGATCTGGTGGTCGTCCTCACCACTCCTTAGCCACAGGGTCAGGGAAGCTTCCCCTTCTGCCCTCTCCACTCAAGCCAGCCGACGGCCTCTGAGTCCGCAGACCCTCAGGCACTGTTAGGCCCCTTTCTTGCGGTCAAGCCAGTGGTGTGCGGCGCGCCTCCCCCAGCCCCCCCGCCGCCCACGACCCCCACAGGGCACCCGCCCAGCCAGCCACTCGCCCCTGGGCTATCGTGGCTCCGGGGGGCGTCGTGTGACAGCTAGTGGGCAGTGTCCCACAGAAGCCCCAGGCAGCGCGGAGACCAGCGGGGCACCGCGAGTGGCTCCGCTTCGGCCTCAGCCCACCCAGGACACGCCGCACAGGCCCCGCAGGACGCAGCAGTCGCCTCGTGCACCCCACAAGTCCTGCCCAGCCAGCCCCAGCAAGCCCGGCCTCTCACAGAGCCCCCACTCACCGGCGATCGCTTCTCTACGCTGCTCCTCCTCTCCTCAGCAGTGATGGTCAGGGCAGAGGTCTCCCGGTCGTCCGCCTCGCCGGCAAGCTGCTGCCACCTCCGCAGGAGCCCTGGGCCGGATATCGTCAGAGGGCTCCCTCCAGCCGGATCAGCTTGCCCAGGGTCGCCCCTCCGCGTCGATGTATCAGCAGTCACCGCTGGCCAGCAAAACTGCACCGCCCTCACCCTCCGATGCCTCACTCCACACAGCCGAGTCTCGCCGCAGCCTCCGTTCTCTCTCACTGCGTCAGACACGAAGCCGCCATCTTGTCTCGTTCCACTTGGCAAACTTTTCCTAAAGATTCAGGGTGAGAACGCGGCGCTCAGCTCCTCCTCTGTGCAACAACTTGTTCTAGAGCTCTCCTCGGCCCCACAGGAGCGATTTCGAGCCACAGTCAGGGGTTTAGAGGATGGTATTTGCCCGGTATTGTATTCCGGCTCACGGAGCTCCCTTACGAGGCAGCCATTCCGCGTCGCGCCGTAGCCACGCCCCTTCTCTTGTGGCACTTTATATAGAACTGACAGGCCAGGCTGATGAGGTGTATTCTGGATGCCTCATAGCAGGTGACTTCAAATAGGCAGTAAATCGCTGCCGGTGCGGCCTTTGCTATTATGCATTTGCAACAAAAATACATATTGCATCTCTTTCTCTACAATTGTATAACTTATTTTAAACCTTAATAAGAACTGTTCTGTTATTCCACTTGACTGGTTGGGAAATTTGCATTGGCGTGATTGATGACAATACCCATGGTCGATAAGTGTTATAAGGAGAAAGTCTTTTGTATTTGACAGGGGTCATCAAACTTGGCTGATTCTTTTTCAGTCCTCAAAAGTCATGAATGATAATTGTAGCAACGGAAAGCAACCTGGTGGGAGTGCGCTGCATCTTCTTATATGTGCCTGGACTTCAGTTGGCCTGGATGTGCAACCTCTGGGATATATTTGCTTGCAGCCTGGAAATGGTTGCACAGAAGTTTTATGTGCTAGGAATTCTAAGAGACTTGTATTTACTTGTGATGGCTTGGGAGCAAGTAATTGGTCTTCCCCTTTTATGGACACGCATGCACAATGTGGCTAAATTAAAATACTTCTCTTTAACCTGTAAACGTGAAGTTTACAGTTTACCTGTAATGTGCACTATTGTGCACTAACTTTTCAGTTAGTGCACAATTCAGCAACTTGAATGCTGACTCCGATCTTTTGTTTGAGTGAGTCATGTATGATCAGCACTGTTTCATGTAGTCCACCCTGTTGAGTTTGAGCTAGCAATGGTCTTTGAAGCTTTGCAGTGTATTGGATCATGGTAATGTAAGAAATGTGCATTTAGTCAGACCATGTATAGTAATCTGACTCATGGGCTGTACAGAAACTTGAACGTTCTCCCATAATTGTGAGGCTTGATCTCACGAAGCCTATAAAGCACACCAAGTCACTTCTCTTTGATCCCACTGCTAGACTTGCCATTCCTCTTGAATCTCCTTCTGCAACTATTTGTAGGATTTGGGATTTATACATTTGTAGTTTTGTACAGTAAGTTAATATCGCTTTGAAGGAATTGTATATTGTAAGTTAAAAATTAGGATGGTGAGGAATGTGAGTAAACAAAAACTGTATTTGTTTTTAGGTGCAGAAAAGCCCCATCTTCCGACGAGACGGAGCAGATATTCACTCAGATCTTTTCCTCTCCATTGCACAGGCTGTTCTCGGAGGAACAGCTCGAGCCCAGGGCTTGTATGAAACCATCAGTGTCACGGTATGACCTGCACTCCAGATCAGCCAGCATCTCAAGCAGCTATGCATGTTTCGTGTAATATATGTTTAATTATAACCCATGCATGTTGTGTTATCACCTTAATTGCTGCTCACAGTTTGCGCTCCATCTATGCCTGCACATGACTCACAACCTATATTCCTGCCATACACATCACTACATATCCGCCAGTGCCTTTGAAAATTGTTATGTTATAATAGATTTGTTTAGTTTTTAGCCTTCACATCTAGATACACATGTGTGGATTTAGTTATGTTGTTACCATGCCGGTTATGCAGTTTGTAATCTTTCATGTAGATAGTGCAGGTGTCTAAAGTTTAGTGCCACATGTTTTGTGTAATATTGTGTATATTAAGTGCCAAGTAGTTTGTAGTCTCGTTATTGTGCTACTCATGCATGCTAATTTGTGCTCATTATTTGTAGACGTTTTGTTAGTGGAGCCACAAAAGAGCTATATTGTATACAGACTGTGGACTGCATGTGTTATACTCCGGTTACAATATGGATAACTGGTCAGATACTAAGCTATTGATATAGTAGAATTATTTTTATTTTTTAATTTATGCACTTGATAGCTGGCGTATATGTATATAATCCAGTATTAGGGGTACAGTAGGATTTGAGAAAGATTCACAATCTTGGTCATGCAGAGTCTATATAGATAGTAAAAACAGTTCTAGATGAGTTTAAGGTTTTTATTTGCAATTACATATATGTATCCTTCAGCTCCTGTAGGGATACTGTTTTGTTTTGCACCCCTCTGTTGTGGAAATGGAGCTTTTCCGAAAGTTCGGGTAGGTTACTACAACATTCAAGGTGTAGTGTCATTAGCTTCTTTGTCTTGTCTGCTTTGTAATGTGATATGAGAAATGCGTTCCTTTGCTAGTGTTGGGCAATTATCTTGTACTAGATAACTTTTATCGTTATCCTCTTATTGGTGAAGAAGATGAGACGTATTGTTCTACAATCTCCAGTAATTTCAAGGACGAAAGAGCCAGGCTTTAATTTTATTATTGTGCCTACTATGATGCTCTATTTTCCTGCCACCATCTTCAGTAAACATTTTGAACAATCAGGGCCCTTGTTTTTCTGCATGTGCTCTGCAATTAATCTACACTTTTTAGACTGTAAGAAGTGAATTTACTTCAAAGATTTCTGAGCTGATATGTATACCATTTTTTCCAATGTTGTGAACAATAGCTATTGAGGTTGACCCACCTCAACAGTGATCATCATCACAGCGTATTTTTTTTTATATATTAAACTTTGTTTATTGAGTAAAATTACCGTAGCACACAACATGGTTGAACGACACGTTGCATTCTTCATCAGGATAGTACAGTTAAACCAGTAATCAAAAGATATTCATTACATATCTCCTGCCAGTCTCTCTTGCCTTCGCATTTCCATTTCAGTTGTGGGTGACACACATATATGTCCCCTGTGTTCGTTCCACCGTGACCACTTCTTACCCCATTTCTTGGGGCATCCCCGAGCCTTATAGACCTCAGTCTCCGCCAGCATACATCTATCCATTTCTTTGGCCCACAGGTTGACACGAGGCGGATGAATGGCTCCCCAACCCCTAGCCACTTATCTTTTGACCATGGTGTAACCCAGTGTTGTAAATTGCCCCTCCACTTCTGTTAGGTCAGTAGCCTCCCAGATATTCAATAGCCTGAGCTTTGGTGTAAGTGTTATAGGTTTCCCCAGGGCTGTGTGCATATGAGTCGTGACTCCCTCCCACAGGGTGTGTATCTTGGGGCAGGACCATAGTGTATGGTAAAAAGTGGCCTGCTGCCCACATCCCCTCACACATCTGTCATCAGGTTTGGATCCTATCCTAGCCAGGATTGTCCCTGTCATATACGATCTATGGAGTATTTTAAGCTGGATAAGGCGAAATCTCTGGGTGATAGCTGCTTCACGTGGGGACATAAGGGCCGACTGCCAGTCGTCATCCTCTATAGGGCCTATGTCATCCTGCCACCGCTCCCTGAGCTTCGGGAAGGTGTCTGCGAGGTTGTTACTCAGCTTCTTGTAAGTTAGGGATATTGCTTTCGAGGTGAGAGGCCCGTCAAGCAAGCGATCTTCTAGGGCGATGATTCTGGTTTGTCTTTGAAAGACGTAAAAGCCGCCTTCAACGCGTGCCTGATTTGTAGGTATCTGTAGAGTTCTCCCTGCGCCAACTGATATTTAGTCTGGAGTTCACTGAAAGTCAGTATTGCCCCCTTTTTAACCAAATCCCCCACTGTCGATAATCCAATAAGATCCCATTTGTCGAATACGGACTGATAGCCTAGCCTTCCCAGCCGCTGAGCAAATCATAGTGGCGTGGCCAACGAGAGAACGCCCGCCCATCCCAGTCGAGAAGTAACCAGACGCCAAATTTCTAGTGTATGTTTGGTCGGTCCGAAGAACTTCCCCTTATTTTTCCTGTCGGTGGTATACAAAGCCCCCAGGTAGCCAGAGCGGTCAGTTTGGTATCTTTCAAGAGCGTACGCTGTGTCATCTGGGGGGGTGATACATCCAGTGATTGACAGTCACTGGCCCAATAATACCTCTTCAGGGCCGGGAGGGCTATGCCCCCATCATACCAGCCTTTCGTCAACTTTTGCCTCGCAATTCTGGGGGCCCTGCCATCCCATAGCAGCGTGGTTATCTCTCTCTCGACAGCTTTAAAATACGAATCTGGGACCCTGTGAGGACAGTTATGTAGTACATATATAAAGCGCGGAAGGGCCAGCATCTTAAGAAGTGCCGCCCTCCCCACCAGCGTCAAAGGCAGAGTCCTCCAATGTTTCACATCTGCCCGCAACTTGGCCAGAGGTGGGGCCAAATTGGAATCATAAAAACAGGCGGGATATGAGGTAATAAAAATCCCCAGGTATCGAAATCCTCCTGTTGCCACCGTTATCGTACATTGGGACGGGAGACGTGGCACGTCCCCTTTCAGCATAAACAGGACTGATTTGCGCCAGTTAATCGCGTATCCCGAATATTTACCGAAATTCGTGAATATATCCAATACCAAGCGGATCGATCTATAGCGGGATGCCAAATAGAGCAGGATATCATCCGCGTAGAGCGGTATGCGGTCTTCTACGTCGTCTGCCCAGCGCAAGCCACGAACCATCACATCTCTCCGTATCCATGCTGCAAGCGGCTCTAGGACCAAAGCGAAGATCAGTGGGGACAGTGGGCATGTCTGTCTAGTGCCCCTGCGGAGTTCAAACGTACGGGATGTGTAGCCATTAACCCTCACCAGACCCAGTACCCCAGTGTAGAGGAGTCTCACCCAGGCCACATACTTGGGGCCCAACCCCGCCCTCTGCAGTACCTCAAATAGGTATGGCCATTCTACGGAGTCAAACGCCATAGAGGCGTCCAAGTACAGAATAGCCACGTCTTCTTCAATATATGGTCTTCAGGCAATTACGTTGTGCACTCTACGGAGGTTGAGGGCTGTGTTACGCCCTGGCATAAAACCCGACAGGTCGGGGTGGACCAGTGAGGTAATTACTGTCGCCAACCTATTCCCCAGAACTTTGGCTAGCACTTTTGTCTCTACATTTATCAATGAAATAGGCCTATAGGAGCCACAATTTCCCATCGGTTTACCCTGTTTATAAATAACAACGATCGTAGCTAGTCACTGATCTAGTGGCAGCCGACACTCCTCTAAGTTTTCCTCATACATGGCTTTCAGGTGCGGCACTGCTAGAGAGGCCATAGCCTTCAGAAACTCCACTGGGACGCCGTTCGGCCCCATTGCTTTTCCGGATTTGAGTTGTCCCAGGGCCTTACCTATTTCTTTCGTTGTGAGGTCTGCCTCCAAAATTTCCCTATCTGCCTCCGAGAGGCTTGGGACATTACTTCCTTTAAGGAATTGGCGGAAGTCGTCTGCTGTATAATGAGTAGAGGGGGAGTATATCTTCTCAAAGTGATCGGCAAATTGTTCCGCTATTTCCTTCGGGTGCACTACCACGGTTCCCTCCGGCGTCGTCAATTTAGGCACCCATCGAGAGCCCTGCTCCAGCCTCTCCAGCCAAGCCAACGTCCTGCTCGTCCTATCCTCGAGTTCGTAAAGCCTGTTCTGAATTGCGCGGTGCTTAGCTACCATCTGTTCTCTAGCTTTAATCTGAAATTTGTCCTGTTTCAGGAGAAGTCTATGACTGGCTTCAGGCGAGGGATCCAGCGAGTGCTTCCTCTCCAGCTCAAGGAGGTCAGATTTCACTCTGGTCAGGAGCTCCTGTTTTTTTGGCTACATAACTAGTCCTCAATGACCGGGCTAACCCCTTGAGTACCGCTTTGAATGCCTCCCAGATTATGCGCGTGGATGCAACAGAGCCCACATTCTCAGCAAAGTAGTTCTCTGTCTGTGTACGAAGTTCATCTCTAATGTCTGGGATTCGCAGATGCCATGGGTTAATCACTATCGTGGCCGGTGGTTGACGTTCCCATTGCATGTATTCTGTCCAAACCTGTGAGTGATCCGAGATCCCTCTCGGTAGGACTCTGTATTGGGAAAAGTTACCTATGGAGGACAGATGTGTGAAGAAGTAATCAATATGTGACAAGATACGATGGGCATTGGAGAAGAAGGTAAACAGTTTGTCGGTGGGATGGAGTGTATGACCCACGACTGCCAGACCTAATGCCTATGTAAAACAGAGAGAAGGTAGTTAGATTTGTCAGGTGGCCTTGATGGCTGGCGATAGACTGCATCGTCTAGGGTCATATTGTAGTCTCCCCCCATAATCAGTACGCCCTCCCGTAAGGCAGTCGGCTTATTACCCAGATCTTCCAGCGCTGTCTTGCTCAGCGCGGCGGGAGGTAGACCGAAAGTACCTTGATGTTTTCCCCATCCCATTGGGCCTCCACCCCAGCAAACCGGCCTGCAGTGTCTGTCCATGACTTGTGTACTATGAGGGGTGTAGTCTTTTTCACCAGTATAGCTGTGCCCCGTGAGCCCGTAGTGTAGTCTGCATGTGCTAAGAGTTTATATCCCCACCTATTGAGGGCTTTGGATTTTTGATCCACCAGATGGGTCTCTTGAAGTAAGACAACGTCCGGCGAGTGCCTCTTCAGGTACTGTTGCACTATTCCCCTCTTAATTCTATCGCCCAATCCATTCACGTTCCAGGATAGTAGCTCTAGAGACCTCTTACTAGCCTTCCCCATAGCTGTGTGTCACCCTCCGTTCCTTCCCACGGATCACAATGATGCAGGAGGAAACATAAAGCCACTCAAATAGCAAATGTCGTTCAATAGTCAATACGGCCATCATACTTGTTGAATGCTGGAAATCTAGTACCATACTATTAAGCTTTCCATCACATAGTACATTAACTGGTATCAGTGAAACAATCAGTACAGCAATAAACCAAGCAACATTGAAACAACCCCCCTGTCCCCCTCCCCCTGGATTCAAAACTGCCCATCCCCAAACTTGGCAGAGGGATTCTCTCCCCCGTTAGAATATTGAAAATTACACAGGGTAAAGCAGCCCTCTCTCCCATTGAGTCAAGTCGAAAGAACTGGAATTGTAGCCATCCATTATAGGCCAATTGAGTCCCTTCCAAATCACGTCTAGATGAACAAATAATACCCGTCACATTGTTAGGGACCCATACATTAACAGATCACACTGTAATGAGCATAACCCCCCGCAACCCCCCCTACTTGCACTTTTTCTTTGTGTGTCCCATCGCGAGTGATCCATTCCTGACATCTGTGTCTATCAGTCCTACTCCTCCAGTTGGCTAGGATCTTCAGCATGGCTTCCTTGGACCGTCTCTACTAGAGCTTCATTTTGTTGGTTCGGTTTACTCTGCCGACCCCTCTTCTGGCTCCCTACCATAGTCCAGCCGTCCATTCATTCCCAGACTGCTTCCGGGGAGTGAAAAAACCAGGACTTTCCATTGGATTCAACTCTCAGGTGCGCAGGAAACCGCTTCGCATATCTGATCTCCCTGTCTCGGAGTTCCTTCTGTACTGCCTGGTAGCTACGTCTTTGGTCCTGCACCTTGGCCGTGAAATCAGGAAAGAAAGCCACCTCGTAATTATCTAATTTCAGAGGGGGGTTGGTTCGTGCTGTCTGTAGGATAATGTCCCTGTAGAGGTAGTTGAAAACTCGCACAATGATGGGTCTCGGCGGCGCTCCAGGTCGTGGCTTACCTCCCGGTACTCTGTGGGCCCTTTCAATTGAGAAGTAGCTAGATAGTCTTGGGTTGAAGGTGTTTTGTAATGAGGTCCTCCACATATAGATCCGCCGCCGGCCCCTCTGCTCTCTCCGGAACACCCAAAATGCGAACGTTATTGCGGCGGGCACGGCCTTCATAATCGTCAAGTTGCTACGACATTCTTTCCCGTTTTTTCTGCAATTCACGCATCTGTGTTTGCAGCTCTGATGTGTCCGTCTGCAAGGCACTGGTGACTATTTTTAGCTCCTTAACTCGGTCGTCCATCTTTCGGAAGTCGGCCCGAAGGAGTGAAACTTCAACATTCACCGAGTCCACTGATGTCTGCACTCCACTGATAGCAGCCATAACATCATGAAGGGTGGGCTCCGAGTCCTGCGCCGACGTCGCTGCGTCCCCTTCTTTCTCCGATCTTGGGGAGCCGCTTTTGTCTCCAGCCTTGGGCCATGCGAATTTTAGCAAGTTGTTTTTGGGGGTTACCCCTGGGGTCTCTCACCTCCCGTTGCCATTTCGGCTCTCTGCCAGCCAGCGCTCCCAACAGGAGAGAGGGCAGTCAAGGTATCTTTACACCAGAGTCGTCCTTCCGGTATATCACAGCCGCCTGGAACGGCATTATTTTCTCCACTGGGCCCAACCTCTGGTGATATGTATAGTGTGTTGAGTTGTTCAGATACCCCCGGCCTCAGGACCTTCTCCGCAGCCAACGTCGCCGTCCCATAGAGGGAGTCGCTTTGTCTGCAGGGGGTGGAGGGGGGGAGGGGGGTCTGCTTCAGCACTTCACCAATTGTTTATCTTCTCCTTCTCCCTGCCGGTTTCACCAGTCACACCAATGCCTACGACCGAGCCTCCCAAGAGCACGCACCTCCACTGCCACATGGGTCACAGAGCAGCCTTTGCCCGCACCCCAGATGGCACCCCACACCCGACTGGATTGGCGGAAATTTTCCAGGAAGTCTGGGAGGTCACCGCCTCTATATAGGACCAAGGGGGAGGGGCGAGGGGGGGGGGAGGGCATTCGCCACACCGTCCACAGCCGTCCTACAACTCCCCGCAAGGAGCGGTTATCGGGCGAGGGGCAGCGCAGGATCCGGCCACCGTCCAGCACAAACCATCAGCCAGGGAGTGTCCCACAAATAGGCCTCAATCCAGGACCTCGAGTTTGATAATGCTGTTTGGGTCTTTGCAATTTGGTGACCCACAGCACTTTCCCGAGTCCACCCGACCCAACCGTAGTATGCACAGGCTGGAATGCTCCTCTCCCACCTCAGGTCGTCAAAGTCCCGGCGCCTGTGCACAGTTTCAAGGCAGCTCCCTGGCCGCCAAAATCGCAGCTGCGACCCCCTCCGTCTAGGACCAGGGGCTCGAGGCATGTAAATGATGAATGGCCGAGCTGCCGGCCACGTGCAGCGCCAATCTGCCCACAGCCTCCTCTTACCGTGCGGTCTATGCTGAATCGCGGGAGACGGAGCTGCAGCACCGGCGCCCGGCAGCCCCAGCCCTTTCTTCACATGGCTCACAGCAGCCGCCTTTGACACAGATGGTCCGCCATTGCCGCCGCACATCGGGGACTCTGGAAACGGGCACAGCGCCTGCCTCTAGGTCGACACTCCCTCCGCGCGTCTTGCTGGGGGGGGGGGGGGGGGGGCGGCTCCGGGACAGGTCGCTGCCACTTCACAGAAGTTTGAGATCTGGAAGGCACCAATTAATAAAGGATTTGTACTTGGGAAGGTGGGAGCTGCGTTAGGCAGCGACCATCACGAACGGCTGCTAACCACGCCCCAATCACAGCGTATTTTTGTTTTGATGTTGCATCCCCTTTGTAAGTTCTCAAGTTTTGCATATGCTGAAGAAGACATTTTCTCTTATACAGACATGCATGCAATCAGTGCTCTGATTGTATCTGAATACATTCTGCACCCTACTTCTCATAAGCTGTGCTCTTGAGCATTTCTCCACCTTCCTTATTGTCACTCTCTGGATCTTTTGCTGGAACATCATACAATCCTCACAATCTGTAAGCTTATGATCAGATGTCAAACAGTGATCACAAGTTGTATCTTTATGTATGCTATTGCTTGAGCACTGATGTTGAGTAGCATTCACCCTTATGTCTCAAACCATGTTGACTGTGTTAGGAGAGCCAGGGACGTTTATAAAATATATGCAGGGCTAGTCACCTAGAATACACTTGTGAGTAATTTACACCTATGATTTATTTTAACACTTTTGAGTAATTTACTGCATTTGGCTATTCGCTTAATACAAGTGTAATGATAAGTAGAGGAGTAGACTTACACATCTATCCAGATTTATGAGTTTAGGTTAACACTGAAAACAACAAAACTGTTGAATATCCATAACCATGCATGGCCAAACACTGATACTGCAGCACCCTCCCATGGAAAATATTAGAGTTAAATTATATGGTTGGTTCTTGTGTAGCTGTAGATACATTTGATGTACATACTCCTGCCATCTAGTGTTGGGCTTGGATGTGTGCAAGTAGATTTTCTTAGAAGAAACATACAGCCCCACCTTCTACATCACTCAGAAGATGAGCATCACCCTTGAAGGAGTCAAGCTTGTTGGCCCTTCATCAGGTCTCCTGTCAGTCACTGCTGTGAGGCCATGGTTGGCACCGAAACGCTGAGTTGGACTGGACGCCCTCCCGCCCCTCTGCGCCGAACCGCACCTCAAAGCCACACACTTAAACTGTCTCTTAAGCTCCTGCCTCGAAGACACCCACAAAGCCAGCCTCAGAGTTGAGGCCTTCGGAGCCGAAGTCAAGCTCAGTCCCTGCAGGCTAACTGGCATTCTTGGCTGCAAATAGAAAATGGCATCCAGGGCTGCTTCCTCCTTCGCTTTTGAGGTTCAAGACATACCCATCCTCCAGCGCCTCCTAGAGTAGCTTGATGCCAGACTGCAGCGCATCCATATCAATCAAGAGGCTAGATTCATTTTAGCCCAGCCTCCTTTCAGGGCACAGTACCATATTCCTCTTAAAGAGGAAACTGTTTTTCGAGAAAGCCAGGAATCCACCTCCAGGGCCAGCACCTAAGAAGCCTGAGCGCCATGACAAAGGCACCTTTTCACCACATCCATTGTCTTGTCTACCTCCTTCTCCTCCTTCGCCTTCCTCTCCATGCCTCCCCTTCCCACTACATGTCATTGACCAAGCTAAAGGGTATGCTTAAGCCTACTGCTGACCTCTGTAAGGAGCCAGTAAAGGCATGAGTCATCATATCTAGGGTTGACAAGAAATGTAAGGAAAGTTAGAAGGAGATTCCCTTATATCAGGGGTTAACTTCCTGGTTATTCACACAGTCTGAAACTGTCAGGCCATAAAGGATGCACATAACCTTGACCGGGAGCGTCAAAATATAGACGCAGTGGGAAACGTGTTGCTTCTCATTCTGCTGTGCATTGGCGAATCGCTATTTCCAGGGATTGGCTCTCTAGGTATGTTAGGGCATAGTGGGGTGAAATGGAGGAGTTGCTTCAACACCTCCCAGACCTGTATAAAAAGAAGGGTCCGGGATTGGTAACTGAAGGTAAGATTATATCAAACACTAACATTCGATGCATTGAAGATGCAGCAGACACTGCTGCTTGTGTTGTAAACACAGGTGCCATCCTCCGTCAATGCATCGGGCTGCCCTTTTTAAGCTTTAAGCCAGAAGGGCAGCAGCATCTGATCAACTTGCTTTTTGACGGGCAAACACCTAATCATCCCGCAGGTTAATGTGCTGCTAGAACATTTTAAAAAGGACACTGAAACGACTAAGGCCATGGGTGTCCACAGACCCCATCTGCCTCCGGCTCCTTCCACCGCATTCAATACCGCAGAGGGATGAAGACTACTACCTCCAAATCATCATCATCCTCCTTCCCCAGACAACAGCAGCAACAGACACACTCCCTGGGCATTTACAGTCGGGGTAGGGATCTGCAAGAATAACCATGGTAGAGGCAGAGTCAAAGGTAGAGCCTTTAAAGGCGCCACATCTGCAAAACAGTGACTTCTTTACCCAGACGATTTAACACCATCCTGGGAAAGACTGCAAGGATTTCTGTCCTACTGAACGGAGATCAGCTTGTACCAGTGAGATTGGGCATCATGGCAGAGGGATAGTGTCTAGAAGTCATGCAAACACAACCAAACATCCCCCTGCCCCCCCTGCAGCCTGCAAACACAACATCAGCATTGGCTTCAAAATGAGATGCACGCACTACTTGTCTAGGGGGGCATAGGACATTTGCCTCCACAGCACTGTGGCAAAGGGGTATACTCCTTATATTTTCTCATTCTCCAGAAGGACTGATCACTAAGGCCAAATCTCAACCTTAGGCCACTCAACAAGTACATCACGTCAGAACATTTCCACATGGTAACACTCCAGGATGTAATACTTCTACTACAGCAAAGTGACTTCATGACCGCCCTCAAACTCAAGGATGTCTATTTCCACATCCTCATCCACTTTCTACATCATCGGTTCCTCTGTTTTTTGCTAAATGGTCATCATTATCACTTTAAAGTGGCCCCCTTTGGGGTTACCACAGCCCTCATGGTGTTCACAAAGTGGTAGCTGCTCACCTCAGACGGAGTGGCATCCAGGTCTTCCCTTACTTGGACGACTGACTGATCAAGAGTGCATTGCAACAGCAGTGCTTGGTGTACAGTCAGGTTACCGTAGATCTCTTACACAGCTTGGGCTTGACCATCAACAACGTAAAATCGCATCTCAAGCCTCTACAGATCCAATTCTTCCTAGGGGCCATACTCTGCTCTGTCACTGGGAAAGCGTATCCCAGTCCTGCAAGGGTCCAAGGATTCCAGATGCTGCTTCCACTTTTTCAGCCAGATAGTCCGGTAACGGTCAGAAAGGTCATCCGCCTCCTCTACTTCAAGCCTTCCTACATAGCCGCAAAAAGGACAAGAACGAGTTCAGGCCCATTCTGGATTTGCTACAAGCAAACAAGTGGATTCGCAGAGAGAAGTTCCGCATGCTGTCGTTGCATCAGATTTATCCTCAGCTGCAACGGGGAGACTGGCTGTGTGCCATAGACCTACAGGATGCATACTTCCATGTGGCCATTGCACACAAACACGGGAAGTTCCTGCGATTCCAAGTCGGCGCCAATCATTATCAGTACACAGTACTGCCATTCGGACTGAAGTCTGCGCCCAGGACATACTCGAAGTGCATGGCGGTGATAGCCGCACACCTAAGGAAGAACAAGGTGTTTGTCTACCCTTACCTGGACGATTGGTTGATCAAGGCCTCCTCCTTCTCGGAAGCTCAAGCGCACTTCCAGAAGACGTGCGTTCTCTTGAACAAGCTGGGGTTGCACATCAACATGTCCAAGTCTGTCCCGACTCCGGTCCAGTGCATCCAGTACTTGGGGGCCTCCATCAATACGCTGTCAGCAAGCGTGTCTCCTTCGGAGGAGCGACGATTATCACGCCTTCGGAAGGCTCAGGCTCTAATGACCACTCCATCTACAACAGTGAGGATGGTGTCTTCTCTACTGGGATCGATGGCCTCTTGTATCTTCCTCACGCACGGCTGCACATGAGACCATTGCAGGAGTGCTTGGAGGATCAGTGGGATCAGAGGATAGGGTCTTGGGACGACAGGATACGACTGTCTCTGCATGCTCTTCAGTCTCTGAAGTGGTGGTGTTCGGCGGAGAATCTCCTGAGAGGGGGTCCCTTCCACCAGGACATTCCCACGCAGACTATCGTGACGGATGCGTCTCTCCATGGCTGGGGGGCGCACTCTGGAGACTTACAGATTCAAGGGACGTGGTCCCAGGCGGAGTTAGCGTACCACATCAATTTCCTGGAACTCAGAGCTGTTCACTTAGCGCTGAAGGCCTTTCTTCCATCCTTCCAGACCAACTCCCTGCTTGTGCAAACGGACAATACAACCACAATGTATTACCTCAACAAGCAGGGGGGCTCGAGATCGCGCACCCTGTCGCAGGAGGTGCAGGCGATCTGGCGCTGGCTTCTGGCCAGAGGACTGACGATAACGGCTACCCATGTTCGAGGCATGTGGGCTGCTAAATTCATATCTATTGCATAGATCGCCGCCTAGTGTTGGGTCCGGATGATTGCACATTGTTGTCCTGGAAGAGTCTTCGAAGTATCACGAGATAGGTGGCTCCTCCCCTGGACTACAGTGCGCATGGGCATCGACTCCATCCCCAGATTATTTTTTTCCGCCATTGGGTTCGGATGTGATTTCGACGTTTCCTGTTCGGAATCGATAAAACAACTTCTTTAAGGCCAAAAGGCCTTCGTTACCTCGTCGGTATTGTTCGCGTTCGGTCTCGTGTTTCTTCCGACTTCTACAGTCGGTTTTCTGACGAGTCGAGTTACTCTTCGGACATCGAGGCCCTGTCGTCGCAGTAAGACCCCGACGATACTACGATGGAACGGAGTCCGTTCAAGTTCTGCCCTGTGTGCGGTTCGAAGTATCCACACATCGACGTGCATCCTGTATGCAACAAGTGCCTCTCGCCGGACCACAACGAAGGCCAACTGTATGGCCTGTTCGAAGTTCAGGTCGAAGAAGACGCTCAAGCTTCGGCGCGCCTCGAGGCCCGGAGAGCGGCTCCGGCACCTGTCGACATCTTCGACGACCCCGAAGCAGAAGGCCGAAGCCATCATCTGCAGATTTCGCCACCATCGACGGAGGTCGAGGCCGATTGCGGAGAACCCGTCGAGGGCCATGACCTAGAGGAAAACGTCGAGGAGGTAGGGGACGTCGAGGAAGTTTATGGGGCCGTGGAAGATAGCTCGGAGGAAGAGCTATGCCCCGAAAGTACAATGACTCAGGCTCAGGTCACGGGATTGCCACACGGCCTTACCCACGACCCTACACCGCAGTCCTCGGCCCCGCCTTCCGGCCCGGCTACGGACACACCAGCGGAGCCTCCATTGGGCAAATCGAAACCGAAACTGAAACCTTCGGCATCGAAACCAACTAAGATGGCCGACACTCCATCGAAGCTGAAGACGTCTGCAACGCCATCGGCGCCGTCGACTTCCGTGGCTCCAAAGCCGAAGAAGGCTGTCGAGCCGGCTAAAGTACCGAAGGTGGTCAAGGAGCCAAGCTCGAAGAAGGTCGTCGAGCATGTGTCGAGCACGGTGGCTGCATCGAAGTCGAAGAAGACTGTCGACACGCCTTCAGGCAAAACTACCGCGGCAACGGGCAAACGCCCAGTCGAAGCGCAGTCGGCACCGGGCACCGAGCCGAAGTCTGGTGCCCCGATGCAGAAACAAAAACCTGCCCATCCAAAGCCAGCGGCGTCGACGCCTAAGGCCGTGGCGGAAGCCCGGACCACAGCGGTCGAGGATGCGTCTGCGTCTCCGGCGCCCAAGGAGAAATCGTCGACGCTAGGATCTTCCCCTGGTGGCGGACCGAGGTCATCGGTCGGGCCGACTAAGCCCTCCGCTTCTTTCACCAAGCAAGTCTCGGACTCCCTCAAGAGAATACGAGAGAAGAGTTTGGCGTCGACGACTCAAAAGCCGTCGGTTCCACAATCGATGGCGGCACCGAAAACGACTTCGACGCCGAAGGTGGCGCCGAAGGCCTTTGCACCTCGGTCGGTGCCAAAGGACTCGGGAAGTTCGGAGCAGTCACTGCTAAGTGGACGTTTTGGTCGACAACATGCATCAGAAGAACAGTCTGAGCAGTATATCGACGCCCACACGGGGAAATTAACGCTCTACAAGCGGAAAATTACTTCCCAGCCATTGCAATCGTTTGTGATACCTCTAAAGAAGAAGAGGCCATCACAAGACCTTCCTGTGCTTGTTGAACCCCTTCATCCACGACCTAGGAGGAGTCCAACACCTTCACCCACTGCCTCCGAGGGAGATGAAGGTGAACAGAATGAGGAGTACAACTTTCCTGATAACAATGACCCTGATGAACAACAGGACTCATGGGTTGACACTGGTGATCAAGGGGACCAACAGGTGGTACATGACCCACAGGTTTCTGGTGTGAAGACATCTCCAACTGAAGACTCGGCGGCATTTAATGCCTTGATTGAAAGGGCGGCTGCAAACCATAAGGTGGAAATGCATGCCGACCCTGTAGAAGAAGACTTTTTCTTTGACACATTCTCTGCAGCAGAAAAGACTGTGAAAACACTCCCAATGCTTAAAGGGGTTCTCAAGCATGCCACAGACATCTTCAAGGAACCCACAAGAGCAAGAGTGGTGAACCCGAGAATAGAAAAGAAATACAGACCGGCACCTGGGGACCCGACTTATATACGGGGCCAGTTGCCTCTGGACTCTTTGGTGGTCTCCAATGCCCGCAAGAGGGCGAACTCGCAGACAACGGGTGAAGCTCCTCCCCCAGACAAAGAGTCAAAAGTGCTGGAGGCATCAGGGAAAAGGGTGGCTGCGCAGGCGGCCAATATCTGGCGCATATCTAACACACAGGCCCTGTTGGCACGATATGATAGGGCGCATTAAGACACCCTAGAGCAACTCCTAAAACACCTTCCAGACGAGTTTAAGGAAGCAGCTGAGATGCTGATACAGGAGGGCAAGCTTATTTCCAACGCGGCAATCAAATGTGCGCTTGATGTCGCAGATACAGCGGCTAGAGCGATCAACACGAGTGTGCTGTTGAGGCGTCAAGCATGGCTCCGCATCTCAGGGTTCAAGTCTGACATACAGACCACTATCCTCAACCAGCCCGTGAATCCAGACAGACTGTTTGGCCCGGAGGTTGACACCACCCTCGAGAAAATCAAAAAAGACAATGAGACAGCTAAATCCATGGGGGCGCTTCAGTCTCAGCAGTTCAGAGGGAGCACTTTTCGTCGCTCAAGTGCACGTGGGGTTAACAGAGGACACTTGGCACAGCAGTCGCAATTCACTAGAGGGGGCGCACAATCCTCGTACCCCAAACAAGGTAGAGGGGGTTACAGAGGAAACAGTGCCAAGGGCAGAGGCAGAGGCAACAACAGTTCCCGTTCCTTTGCTGCCAACAAACAGTGACTCTCTGTCACTGCCCCCCGACCATCCAACACCTGTCGGGGGGAGACTCCAGCAGTTCCTGCCAGTCTGGACGTCATCACCACAGACAGGTGGGTAAGGAAACTTATCCAGTTTGGTTATTGTTTGGAGTTGACGTCCACTCCGCCCAATATTCCCCCAAGACAACGTCCTATGTCAGCAGAGCACTTGCACTTATTGCAGCAGGAGGTTCTGGTGATGCTGCAAAAAGGCGCAATAGAGCTCGTGCCGGTGGAGGAAGAAGGCACAGGGGTTTATTCCCTGTACTTCCTAATCCCAAAGAAGGACGGTTCCCTCAGACCCATTCTGGATCTACGTCCCCTCAACATGTACATCCTCTCAGAACATTTTCATATGCTAACACTGCAGCAAATTCTCCCATTGTTAAACCAAGGGGACTTCCTAGCAACCTTGGACCTCAAGGATGCTTACTTTCACATACCACTCCACCCATCCCACAGAAAGTACCTCTGGTTCACTATACAAAACAGGCATTACCAGTTCAAGGTCCTACCCTTCGGAGTGACCACTGCACCCAGAGTGTTCACAAAGTGTCTGGCGACCGTGGCGGCGCACCTCAGGAGACAGAACATACATGTCTACCCTTACCTGGACGACTGGCTCGTTCAAGCAAAGTCGGAACAGCAGTGCGCCGCAGACATGTCCCACACCATTCACTACCTTCAAAGTCTGGGGTTCTCACTGAACTATCCAAAATCGCACCACCAGCCAGCACATGTGCGGCAGTATCTGGGCGCGACAATAAATACTCTGACTGCTACAGCTCAGCGAACCCTGTGAGGATCGACAACATCCAGTCGCTCATCCAAAGGTTCAGACCTCAACACTCACTACCAGCGAGAGTGTTCATGCAGTTGATAGGCATGATGGCCTCCTGCATCTTCATAGTCCCGCACGCAAGGTTGCATATGCGTCCGCTACAGGAATGCTTGGCAAATCAGTGGACACAGGCTCAAGGACAGTTGACAGACCTAGTGTTGGTGACCGGTCGGGCATACAACTCTCTGCATTGGTGGACTCCACACAACCTTTGCAAGGGCCGACCGTTCCAAGAGCCTGTGCCGCAAGTCATCATGACGACGGACGCCTCTCTCCAAGGATGGGGAGCTCATGTGCTCCACTACACGGTGCAGGGACTGTGGTCAATGCAGCAACAGAAGATGCACATCAACTACCTGGAGTTGATGGCAATCTTCATGGCGCTCAAGTCATTCAAAGCACATCTGTGCAACAAAGTCGTGTTGATCCGGACGGACAACATGACAGCCATGTACTACATCCAGAAGCAGGGAGGTACGCACTCTCCACAGCTGTCTCATCTGGCTCAGAGCATGTGGAAGTGGGCCATTCAGAGGAACATCTTCCTCATGGCGGAACACCTCCCGGGCAAGGACAATCAGATGGCGGATCTGCTCAGCAGGTACAGCCATCAAATGCACGAGTGGGAGATACATCCATCAGTACTCCGCCCGTACTTCCAGCAATGGGGTCATCCAGAGATAGACCTGTTTGCCACAAGGGAAAACGCAAAATGCCAAAGCTTTGCCGCCAGGTTTCCTCACCCACAATCGCAGGGCAATGCGATATGGATGAACTGGTCAGGCAAATTTGCGTACGCTTTTCCCCCAGCACCTCTCATTCCGCTGGTGGCAAGAAAGCTAAAGCAACACTCGATGACGCTCATCCTGGTGGCTCCAACGTGGGCACGCCAACCATGGTACACCACGTTTCTAGAACTCTCCGTGGTACCGCATCAAAGGCTGCATCTCACGCCCCGGCTCTTGACGCAGAACCATGGCTACATTCAGCATCCAGATCCGCAACAGCTCAATCTGGCGATCTGGCTCCTGAGGTCTTAGAGTTTGGATACCTTAATCTGCCTCCTGAATGCATGGACATCATCCGGGAGGCAAGAAAGCCCACTACCCGAGCTTGCTATGCAGCAAAATGGAAGCGGTTTGTCATTTACTGTGCAGAACACAATATCAACCCGCTAGATGCATCCATTCCTAACATCATCTGCTATTTGTTACATCTTTACAAATTCAATCTAGCGTACGCTTCCATTCGGATACACTTATCCGCCATAGCGGCTTATCTCCAAAACAGGCAGCATCTCTCTGTTTTCAGGGTGCCTGCCATTAAAGCCTTCCTAGAAGGACTGAAACGGGTCATGCCTCCCAGAACCCCACCAGCTCCTGTGTGGAACCTCAATGTGGTCCTCACTAGACTGATTGGTCCACCTTTTGAGCCTCTACATTCATGTGAGATTCAGTTCTTAACATGGAAAATGGCTTTTCTCATTGCCATTACATCTCTCAGACGTGTTAGTGAGCTACAGGCGCTCACAATCCAAGAGCCATTTATCCAAGTTCACTCAAACCGGGTAGTGCTCCGCACTAACCCAAAGTTCCTTCCAAAGGTGGTGTCACAGTTTCATGTCAATCAAACAATTGAACTGCCCGCATTCTTTCCAAACCCGGAAACGGTGGCAGAAAGAATGCTCCATACGCTAGACGTCAAAAGGGCGTTAATGTACTACATTGACAGAACACAACACTTTAGAAAGACACAGCAACTTTTTGTGCCTTCTCAGCACAACACAAAGGCAACCCAATTTCCAAAGCAGGAATTGCCAGGTGGATCGTTAAAAGTATTCAGATTTGCTATCAGAAAGCTAAACGCACTTTAACGGTCCCCCCCAGGGCACACTCCACACGCAAGTTAGGTGCCTCCATGGCTTTCCTGGGGAACATTCCTTTGGAGGATATTTGCAGAGCAGCCACATGGTCTACACCACACACGTTTACCAAACATTACTGTGTAGATGTGCATTCCAAGCAGCAGGCAGCTGTAGGACAGGCTGTTCTCAAAACTCTTTTTCAGACTTCTGCAGCTGGCACGGGCGGCCGCCGTTAATGGAGGGACTGCTATGTATTCTATGCAATAGATATTAATTTAGCAGCCCACATGCCTCGAACTGAATATGCTACTTAGCAGTATGCATCTGTTCTTGGCATGTAGGGCTGCTAACATTCATATCGCCTCCAGGTACTACCAGCCGGGGGACGCTGGGGAATGCGTTATGGATCAACTGGTCGAACAGCTTTATGTACGCTTTTCCACCCATTCCCCTGATTCCGACGGTTCTCATCAAGCTGTCCCAGTCCAGGGCGCGGATGATACTGATTGCCCCGGAATGGGCCAGACAGTGGTGGTTCACGGACCTGCTTCACCGGTCTCTCCTTCCTCACATGAAGCTGCCGTGCCGGCCGGACCTTCTCACGAAGTTCGGGGGCAGATGTTGCACCCCAACCTCTCGTCTTCGAGTTTGGCGGCATTGGCTCCTGAGATAGTGCAATATGGCCATTTTAATCTCCCAGAGGATTGCATGGACATACTGAAGGAGCCTAAGCGACCTTCCACTAGGACTTCTTATGCTTACAAGTGGAAGAGGTTCTGCATCTCGTGCAAGTCCAAGAACTATGACCCGACGACATGTAAGGAGAATGTCATCCTTCCAGACCTTCTTCATCTGGCGCAGTCTGGCCTTAATGTCCATTCCATTAAGGTTCATCCGGCTGCATTGACTGCCTACAGGAAATGCCCTTCACAGACTTCCTTCTTTCAGATACCTGTGATCAAGGATTTTTTGGAAGGCTTGTGTTCCCTCCTGTCCGGCTTCCTTCGCCTTCATGGGAATTGAATGTGGTGCTGTCCAGATTGATGAAGGAGCCGTTTGAACCTATTCATAAGGCTTCGTTGCAGCACCTGTCCTGGAAGGCGGCGTTCCTCGTGGCCATTACATCGGCCCGCAGGGTGAGTGAAATTCAGGCGTTGTGTTGCCAAGAACCTTATACTGTATTTCATGCTGCTACGGTTGTAATGCATACTCACCCTAAATTTCTTCCTAAGGTTATTTCTGATTTTCATGTTAACCAGACCATAACTTTACCTACGTTTTTTCAGAATCCTTCCTCTCCAGCGGAAAGGTCCCTGCATTCCCTGGATGTCAGGAGGGTGTTGAAATTTTATCTTGATAAAACCAAGGATATTCGTAGGTCAGACCAATTGTTTATCAATTATGGATCAGTCAGGACAGGTCTTGCTACCTCTAAACAGTCCATTTCTAGGTGGATTGTGTCCTGTATACAGTTGTTACCAAAAAGCTGGTAAGACCTTAGGGGGTAAACCTAAGGCTCATTCCACCAGGGGCAAAGCTGCCACGACTGCTTTGTTCCATAATGTTCCTATTGCAGAAATCTGCAAGGCGGCCACTTGGAAGTCGGTCCATACCTTTGCTAAGCATTACTGCCTGGACACTGATGCCAGGGCAGACGCTCAGGTTGGGCAGGCTTCGCTGCGAAATCTGTTCGCACAGTAGTGGTGTTATTTCTCTTTTCTCCACCGCTGCTTTGTTGTGGGGATGGGCTTGCCATTCTATTCACTTGATTATGACTATACACAGAGATCCCCTACTACAGAAGGAGTAGTTTCTGTCCTGTAACTCCAATTCTGTAGTAGGGGTATCTCTGTTATAGTCATAAGCGCCCGCCCTCCTCCCTGGTGGAGAAAGATATTCATGTACGGAATGCTACAGGTCTGGCGTGTTACGCCTTCAAAAAGAGCTGAAAGTAAAAGGGACCTGCAGTGCATTCTGGGATACTGTGAAGTTCTGGAAAGTTCTCTTAAAGGCACAGTATCCTGTTTTGAGCCACATAATGGCAGCCTATGGGGCTTGTCTGTCCATGTCTTCCTCTCTATCATTCCAGAGGGTTTTTGCTGTTAAAGCAAGGGAAATCTGGACAGGCGTTGCTGTTTGTGGATTTTTTTGGTGGAATTTCTAGTTGAAGTACTGAACAGTGTAGCCTGTGGATATAGGCTGCATTATCTGTCTTTAATTCTCTTTTAAGTGTCTGTGCAGTTCTGCATTTTTCGACACCGTAAGAGATTATTTTTTATTGCTCCGGGGTCCACGCACATGGGCGGGACTATTCACTAGATTATGACTATAACCGAGATACCCCTACTACAGAACTGGAGTTACAGGACAGAAACTACTCCTTTTCAGTCTCAGCACAGCATGTGCATCTACAGCTACACATCCCACAAACTGAAAATGTTACTTACCCTGGAAGCATCTGTTCTTGGCATATAGTGCTATAGATTTCCATGTGCCCACCCTCCCCTCTGAAGCCTTTCGATGTTGCAGACCTTTTCTTCTTTCATGTTCCTTTGGCATGGTCATCTTTTCTAGATCTCTGTGCTCCATCTACATACTCCCTATTATTGTGTATTACCAGGGATAGGTGGATTCACTATCCCTCGAAGAAAAACAACTTTCACCCATCCAAGCCCAACACTAGATGGCAAGAGTATGCACAGTGTGTGAATCTACAGCACTACATGCCACACACAGATGCTTACAGGGTAGCATTTGCCTTATTTATATTAGTAACGAGTTTAAGTAATTTAATTGTATTTGACTCTATTTCCTATGGGTTTTACTTTAAGGGCCTACCTCCATTATTTTCTATGGGAGGGTGTTGCAGTACAAGTGGTTGGCCATGTATGGTGCTGAACTTAATCAAGCTCTGAGCTGGAATCATTTGCTACTATTTTGTCAGTGTTTGGCTGTAGCAACTGTAGAAGTGCTGTTGGTGAATGGTAATTGGCTTATTCTTTTGTGTCCCTCACTAAACTCTCATTCCATTGTCCCCTGTGAGTACTCCCTAAAACCCTCAATTGAGTAGCATCTTTAAGTGAATACGAGCTTCATAGGGTAGCCAGTTGAGTGCCTTCAGGTGTGGCGGTATGTGGTCAAATTTCCTTGATCCTTTAATGAGTCTTGCTGTGGCGTTGAGACAGGCTTTTAGGGGTGCGGTAGAGATTTTGGGAAGCCCTGAAATGGTGGAACACCCGTACACCAGCCTTGAAATGACTAAGGCCTGAACTGCAGATTTGAGGTCAGGGATCTCAATAAATGGCTCAATTTTTCTCAGATAGTTGAGATGAAAGCGGGCATTTTTAGCCAGCAAGTTAATGTGCGCTTGCATGTTAAGGTTCTTATCAAGAGTGATTCCAAGAGATATTGTGGAGTCTACCAACGTTAGCGTGCAATTCAGAGCAGTGATCATTTTGGTCCATTCCTTTATTTCTTGAGAGTTATTGGGGTTTGAGATTAAAAGAAATTCAGTTTTTTGTGAGTTTAGCTTGAGGAAGTTGGACGTTAGCCACTGTATGTTTTTTTTTTTTTAGAGCTAGATTCATTAAGTTTATCTCTTCAAGGGAGGTGATTTTAATGTAAAGTCGGGTGTCGTCCGCGTACATGTGGTAGGAGATGCTCGCCTGCTGTAGAAGATCAGTGAGTGGTTCGACATATAAGTTAAATAGTGTGGGTGACAAGGTAGAGCCTTGTGGTACTCCTAGTAGGTTAGGTGAAGAAAGAGAAAGGATCTTGTCGGTCATGAGCGATTTTGTTCTATTTTCCAGAAAGGATTTGAACCATTGAAGGACTGTGCCAGAGAAGCCCATCCTGTCGTCCTAGTTTTCTTAGAAGTTTGTCTTGGTTGGCCGTATCAAAGGCTGATGAGAGGTCGAGCAACACTAGCAAGCATGTTTCATTGCGGTCAAGGGCTAATAGAGTGTCTTCTATGTGTAGGATTGCGGTTTCAGTGCTATGACCAGGTCTAAAGCCCGATTGGTGGATGTTCAATAAATTGTAGTTTGTGATGTGTAAATTCAGTTGTTGCTGAACACATTTTTCCAAGACCTTTGCTAGCATGGGAATGTTCGTTATTGGTCGGAAATTGTTGGGGTCAGAGCTAGCTGTCGTTTTTTTTAGGATAGGCGCAACTTGACCAGATTTTAGGCAGTCCGGCATGTGACCTTGTGATAGTGAGGCATTAATGATCTTGGTCCAGAGAGGGGATATGATATGATAGATGTGGGGTAGGCACTTTGCTGGGGCTGGGTTATTAAAGTGGTTGTTGAGTTTAGTGGTTGTTAGAATTTTGGTGATATCATTGATATCATAACATTCGAAGTTGGACCAGTGCGAGTTAATTTTGGGTAGAGATCGCTTAAGTAGTACCAGGTTAGTGGTTTGACTGATCTTTGGAGTGTCTACGTTGCTTGCCGCCATATTGAGTTCAAGTTGGAGGGAATTTGTTTTTGCTGTGAAGAATGTGGAAAATGAGTCACTACTTAGCTGTGAGGTTGGTATAAGGAGTGAAGATTTGGCCAATTTGTAATTTGTTCGATTGTTGATTCAGAATTTCGAAGAGTTTTTTTTGGGTCTATTTTTAGCATTCTCTAGTTCTGATTTGAAGAAGTCTTTTTTTATTTTAGAATACTTTTATTGTATGATGTCCTTGCTTTTCGGAGTTTCAGCTCGGGGGGGAGGGATTTTGCCTCCATCTCCGTTCAGTTGATCTGAGTTTGCGTCTCTCCTCATTCAGGGCTTCACTGAACCATGGGTTTTTATCCTTGTCGGGAATTCTTTTAAGTGTTGGCGGTGCGGCTTGGTCGAATATTTTAGTCATCGTGGAGTTATAGTAATCCGTGAGGGCAGTGACGTCTTTCTATGTCAGGGGGGATAAGAGCCTTCTCACATTGGTAAGCAAGCTTGTTCCAGTTGATGTTCTTTGTGTCTCTTATCCATTGTTTAGGTTTAATTTGTTGTGGGAGGATTTTCTTGTTGCAGGAAGGGATTTGGAAGGTGATAATGTGATGGTCTGACCAGTCACAAGGGGTAATCGAGATCGATTCAATAGTATTTAGTTTAGAAATGAGCCAGTCTAGCGTGGCATCTTTTGAGTGAGTGGGCTCAGAGGCAGCTTGAATCAGGGAGTGGCCAGCAAGGAAGATTTTAAGGGTGTTGACCTGCTTGTCCAGTGCGTTCTCCCAGTGAAGATTGAAATCACCAAGGAATATGTCATTCGAGAGGGGACGAGTTTGCCGTGATGATTTCCATAAGTTGTTCTGTGAAAGTTATGTTTTGTCCTGGAGGATGGTAGTACACATGAATCGAATGAATCATACACAATTCTCAACGACCGATTACGATAAACAGAAACCGTCCAGGCAGTCCGAATCGTTTCCGAAAGGCTTTTAGACAGCCCGAGTCTTTTGTATCCAATTTGTACAGCTCTATGGACACTGTTTCCGAATGAGCGGTTATGATGACCAATTCAGACAGCCGTTCTGATTCGGTCTGTCTGACACGAAAAGGCTGTCCGAATCTGTCTTTTGAGTGCCTGTTGCGGCCACCCCTTCACCTGGAGGCGTCCGATTTGGACCCGTGGTGGTACCCAAGGAACCCCTCTTCCCAACCATTTTGTAGAACTATTTTAATACTACTAAACTTACAACAAAATGGAGTTTGTGAATAGGCCTCTTGGTTACCTGGATTTTCAAGTGATTCTTTCATAAACTCTATTAATATAACATTTGGGCCAGGAGTTAGTGTTAAAGATGCTATTTTTCCAAATGTTATGAAAATCCCATCCAAATGTACCTGGACACAGGGATAAGGCAAAGTTAAGTATATAATTTTTTTTCTGCAAAGCAGCCTGACTAGTGGGGATAAAGCTAATCTAAAAATTTGTAATAATATTGATGAACACATTTAAATTGTAAAGTGTGTGTATAATTCATGGCAGTTGCTTTAACCGTCTTGTGTGTGTTATATGTTAGTAACGCCATTATCATTTCTCATTGTGCTTAAAGAGAGACTTCCTTTTCTTCCGGAAATGATTAGTATATCGAGGGGTCAGAATTTTTCGATTGGTTTGGGAATATACCCAGAATTTTTTAAGCATACATACCATCAGACCCGATCCAGGCAGGAGATTCCTGATTGTTTTACGCCAAAACTATCTTTATTTAAGTGTCTCCAACCTAAAATTGCCCCAGCCTCAAAATCTGACTTCCATTCCAAAATGTTGGCATGTATACTTCAGGCAGTCGTTAATCAAAACATTGTTGACTGTTTCAGTTGTTATATACATATTTTGTTTTAAGACATTGACAAAACTCTATGGATCGATTTTGACATGGTTTAATGAAAATACTTCTCAAATGTGACAGACCCTGACTGTTGAATAGAGACACCTTACCTAGTCATCACCTGTCTTTGTTTCGCAATGTTTCCAGAGCATATAAAGTACGTATATATGTGATAAAAAATATATGTGCTTAACATAAAAATGCCACATGCGGCAACATTAAAAATGATCCATAAAATCTAAAGGTAAAAATAAAAGCTATCACCATAAGAGTATAAAGTGCATTGTATCGTCGATCATGGTTGCTCCAACAATATAAAGTGCATTATGCCCTTGTCTTTAGTCATCACAATAATATAAAGTGCAATGTATCCTCAATCTTGGTATCGATCATTCCCAATTTGCTTCACTAGTCCAATCTGTCGGGCCTAGCCGGTAATCGGATATTAGAACTAGTCTCTCATGCTCCTTACATTTAAATCTGATTTGTAAATTGTATTGCAGTCCCTAATGCTTGATTCTAATGACACTGACAGAGTCTGGGTACATTCTGTACATAGGTGAGGATGTTCTATGCCATTTGTGCCTAGACCCTAAAGGTTTTCTTAAAATGCAGAACTTAAAGTATCCTTCTGTCTTATGGTAAAACAAAAGCTTTTTATTTAACTAGTGGTTGCTTACTCTCGACCAGTTGTAACATGAGAGTCCCTAATTGAGAATGTTTGTTTGTCTGAAATATTTGCGTGTTTGGAAAAATAGTATAAACATTTGTACAATATCACCTCTTGATTAGGCATCTCACTTAATACCAAGGGTTTGCTTTGCATTCTGGCAGTTCCATAGTTGATGCGAAACCTGGTATCCAATTCAATGATACTAGTCACATGCCTATTTGTGTCCTTGAACCACATTTATTCCTGTTTCATGTGGTATATAAGTTGAAGAACACATTTCCAACTTTGATTAGTTGATGGTGAGTCCTGAAAATTAACCATATGTAAAAAATCTTGTCCATGATAGGTTTCTAGTTAGCCTCCGGCTTCAAAACCTCTGCACAGAGAGTGCTACTTACTGAATGTAAATGAAAGGTTCGTTTATTGACAAACTTTTCTTTCATGAGATAGGCAAGGGTTTCAAGTGCTAATACAAGTTGTGAAAGGGGACAGCTCTGTCTGATGTCTTACAGCTTATACTTTCCCATGTAAAACTGTGCGCTTGTTGGACAACATGACCATCCGAACTATGCTATGCTGATTCCATGCTCTCCATCCAGATATGTTGGCCGAAATCCTACTTTCTCACATTGCAGCATCTCGACCCGTAATCTTACAAGGTAAGACATGGATGTGCAACCTCAGGGTAGGACACCCCGACTCCCCAAGGAACGTGTGGTAACAGATCTAGAACCCTTTTGTTTAGTTACTTACGCATACCCAAAGAGATGCACAAGAAATACACAGTAAAGCGTTTCAATATTTATTGAAGCCTTGTGATTCTTGAGTAAAATACTTGCGCTGTTGTAATCGATACATGGAAACAGAATAATGTAATTAGCATTACTAGAATGGTGAAAAGTTACAGTTCAACCATTTTGCTGATTACAGAAAATATATGCTTGCATGCAAGTACTGTAATATATTGTACTTGTATCTAGCGCATCCTAACCTATCATGTCTAAGGTGAGTGAATCTGCCAAATCCCTGGAGGGTGATCTAACTTCCCATTATCTGTGAGTAAGTGTCAGGCTGCCTGTCTTGGTAGAGAGCTGACCATCAAAAGAATGGGGTAACCCAAAAAGTCAGAAGACCTGGGTGATGAATATTATTCAAAAACAATGGTCTCAAACTATTATTTTTACTAGAACCGAATGAATCCAGTAATTATTCAAGCTTTTTCTTATTCATGGGGCATGTCCAACAGATTAGCCCAGTCCATTCAATGTTAATGTTATCCACAAAAACCAAAACAAAACAGCAACAGCAATAATTCGAAATTATGGGGCAATTTTAATTCATTGCATTCATGGCTATCTCAATATAAAAGCGTTTATAGTTGCCCAAAGAGAAATGTGCAAAAAGATTGAAATGTAGAGTGCTTAATAGAAAAGAATGAAAAGGAGCATAGAATAATATTTATAATTTTATATATACAAGCAATGAGTTTGTACAATATACAATTACTCAATGTCCTGGTGTGTATTATGAGATCTAAACACAGTTTATATTAAATGGAGACATTGCTTACAAACTTGTATTGCACTAAAAAATGTGTAACACCATCCAGGACAAAATAAAGCGTTGACGCAACTATAAACGCTTTTATATTGAGATAGCCATGAATGCAATGAATTAAAACTGCCCCATAATTTCGAATTATTGCTATTTTGTTTTGGTTTTTGTGGATAACATTAACATTGAATGGACTGGGCTAATCTGTTGGACATGCCCCATGAATAAGAGAAAGCTCGAATTGGTAGAGAGCTGGGCAGCATCACTTACATGAGGAAAACAGGAATCAACTTTGCTGGAATTCCAGCTTGTGGGTGACCTCTTGGTGTCAGCGAAATGCTCCACTGTCTAAACAAAGGGCTCATGTTGTGTATATATAATGACATCCTTTTTCTTACCATGCCATAGCCCCAGTCAGGCCACTATTGCTTATTCCAATGTGATAGCTCTGTTGCTGAGTGGCCAAAACAACAATAACATTTTGTGCGATTAACTTAGCTCTTGTACAGAATGTTCAAGGTGCTTGATAGTGTGCGTACGAAGTGACAATGTAAGTAAAGCTGAATTAGAAGAATATTATCCCGTATGTACACGCAAGAATGTGTGTCAAATATCATCATGTTTAGGGAGAGAAGGCAACTTAAGAACATGAGCATGTACAATTGCATTTCCATCTGGGCCTAATGTAACCACATGACAACCACTCCTTGGACATGAGGATACTAAAAAAGCTATCTAAAAACAATGCTAACTATATAAATAAAAGCATAAAACCCTAAAAGTATAAAAAGGCACTATTCTAATCTGAAGGTAAAAGTATTCAGAAAGCCACATTTTGTTAAAAATAATATATAAAAGCAAATTTAAAACGCGAGCAATTTGTATAAACAAGTTGTTACAGTACAAACATGTCCTAATTAAAAGGTTCCCACAACTTGAAACAGCCAGATTGTTTGTGTTCCGAGGAGTAGACAAAACATTATTGTGCCCAGCAACTGCACACTACCACAGACTTGATGCACCCAGTGCATCAAGTCCATAGAACAAACATGTTTCTGTCCATCGCCCTCAGTATCCGCCCATGGAGGAACAGCAGGTGCTGATTCCACAGAAGATGAGCCAGGATCTAGATCACCAGGAGCTGAAGCATCCCAGGAAGGCTCATAGTATACATTTAGGAGCAATGGCAAGAGCAATGGCAAGCGCAAAGGACAATAGTAAAAGTGTGCTGTCGGTAGACCCACCTGCAGGTTACTGTCCAGAGATGGAACCAGTTGCATTCCCAAGCAAATGCCCAGGGCTCACTGAAAAGTGTACAGCAGACAGTGCAAAACAGGCTGCACGCATTGTAGGCATCCCGAAAGGACAAGAACCAGTCGCCATTAAGTTCCTGAAGTAAGGTGGTGCCAAAACATTGTATCATGCATTCACGACACAGGTGGTAGTGCTATCCCTATTTGGCTTTGTGATGGGACATCCATTGCAGAAAAAATAAAAGCACAGTTCCAACAACTAGGAACGGGACAAGCGGTAAGCCTCCAAACATGCTTCCAAGCATAGAGTATGAATGATGGAATAACTCTGAAGACCGTCTGGAAGGTTCTAACCAACCCGGAGCCAATTGTCTTAAAGTGCGTTACCCCCGCAATACTAGACATGTTAGAAATGCAGTGCACAAGCTCCCCAAAATGGTGTGGGGAATCAGTGTGTAGTAATGACTGTATCTCAAAAGAGTACCTTTTCAACTTGAAGATCAAAATTCTCCCTTGCAGATGTTAAGCCACATCCTCCTGGAACTTTCAGTCTTCTTAAAGCATTAAAGCACACGTTTCTAAGCTTTATAAAAGGTTAAAGCATCGCACCCCTAACTGTGTGGGCAGATGTAAACAGTACTTGTGTACAAAAGGTCAGAACCGCAGAGACCGTTACCAGATCAATCAGGGCCGGACTGGGAACTCAAAGCAGCCCTGGCAATTTTGTCAGACCGGCTCCCTAACAAAACTGGCCTCTAGCACTGCTGCTTTTGTTACTGGGGGCCGATACTAGAGCATTGCTCCAAAACCGGCCCCCATCGCTCCAAAATCGCCTACGCCCCCCCACCCTCCAGCCTCCTGGACAAATGCTTGACGCCCGCCAAAGCCAGTCCAGCCCTGTAGGCAATTCCCAGTCTCATCCCACAGCAGCCTTGATCATTCAGCATCAAGTAACTCCCATTAAAGAGTAATCTGAATGCGGGACAGATCACAGCAGCTGGAGAACCTTTCGAATTGCATGACGATTTTCCGCAGATGCATTATATGCGCCATGAACTGAAACTTCCCTGCAAATTGAGAAATGTCTCAATGTGTACTGTAGTGTAGTTCATATATCCCTAATAGGCACTGCGCATTGGAATAACATACACTTTAGATTTAGCATAGGATTGAGGTCGGTATGTCTCTATCGAATATATTAAACTTAATTGTGTGTGTGCCAGCTAACTCAGAGGTCACTAGAAACGTTCTCGAATAAACAAGAAGGGATTAGTCTCTGACAACCGCATAAACATGACAACTTTGTTTCCCCTAGAATCGGAACAATATCTTCAGAGTCGTGGAAACAATAGATAATAATTTCACTCAGTCAATCGTGCATGCTTCGTTTCTACAGAGTTGCATAGAAATAGAGAGACGGACATTTAAAAAAAAAAGGGGTTTATTGAACAGTCTTATTTTTCATGCAAGAGATATGAACTGCTACAATTGTTAGACAAAGTGCAAAGTATAATGCGTACAGTGTAAACAGTAATATAAAATAATACTGTAATAGCATGGTCTGTTGGTATGACATATATAAAAATACATACATAAATAACACAGGATAAAATACTCAACTGGTGCTTCTAAAATACGCCTACCCCAGTGTACCTAACCTAGGTCTAGTACGAGGGAAGAAGTAGGTGCTGTTTCAGAATAGGTTTAGTTTTGCCAAGAATTGCCAAAGGTTTCTCTAGGTTCTAAGCAGGTCCATACCTTAGAATGAGAGAGGTTGGTATCTCTTTCCCGGGACTCGATTTCCCAACACCCTGCAAGGGGAGTCAGAAACACTGGAGCTGGATTCTCGGCAGGAGGATGACAGCGTCTAGTCAGTGCGTCAGCTTGAGAGTTGGCTTCCTTCGGTACTTGCTGTGCCAAGCTGCGTCGTGCACATAGGTAGTCGAACTGCACCAGCCACACCGTGCTTTGCCATAGCAAGTGAAGGTATATTAATACCTTGAAGGTATTTAGGAATGCCGTTATTGACCTAAAAGTCAGGCATATGAACGTCATGAATGAACCCCTAAGGAATCGCTGTTCATGCACAATAAATGAGTTCTTGGAGAAATCAATATCCAAGCAAGGCGAAGTCCCTAACGGCTTAAGAGTCTGGTTTTCCAAGAACTCGTTGTGACGTAGATGAACGAATGGAAGTAGCCAAGCCTGTATTTGGGTAGCATGGACTATGCCTAAACAAGGACTGGATTTCTATGCCTATATAAGGGCAATGTGAATTGTACATATAAAAGGACATGAATCTGGAAATGCATACGGAATCTAAATCGATACACAACACCCACTCCCCTTTCGTATGTACGACATTACTAAATTCTAAACATCTTAAACATATCTAAATTATATCTACACATGAAGTGATAAAAGCATCTTTCAAACACATTGTAAATAATGTATCAGAACTAGTTGTAAGCATAAAATTGCATTGGTGCTGTCCACATTAAAGCAAGTATTCATTCTAAGCACATGTTGACATTTTTAAATGCTAACTGAATGAATCATGAAAATATACATTTATGAAATGGCTCGTTAATACAGAAGAAAAAAAGGGCAGAAACCATTTCATGTCCGATTACATAAAACTGTGTCATATAATGTCTCTGGAAGTATTCAAAGAATTCTTGTTCTCTATGAATAGTTCTACTATAAGCATATTACTTGTGCCAAAAAATGAAAAATACAAATTTGGAGAAAAAACATTAATCATAGGAAAAAGTTCCAAAGTTAGTACCTTGTTTTTGAAAAATGAAGGTCTCTCAGAACACTGTGCCAAATTCAAAAGTCGGTGTTAGGGCTTGGAGAAAACATGAAATCGTCTGTCTGTAGACAAAAAGTAGTCTACCATTGTAGGTGAAAGTTGGATTACCTCGATTAGAAGATTAACCGTACATAGATGTGAAGCATCGCCTTCAGCATTGGTTCCATCAGCAATGTTCGTATTAGATGGTACCTGCACGCCTGTTGTTTCCGCTCGTACCTCAGCATCAGCATTTTGCGTCGGTGAGATCTCAATGAATTCCGTCATCAGAATTGGTAGCCGCTGGGGACAACGCAGAGCATGGGCCGTTACCCGGTCCAGCAAAGTATCAACATCCATTGGCATGACTGATGGGAGTGTCAGACAGGTGTCTAGCACGCATTCTTCTCCACATAGCAGGCAGAGTAGAACAGGTAAGATGCAATCTTGCCAAATTGGTCTGAATGACAGAAACCATGTGGTATTTAATTCTCGTAGACGAGGTAATCCCAAAATTTGGATGATGCGCTCCCGACACTTCATCGCCAGTAGAGATGTCACCATGGAGAACTGGGTGTCACTGGTGAATTGGCTTGCCATATCGTAGCAGTAGAAGCAAAAATAATATCCCTGCACTGAGTCCCAAAAGGATGGCCAGTCCACCAAACACAGAATGCACGAAGTTTGGAAGGATTCCTAGGACTGCTTGAAAAGCTGCTAACAGTCCGGAAAATACAGTATTAAATACATTTACAATACCACTCGTATCAGACATGTTCAAGATACAACTTAACATTTCTGAGAAATGTATAGGGCAGTTTGTATTCAAAAGGGCATGTATCTTGGCAGAAGTCCTTCCAATTTGTAGGTCATAGGTCTCTTTGGCCGAGGTCAGTGGCACCGTTTTTTTTTAAAACAATGGCTTTCATCCTGCTTAGAGTATCAATTCGTATAGAAGAGATGTTCAGTGAAGGCCATAAAGAAGACTCTCTGGCTGTCTTGGTTTTTGGAAACCATACTTGCATACAGCAAGTGACCCTGGATGACAGTTACTAGATATGGTATCCTTGGCAACATGCCACAGCAGCTGTGATCGTTCAACATGAGGTAACTCCCATTTGAAAGTTGTCCAAAAATAGGATCAATCACTGCAGCCGGTGAACCTTGCAGGTGGCAGGATAAGTTATTAGAGGAACCATCGCAGGCAGTAAGTTGATACCCTGAGAGAGAGAACCGCTCAGTGCATTTTCACAGTTTGAACCGCTAAGAAACACTTCACGTCCCCCACTCCAACATCTCTGTGTGTATGGTAAATCCCAGGATGTCTTGATGTTTTCTTTACCCAACCTTTCATATGTGCCTGCTGGTATGTGTTTTAGGCAATACTGAAAATGAAAAATTGTATAAGGCAGAGTGATTGTTCCATGTATAATCCATTCAGTAGCTGGTTTTTCTGCTACCGTAAATGGCAATCTTTCCAGTTTTTCAATGCTCAGCACCGTATAGTCTGCTCACCTCTGTGCCAGTTTGATCTGTTTATCAGTGAGATTGAATTATGAAAACAGTGACGTAGTATTGATTAAACGCCAAGGCAAATAGCCTGAGCGAAGGGTTTGCAACGTCCAGCCTAATAGCATGATAGAAAGTAGCTGAGACTGACCATGTTGCAACATGACCTAGTCTTGTTCCATGATGTCTATGGCAGAAGACACTATGCTGTCCAATGAATATACCCTGGACGACAGAGACGATTGTCAACCACAGAGAGAGATTTCTTTAAATTGATACGATCGATTTCTCACATTCTTTCTGCAGTCTCTACTTGCATGATCTTCCATATTTCGTTATATGCAGCATATATACCGGCATATATGAAATGTTTTTGACGCTGTTTTCTTGGTCCTAGCAAGAATTCCCTAAGATCTGCGCCATCTTTAAGTAAAGATAAGTGTTGCTTTACATCCTTAAGTGTAGATTTCTGTTGCCAATCAAGGCAGAGTTTCCCTACACCGTATGTTGTCACTATTCCGGTATGCTGTCTTTGAACATATCTTGGGTTTGGCCTATTGATTTTAAACCCTTGTGTTTTGTTCAGGAATATATCTTGACAGCTGTTTGTGTCTGTGTGCCAGATGAACCATTTATTCTAATCTGGATCTGTTCTGTTGTGATGCAAAATAGTATGTACATCGACCTCCCCCTTTGAAGTCTTATCACTTTCAGGTGTAGGTATGAACCGGTTGTTCATGTCTTTGATCTTGGCTAACCCAAGGCAAAACGTCCGTTGGACAGTGTCATTCAAAAACATAATTTGCTCAGGGTTGATGCAGGCTCTAAACATAGCTTCTACCCCCTGTACCTGCTAGTCTTTTGTACCCAGACAGTTTTTGTCTCAATGTTGTCTTTCCAAAAGTTGAAACCTACTCTAGACAGTTGGACCTAAAAGGCTACAGAATAAATCTGGTTGGTATTTAACATACTTTTCAGTCTTGTTTTGTTTACATTCTTAAAGTAAAATGATTCTGGATTGGATACATTGAACCCTGTATAGTATGGAAATTTCATAGCAAATGTTTTTGAGCTACCCTTTGGTGGCGTAGGACAATGTTCCAATTGGTTATACATTAACACATTTCTAGGACTTGCAGATTTGTGCAAGAAGTGAGGACCATAATGGTTATAACAAAACATTTGTTTATAGTCTGAAGAACCTTCTAAATATTAATGATTTGTAAATACTGCAGAAATTTCTAAATCTGACATCATATTAACAGCCTCGAAGTCCCTATCATCAGAGAAGGTACTTGATGAAACAAAGTCATTCAATGAGATCTTGAATAAGTGTGGAATCTTCAACAGCTCCGACGGGCAACAAATGTAATATTCTGTTTTGTCCCAAGCTATACCTACTGGTATAGGAACGGCTGTGATGTTTACTGTTGACAAGTCTCTTTGTTCACGATGGGATGATTTGTGTGGCTTGAGGAGTAAGTTGACGTTCTTACTTGCTGTGTCCATTTTGACATATCTTCCATTTATCAGCATACCCAGAGTTATTACCAGAGTTAACCAAAGTAGAAGAAAGAATATTCCCAACACAATCCAAAGTTCAATCCATGGTGAAACCAGATAAGTCTTTTCCAGGTGATCAAAAAAGTTAGTTGCTTGTTCTTTGCAAGTTTTTTGCTGGTGTAGTTTCAGGCTTCCTAGGATCCTCAGAAAATGTATCAAAGTTAATGAAATAGCCAGAGGCAGTTCGGTCAATAGTTGGGATTGCATCCGAATTTGTTGAAATCGCTGGAATGGCTTAATCACTTGTTACTTCATTGTAGACAGGCGCGACGTCGTTGTAGACAGGTGTTTAATGACAAACTGGTATTTGGGTTTCAAGAGGTACAAGTTCCATAGCTTTGTTGCTTAGCCCTTCTTTTCTCACTGCAGATTCCTTAATGATGATGAGTCTCTCCGTTTGAACCTCTTGAATTGTAGTTAGGAGTGTGTCTGCTACATTGGCGGAGTCCACTTGGCCTACTGCTTAGTATCGGCCACATAGTGTGGTTTGATCAGGTCGATGGACACAAATCTGTTCTCCTTTTTACCAGCAAGGGGTGGCAGTAAAACTGTTCTTGATCCGTGGATTGCTAGGACAGGTACTGGTTGTCTGTAAGAAGGCCCAAATTCCTTCTTGTCCGCGATCTTTTCTCTGACTAGATCACCAAGCTTCTGGATCCAGACAGGCCTTGCTGGAACGGTCGGTTTTTCTACAGTGGTGTTTGGCTTCAGGAACACGTTGCTTTGTTTCGTTCTTAGTTCATTTAAGCCCCGTAAAACAGCCAAACGATCTTTGATATCAAATTTCTTTGTTTCCACCACTGATGTGTGATAATCAAGGGCCGGAACCAACATTCTTGTCCCAAAAAGAACTTCTTGGCCAGTTGTTAAGACTACGATGGACACTTATTTGATGTTTGACCCACCCATCACCCAAATCTAATACCCTAGCTGTTATAGATTGCTTTAGGTACCGTTTTTTTCTCTCCACAACCGAATTTCCCTCAGAATGGAATGGACTAGAGTACCGCAGTGCAACGCCCAAACTGGCCATGGCCTCTTTGTACGCTCGAGAGCTAAACGCAGGACCCTGATCAGAATCTAGCGTGCCAATTGTGTATTTGCCGATAAAGACTCGCAAATCTTTTATAACAGTTCGAGCGTCAGCCGAGGACTGAGGCCACATCCAAAAGAACATTGTCTTAATATTTGTGGGACCGCATTTGTCCACAGAGACGTCTGCGTGTAGAAAGTCTAATGCTATCTAACAATGGTTTCTGTATTGGGCTGGCTATGCTATAGTCTGGTATCTGGCGGCGTTCTGTGCTGCGATCTCTATTGCAGTCTATACAATTAATTACAAACATTTGAATGTGAGCATTCATTCCTGGCCCACCAGTACATCTCTTTTACAGTTAATATAGTTGTATAGATCCCTTGATGTATCAAACCCTCTCCCAAATGTGCTTCGTATAGCAAAGCTACTCTATGTTCCCTGTTTGGAATTATATCAGTTATATAAGAGGCACCTAGTTCCATGTGACACTTGTAGTTGGCTCATGACTGGTAACGAAACGACCCTTTTTAGGAAATTATCTTCGATAATCTGCAGTTTTGTACAATCTTTCATGCCCCAGACAGCTGCCCCATAGGTAGCGGTAGATACAGTCTTGGCTTAGTACACTGTTTTTATTAGATCTACTGGGTTTAAACCAGTTTTTTTTAATAAACTTAGTTAGAGCCCCAATATTTTTTTCCATCCGAGTTCCTCTATTAGTAATCATTTTTTGCCATTTTGTTTTAGAATCAAACATAATCCCTAAATACTTAAAAGAATCGACAACCCCCATTTATTTTAAATTTATTGGAATATGGTTAGAGAAGGCTGGCATAATGAGGTCTTAGCCATGTGGGTACTCCCTGACAAATTCTGGTGGCCAGTCTTGTTCAACCAGAAGTATATCATAACCTTTAAGGGTGCTTTCACTTTTCTTGGAATGTCTCCCTCCATCCGGAGTGTTATTTCATATAACCTATGTGGAGAGCTAACCCTGGTATTTGCAGTTTCAACTTGAATGTCTTCATTCAAGTCCACTGTCTCCATAAGACCCTTCAGGTTCTGGCGAGCTATTGTTACTTCTGCTGCGCTGTCCAACATTGTCTGAGCCCATTCTCCCTTCTTGAGTTGCGTCCTCAAGATCCTCGGCATGTATAATTTTTAGACCCGCTACCTTCTTTTTGGTGAATTGAGGTTTTTTGTTCTTCTGAATGTGTTGATTGTCTTTGGACTTCACGCGTTCTTCCTTTTCTGACCGTCCTCTTCTTTTGTATTTCTGTGACGAAGTCTGAAAGGTACTAGAGAAACGTGTATCAGTATCTTGATATCTATCCGTTTTTTTCAAATTATCCATATTCCTGAGGTTGTACCTCCTTTCAAAGGGCTCCTTTTGAGGAGACCTACCTCTGGAATGAGAACGCTTCTTTTTAGAAGGAGTAGGAGTGTTTTTAGAAAAGACCTTTTCAGGACTTTCAGACAGTTGGGGTTTCACTGGTTTCCCACCCAAACTGTCTCTGCCTAATTCTTCATATGATTTCTCAATTATTCTGGCTAGTTCTTGTGGTTGCTCTGTTACATCAAATTCCCTCAACTTTTGCGGATCGCCACTGATGCTGCTTCTCCTTTAATATTAGCTAATATTATTGTTGAGACCTGTTTGAAATCTTTCAGTAGTTTCATACCTAAATTTAGAGCAGGCTCTGACCCGTATTCGTTTTGAATCTGTTTCAGAACATCAGATATTACCGCCATAGACGGAGCACCATGTGTTTTACTGTAGATTGCACCTATCCATGGATGCATCCATCCCAAGGAAGGCTCTAAGCCAGAGGTGGTTGTTACTAGAACATAATTGACTATACTTTGCGTTTTTTGGGACACATCTAAGTGGGTATTTATGCAGTGCTCAAGGTATGCTTTTTAACACGTTGCCTAAAATTTGGGCTAATTAAAAAAGGGAAACTGTAAAAATCAGACCGACTTGAGCACGCAAAAGAAACCTTCATGTACTTAAACCATGATAGGCAAGCCTTTGGATACTCCTGGTACTCGGGAATATTCTCCTTGACACTTTGTCGGTAGGGTGACTTCCTGGTTGAGGTCAGTAAATCACGCATTGATGTTGTAACATATTCTGTAGCCTGGGCATGAGTCCTAATGCTCCTTGACTAAATTTCCTGCATTTTCCTATGTCAAAACCATGTCCCTGTACATGCGCAAGTGTAGTAAGCGGCATGCAATTTATGACCAAGACGACTGCTTGTGTAACGTATGCTTGTATTTTTGGCATCCAGGGCACCTAGAACTCACTACTGTTCTGGAACTTATAATACTTATATTAACTTATAATACTTATATTAATTACACATTCTTGGAACACTCCCTACATTTCAAGAGCACCTTTCACACAATGTATTGACATAAATTCTTGCAAATACTGCCCAATCTCTATTTGACCCCATACCAGCCTGGGAAATAATGGCATCGATTGATGCCATGGCTGGCTAAACGACCTCACCCTGCAGCACTGGTATCACAGCTAAAATGTACAATACATTTTCAGAGCTGCTTCACCCATGCTTACTTGCAATATACAATAATGCAGTGTGTAAACATTTGCTGTCAGGTAAGCACCAATCACTTCCATGTTCAAAGCCAGGTAAGCCTTCGTAGTTCAGGCTGCTGAAGCATTTAGGACAGAGGTATTCTATTCATGGGTTAAATTCCCAGCAGCAGATGCATGAACATGACCGTTTCAAACATACACTGAAGCTGCAGTTCCTAACAACTACACATCTTATGAAGCTCTACAAATACCACTAACTTACCAGAACACCAAAATTGGTTTGAAAGCTCCCTACCACATACACACAATGTTAGAATAGGTCCCCTTAGCAATGAAGGAGCTGCATGGCCAGTCTTTGCCAGTTATACACCCTATCCAGATATAAAAAATCTAACGGCTCCAGAGCTACGCACACTATATACAGATCTGGTTACAACATATAGATGTTTAACACAATTTGTTGTTCGAACAATGAAACCTAAATCCAGCAAGGGCTGCTTAAGCTGCACAACCACAACAGGCTACACCTGGCATTAGTCCACAAACCAACAACGCATTCATGGGTAAAATTCCCCTCAGGCAGGAATAAATTTCGTTCTGGATTGCACTAAAAACAAGCCCGCTTGAAGCATTGTTTCTCCATGTGGGACCTCAGGAAAACCCCAGACTTTTCACCATATGTCTACCAATGGGAATTGTTTCCCCAGTGGAAGACTGCACCAGTTGGGGTACAGTCTTTGCCGCAGTATATATCAGTATTTACTTTGCAGTAGAGTATAAGAAATGTTACACAACAATTCACAAAGTGTTATGAGAAGTCCTCATAACACCTTATACAAGCTCAAAACTTTGTGTACTACTACTACTGTAAAGGTGTTTATGTTCTGCTGTACCTTGACCTTATGTAATTATGGGTACTGCAAACCTCAAGCTTTTGCCTACAAGCCCTTTTGTTCCAGTTTTGTTATTGAATGTTTGTTGCACATGTGTTAAGTAGGGTGCAGGCTTGTGCCCCACTTTGTGAATTGTTGTGTAACATTTCTTATATTCTACTGCAAAGTAAATACTAGACCTCTGCCCGGCTGGGCAAGTCCTAACAATATAGCCACGACTGAGTCTATATTTATTCACCCTGTATATTTTCCCCTCAAGGGACCACTGTTGTTTGAATAGCATTCTCCCCAAGGTCCCTTTCGGCTTAATTGGGTTCCCTTGTTGTTTTCAAAATATAATGCAGTATGTATCAGAACACATGGTACATCCTCATTAGCGGTTTTGCCATAGGAGCTTAAACAGATCCAAAATGAGCATAGGGCTGGCTCTGCCCTGGATTCGGGGATGAAACCGATGGGAAATTTTGCTTCAGTACCCAATATAATGTTAAGTAACATCAAAGGAGCCCATTGTCAAAATCGAAACCGAAACTGAAACCAACGGTGTCGACGAAGACAAAGATTGCCGAGACGCCATCGAAACCGAAGACGTCTGCTCCCCCATCGACGCCGTCGTCTTCGGAGGCCTCCAAGCCGAAGAAAGCTGTTGAGTTAGCCACGGCCCCAAAAGTGGTGAAGGAGCCAAGCTCAAGAAAGGCCGTCGACTCGATGTCGAGCAAGGTAGTCGACCCGAAAGCCAAGAAGGCTGTCGAGACCGCATCGGACAAGGCCGTCGAGCCGAAAGCCAAAAGGCCTGGCGAGGCTAAGTCAACCAAGGGCGCGGAGCCAAGGTCTGGGATCCTGACGCCAAAGGTCAAGGCTGCCGATCCGAAGCCGTCGGCGGCCGTGGTCAAAGATCGTAGCGCACCGGTGAGGGATGCTCCTGCGCGTCGATCAGAGAAACAGAAGGCGTCGACGCTCGGGTCTTCCCCTGGGGGCGGACCGAGGCCATCGGTCGGGTCGACGAAACCATCCGCTTCCTTTACGAAGCAGGTCTCGGACTCCCTCAAGCGACTTAAGGACAAGGCTTCTGCGTCGGAACCGAAGACACCTTCCGCACCGAAGCAAGCTGTCCCGACGCCACAGACTTCGACGCCGATCCTCTTCACGTTACCGCCTAAGGTGGCGCCGAAGGCCTTTGCTCCACGGTCGGTGACAAAAGACTCTGTGGTGTCGAAGACGACTCCCCCGGCTGGGGGTTTGAAGCATCGACCACCCTCTTTAGCAGAGCAGTCGGAGCATTTTATCGATGCCGACACCGGAAAGCTAACGCTTTACAAGAGGAAGATTACGGCATCGAAGCCCTTGGAGTCATTCACGATTCCTCTAAAGCGCAAAAAGCCTGCACAAGACACACCTGTCTTAGTTGAGCCAATAGTTCCACAGACTCTACGAGGTGCAACACCCTCACCCACTTATTCTGAAGGAGAGGAGGGGGATGAGCAAGATGAGGAGTACAATTTTCCTACCAACACGGAGCCTGATGAACAACGGGACTCGTGGGTTGAGGCAGGTGATCAAGGGGATCAGCATGCAGCCCTTGACCCTCAGGTGTTCAACGTCAAGACATCTCCCACTGAGGATTCTACGGCATTTCATGCTTTGATTGAGAGGGCAGCTAAAAACCATGATGTTGATATGCATGCTGACCCTGTGGAAGCTGACTTCCTTTTTGACACTTTCTCCACTGCTGAAAAAACTGTAAAAACTCTTCCAATGCTAAAAGGGGTCCTTAGGCATGCTGCGGACATTTTTAAGGAGCCCACAAGGTCAAGGGTTGTTAACCCTCGAATTGAGAAGAAATACAGACCGGCGCCTGGCGATCCAACCTACATAAGGGGCCAGTTGCCGTT
Organism: Lissotriton helveticus; assembly: GCF_964261635.1. Lineage (NCBI taxonomy): Eukaryota > Metazoa > Chordata > Amphibia > Caudata > Salamandridae > Lissotriton > Lissotriton helveticus. Next base: position 597,731,703 of record NC_136071.1, on the reverse strand, counting down.
GGACTCTTTGGTGGTCTCTAATGCCCGCAAACGGGCGAACTCGCAAACCACGGGTGAAGCTCCTCCCCCGGACAAAGAGTCAAAGGTGCTGGAGGCATCAGGGAAGAGAGTAGCAGCTCAGGCGGCCAACATCTGGCGTATCTCAAACACGCAGGCACTATTGGCCAGATACGACAGGGCACACTATGACACCCTAGAGACCCTGTTGCAACACCTACCAGATTAGTTTAAGGAGGGAGCTGAGATGCTTGTCCAAGAGGGAAAGCTCATTTCCAACGCTGCTATAAAGTGTGCACTAGACGTTGCGGACACAGCAGCAAGGGCAATCAACACTAGCGTGATGTTGAGGCGTCAGGCTTGGCTCCGAATATCCGGGTTCAAGCCTGAGATACAGACTACCATCCTCAACCAGCCGGTGAACCCAGACAGGTTATTTGGTTCAGAGGTAGATACCACCCTGGAAAAGATTAAAAAAGATACTGAGACTGCCAAGTACATGGGGGCTCTCCAGTCCCAGCAGTTTCGAGGGAACACTTTTCGTCGCTCAGGCAATCGAGGTGTTACCAGAGGCCAGATGTCACAGCAGACACAGTTCAACAAAGGTGGGGCGCAATCCTCGTACCCCAAGCAGAGTAGAGGAGGATACCGGGGAAACAGCTCCAAGGGCAGAGGCAGAGGCAACAACAGTTCCCGTTCTTCTGCCACCAACAAACAGTGACTCCCTGTCACTGCCCCCTGACCATCCAACACCTGTCGGGGGGAGGCTCCAGCAGTTCCTGCCAGTCTGGAATGCCATCACCACAGACAGGTGGGTCAGGAAACATATCCAGTTCGGCTATTGTTTAGAGCTGACGTCCACTCCACCCAACATGCCCCCAAAACACCGTCCTATGTCACAAGAGCATTTGAACTTATTGCAGCAGGAGGTTCTTGCGATGCTGCAAAAAGGTGCAATAGAGCTCGTGCCAGTGGAAGAAGAAGGCACAGGGGTGTATTCCCTGTACTTCTTAATCCCGAAGAAGGAAGGGTCACTCAGACATATTCTGGACCTACGGCCCCTGAACCAGTTCATTCTCTCAGAACACTTCCACATGCTAACACTGCAACAGGTTCTTCCATTGCTAAACCAGGGAGACTTCCTCGCAACCTTAGATCTCAAGGATGCTTACTTTCATATCCCACTCCACCCTTCCCACAGGAAATACCTCAGGTTCACCATCCAAAACAGGCGTTACCAATTCAAGGTCCTTCCTTTCGGGGTGACCACAGCCCCCAGTGTGTTCACGAAATGTCTGGTGACAGTGGCGGCGCACCTCAGGAGACAGAACGTCCATGTCTACCCTTATCTGGACGACTGGCTTGTTCCAGCAAAGTCAGCCCAGCAGTGCGCAGCCAACATGTCCCACACCATTCACCTTCTTCACAGTCTGGGGTTTTCACTAAACTATCCGAAGTCGCACCTTCAGCCGGCCCATGTGCGGCAGTATTTGGGTGCGACGATAGACACCCTGGCAGCCACGGCTCAGCCAAACGCAGTGAGGATAGGCAACATCCAGTCGCTAATCCAAAAGTTCAGACCACAACACTCACTTCCTGCGAGAGTGTTCATGCAGTTGATAGGCATGATGGCCTCCTGCATCTTCATAGTCCCGCACGCACGGTTGCATATGCGTCCGCTCCAGGAATGCTTGGCACGTCAGTGGACTCAGGCTCAAGGACAGCTAAAAGACCTAGTGTTGGTGACCGGTCGGGCATACAGCTCTCTGCATTGGTGGAATCCACACAACCTTTGCAAGGGCCGACCGTTCCAAGAGCCTGTGCCACAGATCATCCTGACGGCGGACGCATCTCTCCAGGGATGGGGAGCTCATGTGCTCCACTACACGGTGCAGGGACTTTGGACGACGCAGCAAAGGAAGATGCACATCAACTATCTAGAACTGATGGCAATCTTCATGTCACTCAAGTCCTTCAAAGTACATCTGTGCAACAAAGTCGTGTTGATCCGGACGGACAACATGACAGCCATGTTCTACATCCAAAAACAGGGAGGGACGCACTCTCCACAGTTGTCTCATCTGTCTCGGAGCATGTGGAAGTGGGCCATTCAGAGGAACATCTTCCTCATGGCGGAACACCTCCCGGGCAAGGACAATCAGATGGCGGATCTGTTCAGCAGGTACAGCCACCAGATGCACGAGTGGGAGCTACATCCATCAGTGCTCCGCCCGTACTTCCAGCAGTGGGGTCATCCAGAGATAGACCTGTTTGCCACAAGAGAAAACGCAAAATGCCACAGCTTTGCCGCCAGGTTCCCTCACCCACAGTCGCAGGGCAATGCGATATGGATGAACTGGTCAGGCAGATTTGCGTACGCTTTTCCCCCAGCGCCTCTCATCCCGCTGGTGGCAAGAAAGCTCAAGCAACACTCGATGACACTCATCCTGGTTGCTCCAACGTGGGCACGCCAACCATGGTACACCACGTTTCTAGAACTCTCCGTGGTGCCGCATCAAAGGCTGCGCCTCACACCCAGGCTCTTGACGTAGAACCATGGCGACATTCAGCATCCAGATCCGCAACAACTCAATCTGGCGATCTGGCTCCTGAGGTCCTAGAGTTTGGCTACCTCAATCTGCCTCCTGAATGCATGGACATCGTCCGGGAGGCAAGAAAGCCCACTACCCGAGCTTGCTATGCAGCAAAATGGAAGCGGTTTGTCATTTACTGTACAGAACACAATATCAACCCGCTGGATGCTTCCATTCCTAATATCTGCTATTTGTTGCATCTTTACAAATGCAATCTAGCATATGCTTCCATCCGGATACACTTATCCGCCATAGCGGCTTATCTTCAGAACAGGCAGCATCTCTCTGTTTTCAGGGTGCCTGCCATTAAAGCATTCCTAGAGGGGCTGAAGCGAGTCATCCCTCCTAGGACCCCACCAGCTCCTGTGTGGAACCTCAATGTGGTCCTCACCAGATTGATGGGTCCCCCGTTCGAGCCTCTACATTCATGTGAGATTCAGTTCCTGACATGGAAAGTGGCTTTTCTCATTGCCATCACGTCTCTGCGACGTGTTAGTGAGCTACAGGCGCTCACAGTACAATAGCCATTTATACAAATTCATCCTAACAGGGTGGTGCTGCGCACTAACCCTAAGTTTCTTCCCAAGGTGGTGTCACAGTTTCATGTTAATCAAACCATCGAACTGCCCGCATTCTTTCCAAACCCTGAAACAGTAGCAGAAAGAATGCTCCACACACTTGATGTCAAAAGAGCGTTAATGTACTACATTGACAGGACCAAAGATTTTAGAAAAACACAACAGCTCTTTGTTGCCTTCTCAGCCCAGCACAAAGGCAACCCCATTTCCAAAGCAGGAATAGCCAGGTGGATCGTTAAGTGTATTCAGATTTGCTATCACAAGGCTAAGCGCACTTTAACGGTCCCCCCCAGGGCCCACTCCACACGCAATTTGGGGGCCTCCATGGCGTTCCTAGGTAATATTCCTTTGGAAGACATTTGTAGAGCCGCCACATGGTCTGCACCACATACGTTCACTACACATTACTGTGTAGATGTGCATTCCAAACAGCAGGCAGCTGTAGGACAGGCTGTTCTTAGAACACTTTTTCAAACTTCTGCAACTGGCACGGGCGGCCGCCGTTAGTGGAGGGACTGCTATGTATTCTATGCTATAGATATGAATTCAGCAGCCCACATGCCTCGAACTGAATATGCTACTTACCAGTGCATCTGTTCTTGGCATGTAGGGCTGCTGACATTCATATCGCCCGCCCTCCTCCCCGGCGCCCGTAGCGGTTGCAGACTTCTTCTTACATTTACTCTTAGGCATGGCCATCGCTTACACTATTGCACTCCATCTTTGCCACAATGGCTAAAAACAATCTAAGGATGGAGTCGATGCCCATGCGCACTGTAGTCCAGGGGAGGAGCCACCTATCTCGTGATACTTCAAAGACTCTTCCAGGACAACAATGTGCAATCATCCGGACCCAACACTAGGCGGCGATCTATGCTATAGATATGAATGTCAGCAGCCCTACATGCCAAGAACAGATGCATACTGGTAAGTAGCATATTCAATAGATGATACAAGACCTCTTCCAGGGATTAAGCCAGAAAGATCTAAAAGGACTATGGCATTTGACAACAAAATCTTACTATCTACAAGAATCCGCAAGATGTGACCCTTTAAGATCATGCATCACCAGGCTTATCTGGCTTCGAACAAGGAAGTGATTGGTGCTTTTCTGACAGCAACTGTGTACACTGCACTATTGTATATTGCAAGTAAGCATGTGGGAAGCAGCTCTGAAAATGCATTATACATTTTAGCTGTGATACCAGTGCTGAAGGGTGAGGCCTAATAACCAGACATGGCATCAATCACTGCCATTATTTCCCAGTCTTATAGATTGGCTAAAACTTGCATGAATTCACGTCAATAGTGTGTGAAAGGTACTCTTAAGATGTAGTGAGTTTTCCAAGAATGTGTAATTAATATCAGAATTATTAGTTCCTGGACAGTATTGAATTCTAGGTGCACTGGACGCCAAAAATACAAGCATACATTACACAAGCAGCCGTCTTGGTCATAAAATGCATGCCCCTTACTACATTTGCACACGTACAGGGACATGGTCTTGGCATAGGGAAATGCAGGAATTTTACTCAAGGGGCTTTGGGCCTCATCCCCAGGCTACAGAAAATGTTCCACCAAAAATGTATGATTTACTGACCTCAACCAGGAAGTCACCCTACCAAAAAGGTGTCAAGGAGAATACTAGGGTACCAGGAATATCTGTAGACGCTAGTAAGGATCACTCAAGTTGGCACCCTAGTAATCTATGGAACATTTCCAGTCCACAGAGTGAAAAGTTAAATGGAAACTTCTAGGGTCATTGGAAATAAAAAAATTGAACAGCTTTATCCTACAGTACTGAACTAACATCCTGACATTGATAATCACCAGTGCAGTTACAGTTCCTTAGATGTGGGCCATTTGCGATATCTTGCCAATTCAAAAGATGGCTAGCTATTGGGAACCTTTACGTCTGCATCATAGGAAAGTCATTAAAGCCATTAAAGCTAGAATATTTCCCCACTTTGTATGCAGAGGTTTCTCGTTTTCCTCTCTTCAACCCTCATGCCTTCCAACATACCTTTCAGTCTTATTCTTTCCCTGTCCTTCAAAGTTGTTATTGACCTTTTTATAGAGCCATTCAAAAATGGGCTATCACCCAAAATAGTCAAAGGACCTGGGTATCAAATGATAAGTATGAAAAGTGGTCCTGGACCTATATTTAGTATTTAGGACAAATCCATTTTTTAAAGAAATGCCAACAGGCAGTTCATAGGAATTAATCCTAAACAGGGAAAGAGAAATGTTCTTGTCTATACAAATACGTATGCAATGCACCCATCAAGTTTTACAAAACATACCAGTTTCTTCGAACATCAACATTTATTTCAATATTTACAATTTATATAAAAATTCTTTGTACATGAATCAAGAAAGAAAAATACCAGGCGCAGTAGTAAAGTGCAAGGAATAGTGCTCGTGTGGGAGAAAAGATCAATGAAAAGGAATAGAATAATTCACAAAAGAAACATAAGGTACAATTCCTTATAACAGAAACCTGACCCAGGTAACTAAATCAAAACAATTACCTATTTACAAAGGCAAAATGCCATGGGTAGGGAAATGGGAAGAAGGATTCAGGTTTCAAAAGATTTAAGGGGTGAAAAATGTCGACGTTTCGACCCTGGCGCATTGGTGGGTGGGTTGACACCTCAGCTGCGGGTCTTCATCAGGACAAGAACGGACAAGGGAACCTACAACGTAAACTGGCAGCACTTCACTTGAAAGAGCCACCAATCAATGATGTGCTCTGCCAACGATTGATGTACTAAATTACCTCAAGTCTATCAATGACAAGGTTTTTCTTAAATAGAACTTAATTCCAAGCGCATATCAGTATATTATTCGGAGGTCACTCAAAAATTGGTAATGTAGCGGATGCACAAATCACCCCGTCAGCTCTGTTAGGGTGGATCACGGAGCCAGCACTCAACTGTGGAAGGCACCGGAGGGTAACGTGAAACGCTCTTACAAGAGTCCCTCGTATGGCTCTCTACCAATTCAGTAGATAGGTTTTCAATCCCCAAACGATGTACAAAGCACAAAACGCATCCGGGTTCTAAATCTCCGAACGATATAGTTCGGAGATTTAGAACCCGGATGCGTTTTGTGCTTTGTACATCGTTTGGGGATGGCTAACAGAGCTGACGGGGTGATTTGTGCATCCGCTACATTTCCGATTTTTGAGTGACCTCCGAATAATATACTGATATGCGCTTGGAATTTAGTTCTATTTAAGAAAAACCTCGTCCTTGATAGACTTGAGGTAATTTAGTACATCAATCGTTGGCGGAGCACATCATTGATTGGTGGCTCTTTCAAGTGAAGTGCTGCCAGCTTACGTTGTAGGTTCCCTTGTCCGTTCTTGTCCTGATGAAGACCCGCAGCTGAGGTGTCAACCCACCCACCAATGCGCCAGGGTCGAAACGTCGACATTTTTTACCCCTTAAATCTTTTGAAACCTGAATCCTTCTTCCCATTTCCCTACCCATGGCATTTTGCCTTTGAAAATAGGAAATTGTTTTGATTTAGTTACCTGGGTCAGGTTTCTGTTATAAGGAATTGTACCTTATGTTTCTTTTGTGAATTATTCTATTCCTTTTCATTGATCTTTTCTTCCGCACGAGCACTATTCCTTGCACTTTACTACTGCGCCTGGTATTTTTCTTTCTTGATTCATGTACAAAGAATTATTTTTATATAAATTGTAAATATTGAAATAAATGTTGATGTTCGAAGAAACTGGTATGTTTTGTAAAACTTGATGGGTGCATTGCATACGTATATGTATAGACAAGAACATTTCTCTTTCCCCGTTTAGGATTAATTCCTATGAACTGCCTGTTAGCATTTCTTTAAAAAATTGATTTGTCCTAAATACTAAATATAGGTCCAGGACCACTTTTCATACTTATCTCTTTTTATAGAGGTCGCAATGTTGAACAGAATGAGAGGCAGCTGAGCACGCTGCCCACACTTTATGGGAGTAAGTTACAGCTTTTTTCAATTCTGTTTGAAGGGCATTTTGAGAAGAATTTTGAAGGGCATTTGGAAGAATATGTTTTCCAACTTGACACTAGATGATCAAAAATGTCAAGTGTGGCTTAAAAATTGGGATTCCTCTTAGGAAAATATAAGGCTTTAAAAGCAAAATAGACTCAGAAGTGTCCTAAGATCCTTCTTTCACAAGCTGGAAAAAAGAACTGGGTCAGAAAGGAAAACTGCCAGTACAGTGCATTGTGGACTATGTTTCCCTTCTAACTGTGTTATGTAATGTAAGCCTAACATTTTATCTTCATGTTCTTGTTAAATCAAGCTTTTTTACCTATATATGAATGCTGCAAAGCGATTCTGCTACTTCAAATCAAAGAGTTATTGTAAATGTAAATGTTGTAGTACTTGTATAGCACCCGAATCACCCCACATGGGGTCTCTCCGGCGCTTGTACGCATACCGCTGTGGAACCCTTGCTGGCTTTTTCCCTGTGAGGGGCCCACTCCTGGGCACCCCCAAGGTGCAGCCAGGCATCCTAGCGCTGTTGGGGCCGATGTGGAGATTAAGCAAGCTATTGCCTAGAGTTGCAGAGTGGGACCCATGATTAGAATAGGCACTGAGGCGAGATTTATCAGGTCTGAGGAAATTGAGCCCAAGACCCGCCGAGGCGGGAATTGAACCCTGGTCCCCGGGCCAGACCACTGCATCAGGGTCTGCCGCTCTAACCATTGAGCCACACTTCTCCACTGTAACATTCGAGAAAATCAGCTCTCTATTAGGCTCCCATCCCACGAGGATGTACAGCTTTCTTCATGGATATAAAACATTTTCTAATGCTTTTTCCATGGAAGAAAACTATATGGAAAAGCTGTTCCAGGATCCATGCTTACAGTGCTAATTATTCTAGTTTACGTGAGTGAAGATTCCTACGGTGCAGAAACAGTACTACAGATAATAACCTTTTTGACGTCTGTACCTCTAAGTGACCATATTGGCCAAGCTACCGTGAGTTACCTGGGAGCGAGCGCTTTTGCAACAATATAGATCTTAGTGAACACTGATTTCTCTAAAAATTTTCTTAGCCTGGCAGGAATGATGAAAGCAGATTTGTGGTATTTTTGTCTGAGCTAAGAATAACTAATTTGAGTATTAGCTGCTCTGTGCATGCTTTGTAATCTAAAGATCTTTACTATGGTTGAAAGAAGCAGCATTCCGTTTGTGGACCGAGAACCTCACACAATGCTATGTAAAGTGCCTTTTGGCAAGGTTGCAAGTAGAAATGGTTTGGTCCCACTATCACTAGGGTTTCAACTTGATATTTGGGGTTTTGAGAGATTTTGCTGACAAATTGTTCTTAATGAGTTTCTAACTTCTACATTTTTGTTCTTTTCCAATACTTGCCTTAAATAAACCATTTATTGTTGTGTGGGGGGGAAGATTGCATCTTTAGTGTAAATAATATAATTCAAATTTGAAATACAAATGGATTATATTATGTGTGCTTGTATTCTAAAGGCTTTTAATTTAACATGTTTGATATGATTCCTATTTGTTCATAGATCCCTCCTGGTATCCAAGCTGACCAGAGGATTCGCATGGGTGGTAAAGGCATTCCAAGGGTCAACAGCTATGGCTACGGTGACCACTACATTCACATAAAAATACGTGTCCCTAAGTAAGTTTCAGTTTTGGGTCCATGAAAATGTACTGTATTTGTAGTAACAATTTATTTAAGCACATTATTGTGTTGATCAAAAAGTTTCAGTTGATTCCTGCATAGACTTAAGAGACAACTTTTTTAGGACTTCATTTAACTTTTTATTAAAGGAAACCATAATGTCAACAATACGCAATGAAGTAGTGCATTACAGCTTGAACAAATTAGTTGCCGCATCACAATGTATTAGGGCTGCCTGAACTGTGCATAGCATCTGTTCACACATAGTTCAGTGAATTAGAAGACAATTCAGGTTGAATGCATTTATATACATGGAGCAGGTAATCACACTAAAACATTTTAATGGCCTTCACCTTAAATTTTCTACCAGCAAGTGTAAAACAGTAGCGCTACTGGAGGCATGCAATCCAACATCTTGAACCCCACATGTTCCTTCATCTCCAGCAAAGTCCTGTCTAAAATAATCCGCTGATTCATTGCAGTGAGGAGCTATGCATATCCAGGCCTCATCAACCGGTGAAGGTCCCGTTAGCCAGACTATTGCAACTGTATGTTTGCTAACAATAAAAAGAGCAACATAAGCCTTTTTAACTGGCTTTGGGACATCTGTTATGTATGATGGAGGTTGACTTATGCCAGTATATACAAATGACTGGGCAGTGCCAGGCCACATGAAAAAATCCTGCCCGGTCAGCAAGACGCCGACAATACTCTGCTCTTATTGTACCATCAATTTGTACGTTACAGCCGGTGAGTAGTATAAGCGACTAAAAACTTAAAATAAAGAAGCTTATGTCTGTAGTTATATGAAATCACTTTAACTTGAAATCAACAATAGTACCAGTTATTGTCTGCCATAACATGTCCAGAATCTGATTCCCATAACCACCTTTCCAGCAGGTTAGAGATTACTATAGTATCAGAGCACAATTTATAAATCTTGCAGACCCATCTACTAGTAGAGTTGAAGGATATTCAGGAGTTGCAAGGAGAAATGTTCAGATTGTTTCCTTGTTCACCTGCTTAAGTAGAAAGTATTTGAATATTTCTAAGGTGTTAGTGATAGCCTTTGTATTGTAGTGACAAAGAATCAATAATTGGCCCTCTAGAAACAAATGTCCAATATGGTAAAAAGTGAGGCCTCAGTCCTGGTTTAAGTGTGGATGTAAGCAAGAGGTTAAGGGCGAGAGGCATGGCCAAGGAGTATAATGAATTTATGCTGGCTGTATTGGCCAGTACCCCCCATGCCCACTGTATACATCATTTAGTATGGACTTTGGAAAATATGCTTGTTTGCCTGACTTCTGATATGGTTTGTAGATAACCATTTTCCACCTAATCTCTTTGTTTCCAAGTGTGGGAGGTGTAGAGTGAGTTTAAAGTTTAAACCAAAAGCCGCAGAATGCACTTAAACCCCCATATGATACAGGTGAAAATCATCCAAAGCATCCTCTTTCAAGAGGTCTAGCGTGAACTTTCCACCCGATCCTGTACTGCTTACTGGAGCAAATTAACTTAGTCAAGAATGTCTGGAGGGAAATGAAAAAAAATCACAATCATTTGGTGTGATTGGTATTTTAATAGGTAGAGTGGTAGTATTATCCATCTCTCTACTTTGTAACTGCAACCACTCCATAACCGGACCACAGTTACTGCGGATAAGAGATCAGGGCATCCTCATCACATTGTACAGTTGTCCCAAAGTATTTAACGGAGGTGGGGCACCAGTTTAATGATCGTGTCCCGGGGGAGTAATTCACTTTTCTCCAGTTAATTCATAATCCAGAGTTGCCCCAAAAATAGATGATCTCCCTAATCAATGGGGCAAATTATCACTAGAGTTTTTAACAGATAATATATTACCTCCATAAGTCATACTTATTACTAAAGCTAAAAAGAAAGCCTCTTCTTTGTTGAGTGAGTGAACTTTAGGTTTTCATCTCTTGAGTTGACCCATTGCGCAAAACGTTCGGCTTCTTCTGGGCTGCCATGCCAGACGATTGTGACATTGTCAATGTATCGGCGCCAGATCTTTATCCGCTCTGCATAGGGGTTATCCTGATGTAAGATGTGGTCCACTTCGAATTGGTGAACATAGAGGCATATTTGAATTGAGATAGGCCGTAGGCACTCCTTTGATTCACTTTGTTTGAAAAAACCTTCTCTGTATGGTTTTATTGTCTATGGGTCCTTCTATGGCGTGCTGCTCGGTAATTAAGGGCTGCCTGTCCCTTAGTTGAACAATTATTTCTGAAGTGGTACGTGATAGCACGATCACGACCCTACCTGGCGCACAGCTTTGATTTGGTAATATTTCCTCCTTTTCTGTAGTTATCCACTTATTCCAATTATTCCAAAAGTACAAGGTTTATTTTCAATTGTTGCATTTATTTTCAAAAACCAACTTTCAAGAAAAAGCAATCTTCTGCATTCAGATTCATTTCATTTTACTTTTTGGCTTTTTTAGTTCATGTTTTGTATTTAACTTCATACAAGTATATGTATTTAAGGATTATCATTATGACCTTCAATTAAATCCTTCATTTAATTCATTAGCCCGATGCATTTCGGGACCATTGTCCCTTCCTCAGGGGCCTCTGTAAAAGATTATACATAAACATTAGTTCTCTCTTACAGTTTTTTAACTGGTTAGTTGTTGACCTCTAAACATAAGCCACTATTATTTGAGTTCACCTAGCTCATACGTGTACATTCTGTTGCTAAATGATTGTGCATCCGGATTATATTTCCAAAACAAACAACAATATGTATATGCTAGTATCAACATTTTCAGTAGTATTTACAAAAACAGTCATCAATATCTGGGTATTGGTAGCGTCATTTAGTTGTCACCAATTATATCACATTCTCATACTTCTCAAAGTGCTTAAATCTGCAATGATGCCTGCGATACATTTTGACCAAACATACAAAATAGTGATGTATTTTCAAGAACTCACCGAATTGATAGAGCTTGAGCATGTAGTAATGTATTTTGTGCATTAAACAAACTTCATGCGGATAAAAAATCTGCGTGAAACATGAAGAGGAATTGTGTTAGAAAGCTATGGGAGTAATGAAACTTGTTCGTAAACTAGCGCTACTTCGCCGTGAGATTACCTGCTCTTCGTGCGTGAAGCTTCAGCGTTTCTGAAAGGAAACGTGATATTTGTGTAAATAAACGGGTAGCGCGTGAGTGATAGAGTTCACTCTAGATTTAGACTATAGAGGCGTGTAGTTCGTAGTGAGCTTACCGTGAGCAGTGTTTTTGCTTTCTCGTTTCTTTCAACGCGGTCTGTTGATCTGTGCTCAATACCGGAGATCAAGTGATTGTGCCGGGTTCACGCTAATGTTTGCCTCAGCTGTGTGAATGCTAGAGCTAAAAGACGGACTAGAAACTCTTAGTCAAAATGTCAGCCATCTTGCAATGTCGAAATTAGAGTCTGGATGAAAAGAATGGTGCAATTTGAGTGGAAACGGGCATATGAGCGAAGGCTCGATAAACTAAAGAACGTGCAGCCATAATCTAGTGAAGCGAAAAGAGCTCGGATGAAGTATATGTGTGCTTGATGTGAACATGGTAGTTGCATTAAAAAATATTACCCAATTATACAGTGTTTAGTGCTACTATTAGAATTCATTACAGCCTGTCATCGTGCTACAAAACACACTGTGTATCAAATTGTTACTGCATTGAATTATTCACAAAAAACATGCAAGGTCTAATTTGTCGTTTAACCCTAACGGTTCCATCGTTTGGAATTTCTTAATTAGCATTACTTCTCTTTGAGATAACAATTTCCGACTGTCCATTCCTTCTCGTGATTCGATTTTTTCCACAGCCATGAATCGTACTTGAGATATATTATGGTTGTGGCTTATCCAATGAGCTGCCAAATTTGATTTAGTGTTTTTATTCCGAATCATGCTCTTGTGCTCGCCAATTCTTATTTTCAGTTTTCTTTCGGTTTTCCCAATGTACATGAGTCCACATGGACATTTGATACAGTACAGTACAAAACTAGAGTTACAGTCCGCTGTGAATTTCAAACTTATTTTCTCTCCCGTTCTCGGATGAGTCACAAAGTTTTGTTGTATCACGTTGTTACAGTGTACACAGTTGTTGCATTTGCGCATTCCTTTGTAGTTGGTATCACTCAGTTTCGTCCTTGCTTTCAAATATTCCTGCAAATTGCGACTTCTTGTGTACGCGAAGATTGGTTTGGATTGAAATAGATTTTTAAGATCCTCGTCATTTTGTAGTAGTTCCCACCGTTTTGTGATTATCTTTCTGATGTTGATTGCTCTGGTGGAGAATTTAGACACAAATACATTGCGGTTGGTGCTGTTTGTTTTGCTTTTACTGATCAGTAAACTTTCTCGCTTTATTGAGTTTATTCGAGTCGCAGCCTGTTCTATGCATGAGTTTGGATAGCCCCGTTCCTTGAATTTTTTCCTCAATCTTTGTAGGTCCTCTTCATGGGCCGTCGGAGTTGAGCAGATTCTTTTGCTTCTCAACATTTGTGAAAAAGGGAGGTTGTCGATTAATCTGGGAGAATGGAAGCTTTGGTACAATAAAGTGTTATTTCTATCTGTTGGTTTTATGTACGTTTGGGTTGCTAGTTCCATGCTTTTTTTGGTTATTTTGACGTCCAGAAATGTGATTTCTGTAGAGCTAATGGAATGTGTAAATTTGATTCTTGGATTTCTTTCGTTAAGTGCTGCTATGTTCTGTTCTAAAGCTGTTTGAGAGTTATTCCAGATTAGAAAAATATCATCAATGAATCTCTTGTAGAGAATGAGGTGTTTTGACCATTGAACTTGAGATAAAATGTATGATTCCTCAAACTGTGCCATGAAAATGTTAGCAAACGTTGGTGCTCCCCCAAATCCCATGCTTGTTCCACTTATTTGTAGAAAGAAATCATCCTGAAATCGGAAATAACTGTGTTGCAGGCAAAAAGTTAAAAGTTCTAATATAAGAACCTTGTTGGCTCCCAGATCATCCATTTGTAACAATGCCCATTCGGTAGCTTCAATTCCTTCTTTGAGGTGGATTGACGTATACAAAGCGGTCACATCAATTGTGCACATTAACCATTGTTGACTATCTGTTAGATCCAGTTGGTTCAGTTGATTCAGAAAGTCAGTGGTGTCTTTGACGTTAGTTTGCCAGTTCAAGACAAATTTTTGAAGAAAGAAGTCTATGTAGGTTCCAAGTGGTTCAAAGAGAGACTCTATTCCTGACACAATAGGTCTGAAGGGGGGATTGTACAAGTTCTTATGCACTTTTGGGAGCATGTACATGTGAGGTCTTTTTGGGTTTTGCTTAGTTAGAAATTGTGCTGTTTTCCCCGATATCCAGTCCATTTCTTTGGCATGTTGCAACATTTTTTCTAAAGTTGCACTGACTTCTGTGGTTGGGTCTTTATCCAAAAGCAGATATGTAGTTTCATCGGCTAGGTGTTCTTTGACCTTTTTGTTGTAGTATTCAGTATCCATTACTATGAGTGCTCCACCTTTATCAGCTCTTTGAAATGTGAGTTCTTCCATTTTAGATAGATTTTGTAATATGCTTTTTTCTTTCTTAGAGAAGTTAGAACCTTTGGTGGTTTGAAAATTGAGTTTGTGAATATCTAGAAGAACCAATTTTTCAAATAAATCTATGGTCTTGTGGGATACCGGTGCTACATACGTGCTTTTTGATTTGAATTCCACATATTCTTTGACTTCTGGTTGTTCTTTCTCTGTGATAACATTGGTGAAAAAGTGCCTTAATCGGATGTTTCTCATGAATTTATATAGTGAAATTTCTGTTTCCGCTAGGTTGGTGTGGTATGTGGGAACGAATGACGTTCCTTTATTCAGAACTTGCATTTGTTCTTTTGTCAGTTGAGTTGATGAGATGTTGATGACTATGTTTTCCCGCTCTGGAGATTTGGTTTGGTGATTTCTTTTGTTTTGGCTTCTCCTGGTTTTGGTTGGTTTCCACTTGGTTTGACTATGGGGTCGGGTGGTTTCGCTGGTTGTTGGCCTTGTTCTAAAAAAAGTTTCAGGAGTAGATGCCTGGGATGTGGTTGCTGTGGTGGTCGCATCGCTTGGTGTGCCCACTATTTCTTTTCTTTGGATTGGTAGTCTTGAGGTTGCGATATCTCCATCTGAAACTACACTTTCATCTGAGGAAGTAAACTGTTTTTTGAATGTTGGGCGACGTTGAGCGTACATTTCTGCCCATGTGTACACCTCGTTTAAACGATAATCTATCGTGTCTCGTTTAAATTTTCTCAATTTTCTTTCCTGCAGGTCTTTTTCATAGCTTTCCAGTTTTTTGTTGATTATTTCCAATTCATTTGACCATTCAGTTGCTTCCATTCGTTTAGATAGGTCTCTTTGGAGATTAAATATTTCTTCCTCAAGATCTTTTATTGTTTTTGATAGTTCTTCAACTATGAGTAAGATGAGGTCTAGGGAGCATTTATTTAGTACCGCATACCATCTTTCCATGAAGTTTTTGTTATGTTGTAATCGAAATAGTAATGGTTTGATGGCAAGTCTGAGGCCTCTAGGGATCCGTTGGTGTTTATGATATTGGATTAACGTGGTCGCGTGTAGCCTCTGGTTTAGTTCACGACGCATAGTGAATTCAAGGTGTTTCAATTGTTGAATGGTGGAGCCTTGGTGAGACTCAAAGGTTTTTGTGGCTTTTATTAAAGCATAAATCTCTGTGGCTTGTTCCGATGTATATGTTATCGTATGTGCTCGATTTTCTGTGGTGCCTGCTATGCTGTCAAAGGATGTCATCCTGTTAAGTCTGGTGGGTGCTCTGGCCCAAACTGGCAGTGACTTTGATGAATATTTGAATTGAGATAGGCCGTAGGCACTCCTTTGATTCACTTTGTTTGAAAAAACCTTCTCTGTATGGTTTTATTGTCTATGGGTCCTTCTATGGCGTGCTGCTCGGTAATTAAGGGCTGCCTGTCCCTTAGTTGAACAATTATTTCTGAAGTGGTACGTGATAGCACGATCACGACCCTACCTGGCGCACAGCTTTGATTTGGTAATATTTCCTCCTTTTCTGTAGTTATCCACTTATTCCAATTATTCCAAAAGTACAAGGTTTATTTTCAATTGTTGCATTTATTTTCAAAAACCAACTTTCAAGAAAAAGCAATCTTCTGCATTCAGATTCATTTCATTTTACTTTTTGGCTTTTTTAGTTCATGTTTTGTATTTAACTTCATACAAGTATATGTATTTAAGGATTATCATTATGACCTTCAATTAAATCCTTAATTTAATTCATTGGCCCGATGCATTTCGGGACCATTGTCCCTTCCTCAGGGGCCTCTGTAAAAGATTATACATAAACATTAGTTCTCTCTTACAGTTTTTTAACTGGTTAGTTGTTGACCTCTAAACATAAGCCACTATTATTTGAGTTCACCTAGCTCATACGTGTACATTCTGTTGCTAAATGATTGTGCATCCGGATTATATTTCCAAAACAAACAACAATATGTATATGCTAGTATCAACATTTTCAGTAGTATTTACAAAAACAGTCATCAATATCTGGGTATTGGTAGCGTCATTTAGTTGTCACCAATTATATCACATTCTCATACTTCTCAAAGTGCTTAAATCTGCAATGATGCCTGCGATACATTTTGACCAAACATACAAAATAGTGATGTATTTTCAAGAACTCACCGAATTGATAGAGCTTGAGCATGTAGTAATGTATTTTGTGCATTAAACAAACTTCATGCGGATAAAAAATCTGCGTGAAACATGAAGAGGAATTGTGTTAGAAAGCTATGGGAGTAATGAAACTTGTTCGTAAACTAGCGCTACTTCGCCGTGAGATTACCTGCTCTTCGTGCGTGAAGCTTCAGCGTTTCTGAAAGGAAACGTGATATTTGTGTAAATAAACGGGTAGCGCGTGAGTGATAGAGTTCACTCTAGATTTAGACTATAGAGGCGTGTAGTTCGTAGTGAGCTTACCGTGAGCAGTGGTTTTGCTTTCTCGTTTCTTTCAACGCGGTCTGTTGATCTGTGCTCAATACCGGAGATCAAGTGATTGTGCCGGGTTCACGCTAATGTTTGCCTCAGCTGTGTGAATGCTAGAGCTAAAAGACGGACTAGAAACTCTTAGTCAAAATGTCAGCCATCTTGCAATGTCGAAATTAGAGTCTGGATGAAAAGAATGGTGCAATTTGAGTGGAAACGGGCATATGAGCGAAGGCTCGATAAACTAAAGAACGTGCAGCCATAATCTAGTGAAGCGAAAAGAGCTCGGATGAAGTATATGTGTGCTTGATGTGAACATGGTAGTTGCATTAAAAAATATTACCCAATTATACAGTGTTTAGTGCTACTATTAGAATTCATTACAGCCTGTCATCGTGCTACAAAACACACTGTGTATCAAATTGTTACTGCATTGAATTATTCACAAAAAACATGCAAGGTCTAATTTGTCGTTTAACCCTAACGGTTCCATCGTTTGGAATTTCTTAATTAGCATTACTTCTCTTTGAGATAACAATTTCCGACTGTCCATTCCTTCTCGTGATTCGATTTTTTCCACAGCCATGAATCGTACTTGAGATATATTATGGTTGTGGCTTATCCAATGAGCTGCCAAATTTGATTTAGTGTTTTTATTCCGAATCATGCTCTTGTGCTCGCCAATTCTTATTTTCAGTTTTCTTTCGGTTTTCCCAATGTACATGAGTCCACATGGACATTTGATACAGTACAGTACAAAACTAGAGTTACAGTCCGCTGTGAATTTCAAACTTATTTTCTCTCCCGTTCTCGGATGAGTCACAAAGTTTTGTTGTATCACGTTGTTACAGTGTACACAGTTGTTGCATTTGCGCATTCCTTTGTAGTTGGTATCACTCAGTTTCGTCCTTGCTTTCAAATATTCCTGCAAATTGCGACTTCTTGTGTACGCGAAGATTGGTTTGGATTGAAATAGATTTTTAAGATCCTCGTCATTTTGTAGTAGTTCCCACCGTTTTGTGATTATCTTTCTGATGTTGATTGCTCTGGTGGAGAATTTAGACACAAATACATTGCGGTTGGTGCTGTTTGTTTTGCTTTTACTGATCAGTAAACTTTCTCGCTTTATTGAGTTTATTCGAGTCGCAGCCTGTTCTATGCATGAGTTTGGATAGCCCCGTTCCTTGAATTTTTTCCTCAATCTTTGTAGGTCCTCTTCATGGGCCGTCGGAGTTGAGCAGATTCTTTTGCTTCTCAACATTTGTGAAAAAGGGAGGTTGTCGATTAATCTGGGAGAATGGAAGCTTTGGTACAATAAAGTGTTATTTCTATCTGTTGGTTTTATGTACGTTTGGGTTGCTAGTTCCATGCTTTTTTTGGTTATTTTGACGTCCAGAAATGTGATTTCTGTAGAGCTAATGGAATGTGTAAATTTGATTCTTGGATTTCTTTCGTTAAGTGCTGCTATGTTCTGTTCTAAAGCTGTTTGAGAGTTATTCCAGATTAGAAAAATATCATCAATGAATCTCTTGTAGAGAATGAAAGTTGGTTTTTGAAAATAAATGCAACAATTGAAAATAAACCTTGTACTTTTGGAATAATTGGAATAAGTGGATAACTACAGAAAAGGAGGAAATATTACCAAATCAAAGCTGTGCGCCAGGTAGGGTCGTGATCGTGCTATCACGTACCACTTCAGGAACATAGAGGCATGCCATGCTGGGAGCAAAGGTGCTCCCCGTGGAAGTGCTTCTGATCTGGTGGTAAATAGTGTCTTCATATTCAAAAAAGTTCTCAGTGAGTGCCATATCTGCGCACTCCATAAGGAAGTGTTTTGGTGTCATGTATTCCCAATCTTTTTCCAGTAGAATGTGTTCCACCATGCTGAGGGACCGTCTCTGGGGTATACAAGTGTAAAGTGCCATGATGTCCATTGTGAAGAATATGTCTTCAGCTGGATAGATCTGCGTATGTCTGAGGAGGAATAGGACATCTTTGGTGTCTCTTAGGTAAGAGGTGGACATTTGTACGATAGGTTGGAGAAACCAATCGCAAAACTGCGAAAGAGGCTCAATACCTGAACCTATACCAGACACAATAGGTTTTCCTGGTGGGGGCACCCTGTTTTTGTGGATCTTGGGAAGAGGGTTTTCACACACCAAAAACTCAGCTCCATGTTTAGTGATCCAGTCATTAAGAAGGGCCTCATCCACCATGGTCTTGATAGTGTTAGGGGGCGTGGCTAGGCGCGCAATGGCGGAGGTCGCAATCGGGTAGAGCTCCGAGCCGAGCTCCCCTTCCCTGGGCCGATTCTCCGCTAATTTTCCTCGCTGCCGCCTGAAATAGCAGGCGGACCTCCACGGAGCCATTCTTGGCATTCTAGCCGATTTTTTAACCAAAGACCCGACCCTGTGAGCACCGGACTTTCCTACGGGCCTCTTGCGGGACTCACTACCACCCGGACGGCGAGGGAGACCACGAGAGGCCGCGGCTTGGGCCTGGCACCTAGGCCTCACCATGCGGCCTGCGGCCTAGCCTGCACGGCCTCCCTGCACGCCGGAATCAAGACCTGGGAGCTCTCTCATCGCTCCGACCCTGGCTCCCCATTGCTCCTGGGAGATTGCAGGAGACCTGAGCTGGAGGAGAGCGAGGACCTGACCGGCGGGATTCAGCCGTTACACTGGCGACGACCCGAGTCGAGGGCGTGGCTGCTTGACTGCCTGTTCCCGCGCCCGGAGACAACGCGACCCCCGAGGTGCTGCCAGCGAAGCACCGGTGGAGCTGGAGAGCCAGGTGAGCGGACCCCACCCTCCGAGCCTTGCCGGACGACCGTGACCACCCGACGAGGCCCCCTCCTTACACATATGCGGTGCTGCTGTGGACGGCAGATGCTACTGAGGGCCTGAAATAGACACCGAAGCTCACGCGAGGACGGCGCTGGGACCCCACAGCAGCCCCCCGCCCATTGTGGGGCGCACGCTCCGCTGGTGGGGACGTTGCATGGCTCCGAGTACTGCGGGCTCCCCCTGGGCTCCCTACGATCGGCTGACCTGCGGGGCCCCGGTGGCGGCTGGCCGGCTGCGCTTCTGCCAGTAGATCGACACCATCGGGGGCGCGTGTGGCGCTGTGCGAGGGCTCTGGGCCTAGTGGGGAGAGAAGAGCCGCGCACAAACTGAGAGACATTGCGCTGCAGGCATCCACAACCGAATAGACCTGGCTTCACTACAGCACGTGGAGGCACATCGAGGCTGCAGTCAAGAGTTTCTAGACCCTCCAGCACACACGCAACGACTCTCAGCCTGCCCTACCTGCCACGGGGATCTCGCAGGCGTGGGACACTTTGCTACCACGCGATCGGCTGCCTGCAGTGTGTACATGCCCACTCAGTACTGTTACCTGGCATCTGCCCTGTCGTCCTACTACGCCAGCCTGCCCTGCGAGCCAACACAGACGATACGTGTGTGTGTGTTTGTGTGTGTGTGTGGGGAGGGGGGGGCGGCGGCGGCTGACCAGCTGCGCGGAAACCGACGCCGGTGGACCACGGGCACTGGCAGAATCGCAAACCAGAAGGCGCCTCATCCTCCTGTTAATCGGGCTGAACTGTTGGCCATGTCACCTTGCACATGTCCGGAGGGGTGAGGACTCGCACTGGGACTGGAGGTGCCCCGCCGAAAGGAAAAACTGACAAATCGCTACACAAGATGGCTGCTGATCAGGTAACCGCGAGGTTGGACAGCGTACTAGCCGCCATGGAACGCATGGAGCAGTCGCTCCAATTGACCAGAACATCCTTGGAATCCAAAATAGACAGCGACGCCATAGACCTCACCCACCTGCGAGACGACCACAGGAAGCTGGCTGATCGGACCAAAACACTGGAGGGAACTGTGACGGAACTCGAACCCAGAGTCACCCAAACGGA
The DNA here is from genome assembly GCF_964261635.1 of Lissotriton helveticus. Lineage (NCBI taxonomy): Eukaryota > Metazoa > Chordata > Amphibia > Caudata > Salamandridae > Lissotriton > Lissotriton helveticus. The sequence goes on along the minus strand of NC_136071.1, from coordinate 597,710,928 downwards.
TAAACAAGTACAGGACCTTCTGAACAGAGTAGAGTTCCTGGAATACCGCGCTGAGGACGCGGAAGGGAGGGCGAGACGCAAAATCAGGCTCGTGGGGGTCCCGGAAAAATGGGAGGGCAATCATCCTGCCCAACGTGTTGAGGACTGGCTAAGAGACATGCTACCCGAAGGCGCGCTTTCGCTCTACTTCGTAGTGGAACGGGCCCATCGCGTACCCACGAGGCCTCACACCACGGGCTCTAACCCGCGGCCGCTACTCTTCAGGATACTGAACTACCGAGACAGGGACGCGATCCTGAGAGAAACTAGACGGCTCAGAGAAATTCGCATAGACAATGCTGCCGTGATGTTCTTCCAAGACTACACTATTCAGGTGCAATGTCAGAGACACAATTTCTTTTTTTTTTTCTTCTTTTTTTTATAAACTTTTATTGAAAATACCAGACATACAAAAAACCAACAAAAACTTCACAAGGCATAGAAATAGTCATGGTATAACATCACGGAGCCATGTGGGCAAGCTCAATAAAGATCAGTACATGACAATCGATGAAGACAGGGGTAGGGGCAGGCGAGGAGACGGACAGTAAGTAAATCAGATGTAACAAGTGAACGTCAGGTTAGGGGGACAAAGACTCTTCGGTAGACAAATCGTGGGGGGGAGTACAGATATTACCCCGGTATGTATTCCATTGGGACCAGACACGACCCCATTGTCTGGGACGTCCCCGGGCCAAGTAGACAGTCTTCTCTCGAAACATGCACCAATCCATGTTTTCCTTCCAAGCGGACAGGGTAGGCGGCTTGTGCGAACCTCAAAGCTGAGCAATATCTCTTTTGGCGACCATGTTACCAAGGGCAGCCCATCTAACCTGTGCAGTATTGTAGTCATTCGGCTCCCATACATTAAGGAGACAGCGCCTGGCCTCGGGAAGCAGGGGCACACCCGTTACATTCCTCATGACGTCATGCACTCTGACCCAGAATCGCACCATCTCCGGGCACTCCCACAGTATGTGGAGAAAGGTACCAGTCATACCACAGCCGCGCTTACACAACCCATCCACGGAAAACCCCATGCGAACCAAACAAGTCCCTGTAACATACACTCTATGCAGGATCTTCAACTGGACAAACCGCAATCGGGCAGGGATAGCAACTTCTTTGGGCGAAGACACGGCCGACTGCCAGTCTTCGTCGTCCAACTCCAAGCCGTCAGAGCACCATGCATCTCTAAGGCGAATCAATAGGTCAGCTCTGTTATTAATACGTTTTTTATAGATCAACGAGATCGTACAGTCGGGTACATGTCCATCCAGGATGCGGTCTTCTAAGGGGGAGGATTCCGGAATATCGGTGCCCACTGGGAACACAGACAACAAGGCGTGACGGACCTGAGCGTACCGGAAGAATTCAGTGTCGCCCAAGTCGTACTCCAGCCGCAGTACATCGAAGGACTTGACCGTCCCCTTTGACCACAAGTCACCCACCTTACTTATGCCAATCATGTCCCACTTATCAAAACATTTCGTCCGCCACAAAGAACCCAAGCATTCGGAGTCATACAGAGGGGTAGCTCGAGTATATCTACCACACCAACCCAAGGCCGCATTCGCATCACGCCATACTCTCACGGCAATCTCAGTGGGACCGGTCAGTGCTCCACGGCACACACTAGAGTACAGCGCTCTACTGAAAGATCCTCCCGGAAGGATATGCCTATCCATGGAAAAGGCCGGGGACGGGCCCGCGGCTTAGGTCGCATGATTGATTGCGCTGAGCTGGGACGCCCAGTAATAACGTCTGATGTCTGGGAGGGCCACACCACCATCAAACCATGGAAGCGTAAGTTTGGACAGGGCGATACGAGCACGCCCATCCCAAACAAGTTGTCTTTGCAAGGTTTCCACTTCACGGAAGTAGCTGGAAGGAATAGGGTCAAAAGAGTTCTGTAGCGCGTACAAGAAACGGGGCAAAGACATAATTTTAAAGAGCGCCACTCTGCCAAGGGGTGACAGAGGCAGCCTACGCCAGCGAGCTACATCAGATTTAAGTCGCTGAAGAGGGGGCATCAAATTAAGATCGTAACGCGTAACAGGATCCATGGAAATATAAATCCCCAAGTACTTAAAACCGGTACTCGCTACCTGAATTTGAAATCTACGCGGCAACGGAGGGAGATCTCCCGCCAAAACGTAGATGCAGGATTTAGCCCAATTGATAACGAGACCGGCGTTCCTGCCGAAGGAGGCAAGGACGTCAAAAAGCACGTTGAGGGACTTCTGTGGTGACGTAATGTATAGGAGGATATCATCTGCGTACAGGGAGACGCGATCCTCGAAGTCAGGGGACCATCGAATGCCCACCATGGACGGTTCCCAACGGAGCCATTCCGCCAACGGTTCAAGAGCGAGAGCAAAGAGCAGCGGAGACAACGGACAGCCCTGCCGGGTGCCCAGTCCAAGCTCAAAGACACTAGAAACTCGTCCGTTAACCCCTTCGACGCTCATGACGAGCTGGGCTCGTCATGGCGTAGCCTCCTCGCACGCTCATGACGAGCCCAGCTCGTCACGTAAAGTGCGATTACGAAAAACCCAGCGTACGGGCGGAATTCCGCCCGCACGCATGCGGTTAACCACTACCTGGGCTAGGGGAGTCTCATAAAGGAGCTTCACCCAGGATATAAAGCCCGGCCCAAACCCGAATTTCGAGAGGGCCGCCCACAGGTAGGGCCATTCGATCGTATCGAAGGCCATGGTAGCGTCGAGAGAGACCAAAATGGCTGGTTCAGTAAGCGCCCCAACTCTCGCGAGAACTCCGTGTAGTCGACGCAGGTTTAATGCCGTGTTGCGGTGTGGGATAAAGCCGGACTGATCCGGATGGATCAGGTCTCCGATCACAGTGACCAATCTGTTAGCGAGCACTTTTGCCAGTATCTTGGGTTCGGCGTTGAGCAAAGAGATAGGTCTATAGGAGGTACAGCGGTCTCGAGGCTTACCCTCCTTGGGAATAACAACAATGGTGGCAAGCCGTTGGTCTAAAGGAAGGGAGCCGGACTCCCGGGCCTCCAGGAATATATCCCTTAAATGAGGCGCCATTTTGTCGGGCCGCAACTTGTGCAGCTCGATAGGCAAACCATTGGGGCCCAGCGCCTTGCCCGAACGAAGTGAACGGATCGCCGTTGCGATCTCATCCACAGTGAACGGGGAGTACAAGAGGTCCCTATCCGGGTCAGAAAGGCGAGGCAAAGCGATATCCCGCAATAGTAAATGGGAATCTTCCTCGTCCCGATCACAGACTGAGGTATACACAGTCTCAAAGTGGTTCGCGAAGCACTGAACGATCTCAACAGGGTCCGTGACGCACCCACCACCAGACTTCTCCAATACAGGCACCACACGATTAACTCTCTCCTTCTTATCCAACCAAGCCAACAACTTGCCCGCTTTATCACCAACGTCATACAATCGCCCCTGCTGTTCCCTGTACATCGTTTTAGCTGCATCTGTAACAAGAGCCTTGTAATCCGCCTGTTTCAAAGCAAGGGAGTGTAACTTTGCACTAGAGGAACTAAGACCGGGATCAGTCTCCAAGGAAGCAATCTCAGATTCCACCCGTACCACCTCCTCAGCGGCAGCCTTCTTAGTAGCACCAATCCGGGATAAGGACTGTCCGCGGACCACAGTTTTAAAGGCCTCCCACAACGTAACAGAAGATAAGACAGAACCCACATTTTCATCAAAGTAATTCTCAATGGCCTTAACAAGGCTGGAGCGAATGAGGGGGTCATGGAGGTAGCACGGGTTAATCGGAGCCACTCTACCCTCGCTCCCAACCCCAACCTCAAACCGGAGCCACAAAGGGGAGTGAATCGAGATGCCCCTAGGAAGCAGACGAAGTTCCCTGATGGCGGTGGACTGAGCTGCGGGCAGTAAAAAGTAGTCAAGCCTGGACAAGCTGCCATGAGCCCCGGAGTGGAAAGTATATTGTAGCTGCGTGGGGTGCAGCAACCTCCAAGCATCAACAAGCCCAAAGGTCTCCACCAAGTCGCTAAGCCACATGTGCGCCCTAGGCAAGGCTCTGGGTGGATGCCGGTCCAAGACGCCAGAGACCACAGAGTTAAAGTCGCCCCCCCCCCCCCCCATGATCAGGAGCCCTTCCGGGAGCCCTAAAAGGATACCACACAAGTCAGCGAAAGTTGAGGTCTGTAGGCAGGGGGGACATAAACTGAAAGTACGGACAGGGTCTTCCCCTCCCACCTCCCAGTAAACAAGGCGTAGCGCCCTTTATCATCAAGCTTGATCTCATCAATAGCAAAAGGGAGGGAGGACCACAAAAGGATGCCAGCCCCCCTGGACCCCGAAGTAAACCCCGCGTGGGCCACGAGGCGGTAGCCACGTCGGTTAAGAGCCTGACAAGCATTGCCAATTAAATGGGTCTCCTGCAAGAGGACTATATCGGGAGAGTGTCGCCTAAGATATCTCAATACAATACTCCGTTTTATCCTATCTCCCAAACCATTAACGTTCCAGGATAAGATTCTCAACTCACCGCCCCCCATTCCCGATGCATGAAAAGAGCAAGACCCACATAGAACACAACAATCAATACGGTGCCTCGTGAAGAAACAAAAACATTTACACCCCCACCCCCCAACTCGCCCGTGACAAACCCCCCACCCTGCACCCCTACATAAGACTAAGAAGCCACCCCAACTTGCAGTGTGCCTGTCGCCCCATTGTTAAACTAAGCTACGCTAAGAACCCAGGAGGAGGAAGAGTTCCCGGTCACCCCCCGCCACCCCCAGCCGATCAAGGTCAAATAAGTCCCAAGGATAAACTCAGCTGATCCAGCAAACAAAAGTTCAGACGACGGGGTCCATCGACGAAGTCATCACTCGGCTACGCCTCCCTCAGCGCCGCCAGGGCGTCCGGAACAGTCCTGACCCCCAGGCAGTGTATCGAGCCAGTCACTGACGTCCCCAGGGCGGTCAAAAAAGAAAGTACGGTCCCGATACACAATCCTCAGCCTGGTAGGAAAAAGCAAGGAGTATTTCAAGCCCAAGTCTCGCAAGCGCCTCTTGACACCCTGAAATCCAAGTCTCTGTTTCTGGACAAGAGGCGAAAAGTCAGGGTAGAAAGAAATGGAGGCATTCTCAAATTTCACCGGTCCTTTGTCTCGGGAAGATTGCAGCACTGCGTCCCGATCACGAAAATGGAACAGTCTCGCAATGATGGGTCTCGGAGGGGCACCCAACTTAGCCTTCCCGCCGGGAACGCGATGCGCTCGTCCCACTGCAAAGAATTTACTAAGCCCCGCGGGGGCCAAGTGGTTGGATATCAAGTCCTCAACCAGGAGATCAACCCCTTCAGTCTCGGAGTTCTCCGGAACACCAATAAGGCGTACGTTATTGCGGCGGGCCCTGTTCTCGTAATCCTCAAGACGGCGCGCCAAGAGGTCATGCGAGGACCGAAGGTTGCCAATTTCCGCTTGAGCGTCCGAGACATCGGTGACCAAACTAGAAGTCTTCACACTCAACGATTCAACTCTCTCGTTAGTTTTCGAAAGATCCGCTCTAATCAGCGTGATATCGATGGCCACCGTGTCGATCTTGGTCGCCAAGGCCTCATACTGCTGTCCCATGGAGGCCTGCATTGCGGCAATGGTGCCCATAATATCCTTCAATGACGGGTCCGGGGCCTCTGGAGAGGGGGTCTTAGAAATGTCCGAGACACGGCTCACAGCACCGGGAGATCCCTTGGCCTGTGCGTAGTGATCCATGGTGTTGGTCTGCTGTTGGCCGCCCCGTAGAGGCGCCTTAGTCTTCCGCTTCTCGAGAGGCTGGCCAGTGGCCATCTTGGAAAAGGGACCCCGGAGGGGTCCCTGCGACCTGGTGAAAATGGCCGGGTGGAAACTCCCGAAGACTCAAGAAGGCCAGGTACAGAGGTAGCAAGCAAAAATAGAGAAGAGCCGTGGGCAGGCGGCCAGGGAACCCCACGCAAGAGAAAACAGCCGGTCTCGAAGGAGAAGAAGCCGTCCTCCTGCCAGTCGAGCCAGGAAACCGAAACCGAAACTCAGGAGGGGCCGACCCTGCAGGGACCCTTGTGGCCATTGTTGATCAACTGCACCACGGGCCGTTCCAAATCCGAACCCCCGGTCCGCCTCGGGGTGGGCCTCAAAAAGTTGAAACAGAGTAAAAGTGGACCCCGAAGTCCGATTTCGTTTTTTCAAGGAGTTCAGTGATCAGCGAGGATTCACGAATCAAAGCCCGTCGATGAAATCAGGATGGAGTCAGGATAATCATGAGGGGCGGCACGGGTCCGGGGAGCTCTGTGCTCACGCGACAATCTTGGATGTCCGCGTAGCTCCTCCTCCCGAGACACAATTTCTTGGACGTAAAACGGCGACTCCGCACTGCAGGCCTCAAGTATTCCCTACTCTTTCCTACAAAGCTGAGAGTGGTGGCGCGGGACAAGACCTACTTCTTTAACACTCCTGAAGAGGTCAGCGAATGGCTCGACAGCGGTACGGACACGGCACCCAGGCAGGCACAGGGCTATGAGACGAGACCACGAACACGTGGGCCGCGCCGTCGTCGCAGGAACAGAGACCAGCAGACCCACCGCCCGGAGGAAGCGACGCGCCACTTCCCACCGGCGGACCAAATGATCCCGGAACAACAAGATGCTCTCCGGAGGGTCTCCCAGTTGAGCAACTCACCAACTTCGAACGCCATTCAGGACACCAGCCCACGGATGGTTCCAAGCGATGATGACGCTATCTACGGGATACCGGACTCCCAGTTGTCCGTAGATCTGCCAGATATCACGCCACAGACGGCTGACCTGCTCCACCGAAGCCAAGCACGTAATCCTAACAGAACCTGCTGGGGCGGCGGGGGCGGAGCCGGGGGCCAGATGGACGCTGTGAATACGGGCCGTTGCCCGAGATGTCTCCCGCCGCCCTGGTGATGGATGGAGTGAACTCGACGCAGTGAGTACCCCCCCAGCCATGTAGACATTGAGAGGGTAAAACGGTGGTGGGAACATACTGCAGTTCTTCCCATCCTCTCCTCCATACCCGCCGCCCCTAACGCCTAGAGACCTTCCTATGCTAGAGGCTTAGGGAGTGGGACATGCTTTTCTTCCCCCTGCGTGATTAGCCAAACAAGAGGCCCCATAACAAGGGGCGGCGCTGTCTTCCCGAGCAATGACTTTGGCTCCATGGTGCACACGACATATGGCCCAGGGGAGGGCCAACGATCCCCTTTCCTTACTTGAATAAGTGGGCCGCCACAACTGTGACTAGCACACGTTACCCCCTAGACTTGAATATTGTTCTTCTGCCTCTTTGGTGTGTTTGGACGGCGACATGTTGCGAAGCCGACCTTTTGGTATCTGTTACTGTTTTGCATTGTTTGGACATTATGATTTTTTTCCTACCCTCGACCTCGGTGACTTGCCTAAACCTTTCCTTTATGTGCCGATGCCTGTGTCTGTTCTGAGTGGGCGAAGGGAGCCGGGGGTTCTGAGGAAGCTCTCGCCTGGGTGGTGGGTGGGGCGGGTATTTCTTACCGCGACAGTGGGTATGGCTGAGATCAAGATATGTACATGGAATGTAAGAGGCATGCACACACCGTCGAGACGTTACCAAAATTTATTCTTACTTGAAACGTCACAAATTTCACGTGGCATTGCTACAGGAAACACTTAAATAGACAGTACCTTATGCCCCGATACTCCCTCTATTGGGCACCCCGACTGCGACGGGGACTTTAACGGCTGTAAAGCTTGACAGCTGGACCACCGCAGGAGTGGACACACTGGGGGATCTATACTCTGATGGCGCCCTCCTCCCCTTCGCCAATCTCGTGGAAGATACATCTCTTCCAGCTGGACAGTTCCTATTACACGCATCCCTCGCCCACACGCTGACTGCCGCCTGGGGTGACATATCTGACGAGTTGCCCACTTATGCAATACCTTCATGTCATGAGTAATGGCACGCACATAATCCATTGGCTAGCACAAGCTCTTCTTCTTCATACTCATCCCACCACCGTGCAACTGAGAGAGAAATGGGCGACGGACAGAGGGAGGGATTGGACGGACAAGGAGTGGGCGATGATCCTGGTTGGCCCAGTTAACATCTCATGTAACCCTCGCTTCAAAATTATACAGCTCTACATACTACACCGCGCATACCTCACCCCGGACAAGATAAACAGATATTTTTCAGTCACGATACTGCCTGCAGCCGCTGTTCCTTAATAGGAGCGGACCTCCTCCACATGCTCTGGCTCTGTCCTGCCCTTCAACATTACTGGGATGGGGTGACTACACTGCTTACGCATTGCACGAAAGAACAAGTGCCGAGAACTTGGGAGGCCTGCGTACTGGGACTATACAAACGCATACGGCTGAATAAGGTCCAGGCCCGTTACTGGGATCTCGGGCTGATCACGGCCAAGAGACTGCTTACCAAGCGGTGGAAAGCCGACACCCCCCCACACATCCGACACTTTAGCCTGTCGCTTGTAAACTGGGCGCGAGCGGAGAGCACTGTCCTGCGGCGAGAAGAGACAGCGGGCCTTAGGAAATTTCCAATAGCACAACACTGGGATGACATCCTCCAATCCTTTCAGCAGAAATGTGTGGAACAAGGGATCACGTGAAGTGATATATGCTACCCCCCCTTCCCCTCCCTGTAATGAACACTACAAGGCACGTCCGCACCCAGCAGACTCCCCTTCTCATATATATTTTTCCCTCTCCCCCCTCCCCAGCGCCCACGCATCATTGCACCGCCATATATGCTACTCCGATCGCTGCCTGCACGGCTACCATGTCTTGCCCACCACGTGCTACATATCTGGCTGTTCCGCGATGGTGGGTGTTTTGCCCCTCCCGCGCCTACATCCCCGCACATACCACTGTTGCAAGGGGTCCTGCTACCGGCTGCCTCCCGCATAGCACTATATTACTGCACCCGACGCGCCCTTATGGTGGTAATTCCCCCTTGTGCACTTGACTTACAGGCGAGCCGCCCTCTATAATCTCCTGCCTACCCACTCACTGGATCGCTAACGACACATTGGCACCGCACTTCCCTCCTTGAACACATGGCTATCTCTACCCCCATTCCCCCTACCTTTACCTTGTCTTTCCCATGTTACTGTTTTGAAGTTTATTGACATACTGGTCCCACCCCCCTTTGGAACAAGCCCTTTAAAGTTGACTATTGTACTCACTACACCATGGGGCCTTCGGGAATAGCAGCCATGGCCGAGGTGATCCTACCTGAACGCCAATACAAACATTAGACACTCTCATCAGGATGGATAAGCTACATAGATACACGCTCACCGACACACTTGAGAGGCTGAGCAGCCTCATCCCTCAATAATGCTGCACCACGCCCTCTTGAAAGGCGAACTCAACCGACATTCTTCCTTGCGACCCACACGTGTCATAGTGGGCCTTACTTCACCTGAAGACGTTGAGGAGTGCTAGCATAGATCTGTGACTATGAGTTCGCATACAAAAAGAGAAAATCCCCATAGACCCATACTTTTACATTACCAAATGCTTGTATGATTGTTCAGTATTGTAGCGGATCGTTATGCGCCGCCGAACCCCAGGGTTGTCGGCCTTAAGGCTTTGTACCTTTGATACGCATGATGCAATACAAATTACGCGTGGCTGGCCCAGTTGGATTGTAAGCTGAATGCTGTGTACCATACATGTTGAACAATAAAGGTCTTAAAAAATAAATAAATAAAAAAATGGTCTTGATAGTGTTAGTCAGTCTTGGTGTAGGGTCGGTCTGATGAACTTCATAGCTGTCCCCATCTGATAATAATCGGAGACACTCTTCCTGATACATGCTTTTGTCCATAACGACGATAGCCCCACCTTTGTCCTCTGGCTTTATGACAAGTTCGGTGTTCTCCCTCAAGTCCTTGAATGCTTTTCTTTCACCTCTCTTTATGTTCTGGACACCTTTTGATGTTTTGGCAGTCAATAGTTTCTACTTCATTGAGAACTGCTTGTTCAAAGGGCAGTACGTGGCATGGAATGGACTATGTGGGTGGCACAAAAGTGGATTTTTTTCCAAGTCCAGTGTTGGCGGGGTCCTTTGGTTCGGTTTCTGATTTTTCAAAGTAGCTTTTAAGCTTGATTTTCCTGAAGAAATGGGCTAATTCAATATGTAGAGCGAAAAGATCATTCCTCTGGGTGGGAACAAATCCCAGACCTTTAGATAGAACAGAGTCTTTAACTGGTGATGGAACATGGCTGCTCAGGTTGACTATATTGGTAGTTCCCTGCTCGTGGTTGGTCACTGGTCTTTCCCTTTGCTCCGTGTGACCACCATGTTTGATTTCTGATCCTCCCAGTGTACCCTGGTGTGTTGTTTTGACTGTTTCTGTCTTTCCCAAAAAAGGCGGCAGGCCCTGTTGAAATGGAAATCATGGAGGATAATAGGGTTTTTGCAGTAGCCAAATGGGTGCTTCGGTAGAGGCATGGGTTGCTGTTGGAAGTTCTGGAATTGTCTTTCTTTGGGGCGTCCTGTGCTTTCATCACTGCTGCTGTCACTGCCACTCCTCTCTTCTCCCCTGCTGAAGGTCCAGTTCTGTGGTGTGGGTCTGAAACCGTTGTTGTGTTCCTGTGGGTTGTGGAGGTGGTAGTATTCGTCTGTGATGTAAGGTGAAGTAGTTTCCTGGCAAAATTTCTGAACATCTTTTTTGAGTTTAGTAACTTTTGGTTTTGTAAGGTATTCTTTGTACTGTGTGTGGTCGTTGTTGATCTCCTCAAGTTTCTTTTTAAACACGGAAATATGTACTGTTGTTTTGAGTTTGAACTATATTTGTTGGAGAGTGAGGGAGAGACCCCTGTAGTCACACTCTGAAAAGAGAAATTAACAAATAAAGGCGTAAACACAAGTCAGCTTCTGTCATCCACTCTTTCCTTGTGGGGAAAAAGGAAAGGAGTACCACACGTAATCATGCATACATTCAATCATGTCTTACTACATCAAGGTGCGTCATCCGCCGTAATCCTAGATGTGTCAGCTCTGCATCCCAGAGATAGAATGAGCACTGTGTGATTCAGTCTTTAAATAGTATGCTTAATCAGAGGACGATGTAAATTGGATGCACGTGTGCCATCACCCTCTTTAACTGAGGATTCTCTAGGTCTTGGTCACTGTCCTTGGAGCAGCTTCTGTTGTGTTTTCAAGTTTATTGGTCTGCCTGTGGAGGCGCTCTTTCTTTTGATCAGGCGTAATATTACTCTGTCCATTTTCTGACCTGTTGCCTTAGGATTGTTTCATTTCATGCACAATGTTTTTCATATAATCCGTAGTTGTAGGTGAAGATTCAGAGGTGGCATACCTTTGCTCATATTATTAGACTCTGCTACACTGAAGGTCTCTGTTCTTTCAAAAGGTAGTTTTTGACCGCTGGCATTGGAGTTCCCCATGGTGTCCGCATTAGAACACTCGAGGAAAAAGGGACAGATATTACACTGCAAGGGCAAGATGGAGATGTACAGCAGTAGTCCTTTAAGTTCGAGACCGCAGTCTCTTCCTAGCCTTGAGGAGACCAAGCAAATTAGATTCTCAACTGCAAATTATACAGTAGAGCAGTGGAAGTAGGCCAAAAGGGGATCCTCTGGATACCAGGGCAGCCGCAAGCACCAGTGTCACCTCTGGCAGACAGTGGAGAGCACTAGAAAGATTAAGATGATGTATTCATTTCATAGTTTATTGATTTTTGATTGAGTATGAGACCCCAGACAGTGAGCTAAGGCTCCACGGATGAGGCCAAGCCAAGGGAGCAACAAGTGTGCTGTGTCTTCAGGGCATCCACAATCGGATAAACTGTTATAGGCAAAGTGCACAGGCTGGCCTGACCTGAGAGCTGTGCTTCCACCAGTCACCGCGGGGCGACGCCCACCTAATGCAAAGTGGTGGCATTTACCAGGCTCGCCCCTACACACTCTGCCCACCACTGACAGCAGGGGAGCCAGAGATGCAGCTATAAAGGACAAGCACTGGCAATCCATGACAGTAGTGCTGGCAAGGCCCCTGGGCCCAGCCACGTGGCAACCCACCAAGGCCCTCTACGCCCACCCCCTGTCACTGAGGGCGATGAAGACCGGAGATGGTCTTGCTGTTCACTGCAGATTCATTTCTCTTAAAAGGCAGCTTACTGCTGATTGATGGATCCTTATGTTGCAGATTTTGGCTGAACTAATGTGGTGCAGTCTGCAGGCTCAGCTGGCCATTTTGGCTGACAGTTGACTATGCACCCCAAGGAAACTAGTATCAAAACATGCACTTTATGAAAACATTACTGTATCAGATGTGTTGGCTAATGTTCAGGTAAGATGCCTGCGTCCGATCACTTTCAGTCCTGTACTTATGAGTATATATACTTATGTATGCAATATTTATATAGCATCAACCTAGCCATATGCATCAGAGAGCTGAATATGATCAAGACAGAAAAGAAAATATAGACAGAAAGCATTAATGGGGGTAGAGATGCAGCTTTGATCTCGGAGAGATTTGGAGTGTCTCAGGTGTCCAGTTGGAAAGGTCTTTGAAGGAATGACTTTAGCCTCTTACTGGATGGAAGAACAGTGGGGGACGGTCCTGATAGATGTTTCGATGTCGTTCCAACTCCCTCAGGATTAGATGTGGAAGAGGTAGTTCCAGTTTTTTTCCTGTGTCCCTTGTCTTGAGGTATTCTGGCTACACATCCTGTGTACCAGACTCTGTGATGGCATGGACCAGTCTTGTGAAATGAATGATGTTTGCGAGTTCTGGAGAGTGAGGGTTCACCAGGAGTGAGCTGGAGTACTCTGTGGGAGGTGGCCTCCTCTAAGAGTGCAGGCCTCCTGGAGGGGGGTTATAATAATGACTTTATGGTGTAAGCAACGAGGAACCCTGACCAACACAGTACACAGTATCATTTTCCTTACTGTGGTAATTATTACAATTTTGAGTATGCTTTTGTATTCGTCTCAAGTGCTCTTATGTCCAGCTCCTTCAATTCTTAATGTCCCCAGAACAGAGGTATATTGTTGCAGGACAAAATCTTCATTCCTCTTATCCTGAAATAATGAGCCTTCTAAAATGTGCAAAGAGGCATCAAAAGGGATTAAGAGCTAAAGATTTTCAAGATTCCAAAGTGCTTTATCTAAATTTGTTCTTGATAGCATCTGGAAACTTTGAAGAGACTTAAAGGACCTAAATATTTCAGTAGAATGCGGTTTTGAAAAAACTGGTGGTCCACAACCTGTTGGCACGCCCTTTATTGTCTCTGGTCCTGGCTTGCCCACCATGGTTTATGAACACTGACTACAGCATCATAGGATGGAACATTCGATTCTTGCTGGTTCATGAGATCTTGGGAAGTGAATAATGATCAGATTTCATTAAGCACCGAGAATCAATACATTTTTTGGGGCCTCCTTTGGGTGCAAATACTGTGTGGCTGTCTGACCCAAATCTATTGTAGTTGCATAGGTTATGAGCTGTTATGTTTACATTGATTTTTCATGCTCTCCATTGACTGGAAGAGCTGTGCAAGTAAAGACAGATTCAAACCCTGCACAAGTGGGCAAAAATTATAACCAGGGTTATAGAATTAGCCTCATACCTTAGAATGAAACAAAAATAACTATATACCTTAATTTACTATTAATGCCAAAATGTTGTGTTCCCCACATAACCGTTAATTATGAAAATGGTATTTATTTTGTGAACGTTCAAACAGGAAGTTCACTCTCTTCTGCAAAAGAAAGCTATAGAGCCGTACCTTTTTATAATATCAAGGATCCAGCGTGTACGCCCTATACTTTCTAATTCCCAAAAAGGACTGCTCTCTCAGGCCTATACTGGACCTCCAAGAGTTAAATCTATATGTTCGCTCAGATCACTTTCACATGGTAACACTTCAACAAGTGCTCCCACTCCTACAGCAAGTCGACTATTTGTGTACTCTAGACTTAAAGGACGCATACTTCCGTATTCCAACACATCCTGCTCATCACAAATATCTCAGGTTTGTGGTAGCAGACAACACTACCAATTCAAAGTGCTTCCATTCGGAGTCACCACTGCTCCCAGAGTATTTACCAAATGCCTGGAGGTAGTCGCTGCTCACTTGCGAAGACAACATATTCATGTCTTCCCATACTTAGACGATTGGCTCATCAAAGCCAGTTCTTAACCAAAGTGTCTCCAGTGCTGTTAGAACACCCCCCAGGAGTAAACAATCACATCGCAGATCTTCTCAGTAAGCAGAGACAACAGATTCATGAGTGGCAACTTCACCCTCCAGTTCTCCCTCATTCTTTGAAATGCGGGATTTTCCACAGATAGATCTGTTCGGAACATACCAAAACGCAAGTTGCCCAAACTTCGCCTCCAGATATCCACGCCCATTGCTTCAAGGCAATGCACTATGGACTATGGATGAACTGGTCAGGGATATTTGCCTATGCTTTTCTGTCTCTCCCTCTCATTCCACTAGTGGGTCGGAGGCTCAGACAAACATACCTCACACAGATCCTAGTAGCTTCCACATGGGCCCGTCAACCTTGGTTCACTACCCTGTTGGAGCTCTCAGTAGTTCCTCATCAATACCTACATCTCACACCCAGTCTCCTCACACAGAACCATGGAGAAATAACACATCCAGATCCCAAAGATCTCAACCTAGCGATCCGGCACCTAAAGTCATAGAGCTTGGCTATCTGAACCTTCCACCAGACTGTATGAATATCATTAAAGAAGCCAGAAGGCCTACCACAAGGGCTTGCTACGCAGCAAAAGGAAGCGGTTTGTTATATATTGTAATAACTCGATCAACCCAACCAGCTCTATTCTTCCATTCAAAATATCAGTTGTCATTTACTACACTTACAACAGCAATCATGATTAGCTTACACATCCATACGCTTACATCTCGCTGCAATAGCTGTCAAACTAGACCGCATCTGTCCCTTTTCAGAGTACCTGGTAAGAAGGCTTTTATGGAAGGACTCTAGTTACTCCACCAACGTTTCCACCTGCTCCAGTGTGGAACCTTAACATTGTCCTTACCAGACTAATGTGTCCACCATTCAAGCAATTGCACAAATGTGAACTGCAATTTCTCACTTGGAAAGTTGCTTTCCTCACTGCTGTTACATCACTGAGGAGAGTGGGTGAGCTTTAGGCACTACCCATAGAGGAACTATTTTGTCAAGGCCACCAAAACAGAGTGGTCCTTCGAACTAACACCAAAATCCTACCCAAGGTGGTATCTGCCTTTTACATCAATCAATCAATCTGTTGAGTTGCCTGTGTTCTTTCCTCAACCAGATTCAGTGGCCGAACGAGCTCTACACACATTAGATGTTAAACAGGCATTTTGTATTACATAGAAAGAACAAAACCATTTCGTAAAAATAAAAAGCTCTTTGTGGCTTTTGCTCCACCACATAAAAGCAATCCTATTTCTAAATCAGGTATATCTGAAAGAAACAGGTTAGTATTAGATTCCTTACCTTAGAATATCCCCAGGCGTCAGTCTGGATCCGGAAACTTTTGCGTAGCAGTACCCCTGCGCGTCGGTAGGCGTCGTCTGCAGGCGTCCCCTGCGGCTCCGCGTCGTCGGCGTCGTGCGCCGTGATGACGTCGCTGGAGTATATAGACGCCGCCTCCGCGCGCTGACGTCAGTTCTTCTTTTTTCCGCGCCAGTTAGCGCAGATCCGAAGAGCAGTACTCCGGTCTTTTGACCAAGTGTTTGTTAACTTTAAATCTTTCTACGGTGCCGGTAGGATGCCTGGGTTTAAGAGTTGCGACGAGTGCGACCGCCTGATGTCGGTCACCGACCACCATCGACTCTGCCTCCGGTGTCTGGGCGCGGACCACGACGTGGAGTCCTGCGTCGACTGTCGGGCCTTGACTGGTAAAGCTAGGCGGGAGCGGTCCCGCAAGCTTCTCGAGCTCCGAGTGTCGGCCCCGCGTCGAGAGCGGTCCCGGTCCGGTCGGAGGTCGAGGGAGCGGTCGAGGGAACGATCGCGGAGCCGCCATGAGCGCTCCGGGAGTCGCCACCATTCCTCCGGTTCGTCAGGTAAGCATCACAAGAGGTCGGGGCGTCGTCATCGCACCCCCGACTCCCCCCGACGCCCGCGTGATGCGGCCGGGGGCTCGGGTGGCCCCACCCCCGCGGCCCCGCGTGGGTCGTCGGCGCCGTCTACCCCATACCCGTCGGTCCCTGGGGAAGGCGCGTCGCGCGAGGAGATTGAGGAGTTCCTCATGGCTATGAGGGCGAGGTCTCCTCCGGCGGGGCCTACGGCGCCTGCGGGCCCGTCGGTCCCGTCTGGGGGCCCGAGCGGTTCGGGTGCTCCTGCCTCGACGCTGCCGGTGGCTCCGGCCCCGGCGCCGCTGGGCCCCTCAGGTTCGTCGCCGGCTGGTCTACCGGCCTCTCCGGCGTCGGTTCCTTTGGGCCAACCCGTGGTACCGCCTCTGCGCGGCGCAGTGACTCCGCCGTCGGTTCCGGCCGGCGTCGGGTCCCCGGCGCCGCGCGGCGCCACCCCCATTCCCTCTCTGACTCCTGACGCGGAGTCGGACCGGCGTCGTCCGACGCCGGATCCGGCGCCGATGGGGCCCATTGACCCCGAAGTCTATATCGTCGACCCAGACTACGGCGATGAGGACGAGTATGGAGAGGGTTGGGAGGGGTCTGAGGACCCTTTATCCCGTGCCTGCCAGTATGATGTGGACTGGGTAGGTGACTTGGGTGATGCCAGTGGTCTGGACGAGTCGCCCAACACTGGGTTTGTCTCGCCGACCCCTGTGGCGTCTGAGGCGGGGGCGGCCTATTCGGTGGTCCTGCTGAGGGCTGCCAAGACCTTGGGCCTTGAGCTCCCCGTCGCTAAGGTCAAACCAAACATTCTGACCGAAGTGTTTAAACCGCAGTCATGCCCTCAGGAGCCTCTGCTGCCGTTTAATGAGGCTCTGACGGATGTCCTTTTGGGCACCTGGTCTAGGCCCGCTTCCGGTGCACCGGTTGACCGGAACGTTGCCAGGCGTCACCGTCCGTGTTCGGACGACCCTGCCTTCCTCTCCACCCATCCCTCCCCGGAGAGTCTGGTGATCCAGGCCTCCACTTCGCAGTCCGCATTTCCATCGGCCCCGCCCGATCGGGAATCAAAGCGGTATGACCAATTTGGGAAAAAGGTCTTTTCCTCTTTGAGCGCTGGACTGCGGTCTTGTAATACCGCATGCCTCTTGGGCCGCTACACCCACTCCCTGTGGGATACGGTCGCGGAGTGTTTGCCGCAATGCCCGCAGGAAGTGCGGGACAAGCTCAACCAGGCCTTGGTTGAGGGCCGGGATGCGGCGAGGTACTCGATCCGGTGTGGTCTTGACACGACCGACTCGCTGGGACGGGCTATGTCCACGACTGTGGCGATTCGGCGCCATGCTTGGCTGAGATCTGCCAACTTCTCACCGGACGTCCAGAATGCCCTCATGGACATGCCATTTGATGGCAGTCGCCTGTTTGGTGACAAGGCGGACCACGCGCTGGAGCGCTTCAAGGACTCCAGGGTCACGGCCAAGTCCTTGGGTCTTTCGACCCAGCGCCAGCAGACGGGTTCGTTTCGCCCCTTTCGTGGCCAAGGAAGGGGCGGTCCCACACGTGCTGCCAGCCACGCGCCGCAGAACGCTCCCCAGCGCGGTGGCGGCCGTGGATTCCGCCGTGGTGGCGGTAGAGGGCAGCGGCGAGGTCAGTCCACACCTCCCCCCGCTGCAGCCTCCAAGTCTTCCTAGTCCGAGCTTTCGGGCTCACGTGACGCCAGTGGGTGGCAGGGTTCGCCATCACCACTCCCGCTGGCGCGCGATTACATCGGACAGGTGGGTGCTGCAGCTCGTCCGAAGGGGCTACTCCCTCCCCTTCGAGTCCACTCCTCCAGCCATGCCACCGCAGAACCACCGTGTGTCGGGGGACCACTTGACACTTCTGCAGGAGGAGGTTACGGCCCTCTTGGCCAAGGGGGCCATCGAGCGCGTTCCTGGGCCAGAAGTAGGGTGTGGTTGCTACTCCCACTACTTTCTGGTGCCCAAGAAGGTCAAAGGAGGCCTGCGTCCTATCTTGGACCTACGGAACGTCAACGGCTTCCTCCGGAAGGAGAAGTTCAAGATGTTGACTTTGGCTCAGGTCTTGGCTGCTCTAGACCCACAAGACTGGATGGTAGCGTTGGACTTGCAGGATGCGTATTTTCACATCCCCGTCCTGCCGGCCCACCGGCGTTACCTGCGGTTCACGGTAGGCCACGAGCACTTTCAGTTTATCGTGCTCCCATTCGGCCTTACCAGCGCCCCACGGGTGTTCACGAAAGTGATGGCGGTGGTCGCAGCTCATCTGCGCCGGTTAGGGGTTTCAGTCTTCCCCTACCTCGACGACTGGTCGTTGAAGGCGGGCTCGCCCCAGACAGTCGTCCACCACCTCCAGATGACGGCAGACCTCCTGCACGAGCTGGGGTTTTCCATCAACGTGCCGAAATCACACCTGTGTCCCTCTCAAAAGCTCCTTTTCATCGGAGCGGTTCTCGACTCGGCGCAGTTTCGGGTTTATCCTCCGGAACGGCGGGTCCGGGATATTCAGGCTCTGATTCCCATCTTTCAGCCGTTATCCCGGGTTTCGGTCAGGTTGACGCTGCGGCTTCTGGGGCTGATGGCCTCCTGCATCCTTCTGGTGCATCACGCCAGATGGCGGATGCGGGCTCTGCAGTGGGACCTGAAGTTTCAGTGGGCCCAGCATCAGGGCAACCTGTCCGACCATGTCCTGATCTCGGAGGGCACTGCGAGACAGTTGCAGTGGTGGCTTACGGACCGCGATTGGGTCAGAGGCAGATCCCTCTCCCTTCCCCAACCGGAGCACGTAGTTGTGACGGACGCGTCCCTCCAGGGCTGGGGAGGCCACTTGGGAGAGGCAGAGATCAGAGGCATCTGGTCTCCGGCGGAGTCCCGGCTCCATATCAACATGTTGGAGCTGCGGGCGATTCGCCTAGCACTGAAGGCATTCCTCCCCTTTGTCAACGGGAGTGTAGTGCAGGTGTTCACGGACAACACCACCGCCATGTGGTACTGCAACAAACAGGGCGGTGTGGGGTCGTGGACCCTTTGCCAGGAGGCTCTGCGTCTCTGGCAATGGCTGGAACGTCAGGGCGTGACTCTGACGGTTCAATACCTGGCAGGTTCTCTGAACGCCAGGGCGGACGAACTCAGCCGTCGGTGCTCGGTGGATCACGAATGGCGTCTGAACTCGGACGTGGCGAGAGGCCTCTTTCAGCAATGGGGAGAGCCTTGGTTAGATCTATTCGCCACAGAAGAGAACGCGCAATGTCATCAGTTCTGCGCGTTGGAGTTTCCAAGACGGCACTCGCTCGGCGACGCCTTTCGGCGCGAGTGGAGTTGCGGTCTGTTGTACGCCTTTCCGCCTATACCACTTCTGCCCAGAGTGCTGAAGAAGATCAGGCGCGACCGGGCCCAAGTTATCCTTGTGGCTCCGGACTGGGCTCGAAGATACTGGTATCCCGAGCTACTCAGCATGACAGTCGGTCCCTCGATCCGCCTGCCCCTTCAGGAGGACCTTCTGTCGCAGCAGCAGGGGACGGTCCTCCACCCGAACCTGTCCAGTCTCCACCTCCATGCTTGGAGATTGAGCGGCGACAGTTGAGGCCATTTGACTTGCCTCCTGAAGTCTGTGATGTAATTCTGGCAGCCAGGCGTCCCTCCACAAAGTCGGTATACGCCTGCCGGTGGAACAGATTTGTGGCATGGTGCACAGCAAAGGCTGTGGATCCCCTTTCTGCCCCTCTGTCTGAGGTTCTCCTCTTCCTTCTTTCCCTTGCCCAGCGGGGCTCTGCTCTGGGCACTATCAAGGGCTATCTTTCTGCCCTTTCCGCCTTCTTGAGGCTACCTGATCAGCCATCTTTATTCAAGTCCCCTATTGTGTTAAGATTCTTAAAGGGCATCACGCACATGTATCCACCTGCTCCGTTCGTGATGCCTCAGTGGGACTTGAACCTGGTTCTGACATTCCTGATGTGTGCTCCCTTTGAGCCCCTTCATTCCTGTCCTCTCCGTCTTCTCACTTTAAAGACGGCCTTCCTGGTTGCCATCACCTCTGCCAGGAGAGTGAGTGAGCTCCAGGCTCTTTCTGTTAAACCTCCTTTCTTGTCTGTTCATCCTGACAAGGTGGTTCTTCGGACTAGACCTTCTTTCCTGCCCAAGGTAGTCTCTGCTTTTCACATTGGGCAGTCCATCACCTTGCCCTCCTTCTTCCCGCCTCCGCATCCTTCAAAGGATGAAGAGCGGCTCCATCGTCTGGACCCAAAACGTGCGCTTTCATTTTACATGGATCGCACACGCCAGTTCCGGGTGGATGACCAACTGTTTGTTGGCTACGTGGGTGAGAAGAAGGGAAGGGCGGTACAGAAACGAACCATCTCTCGGTGGGTCGTCCTGTGCATCAAAGCATGCTACTCTTTGGCTCGGAAGGAGCCTCCTGTTGGGCTGAGGGCCCATTCCACTCGGGCTACGGCGGCTTCTACTGCCCTGGGCCGGGGAGTCCCCTTGCAGGACATTTGCCAGGCGGCTACGTGGGCCTCTCTGCACACCTTTGCGAGGCACTACTGCCTGGACAGTCAAGTCCGGAGGGACGGCTTCTTTGGCCGTTCGGTCCTCCAGGACTTTCTGGTGTAGGTTGTATTGGTTCGCAGACCCACCTCCGGGGTTGGTATTGCTGGGGTATCTATTCTAAGGTAAGGAATCTAATACTAACCTGTTTCTTTCAGATGAACAAGTTACTTACCTTCGGTAACGATATATCTGTAAGAAACAGTAGTTAGTATTAGATTCCTTACCGCCCCGCCCATCCTCCCCGTTCTGCGAACTGATACCTAGGGTTAAGGACATCCCTTTCAGGGCCCTAGTTTCAAGTGGCACCAGTGTTAGTTCTCACATGGCTCTGCGTGTTCTGGCGCGGAAAAGCTGTGTGCAAAGAACTGACGTCAGCGCGCGGAGGCGGCGTCTATATACTCCAGCGACGTCATCACGGCGCACGACGCCGACGACGCGGAGCCGCAGGGGACGCCTGCAGACGACGCCTACCGACGCGCAGGGGTACTGCTACGCAAAAGTTTCCGGATCCAGACTGACGCCTGGGGATATTCTAAGGTAAGGAATCTAATACTAACTACTGTTTCTTACAGATATATCGTTACCGAAGGTAAGTAACTTGTTCTTCTTGATGGATAGTTAAATGTATTCAAACATGCTCTGCAAAAGCAAAGAGGACTTTACCAATACCCCCTAGAGTGCATTCCACCCGCAAACTAGGGGCTACTATGGCTTTCTTAGGAAACATCCCCATAGCTGACATCTGTAAAGCTGCAACATGGTCTACACCGCACACATTGACCAAGCACAAGCTAATGTAGGCCTGGCAGTACTTGGAACACTCTTTCAGACAACTGCAACAGCTACAGGTTAGCCATCGCTTTGGGAGAATACTGCTGTATAGTCTATGCAAAGCATGTGATCTACAGCTCACATGCCTCAAACGGATAATGTTACTTACCCAGTAAGCATCTGTTCTTGGCATGTGTGTAGAGCTGTAGATTCACATGCGCCCACCCGCCTCTCCAGGTTCCTATACCTGTTGCAGTTATCTCTACCTCTATTCTCTATTCTACTTACTAACTCCATTCTCACCCTCTGTGGGGAAACAATCGAACAATGGAGTAGATGCCCATGCGCACTATCACCGAAAGGAGTCACCTACCTCGAAAGACTTCTTCGAAGAAAAAAAGTGCAAACATCCGGGCCCAACACTAGATGGCAGGAGCATGTGACTCTACAGCTCTACATGCCAAGAACAGATGCTTACTGGGTAAGTAACATTATCCTTTCTGTCTATATTTATCTGTCAAATCAAAAACAGGGAGCCTTAATTATGAATGGGAAGTGCTGTCAAAATGTGTTTTGATGATATCATCTTTTCAATATTAAAAAGTGCAAAAAAGTCTTAATAGTGACTAGATACTATCATTGTAAGCCTAATGTGCAGTTAATATTCCTGCACAGCTTCATATGGTAAAGCATCACAGTCTCATTAACATTCCTCAAAACATGTTCCTGTTTAGCACCAAAGGCCCAACCACGTAGAAGTACTATCAAAATCTTCTCTTATAGTTGGCTAAACAGTGAATATCCGTTAAAAGCTGTCAACGCACATGACAGTGGGACCATCAACACTTGAAAACCACCTTCTTCAGAACAATACAATCTTTATAATTTTAAGTGAAAAGAAATGCTCTGTGTTGTGTGGGTTCTGGAAAATAAGGACTTAAACAATGTTGATCTACGGAGCCATCATTTCAGCCCAGATAGTTTGCCTAAACGCTGCTTCTAAACACTTCATTACCTATTTTCATACATGACTGAAAATACTAAACCATTAGGACTTTCACATTGTTAAATATGATTTAAAATTCTATTGGCTCTCATTTGTTTACAACTCATTTGTCATTTCACTCCCTCATAAGGAAGCAGTCTCCTCTCCAAAAAGTGCTAACAGCGTGCAGCCTTACAGAAAAAACATGTATTGTGGAATACTGATAGGATTGTGGTACTTTACCACATGAAGTTGGGTGTGGGGGTTTTGAGCTTGTATTAGACAGGTTTGTTTAATGCACATAATATTTGTTGTCACTTGTAAATATTAATATCGACGTGATAATACAAAATCGAGTTTTTAGTGAGCAACTCCACTTTAAGGTATTAATGTGAAATTGGGGTCTAGTGTTTTTGGTGAAGTAAAATAAATGTATTTTGAAGTCTTGGGTGATTTGTCCCCCTGGAAGTTTGGCATTCCTAACATAGATGTGTTTGTTGTTTCACAGGAGGCTGACCGACAGGCAGAGGACGTTAATGCTGAACTTTGCTGAAGACGAAACAGATGTGGAGGGTACAATAAACGGAGTTGTCAATACTGCCACAGGTTAGATTTGCAATGTTTTAGATTTTCTACTGTGTTGTCCGATTTGAATCACATCTGTGGCCACCTCCCTCCCAACAATAATCCCCTTATTTGCAAGACTATGAGCGTAATAGAGATAGACCTCTGAACATGTTGTATCAATCGGAGGAGGTCTGAAGCAGCGTATTGTGCAAGTGAGATTTGTTACAACACTGGGATGGTGGGGCTGGCAACATCCTTTCGAGAAACTTTCTGTAGAACATGCTCTTTATGACTTTAAGAGGTGGCAAAATGCTGTCCTCATTGGACAGGGTCTGAGTGGACTCCTATGGTGTTTTATGTACCAGTGGCACAGGCCATACCTTTCACCATATGTGACACCATCACATGTACAACACAAACACGCAGCCATTAAAAAAAAAAAAAATTATGGGAGAAATTTAAACTGCAGAAAAATGTTCTGTAAAAATATTCTTAATTAGGAAAATGTATTATTTTTATTTTCTCCCAGGTCAAAGTGTCTTTGAAAGCAACATGCAAATAGTCATTTGTTTAAATGTGAGGAATTTAATGTGAAGAAACATGCTTCGTAAAACTTTAGGACTAAGTTAGCTTAATTTAAAGTAAAGAAAAACATTAACGTATGGATTCTTAGAAGCATTTTTCTTCACTTAAAATGAACCCCAATTTAAAAGAAATGTTTTGTATTTTCAGTTCTAAATATGACACTTTGTCTACCAGCCGCTGGGAGCAAGATGCCTACTGTTTGTAAAAATGCAACACTTTGAAAACTGAGAAAATTAAAATGAAGTTAACTTAAACTCTTCATTTTTAATTTTCTCTCATTCAAAAGCATTCAGAAACATCATTTTCATTTTGTTCTCGTGCTCCAGTATTGAGTTCTGAACCTTTATTTAAGAGTTAAATGCCTCTGTGATTCAGTTCTGTATTGTTTATTTTTTTATTTCTTTATTGGTATTTTCATTTGATTCATATAGTATACTGTCATATTTGATGCATACAAAGTTGGTGAACTAAAGTAAACAGCAAACCTATTACAACTTTGTTGTGTAGAAAAACTTCACAGACTTTCGCATTGTCAGAAACATGAATTAAAGCCTAGTTTTCCACTGGAGATTCAATTGCAGACCTCCGCATTTAAGTGCATGAGCGATGATGAGCAGGGAGAAGTGTGGGGTACATCTCGCTTATAAACAATATGTAATCGCAATGATCTCAGGTACATCAATCAACAGCAAGTAGGGTACAACAATAGATAGACAATAGTAACAGTTGACATACATCCAGGCCATGAGAGCGTGAGATACCCAGGGCACCCAACCAGGCTACTGCACCAGGTCTTGCTCATCAACATGGTCCTTTTCCGAGCCAAAAGTTAGGAGGTTAATAGCCCCCATATAGCACGGGGCCCTGAGCTGGGTGGCAATAGTTTGGCTTATGTGAGGAGCTGATCCTTACAGAATATTAAGTCTTGGAGCCAGTCTTTCAATTTCGGAGCACCTCCCCATCGACATGCAATCTTTCTTTTAGCTAAGTGAAGACACAATGAGATATATCGCTGGTATCCCGCTTCTATATTCCTTGTGAAAATAAGTATTGCAATCAGCGGCATAAGGGTAAATGCTTGATCAATCATCTGTGTAAGTACCCCTTCAACTTCCTTCCAGTATGTTTTATCTGTGGACAGGCCCAAGCAAGGTGCAAGAAGCCCACATCTACCATGCACACTGAGTGCATTTATCATCTTGATGAAGATCAAAACGGTATAGTTTTTGGCCGCTATCTTGTAAGTCGGCGCTCTAGTCGCTGAACTCACCAGGGCTATATTAAGCCAGATGACGGGACCGTGCAGCGGACGCGCGCCAAAGGCAAGTCCGTCTGCGCCCATCGGGACCAGGGGCCAGAACCTCTGCTTGCCTTCCACAAAAAAAAACTGAGGTATAATACAAACCAACTTAAACTCCTGAATGCTGCCCCAGATCCTGCTTGCCTTCATTCTATTGCTCCTGATTGTTGAAATCATAAATGTAAGCATTGTTCGAACGATTTCCAGCATCTCCGCCCTACTGACCCACATGCAGTCATACCGCACCAAGTTTTCAAGTTACTTTTATTAAACTGTCGTTCTTTACCAAAACACGCAGAGGAAATATCCTTGCTCCTCATGGATGAAAGCCCTGATGTTTTGTTTCTTACGGAAACTTGGCTAAACACATCCGCTGATCCAGACATAGTTCAATCCCTCCCTCCTGGCTACATAATACAGAGATTAGACCGAACTAATGGTAAAGGTGGTGGAATTGCCATCATCTTAAAGAACCATATTATTTGTAGAATGCTTGGGAGCCCTCTCTTAAACTGTGAAAACCTTTACTTCTCAATCGGATTCACACCTACATTAACTTTATCAGGGATCTTGATTACCGCCCCCAGGATCTCTAGGCCAATTCTGTAATTCACTTGCAGACACAGTCCCTAAATTAGCAAGTTCCACTACCAATTTCACTATCCCTTTGAGATTTTAATAATCATTTTGATGATTTAACAAAATAGAAACGGAATTGATTTCAGACCTTGCGGCCATACAGCTTATTCAAAAAGTACCATCAGTAACACACTTAAAAGGACACCTCCTAGACCCCATTTTTTCGGGGCTGAAGGAGCTATCCTATTATGCCCCAAGACGTATTCCCTGGTCAGATCACTTTCTTATCCCCTTTTCCTGATCTCCTACCCAGGCCATTCCCCCAACCCGACTTGTACAAACTAAATCCTGATGCTGGTCAAAACTCCCACTAGACACCTGGATATCAACCTTGGAGAGATATAGGCCTGCTCCTGACTTTGATCCTATAGTGGCCTATGATAAATTTGGCAACGGGATCAATAAGTCATTAGATTCACTTCTTCCTAAAACAACAATCCAGCTGCATAAAGGGCCTAATAAAGCGGATTGGTATACTCCAGAGCTCCGAGAACTGAAACAAGTCTGTAAAAAGACAGAGAGAGGCTGGAGAAGGAATTTCTCCCTGGATAGGGAGCAGGAATACAAGAACGCTATTAAAATTTATAAAATGGAAATTGGAAATACTCAAGCTTGCTATTATGGGAAGATTATAGCTTCCTCTGCCAACTCCTTCCGTGACACCTTTCAAATTGTTAAGAAATTAACGAATGTTCCCTCTCTTCCTGACCTCCCCGCTACTTCAGATTTACGTTGTCATGAAATGGTGGAATTTTCCCACAATAAAATTGAGAACATCTATAAATCCTTCTCTTCCACCAAATATCCCAATCTTATCAACTATGATAAGCCCCATATAGAGGACAAGGAAATGTGCCTAGCAGCTCTCCCTGCAATGGACTATAATTGTCTGTTGGCCACTGTTGACCGAGTAAAAAGTGGCTACCCATAGGATTCTTAAACCAGCAACAGAGATAGTTGGCCTGGTCATTTTAGATCTGATTAATTCATCTATTCTGCCAGGAGTAGTAGTTGCTTCAGCATGCTTAGAATGCTTCGTAAGGTACTTCCTTTACAAGCCAAAAAACTTGTAGTCCAGGTGCTTATTCTATCATGCCTGGACTTTAGTAATGTACTTTACCTGGGGGCCCCAGAGGCAGTGCTCTCTAAACTTCAAATGATTCAGAACTGTGCGGCAAGAACTCTTATGGGAATTCCCTACCGACAGTCAGCCAAACCTGCATTAAAAGCCCTGCATTGGACTCCACTACAATGCGCTTTGTTTTACTCACAAATTGCTTAGAGGAAATTGACGTAAGATCATCTCCCCCCCTAGCCAAATTATATCAAGCCACCAGGCCTTTACGATTGGATGAATTGCACTTGGTCTGTGTACCAAGGATCAAAAGAGCCCGAAGCGGAGGTCGGCTCTTTTCCTACAATGCTGCCAAGCTTTGGAACTCCCTCCCGCTTCATCTGCGAAAGGAAACTAACCATCTGAACTTTTGCAAGCTTTTGAAAACTGGGCTCTTTCCCAGATAAGTCTCAGAAGCTTTTTGCAGTCCTTAGCGCTGTGATGCCCATGGGTAGCCATGCGCTTTATAAATGCTACTTTTATTCTATAGTTTTGCTGGGGTGTAATAGAGCCTATGTAGAAATGTATAATGGATAATGCACAACTTACTGCTTGATGGTATGGGACCGGTCTACTGACTGCAGTAAAACCCCTGTGCATCAGTAAGGGGGTTCACCCAACTCCAAATCCCTTCTCTTTCGAGAACCTCTATCCAATGCAGGTCTTTCTTCATGTGCTGCACGGTAGAGGAGGGACACTAGGTGCTTAGGTCCCTCAGAGGTCAGCAGCATGTGCAATGTATCATGAGTAACTGGGCTCCCGTGGAAAGTCTGGGGTGGAGCTCTGACCTCATGCCCGTCTAAGATAGAAGAACACATCCAGTGGTGATATCTTCCCATCTGCAAACATGGTGTCAGTCAATGAATATGCCATCTTTATACAGATGGCCCCAGAACGTGGTGCTAGTTTGGAGCAGCATATTACAACATGCCAGTTCTCTGGTGACTGGCGTCAAATTGTGGTAGAATAATGGGAGAAGGGTGAATACAATAACGGTTAATGTGATCTTTTCACAAGTTTGTCTCATGCTATGTTAGTGCACACAACAGTAGAGTCACTGAGTGCAGAAACTGCTGATTTGGGCCCCAACTAATCGGTAGCTGGGGGTTGGGGAAATGTTGCCCTGTTCTATGGCTAAGTGTGGGATATATATGGGACTGGCTTGCACACAAAGATAATAAACCTCCATATCCAGGGCTCCAAAGCCTCCCCTCTCAAGGGGTAATGTGAAAATCTCCCACTTTATGCAGGATTGCTTACTCGTCCCAGCCAAGCGGATCAGCCGTGTTCTGTGCATGGCAAAAGTGTCTCCCTGGCGAGTAGGTAATGTTAAGGAACAGATAAACATTTCGGTAGCATAACCATTTTCATAAGAGACATGCATCCCGCCATTGATAGTGTTAGGGATATCCATCAGGTTATACTATTCGTTATGATGGCCAAGGCTTACCTGTAGTTGGCACGTAGGAGTTTGTGTCGGTCTCTGTTCACCTCTATAGCCAAGTATCTCAAGGTAGAGTCACACCATTGGAGTAGGTAATCTGCTTTAAGTCTCTGGGTGATGCCTGTTAGGGAGTGATTCAGTTCTGAACCTCAGTGACCCACCTGCGTCATAGATCTGAATGCAGCACTGCTCATTATCAGGCTTGCTTATCTGCAGCCTGATAATGTAAAATAAACATAGCCTTTCCTTCACTCTATAAAGGAAAACACAACACTTATTTATTGCAGTTCTTAGTTAAAAATGAAGGCTGGGAGCTAATCTGAAGGTTTCCGTGAGCTACTAGTAGCTTGCGATCGACTAGTAGCTTGCGATCGACTGGTTGGGGACACCTGCTCTAACTGCTGCTGTATAACCACTGTGTGATGCCTGTTTACCCTAACCGATGCTCTGTACATAAGGTGTGCTATCGTAATATGGTGGCTAGTGTTTATAACGGCACAGTCTGATGGCTGATTTATCCGTTTTTCTCAAATATTCAACTTGTTTTTAAAGTGAAGTACATATGTATTCTTGCTGGGTTTGAGCAGTTTGAACATCTGAGTTCTTGTTAGAGGGATTGAAGGACATTTCTACTCCCATTATTAAAAATAACTTTCAAAACTTGTGCTTGTAGGGTTTTGTCTCCAGGTTTTCTGAAGCTTTTTTACAGTTTACTGAATACTTGCAGTGTGGAAGTGTATATCTCAATTCAATTCTTTATTCGATCCTTGAGAACAAATGATCATAAAAGTTACACGAGAAATAAGAAACAACAGCATCTCACTATATCTTAAAAAATATAAAATCATTTACACAATCATACAGGCATTAAAGACTTGCAAACAGCAAAATAAATATGTAAAAATGCATCAGTAGGTCTCAACATAAGAAATTGTCATCAGAGTGCAAAAACAAGATCTAGAAAAAAGCCTACTTCTTTAAGCCTTAGGATTAAAAAACGACTGATAGACAATATTTTGTGTTTGCAGATGGCTGACTTTAAAAAACAGCCCACGTATAAACAGATTTTAGAATTTGTGAGTTGGTGAAGAAAGTACATAGCTGGCCTGTACTTGGTAAAACCATACATTTTAAGAATGGGTTTTAAAAACGTTTTTGTTAACTACTCATCATATTTGCTGACAAAGAAAGTGCTCCAGGGTTTGAACTGATTTCTCGTCACATGGACACACAAGGATGGAGGCTTTGTCAAACTGGCCTAAAGGGAAACGAAGCATTGACCTAAATGTACCTATCCTGAGTATATCCAAGAGGGATCTTTCCTAAGCGCTAGGGACTCAGGAGAGGTATGGCTCTATGAGGGGAGTTGTTTGAACCAAGACCTAATCCTGCAGGGAAGATTTTTTTTTTAATTCTTCTTGCTCTCTAGTTGAGGTCATATGTTTATAAAATACTGTCTTGGCTTTGAGAATGTACCCTTTGGTCAGGGTGTGGGGAGGAGGTAAACCGTTAATTACAGTCAATAACGTTTGCAACAGATTTCACATAATTTATCCAAGGAATACAGATACCCTTTTCGGACCTCAAAGAATCTTAGATGATTTCCCGATTTAAGCCAGTATCGGACTGCTGGACCAGACTGAAATCCAGAGACTTTGGGGTGCAACCATAATGAGATCTGATATATAAGTCAGCCCGAGTTCTTCGTGGAGGAAATACTGAGGGGTTGAACAGGGGAGACCTAATAAGTGCTGACAAAATCTATTCTCCTCCACCTGGACCTTGGAGACCTCCCAGTAGCCCCAGATCCCTGCGCCACACGCTAATACTGGCAAGCATTTTTTAGAGTTGACTTATAGGGCCGACTTGATCGGCTTATTGCTAACACGTTGGGCAAAATCAAATAGGGCTCTGACCGAATGGGTAAAATGTAGGCAGTGGTTGGCTATATATGGGGCCCAGGAGTTTTTGGGATCAAAATGCCACGGTAATGGAAACTGGTGACCTTGTTTATCGAGTATTGGGGTATCTTTCATAGATTCACATGTCTGAATCATTCCCCGTGGCTGAGGCGGGAGTCCCACGGTAAATAAAAAAGCAGTGCCAAAGGTAAATAAAAGAAGTAGGCCCCAAGAAAAAGGCCTAAGGCCTAGATCTTAGTAACATCATTATGCTAAAAGAACCCAAAAATCGGTCGCAACCAATCGGCTATCAGCACACTCTAGAACCCTCAGCAGAGCCAGTTCACCTCAGATTTTCACCGCACGTTGTATGGAAGGGAGTCTCCCTGAGTGCCACTCAGTTTTTTCTTCATAATGGCTGACAAAAAGGCCTTGTTCAAGCCCTGCAGAACCTGCGACAAGAAGAGACTCCATGTTGACGACCAACATAAGGACTGCATCTACTGCCTCTACCGTAAACTTGAGGCAAAAGGCTGCAAAATTTGCCGTACCTTCCCTCCTAAAACTCTCAGGGATTGGGAGGCAAGAGTCCTGTTGTGGCTTAAATCTTCTTCGTCTGAAGATGATCATCGAGCCTCAACTTCCAGCAAGAGAGCTAGATCACAGGATAGTTCTTCAAGTGAGGGGAGAAAACACCTTAAATCCTCCCACTCTACTTCTGGTCCTTCTCAGAGGTCTCCCTTACCTTTCTGTGGGCATACGCAGTCTCCACAGACTTCTGCTCTCCGATTCCAGAACACTTCTGTCCCAGGCCCCTACTCAGGAATCCTGTAATGCACTTAGCACTTTTTTTTTACAGAAGATTATTTTGATTAAGGACACCATTCCGGTCACCTCACTGGGCGCTGACTCCGCTACTCCCCCTCATAATGCTCTTTCTATTACTCAGTTCCCCCCCTTGGATCCTACATCCCTAGCCAGCCTGGCCGTTCGCATTAAGTCTGGTTCTCCTGACGACCACTGTCCACCTTCTATACTACGGGACATCTGCCACTCCTTACCCGACTGCATCCTTCCTTTGCTTAACTCTTCTCTCCTCTCCGGGACGGTACCCAGCTCCTTCAAGGAGGCCGTTCTAGTGCCTCTGTTGAAGAAGTCTGGAGCTGATCCAGCCGTCCCGGCGAACTATCGTCCTATCTCTCTTCTACCTTTTCTTTCTAAAATCTTAGAAGCCCATGTCACTGCCTGTCTCTCGAGGTTCATCGAGGGCTCCAACTTCCTCGAAGCCAACCAGGCCGGTTTCCGTCCTGGTCATTCCACGGAGACTGTGATCCTGGCCGTCCTGGACACCTTGAGAGACGGAGCTGACAAGGGTACCTCCCAGGCCCTGGTATTATTAGATCTGTCGGCCGCCTTCGACACGGTGGACCATAACATCCTTCTCCACCGTGTCGAACAGGCCGGCATCCAGGGCCTAGCGCTGGCATGGGTTAAATCCTTTCTCACTGGGAGATCCCAGACCCTCAGCCTAGGTACATTCAGGGCCCCCAGGGAGCACCTGCCTTGCGGGGTCCCCCAGGGCTCCTCTCTATCCCCCCTTCTCTTTAATCTTTATCTTCGCCCTCTTCTTTTCTCTTTGAGGCAGTGGGACGTCACCGTCTTTAATTACGCGGACGACCTACAACTCATTTTCTCTCTAAACTCTTCCTCTGCTATCCCCACTTTCCAGGCAGTCATGTCCCATATCTTTCAGTGGATGTGTCAGAACCAGCTTAAACTGAACCCAGGAAAGACGGAGCTCCTCCTGCTGGGCAAGAGCGCCGTCTACTGGGGTCCACATTTCTGGCCAGCAGAGCTTGGCTCCCCTCCCACTCCGGTGGCCTCGGTGAAAAGTCTCGGGGTCACTATTGACGCTGGGCTTTCTCTCGGGCCGCAGGTGGGGATGGTGGTCTCCTCCTGCATGTTCCAACTACGCAGGATTAGGAAGGTGGCCTACCTCCTTACCCCCGATGCCCTGCTGCAAGTCATTATGGCCCTCGTTCTTTCCCGCCTGGACTTTTCGAATTCCATCTACCATGGTTTGCCCAAATGTTCCATCTACAGGCTGCAAATCATTCAAAACCAGGCGGCGAGACTGGCCCTCGGGATACCGAAGTGGCAGTCTGCCAAACCCATCCTCATCAAACTGCATTGGCTCCCTGTCAGCCTAAGGGCTGCCTTTAAGCTTGGGTGCCTTATCTTTAAGTCTCTCTCTGGCTCTTGCCCCGCTTTTCTGAAATCCCTCATTCGACCTTACTGTCCTTCACGCAATCTTAGATCACTTCACTTACATCTCTTGGTGGTCCCTTCCTTTAAACTCCATAGATCTGGTGGTCGAAGATTCGCCTTCCTCGGCCCCAAATTCTGGAACTCCCTCCCTCTCGCAGTTAGGATCTCTGGCACTCTCATCCAATTCTGCAAATCACTAAAAACCTGGCTCTTTCCACAAACTAGCTAAATTCCCTCTGTCTCTTCTCAGCACCCCACCAGCGCCATGATACCCACGGTGACAGTGCGCTTTACAAGCACCCCCTTAACATAACATAACATAACAAGGACTCTAAGAAACAATCTACTAAAACAGTGAGTAAAAGCCTCTCAAAATCTCTGGCTTTCCCTCATTCGTCGACAACTTCTGTCACTTCTTCTGCTCCTTCGTCGACGGAGACTATCTCAACTACGTCTATCACATCTCCTATACTGTCGACGAGGATTTCTATATCGTAGAAAAAGACCGTCGTCGAAGAATCGTCAACGAAGGCCTCAACATCGAAGCATACGTCGATGAAGGTACCGTCGACAAAGCCTCCACCGTCGACGAGAAAGGTATCGTCGACAAAGACGCAGGTGTCTACTACACCGTCGACATCTAGCCCGTCTACGATGATCCCGTGGACGACACTAGCAAAGTGCCCGTTGACGACAAGTCCATCGACTGAGAGCCCGTCGACGACCTTACCATCAACAGTGGTTTTACCTGCTCCAACTAAGGCTTTGGTTGTGGTTCCAACTTACTCAACGCCTGTTCCATCTAGGAGCTTTCAACTCAAGACATTTCAAAGGCATGAGTTTTCCAATATTTCACCTCTTACTCAGTCGCATCTCCTGGAAACATATGTGCAAGAAGAGGATGATGACTATGGCGACGAGGAAGAAGGACTATTTGGTATAGCGCACCATCCTTCTGAGCTGCATATCAAATGTCAAGATGAGGAGGAAGAGGATTACAACTAATAATATTATCAAGAGGACATTGTCGTCCCACATCATACAGTATCTCGTAGGCAATCTCGCCAGTCTGCGACCAGCCATCTACCGCCAAATCTTATTCAGGACTTGCAAGCCATGCTTGCAGATTATAGACAGCGGTTTCCCCTGCAGCAGGTTATTCAACCACAGAGCCTCCTCAAGAACATCAACCCTCACAATCTCTTCAGGGTCAGGACACATCCTCTGATGAGGAAGTTGATGAAGGTGAATTGCCAGAGAACCCTCATGTTGATCCATGGGATTCGTATATTATTCATATGCCTTCACCACCGACTCCTCTGCCATCTGATTCGCCACCAGAGGATATAGGTGGTTTTCACAATCTCATGCAGCGGGCTGCTGCTAGATTTCAACTACCTGTCACTGTGGAACAAACAGAATGTTTCCTTCACGATTTTAAAGAGGAATCCAGTAAAATTACCAGGGCCGTTCCTATAATTGATTATATATGGAACAAAGGTATCTAGATCATGAAAACTCCTGCATCCGTGTCTGCACTGCTTCCACGGCCAATAGTCCATCCTGTCTCATTGGGCACCCTCGGCCAGATTTCGTCATCTCCCAGGCTGCCCAACAAAGATCTAAGAACCTGGCAACACCTATTAATACACCGCCGGACAAGGAGGGACATCGTCTTGATTTAATTGGAAAGAAGTTTTCAACTGTGGCAGCTGTTTCCATCAGGGCCGCGAACTCCCTAGCGATCATAGGGGGTTATGACCGCCAAATGTGGTCAGATATGGCTGGGCTGATTGACCTCATTCCTGAGGACAGAAGACAGGAAGCACGGCAGATCCTACTCGAGGGTGAGCGTGGGGCATCTGAAACAATAGATTGCGCACTGGACATTGTTAATACTAATTTCAGACAACTAGCTGGGGCGGCAGTACTCTGACGACAAGGTTGGCTTAAAGCCACCACTTTCAGACCGAAAGTCCAGACAAAAATATTGGACATGGCCTACGATGGCTAATCGTTGTTCGGGAAACACATCGATGAAGCCCTCCAGGCTATAAAAACCGATACGGACACTGCAAGATCCTAGGGCTCCTTGCAATACAAATGTGGAACATTCAGAGGTGCTAAGGGGCATGGTTTTTCCTCTAGAGGAGGATATCAAACACAGCAGAACAGACAATACCAGCCCCAATATAGACAGAATTACCAATCTTCATACCGTCAATCCAATACGGCTGGTTTCTCTCGCCAGGGAGGTCGGAAACGATCCCAAAATCAAGGGCGAGACGCTAACAGAAAACAGTGAGCTCTGCAGGTCGCCAATCACACCTCTTCCCGTGGGCACGAAAATTTCAACATTTGTGGATAAGTGGCGAGAAATTGCCTCCGATCAATGGGTGCTAGACCTGGTGAAAAACGGACTTACCCTAGAATTTGTCACCAAGCCACCTACCGCTCCGCCCAGGGGACCCACATCCCCTTGTCTTCACTTATTATTCAAAGAAGCTTTTACAATGCTTTTACAATGCTCCTCAAGAATGCTATATATAGAGAAGGTTCCGGCACATCAGAAACGGACAGGTTTTTTCCTGATCAAAAATAAATCTGGGGAATGGCGACCGATCCTAGACCTTCGCAACCTAAACAGATTCCTCAAAAAACAAGGTTTTCACATGGTCACCCTTTCAGAGATTCTAGGTTCCCTAAACGAAGGAGATTTTATGGCTTCTCTGGACATGGAAGACGCTTACTTCCACATCCCATTATCAGTTCAAAGTGCTCCTGTTTGGACTAAAATCGTCTCCAAGGATCTTCCCAAAGTGCCTAGCTCCTGTAGCAGCAGCATTAAGATCCCGGGGAATCCAAGTATTCCCGTATTTGGACGATTGGTTAATCAAAGGTCCTTCGGAGCAAGCAGTCAGGACTGCCACGGCAACGTCTCTTCAACTCTCTGGGACTAACTGTGAACAAGATCAAATCCCAGTTACGTCTGATGCAAGCCCTTCCTTTTCTTGGAGCTCCTCTGGACACGGTCCAGTGCAAGGCATTCTTACGTCAAGAACGACAGCTTCGTCTTCAGAAGCTAGCACTTCTGATTTCAAGAAGAAAGTCAGTTTCTGTTCGCATGTTCGCGTCTCTCCTGGGGATGTGCTCTTCGGCCATAAACCTCTACAGGAAGAACTGCACCTTCAGTGGCAGCAAGCCGTGGGTTCCTTCAATGACACCATCAAGGTCACACCACGCATGGTAAATGCTCTACATCGGTGGTCACAGATAGCCAATCTAGCAGAAGGACTCTCTTTCATACAGGACGTCCCAGATTTTGTTGTCAACAGATGCCTTCATGGAAGGATGGGGAGGTCATCTCCAGGATTTGCAAATACAAGGCACGTGGTCTCAAGAGTACAGACAACAACATATCAACAGCCTGGAATTACGAGAGATTTTTCTATCCCTGCAAGCTTTCCTTCCAAGGATTGCGGGCTCATCGCTATTGGTTCGAACTGACAATACCAGCGTGTTTTTTTTACATGAACAAGCAAGGAGGGACAAGATCAGCAACTTTGTCAAGAGAGGCTCAAGAGTTGTGGGAATGGGTGACATTCCACAACATAACCCTCAAAGCGGAGCATGTCAGAGGCCTACACAATACCCTGGTGGACACGCTCAGCAGGTCCCTGTCAGACTGTCATGAGTAGGAGCTAGAGCACACTCAAGTGAACAGAGTGTTCCAAACTTGGGGCCAACCGACATTGGACTTGTTCGCAACGAAGTACAACTAGAAATGCCGATATTACGCCAGCAAATATCTACAACAGGGATCAAGGGGGAATGCCCTGTCCATGCGATGGTCAGGGATTTGTGCTTACGCTTTTCCCCCAATACCTCTAATCCCGAGGGTGTTACGCAAGATGAAATTGGAGGGCTGTTGTCTCATCCTGATTGCACTCCGATGGCCACGTCAGTACTGGTTCCAAGAACTTCTGTTACTATCCCAGGACCATCCGATCCGTCTTCTTCCAACACCCACACTGCTGTCGAGGAACAAAGGACAGGTGGTTCACCCAGACCCTCAGTCTCTAAATTTACACGCATGGCTCCTGACTTCCTAGAATTCAAGGACCTTGACATCCCTCAGGACTGTCGTGAAATCTTAACTAAGTCACGTGCTCAGTGCACAATTAAGACTTATCGTCTTAAATGGATGACATTTTGCTGTTGTTGTGAGGCTAACAAGGTTCACCCGATAGAAGCTCCTGCGGAACAAATTCTACCTTATCTGCTGCATCTGGCTAGGTCTGGACTCACTTTTTCATCAGTTAAAGTCCATTTAGCCGCACTTTCCAGATTCAAGAAAGGTGCTAAGCTTCCTTCTTTATGTTCATCCTCATTAATCAAACAATTCATAAGGTCTCTTCGAAGCATTTCCTCCGGTGTGACCTCCTCCACCGGAGTGGGAACTTAACACGGTCCTCACGCAGTTGATGAAACACCCATTCAAGCCCATCCACAAGGCCGAGCTCAGGTGTCTCACATGGAAAGTTTCTTTACTTCTAGCCCCAACATCTCTGCCAGAAGAGTGAGTGAGATTCAGGCTTTCACTATAAAGGAACCATTTTTACATTTCTCTCAGGATTATGTGACCCTCCGGACTAATCCTACATTTATACCTAAGGTGCCGTCCCAGTTTCACCTCAATGAACCAGTGAGGTTACGGACTTTTTTTCCAAATCCGTCTACACCAGCGGAAAGAACCTTACATTCTCTTGACATCAAAAGATGTTTAAAGTTCTATCTACAAAGAACAAAGACCTTTAGAAAATCTGACCAATTATTTGTGGCTTACGGACAAGCTACTTTGAGAACTGCAGTCACAAAAGCCACAATTGCCAGATGGATAGCATCCACAATCCATTTCTGTCATGACGAGACTAACCTGCCAATGCTAAGGAAAGTCAAGGCCCACTCCACAAGAACTGTGGAAGCATCTACAGCGTTGTTTGCCGGAGTGACTCTAGAAAATATCTGTTGTGCTGCGACATGGAAAAATGGCCACACTTTCACGAGACATTACTGCCTTCAATCTACATGTCAAGAAGATGCGGCGGTTGGACAGGCTGTCCTACGCCACCTTTTTATTTGAGACCAGTTCAGGTACCCTTAGGTCTTTTTACATACTATCTATGGTTTTAGGTCTCAGCCTGCGATGGCAGCGCTTGCGCAGTCTCGCTGGGCAGACTTAATGAGATAGAGAGAACATCACTAGTGAGGTTAAGCCCCGCCCCTCTTCTCCATTGGCTGGCCTCCAAAATGGTGGCCAGCCATTGGAGAAGCGATCCTAGTGACGTTCTTCTTTCTCTTTAAGCCCCGTCTGTTTCATATTGACTTCCCCGACTTACTGCTGGCGTAAAAGGTTTTTTATCTTCTTAATGGGTCCAGATGGCCCCATAAAGAAGATAAGGAACTTTTTACGCCAGTAGTAAGTCGGGGAAGTCAATCTGAAAAAGACGGGCTTACAGACAAAAGGCTGTGTGGAAACCCGCTTTGTGCCGAGACTTCCCGTCCTACAGGGAAGGGGACCATATGCGCTCCCAGAGTGCCTCCTCTGTGCGTCCCTCACGTGTCCCAGCGGTGAGGATCTGGGGGTGCCAAGATGGGAAGTCACTGCTGGGCTCCGGGCATAGACGAGCCCCACACGCCCCTGCCTGCCCTGGTGGCTCCATGACCCCTCCCGCTACACCCACCCCTGCCTGCCCTGCCGGCTCCATCCCCCCTCCTGCTGCACCCGCCCCTGCCTGCCCCGCCGGCAATAGCTCTCACTGTGCATGAGGGGGCACCAAGTGATGGGTTTTACACCACCCTCGCCTATCTTTGCTATGTTGGACAGGACAAGCCGCTCCCCGTGATCCGAACCACCACTTCACAAAGCTGCCCAGAACTTTATACAATGAGCCCTCCGACGTTGTTCAGTGGCGAATAGCTACACATTATCGCTCAGACATCCCAAATAATGGATGCCTGACTGAAGTGAATAGCCTGCTGGACACCAAGCGTCACTCTCACACAACATAGTCGTTTTATCAGAGGCGCGTTCCTCAACGCTTTTTTCTAGTAGAAATGAAAACATGAAAACAACATATACAACTCATGCTCATACTAAGAGCTGCTTCTAGCATGTGGCGGCTGTTATTTGCCCGTAAAGAAGCGCGCAGCCAGCGGATCACATACTAGAGGAAGCTCTGACGCGCCACCTAGCGGTGGCTGTCTGTAGCGAGCGTGACATAATCTAAAACAAGCTTGAAGAAGTGGTGTTTTGTCTGCACTGAACCAGCATAGCCCACATGTCCTGAGCTATCACTCTGGCTTTTTTCCTGAATAAAATAATTGACTTGGGCTATTCAGCGAAGTGTGCATGCCAGAGATTAAATATTCACAGAAGCAACACCTCCGATCTAACCTATCCTGTCCACATCATGAATGGTTGTGTATTGGATAGCGGACGTTTTTTAAGTTTGTAGACTACTATATAAGAAGTCGATTCATGCATTGCATTTGAGGAAATTGATCTGATTGACTTTAAACTCATCTGCATTATATGGAACAAGAACATATTTTTTCGTCCAATAAAAGGCATTAAGACCTGGGCTAGGGTTTTTTTAAGTGGGCTAACACGGTGACTCCCCTTTCTTTGACCTGATGTCCCAATAAAGCGGTAAAATGGTTCTGCTGGGCTCAAAGACTTTACATTCAGTTTAGCGAGTGGCTTGGTTCAGAGCTAAGTGCGCGCGAGAGCAGTAGGGTAAGGCTTGGCCAGGCTTCGTAGGAGTTGGTTAAATATGCTGCACCTTACCCAGAGGTGTGCTGCTGCTGCTCCAGAGGCATCTCTCGACGCGGCCCCTCTCGATCTCCCGGAAACCCTCGGTCAGCACCGAACCTCAGGGCTGCACAACACGTCTGGATGCTGCTAGGTCCAGGCTGTGAGCAGAGGCAGGAGCAGTCAAAGCAGTTTAATCCCACACAGCAATTGGCGCCAACACCGGTGGGCACCCACGCGGACCTTTTCAACCAGCCATCAGCGTGGGCTTTTTATTTTGGTGTGCGGCGCCCAATCGAATCGTAACATTTTAATATACGTTAATAGAATATATGAATAATAATGATTTCCCATTGAAAGCCAAACAAGCCAGTGTGAAAACATGAGCGAATTTAGCAAATACGTATTCTTATTTTCATGTCCATGGCACTAGTTTCTACATGACTCGTTCAGTGACCCGTTTCCAGTTAAGTTCTTTATTGTATGCAGCCCAAGTAGGCAAACGCACCAAGGCATGCCCCCTCCCGCTGCACCCACCCCTGCCTGCCCTGCCTGCAACAGCTCTCACTGCGCATGAACCTGACGACCACCAGAGGTGGCACCCAGCGAACAGAGAGGAGGGCACCTCAGCAGCGACGGTCCCCAGCAGAGCAGGAGAGAGACGAGGAGGGGCACGGACACTGCGGCCACTTTCCACTCTGCTGACACAGTCACTGGAAGAAGGGCAGAGGCCGACCAACGCCCGCCACGAGATGGGCTCCATGATCGGCAGGGTGACCCGAGGGAAAGAGGAGGCCGAGCCCCCGGTCCTCTCCTACCAGCAGCTGGGTGACTCAGGGGAGCCCGAGAACTCGCCTTCTACTGCTCCGTGTGCCTGGAGGTGCTGTGCCGACCCGTGAGGACCCCCTGTGGACACATGTGAGTAACACCTGCCCTGGCGCCCCAAATGTCCTCGTGGCCTCTCTGTGCCACCTCACGCGTTCGAGCCCACACCTGTCTCTGCACCCACAGTGCGACAGCTGACCACATAGAAAAGCTGGTACGCGTTCTGTATCGTTCTCCCTAATCGTTTTTCCTAAGGTGCTTTTCTGCATTCGACCCCTTACTTTGTCTTGTTTTGAGCGGCTCTCTGATTGTAGCGATTGTTTTTTGCCCCTTCTCCACGCTTCGTTTTGCTCTTGTTATATTTTGAGTTGTGCATTCTCCCTTTTCTCTACAGCTGGCAGCAGACTTAGCCCCCTGGGATCGGCTGTTGCCTTTGTGTTGAGGCCACGTGCTCAGTCAGTACAGTAGCAGACTGGATCCGACACACAGGTTTTTTTTTACACACCGGCCCATAGGCTTTTGCACCAAAAATGAAGAGACAAAACTTACTTTCTGTCACGATCTGTTTTAAAACAGTCACTTCCCAACTAAGTTAAGGCATGTGGTGAACTTTAATCCCTATGTCAAGACTGTGTCTTCTATGTGAAGGGGGAAAAGTAAAGCTATTTCTTTTGTTGAAGTCCATGTTATGAATTATGGATAAAAGCCGTTTTGTAGCAGAAAGGACATTTTTGTATTATTTTGGAATCAAAAAGCAATGCACAATGAATGGCCCTTTGTGATGTCATTTTAACATTGCACCTTAACAAAAAAAGATTTCAGAAGGCTCTGTGTGTGCGTGGCTCTGTGTGTGCGTGGCTCTGTGTGTGCGTGGCTCTGTGTGTGCGTGGCTCTGTGTGTGCGTGGCTCTGTGTGTGTGTGGCTCTGTGTGTGGCTGTGTGTGTGTGTGTGTGTCTCTCTGTGTGTGTGTGTCTCTCTGTGTGTGTGTGTGTGTGTCTCTCTGTGTGTGTGTGTGGCTGTGTGTGTGTGTGGCTCTGTGTGTGTGTGTGTGTGTGTGTGTGTGTGTGTGTGGCTCTGTGTGTGTGTAGCTCTGTGTGTGCGTGGCTCTGTGTGTGCGTGGCTCTGTGTGTGCGTGGCTCTGTGTGTGCGTGGCTCTGTGTGTGCGTGGCTCTGTGTGTGCGTGGCTCTGTGTGTGCGTGGCTCTGTGTGTGCGTGGCTCTGTGTGTGCGTGGCTCTGTGTGTGCGTGGCTCTGTGTGTGCGTGGCTCTGTGTGTGTGCATGGCTCTGTGTGTGTGTGTGGCTCTGTATATGTGTGTGTGTGGCTCTGTGTGGCTGTGTGCGTGGCTCTGTGTGTGTGCGTGGCTCTGTGTGTGGGTGCAAATGCAATAGCTCTCACATTTGCGAGAGATTAAGCTATTGGCATTGTAAATGACAATGTCATTTATTTATCTGTTTTCAAAACTAACACATAAATAAAAATGTTGTCATTTACAATGCCAATACCTCTAACTTTTGCAAAGGCGAGACCGTTGCATTGTAAATGCTTGTTTCATTGTTCATGTTACTCATAAAGTTATGGGATTATAACATGTTCATTATATACATATATCCAAATCAATTGCAGGTAGCCCAAGTGAAGCAAAACCACTCGAAGTTTGAATAAGCACATTTATTTGCATCCATTTCACTGCTCCTTCAGGCAGCTAACAGAGCCGTCTTCTGACATGAAAGCCTGACGCGTTTCAGGAGTTAATCCTTTCTTCAGAGGCAAATGTTCATGAAGGTTTGAAAGACAGTTTTGGGTCACTTCTAATATCGCTCTCACCTGCCACAGTGGGCGTGGCTATGTCGCACTGCATCCTGTGCTTCGTAGTCCGTTGACCCTCTTACCACAGTGGGGCTGCTCTTCAACCTTACACTTTGAACCAATGTTTGTTATCCAAGTGGAGTGAAGTACAGCGCTGGAAGCCATCTGTAAGCGCTTTGCAGCAGCGAAATTGTGCTCAAGGTAGCACCACCTGCGTTGGCGCTGTACTTGCCTTCGTTCCAGTGTGTGCAACCCCTTGATGAAATATACCAATACTGGACAACTGTAGTTACAGGTAAGTAACTTGTTTTCTTATTCGTCTGCCCTTGATCCAGAAGGAGATCGTTTTGACACATCTCTTAGTACAGACCATGTATTTGATTTTTAGAAATGTTCAGGTCTAGATCTAAATTATCTAGAAAGGTGGCAAAGCTGTTGATTAATGCCTGCAACCCATTAGGGGTGCGCGATAGCAATACAGCATTGTCCACTGTTAGAATTGGGGGTCTCTGGTTGGCGCAAGTATGCACTTGTGACAAGCAGGGACCCTCTCCTCTAAGTCAGGGCGAAGGATGACCCCTTAGAATTACCCTTGCTCACCCTCTAGGTGCGTGGCGTGAGCAGCCAAGGCTATTCTTCAGGCGTTATTCAGTTAAGCATTTGTAATCACACACACAGTAAAATGTACCAATCCCCCCACAAATGGACACCAGGCTGTGAATATATAAAAATACAATTCTTTATGTAAAAAAATATATATATCAGATCAGGCTTATTCACAAGACCAAATAACGTTTTTCTTTATGCCACCAGATGATAAAAATAGGCAAATGTCTTTGTTGTACTTAAAAAGTGGTTTCTCTCAACTTCAACAGTTCTCTTTGCTTTATCTCTCTTTAAATGCAGTCTCTCTCTCTCAGTTCGGTGGGTTTTGGACCCACCCCGGGCCTTCGGCGTGCCTTGCAGCGCCTCTCTTGCTTTCCGCTGTGAAATTGATTCAGCCCCTACCGCGGCTCACGCATCGGGCGTGAGCACGCCTGCGCCGGGACCGGCTCTTCCCCTC
The DNA here is from genome assembly GCF_964261635.1 of Lissotriton helveticus. Classification (NCBI taxonomy): domain Eukaryota; kingdom Metazoa; phylum Chordata; class Amphibia; order Caudata; family Salamandridae; genus Lissotriton; species Lissotriton helveticus. The sequence goes on along the minus strand of NC_136071.1, from coordinate 597,668,139 downwards.
GGCTCGGGGACGGAGTCAGTTGCGGGCCGGCTCGGCGGTGCGGGAGGGCTCTGGGGACCGCGCGGCAGGCAGGGGAAGCTTGGGGTCCCTAACGGGGAGTGCAGACGGAGCGCACAGCTCTCACTCACCCGTGGGGACTCCGAGGACGAGGGCGCGCAGACTTCTTTTCTCGGCTCCAAGGCAAGGAGCGATGACGGGGAAATAACAAGTTGCGGGCCCCGAGCCCGGTGATGACCAGATGACTTCACGAACACTTCTTCTTCTTGGGGTTGGGCCGAGTCGGCACAGGCAGCGCGACTCGGTCCGGATAGCGCTTTGGGATCCCTTCAAAAGCGGAGGATCTCCGGGGGTGACGCACAGCACGGGGGCCCTCAGTACCGACGGTACAGCGAGGGGGCTCCCTTCTCAGTGCGGCGCGGCCTCTCCTGGGGGGCAGAGCCAAGCGGGTCGGCCGGGTGCAAAAGGAATGCACAGATGGCCGTCCAGGCTACAGACAGCTCGCGTCCCCGGGATTCCGGCGGGAGGGGCTGAAGTCTCCTCAAGGGCTCCGTGAAGCAGGCAGAGGTAGAGGAGCGGCCGGCCTTAGCCCTGGGGCAGAGAGCGACTCCGGGTGGAGCGAGGCTCTCAAGGGCAAGAGGGCAGGCTGGCTCCCGGGTACCACGGCCCTAGGAGGGGCGAGAGGGGGCAGACTTCACCTCCGGCGGGAGGAAATACTCGGCCAGAGGCAGGGGACGAGCCAAAGCACAAGAGGACCCACTAGTCCTGGGGTCCAGATCAGGGGGCCAGCTCAACTCAAGCCCTTGGAGAATGTTTAAAGCACAAAGCAGCAAAGTCTTTTCTCATCAAGTCTTTTCCTCTCCTTTCTCAGCAAGGAAAGCAACAGGCCAGTCCTTCCAGCGTCTTCTTCTCCTTCTAGTCGGGTAGAGGTCCTTCGTGGTAAAACAGGATTCTAATTTACAAGGAGCAGGGCTCCTACTTTTATACACAGTTTCTTTTGTTCTCCCAGGCCAGGGGAGCCTTTGCATAACTGCTCTCAGCCTCTGAGCATTTGTTGGGGGTACTTCTGGCTTCTGCTTTCAGTGTGAGGGCAGGCACATCAGACGCTCCCCAGGGGGGCGGAGCCAGCATTGTGGTGGCAGAGCACAGCCTGATGAAGAGTCCAGGGAAACTCCTACCTCCCACTAAGGTGTAATCCTTCCATTCACCACCTGTCATCCCCCAGCCCTGTCACTCACACAACCCAGACAGTCAGATACACATCCAAGCAGAGGCGGGCTGAAATGGTTTAGGCAAGCAAATGCTAACTTTCTAAAAGTAGCATTTGCAAACACAGGATATTAAAATAAACTTTACTAAAAGAAGTATTTTATTATTCGGAGTTCAGGCATACTAAACATGATTTTCTACCATGTTCCCTGAGCCTGCTAGGATTATAGAGTGTAATAATTCCAGCAGCCCATCTGGCCTAAAGGGAACAGGTAGCCTTACAATAGTGAAAAACAAATTTGGCAGTAATTCACTATTAGGACATGCCACAATCATCAGAGCATGTCCTACCTTACACTTACAATGCACCCTGCCCTCGGGCCTACCATAGGGGTGACTAATATGAAGTTAAGGGAAGGTTTAGGGGCTGGCAAGTGGGTGCACTTGCCCAGCCAGCATGACAGTACCAGACTGCACGCAGGTTCTGCAATGGCAGACCATAGACACATTTTAAGGCTGCTTCTGTGGGTGGCGCAACCAGCGCTGCAGGCCCACTAGCAGTATTGGCATTCACAAGCCCTGGCACTCCTGGTGCACTTTACTGGGGACTGACAGTAAATCCAATGAACCAATCATGGAAATCAATCACAGTTACATTTTACATAGGGAGAGCATATGCACTTTAGCACTGGTCAGCAGTGGTAAAGTGCCCAGAGTCATTAAACCAACAAAAACAGGTCAGAGAGAGTATTGGAGGAAGGCAAAAAGTTTAGGGATGATCCTGCCAAGAGGGCCAGGTCCAACACAACACCCTTCCAGCCAAAACGCAGGGTAGACCAATCACCACTGTGATGGGCTTCCCTGCTTTGGGCGATAGAACCTGGACCTGGCCCGCAACAGCAGGGGCACATTCCAGTTCTACGCCAATCTGCACCTACTTCAAATCCTCTGTTCATACTCTCAGGGTCCACCAAGCCAATCCCTGGGGCACCCTTCTCTTCCCCTGGGGACACCACCTGTGCAGCCTCTAACCTCAACCTGCTCACAGGTGTGTCCCAACAGACAGTCATCAAATCATAGTGGCCACTGACAGTAGTCAGGGCTGAGACCCAGGCCTCATGCCTCTCAGGGCTCCCAAACCTCTGTGGCCTCAGAGAGCGGGGGGCAGTAGCCCCAGGTGCTTGGCACCCTTTGTCCACTCTCCCTCCTGTCAGGTCAGATATGTCATCCTGGCACTGACCCACCAGCCCCAGGCCTGCACCTGGCGGCTGGACCAAAGACTGGGGTGGGCTCTCCTACACCCGGTCCTCCTCCTTGGGGCTCTGTACCCTCCCACCTGGAGTGGTACCCCCTTCCAGAATTGTCAGGGCACCTGTTGCAGGTGACCTGCACAATTCCCCCACCAGTTCAGGGGTGCTATCCTGCAACTGGGGCACCAGGTCAGGGGGGACACCCTGCACCTGGCCCTCTATCCTAGGGTCTAAACCCTCAAACCGCACCGGGGTCAGAAGCAAGGACTCCCTCCCTCTGCACCCCCTTACAGAGTACTGCCCACTCCCAACTGGAGGGGTACCCCTAGAAGTGACATGGGTCAGGACACTGATTACAGTGGTCCCACCCTCCAGGTCAGACAACACCTGAACCTGGCTCTCCAACTCAGGGACCCAACCCTGCCGTTGAACACTTGCCTGGCGCACCAGGACTTCCCGGGGAGCACGCATGCCCCCCCGAGGATGGCACATAGCTCATGTGTCGTGCGACAGTCTGCCTGGCGCAGATCTCCCAAACCCTGTCCCTCTGACAGTGTGGGAAGATCCCCCAGGGCAGAAGTGGTGTCCCCCTGGTCATTCACTGGGGACGCAGCCCTGCTGGCTGGCCCCTGACCCACTGGTTCTTCCACTGGGGACTCTTTCCCCCTCTCGCCCCTCTTTCTGGACCTCTGCACCCTCCCAACTGGAGCGGTACTGCCAGACACCAGAACTACTGGAGCTCTGCTTACAGAGCCTCCACGTTCTCTAGCCACTGGGGGATCCCCCTCAGAGGGTGACTCATCCGGACAGCCTAGGCTCCCCACCTGGTGTTCCCTTAAAGAACCATCCAGGCTCTGAGACTGAGGTGGGGCACTACCGGGGCAAAACCCATTCTCACTCCTTCCCCTTAAGGACAGGACGTGAGGCCCTACACCCTTCTCACTACTACAGGACCTAGCTGGGCTACTCTGCGCCACTTCCACCACTCCGGGCTGGAAGATACCTGAGCCACTCCCCACAGGAACACACCCCAATGCCTCTCCAGACCCTCTGGAATCCACCACAAGGTCTGCCTCCAATGTGAGCTCCCTGGGGTCAGAGAACTCACTCTCAAACAGGTGTTGGCATAGCTCTGGAAAACTGGGACTTACAATATGCTCTCCCACAATTGGATTACACAGCCCCCTAGCAGGGTTAACCAAACTATCCTTCACCTCACCATCCAGCGCCTCACACACATACTCCACACCATTCTCCTGAGACTGGCCAGACAGTAGCGGACTGTCTCTGTCACACAACCCACACTCTTCTGGGCGGTCCTTACACTCACCCACCAGGACCTCAACCATGGGGGAATCCCTCCCACCACTAGGACCATGAACTCCTACGCCAGCTACCCTATTCCCTTCAGGGACGCTGCGCACTACTGGAGCTTCATCATGCCCTTGAACCTCCTGGTGTAAGTTAACCCCCTCCAAGTCAGGTGCCATATCTCTAGGTGTGCGCGCTATGCTGTCAGCACTAGATACCTGAATGTTGCTGCCACCAGCTGAGCTGGACTCCACCTCCAACTCAGCAAAGCTCAATCTGTGAGCTACAGAAATCTCTTGTTGCTGTGCTGAGGCCCTCCTGGCTTCAAGCTCCAAATCAAGTTCTCTCATCCTCAAGTAGAGAGCTCTTTGGCGTTTTTGCGCTTCCATTGCCAATTTTTGCTTTTCCAATTCTATTTGTCCAGCTAACGTTGCCATCTCCATTGCATGTGCCCTGTCTGCTGCCCTGTCTGCCAACTCCTCTGGCGACAGGCATCTGGTTGCTGCCTTTTCCATCCTCACTGAACCAGGCATGACGTTTTCAAAAACACAAGGAGATCTCCTAGCAAAATTATAGAAATGGAAACCTGTGGCTGCGTTATAGGTCTGCTCTCACTATGTGGTGATCAGTAATTCACTGTATGTAAACTACAAATGCAAATTCGCAAATCCTCACTGCTGCGTCCAATGTTAGAATTGGGGTTCTCTGGTTGGCGCAAGTATGCACTTGTGACCAGCAGGGACCCTCTCCTCTAAGTCAGGGCAGAGGATGACCCCTTAGAATTACCCTTGCTCACTCTCTAGGTGCGTGGCGTGAGCAGCCAGGGCTATTCTTCAGGCGTTATTCAGTTAATCATTTGTAATCACACACACAGTAAAATGTACCAATCCCCCCACAAATGGACACCAGGCTGTGAATATATAAAAATACGATTCTTTATGTAAAAATATATATATCTCAGATCGGGCTTATTCACAAGACCAAATAACGTTTTTCTTTATGCCACCAGATGATAAAAATAGGCAAATGTCTTTGTTGTACTTAAAAAGTGGTTTCTCTCAACTACAATAGTTCTCTTTGCTTTATCTCTCTTTAAATGCAGTCTCTCTCTCAGTTCGGTGGGTTTTGGACCCACCCCGGGCCTTCGGCGTGCCTTGCAGCGCCTCTCTTGCTTTCCGCTGTGAAATTGATTCAGCCCCTACCGCGGCTCACGCATCGGGCGTGAGCACGCCTGTGCCGGGACCGGCTCTTCCCCTCGGCTCGGGGATAGTCAGTTGCGGGCCGGCTCGGCGGTGCGGGAGGGCTCTGGGGACAGTGCAGCAGGCAGAGGAAGCTCGGGGTCCCTAACGGGGAGTGCAGACGGAGCGCACAGCTCTCACTCACCCGTGGGGACTCCGAGGACGAGGGCGCGCAGACTTCTTTTCTCGGCTCCAAGGCAAGGAGCGATGACTGGGAAATAACAAGTTGCGGGCCCCGAGCCCGGTGATGACCAGATGACTTCACGAACACTTCTTCTTCTTGGGGTTGGGCCGAGTCGGCACAGGCAGCGCGACTCGGTCCGGATAGCGCCTTGGGATCCCTTCAAAAGCGGAGGATCTCCGGGGGTGACGCACAGCACGGGGGCCCTCAGTACCGACGGTACAGCGAGGGGGCTCCCTTCTCAGTGCGGCGCGGCCTCTCCTGGGGGGCAGAGCCAAGCGGGTCGGCCGGGTGCAAAAGGAATGCACAGATGGCCGTCCAGGCTACAGACAGCTCGCGTCCCCGGGATTCCGGCGGGAGGGGCTGAAGTCTCCTCAAGGGCTCCGTGAAGCAGGCAGAGGTAGAGGAGCGGCCGGCCTTAGCCCTGGGGCAGAGAGCGACTCCGGGTGGAGCGAGGCTCTCAAGGGCAAGAGGGCAGGCTGGCTCCCGGGTACCACGGCCCTAGGAGGGGCGAGAGGGGGCAGACTTCACCTCCGGCGGGAGGAAATACTCGGCCTCAGGCAGGGGACGAGCCAAAGCACAAGAGGACCCACTAGTCCTGGGGTCCAGATCAGGGGGCAAGCTCAACTCAAGCCCTTGGAGAATGTTTAAAGCACAAAGCAGCAAAGTCTTTTCTCATCAAGTCTTTTCCTCTCCTTTCTCAGCAAGGCAAGCAGCAGGCCAATCCTTCCAGCGTCTTCTTCTCCTTCTAGTCGGGTAGAGGTCCTTCGTGGTAAAACAGGATTCTAATTTACAAGGAGCAGGGCTCCTACTTTTATACACAGTTTCTTTTGTTCTCCCAGGCCAGGGGGGCCTTTGCAGAACTGCTCTCAGCCTCGGAGCATTTGTTGGGGGTACTTCTGGCTTCGGCTTTCAGTGTGAGGGCAGGCACATCAGACGCTCCCCAGGGGGGCGGAGCCAGCAATTGTGGTGGCAGAGCACAGCCTGATGAAGAGTCCAGGGAAACTCCTACCTCCCACTAAGGTGTAATCCTTCCATTCACCACCTGTCATCCCCCAGCCCTGTCACTCACACAACCCAGACAGTCAGATACACATCCAAGCAGAGTGTAACACCTGGGGGTCTCGGGGTCGACACAGACACAGCAAAGCAGGACACGACAAGGCTCTATGTTTGGTTATTTATTGTACATACATTATACCGAAACCAATACTGTGAATAGTTGCTGGTAAACTCCAGCCGGTATACGTTACCCTGTCCTCTGCAAATACGCCGGTCCCGACGTATGCCAACAGAGGGCAGAAACACAGTGGCCGACAATGCCACTCGATGTGTCTCGAGGGGTCCGTGGATACAACAGCTTCTCACTGAGGAGACAGGGAGACACCCAGCCGGGGTCTCGACCTGAAGGGAGCAGCCGCTCGACCTCTTCCTCGTTAACAACGGGACGCTGCTTCACCTCCTGGTGATGCGTCACCGTTGTCCTAACAATACCAGATGCCGGAGACGAGAGCAGCCGCTCTATCGTCCTCGGAAAACTCTACAGCCGGGACGCAGCAAACACCTCCGGGTGTGCGTCACCGCTGGAGTTTCCCGTAGTTAGGGGACAGGCTGGGAGCGTCGGCTCACACCAACCAGTCCTCGCGTAGTTAAACCAAAGTCTCGGATTCCTGACTCCTCGGAGTCGGCGGTGGCAAGGTTCTCCGCTTCCGATAACACAGGCAGGCTTCCCGACTCGTCCGAGTCAGAAGCGGCAAGGAAGCGTTCCTGGCTGCTCATGAAGAAGACACAGGACGGACAAACAAAGAACGGCCCGGGGAGACTCTCTCGACCCACCTCCGTCTTTGACTTCGGATCCTGCGGGGAGTCTTCTCTCAGCGTGTACTCAGGAACAGCTTGATGGACGGTCGAGTGGATACTAGAATATCCGACACCGTTCCTCCCCCAAGTACCGCCTATATATGCGTCTTGTAATTGCGTTATGCAACCACTACTCAGTGTTGCATAACGCTCCTCCCGCATTGCTTTCTGGGACTTGAAGTTCGTTGAAGTTGCGGATGACTTTTCCCCGACGGTGCAGGGATTTCCTGACAGTACATCCTTCTTCCCTGAGCATCTCCCCACGGGGCCTGCGCTGGAAGGGAAGCGACGATGAAACAACAAAACAAGGCGCGGTGCGTGCACCGCTTCAGCCGGCTCCCATGATTGTTCCTCAGGTCCATATCCTTTCCAGGCTATCAGGTACCACAACTTTCCCCTTCGCCACTTGGAAGCAAGGATACCAGCGACCTCATACTCCACCTCCGATTCTACCACTATCGTTCTGGGCTTCGCTTTCTTCTCGTTTGATGCTGGCTTGAGCAGCGAAACATGGAACACAGGATGGATTCGCAAGGTCTGGGGTAGGCACACCTTCACATTCAATGGACCCATGCATTTGGTGATTCTGTAAGGCCCCATGAATTTAGGATGGAAGACGCTGTGCTTACGGAATCTCATGTTCCGAGTGGCTATCCAAACGTGGTCCCCCGGCCTGTATAACGGTCCAGGCCTCCTTCTGTCCGCAGTAGCTTTATACCTCTGTTTAGCTTCTATCAGGAAGGCCCTGGAGCGCAACAAGATGTCCTTGATGTGCGCCACCCGATCTGCTGTGGCTGGTATTTTGCTCTCTCGAAGAGGATGGACAAAGGGCAAGAACCTTGGATGTTGCCCATAGTTGTAGAATGGGGATGACTTAGTCGAGCTGTGAGTGGCGTTGTTATACGCTATTTCCGCGATCCAGAGCAGATCAACCCATTCTTCCTTACCCTGTTCCACAAAACAGCGTAGATACTGCTTTAGAGTTTGGTTCAGGCGTTCCGTCTGGCTGTCCGTCTGGGGGTGGTAGCTGGTGGACATCGCGGTCTGGACGTGCAACGCCTTGCACCATGTTTTCCAGAACTGCGCCGTGAATTGCGACCCCCCTATCCGAGACGATCACCTCGGGCAGGCCATGTAATCTTACAACGTTAGTTAGCAGTAACGTTGCTAGCTCCCCTGCCGTAGGTACCTTTTTGCATGCGATGAAGTGCCCCATCTTGGTCAAGTAGTCCACGACCACTAGTATCGCCGTCCTACCTTGATCCTTTGGCAAACCTACCACGAAGTCCAACGATATATTCGCCCATGGTCGATTTGGGGTAGGAAGGGACGAAGGAGCCCTTGGGTCTTGCTGTGATCCGCCTTCATGGTTGCACACGTGGTGCAGGCCTTCCCCCACGTCTTAACATCCGCTCTCATGGCTGGCCACCAGAAATGGCGTCCCATGCTGGCCACCGTCTTCTCGTACCCCAAATGTCCCGCACAGGGGGAGTCATGGCACCACTCAAACGCCTGTTTTCTCAGTCTAGGCGTGGGTATCAGTAGGCATCTGCCTTTTACAGGTATACCGTCTCTCACCTGCCATTCCCTGTGACTATGAAGCGACTTCCTCCAAGCGAACGACCGGATCCCTCTCTGGATCCCTTTAAGGAAGGTATCAGGTTGAATCACCCCCAACACCATCTGAGGGGGGAATGATTGAATGCACTGCCTCTTGTGGAGGTTCCTTGACAGCAGATTGTCGTGACAGTGCGTCTGCCTTCCCGTTTTCTGACCCAGGACGATAGGTTATGTGGAAGTTGAATCCAGCGAAGAATATCATCCACCGCAACTGCCGAGGAGAAAGATGTCTTGCTGCCGTCATAAACTGCAGGTTCCGGTGGTCGGTGTACACCGTCACCACATGCCTGGCCCCCATCAGCCAATGCCTCCACTCAGCGAAGGCGTCCTTGATCGCGAGAAGCTCTTTCTCCGCTATATGATAGTTGCGCTCAGCGTCGTTGAGCTTGCGGGACATATACGCCACGGGGTGAAGCGATCCCGTGTCAGTGTTGCGCTGTGACAATATAGCACCTATGGCCACGTCTGAAGCGTCTGCTTCTACTACATAAGGAAGGGCCGGATCCGGGTGTGCCAACACCGGTGCTTTGCCAAAGGCGCTTTTCAAGGCTTCGAAGGCACACTGAGCTTCTTGGGACCACACGAACTCAGCCGATTTCCTTAGCAGTTGTGTGATCGGTGCCACCAGCCCCGAGAAGCCGTCGATGAACCGCCTGTAGAAATTGGCGAAGCCAATAAAGCATTGGACATCCTTGACTCCTTGGGGGGTTGGCCACTCCCTCACCGCCTTGATCTTGCGTTCCGCCATCTCCTGTCCGTTCGGACTTAGCATCACTCCCAGGAACTCCACTGATGTGACATGGAAATCACACTTGCTGAGTTTGCAAAACAGCATGTTCTCCCTCAGCTTCTGGAGTACCGCCGAGACGTGTCTGATATGATCATCCTCATTGTCCGAATAAATGAGGATATCGTCGATGTATACCACGACGTATCTATCCATCTCCTCCCGAAACACCTCATTCAGGAAATACTGAAAGGCGGCCGGTGCGTTGCACAACCCGAACGGCATGACGAGGTACTCAGAGGCCAAACCGGGTCTTGAAGGCGGTCTTCCACTCGTCGCCGTCCCTCATGCGCACCAGATGGTAAGCCCCTTTTAGATCCAACTTGGTGTAAATCCTCGCCTTCTTGACCTGCTCCAGGAGAACACTTATGAGTGGTAAGGGGTAGCGGTTCTTTATGGTGATGGCATTCAACTTCCTGAAGTCCACACAGGCTCTCAGCTCCCCGTTAGCCTTCGGAATGAAGAAGAGCGGCAAGGCGGCGGGGGATTTTGACGGTCTAATGAAACCCAGCCCCACGAGTTTATCCAGGTACCCTCGGAGATGCTCGTTTTCCGGTTCTGTCAATGCATACAATCTGCCGCTGGGCACGTTGGCCCCTGGGACCAGATCGATCTGGCAGTCGTACATCCGATGCGGAGGGAGCACCTCCGCTTTTACTTCATCGAAGACGTCTTCGTATCTGTGATAGGCTCGGGGGAGCATAACATCCTTTTCTGCTGCCGTGGCTACTGTCTGACTTCCGCTCGGATCCGTGAAGGGTTGTTCTCGCCTCATCCCGCAGTGCAACCGGCAAAACGGGGACCCCATCTCTATGGTATGCGTCGGCCAATCCACTGAAGGGTTATGCTTCTGTAACCACGGAAGACCCAAGATGACCCCGTATTGGGGTGCCCTGATAATGTTGAAGTCTATCCTCTCCAGATGGCTCCGTCCGTACTTCATCAGGAGACCCCCCGTGTGCTGCCCTATGGGCCCGGTCACCAATCTTCTTCCGTCCACTGCATATACGTCTTCTGGAACAGCCTTGGGAATAAGCACCAGCCCCAGCCTCTTTGCCTCGTTGTTGTCCATGAACATGCCTGTCGCCCCCGAATCCACCATGGCCACCACTGGTATCCACTGGTCGTGCACTCCTACATGCACCGTGATGAACAAGTGCCTTTGTCCCTTGGACACAGAATTAGACAGTGAAGGGATGTATTCGTGACTCCTAGATGCCCCTTCGTTGGTCTGGGAGTCCCCTAGTTTTCCGCCGGGACGTCCAGCACCGCTGTTACCGACCGGTTGTTCCTATACCGTGTGTTCTTTGGCTTGGCCGGACACTCCCGGACATAGTGCCCTTTCTTGCAGCAGTACAGGCACAGCCCCTGTTTACGGCGGGATTCCTTCTCCGTTGCCGTGAGACTTGCCCTAACGGCGCCAATGTCCATGGGTTCACCCTTGGTTGGGGCTGTGGGATCAGGGCTTCCCACCGTTTAATAAGTCGGAAGAGCTTTCCCTTTTCTTCTGGTGTCACCTCTTCTTTCGCCGAGCCGGTGATCCAACCTCAACACCAGGTTGATAAGGCCCTCACATGTCTTGGGTTGTGGATCGATTTGAGCAACCACATCTTTTAGCTCGTCATACAGCCCTTGGTGAAACAGCGCGGTTTGTTTCGCTACCGGCCACTTGGTTTCAGCCACCAGCCGGCGAAACGCATTGAGGTATTGCACCAGATCGTTGGAACCTTGTCTTAATTCCAGCATCTCGCGGTCCGCGGTGTATGAGTCTGCCCTTCAGTCAAACACCTTGAGGAATTCCTCGCGAAAAGCCCCCCAGTCACAGAGGATGGGGTCGTCACGGCTCACCAATGGTACAGCCCATTGTGCAGCGTTAGCAGCCAAGTATGATATCAGAAAAGCCACCCTGGCTTGGCTCGTCGGAAACGCCTTGGGCTTGCAGGACAGATGCAGGGCCACCTGCGTAAGGAACACTTGCACGGTGTTGGGGTCCCCGTTGTATCTCTCCGGGGTCGCCAAGGGAACAGCAACCGGCATTTCCACCACCACCGATGGGCTCTGTGTCGTGCGGGAAGCGTCGGGCGCTAATGGGTCTAGTTGTATGGCATCAAGCCTAGCCCGTACATCTGCGGTTTCCTGCCTTGAGGCCGTGAGCTCTGCTTGCATAGCGGCCAATGCGGCCAAGACGTCATCCAGTGTTGCCATGTCCGTAACCGACCAGGAGACTGTTAAGGTTTTGAGGTCGGATATTTTGTAACACCCGGGGGTCTCGGGGTCGACACAGACACAGACACAGCAAAGCAGGACACGACAAGGCTCTATGTTTGGTTATTTATTGTACATACATTATACCGAAACCAATACTGTGAATAGTTGCTGGTAAACTCCAGCCGGTATACGTTACCCTGTCCTCTGCAAATACGCCGGTCCCGACGTATGCCAACAGAGGGCAGAAACACAGTGGCCGACAATGCCACTCGATGTGTCTCGAGGGGTCCGTGGATACAACAGCTTCTCACTGAGGAGACAGGGAGACACCCAGCCGGGGTCTCGACCTGAAGGGAGCAGCCGCTCGACCTCTTCCTCGTTAACAACGGGACGCTGCTTCACCTCCTGGTGATGCGTCACCGTTGTCCTAACAATACCAGATGCCGGAGACGAGAGCAGCCGCTCTATCGTCCTCGGAAAACTCTACAGCCGGGACGCAGCAAACACCTCCGGGTGTGCGTCACCGCTGGAGTTTCCCGTAGTTAGGGGACAGGCTGGGAGCGTCGGCTCACACCAACCAGTCCTCGCGTAGTTAAACCAAAGTCTCGGATTCCTGACTCCTCGGAGTCGGCGGTGGCAAGGTTCTCCGCTTCCGATAACACAGGCAGGCTTCCCGACTCGTCCGAGTCAGAAGCGGCAAGGAAGCGTTCCTGGCTGCTCATGAAAAAGACACAGGACGGACAAACAAAGAACGGCCCGGGGAGACTCTCTCGACCCACCTCCGTCTTTGACTTCGGATCCTGCGGGGAGTCTTCTCTCAGCGTGTACTCAGGAACAGCTTGATGGACGGTCGAGTGGATACTAGAATATCCGACACCGTTCCTCCCCCAAGTACCGCCTATATAGGCGTCTTGTAATTGCGTTATGCAACCACTACTCAGTGTTGCATAACGCTCCTTCCGCATTGCTTTCTGGGACTTGAAGTTCGTTGAAGTCGCGGATGACTTTTCCCCGACGGTGCAGGGATTTCCTGACACAGAGGCGGGCTGAAATGGTTTAGGCAAGCAAATGCTAACTTTCTAAAAGTAGCATTTGCAAACACAGGATATTAAAATAAACTTTACTAAAAGAAGTATTTTATTATTCTGAGTTCAGGCATACTAAACATGGTTTTCTACCATGTTCCCTGAGCCTGCTGGGATTATAGAGTGTAATAATTCCAGCAGCCCATCTGGCCTAAAGGGAACAGGTAGCCTTACAATAGTGAAAAACGAATTTGGCAGTAATTCACTATTAGGACATGCCACACACATCAGAGCATGTCCTACCTTACACTTACAATGCACCCTGCCCTCGGGCCTACCATAGGGGTGACTAATATGAAGTTAAGGGAAGGTTTAGGGGCTGGCAAGTGGGTGCACTTGCCCAGCCAGCATGACAGTACCAGACTGCACGCAGGTTCTGCAATGGCAGACCCTAGACACATTTTAAGGCTGCTTCTGTGGGTGGCGCAACCAGCGCTGCAGGCCCACTAGCAGTATTGGCATTCACAAGCCCTGGCACTCCTGGTGCACTTTACTGGGGACTGACAGTAAATCCAATGAACTAATCATGGAAATCAATCACAGTTACATTTTACATAGGGAGAGCATATGCACTTTAGCACTGGTCAGCAGTGGTAAAGTGCCCAGAGTCATTAAACCAACAAAAACAGGTCAGAGAGAGTATTGGAGGAAGGCAAAAAGTTTAGGGACGACCCTGCCAAGAGGGCCAGGTCCAACATCCACATGCAGAAGAGCTCGGACTAGGGTAGAGTTAGTCTTAGGAAGGTCCTTTTCCTCAGATTGTAAGGTAGTGTTCAGACCATTGATATATAAAAGGAACAGAACAGAGACCAGGATAAACCCTTGTCGGACACCCCAGTGTGTAACTCAGAATAACTTGTACATTCACCCCCTGCCCCATACAGTACGGAGGCATTGACCCCGTAATGTAGGGCTTACAGGAAGTTAACAAAATCCTTCTCAAGGCCCTGCTCCAAAAGTATCTGCTGTGGTTAACCCTATCGAAGGTACTGCTAAGGTCCATGAATGACCGAAACAGCGTCACCTCCTTGACAATTGTGTACTTATTGATGATGAGATTAAGGTTAAGACATTGCTCAAAGGTGCCCAAGCCCTCTCTAAAACCATATTGTAAGGGGGAGAACACTTGGTTTATAACTGATCAATTTTCAATCCTATTGGGAGGAGCTACGCGCTCTTACAAGATGGCCGCGTAGGCCAGTAGCGCCGGGTGACTCGCTCCTAGCCCTCGGCATCCTGTGATTATCCTGACTCACCATCGAGTGACATTGCTGGCGGAGGGGTAGCAGTGCGTTCTGGTCTCGCTCCGGTCTCCCGCAGTGGAGGAGGGCCGGAGTTGTGTGCCCGTGAAGTTTGGGCCTCGATTGACAGCGGAGCCGGGGACTCGAGCATATCTGGCGGCTGACCCCGAGTGAGACAACACTGGGAGCAAAGACCGGAAGTCGGATGTCTTGCATTTCCCAGCGGAGTAGCGGTGGCGGTTGGGGTGCCCTGGTGAGGTGCTCTGCCTGAAGCGGTGCGGAGGCTGCCCATCCCGGCTGGATCTGACGGTATTTTATGAATGTGGGGGCCCTTGAGGACACGATAGCGCAGGCGTGGCTATCGGCGGCTGCCGCTGGCGTTGCGGCCCTTCGGCACTCCTTTATCGGGTTGACTGCGTCCCCGGACCGGAGTTGGCCATAACCAAGCCGAGTGGCGGTCGATTATCCGGCACATCTTGTGACCGGTCTGTCCCCTGGAGATTGCTGGATACTGAGTGATATGCCTGTTGGACCCGAGGAGGAGCTGGGGGTGGCGCCTTTGCTTCATACTATCACATGGGAATACCTCTTCACTGTGTCAGTGATATGTCAGAGGTGGAGCTCAAGGAGACCAGCGGAGCTGAGCAGGGGGTGTAGAAGTCTGGGGCCTTTGTTTGACCCACCAGCTTGGATCTCTATATTGAGACACCCGGTCTTGGGCCAATAACGTACTGTTGGCGCTCTGTTCTTTGCGGCAAAGTTCACAGAAAGCAGACCTGCTCCTAACTATTGTTGCGATTGACCTTTCCTCTGTGTAGCTGGTCTGAGGTTTGACTGAATCTATTATAACTGCTTATGGGCACGTTTCCCTTCCGGACGTCAGTACATCCTTTAGTAGGAGGGGTGGTTTACGACCTGGTTAGAAGACCTGTAATTCATACCTATTTGGTCAGGTGAATGCTACATTGAATATCTGCAGGATCCCACGCTGGAGGGATAGTGGAATCTGATACGTGGTGGTGTCCTATCTGCCTTTAGACGTTCCCTTGCTACAACTGCAGGAGCAGAGAGTCCACACTCTCCGTGCGTAGATCTATGATGGCGTCACGACCTGAGGGTGAGAGACAGCCTCCCAGGTCGACTAAGGGTTCCCGCACCGTACAATCCAATAAGCTGGACCGCTATACGCTGCCCAGGGGATCTCCCTCCGGATCGGGACGGATATCGGAGAGAAGCAGAGAACCCACTGAACTGGCGTCGGAACCTACGCTGCAGGATATAATGGCAGCCATCAATGGCCTCAAGACTACCCTTGGGCAGCAGATTGTCGCTGGACCACAAACTGGACACTGTAACCATTGAGGTAAATCTGATTCTTCCAGATCTCACCAAATCCAGTGAGAAGGGTAAGTCACTCGATATCAAGACCGCGAGCTTGACTGAAGATGTGTCGCAACTGCAGCAGGATGTGTGGGATCTCAAGGCGTCCAATGTCTCGGCAAACAGTAAGCTCGTTGAATACGAAGGGCGGGTCCGGAGGAATAACGTGCGCATAATTGGAGTCCCGGAGAAGGCCGAAGGTCTGACCCCAGACCTCTTTGTGGAGGACATTGTCCTCAACCCCCTGAAACCAAAAGGGTTGGGAAGCCTCTTCTCGATAGAACGTGCGCACAGGGTCCCGGGAGGAAGACCGAGGCCCGGGCCCCTTTGCGACCGATGATTGCAAGGGTGCTTAATTTCAGAGATAGAGACGCTATCCTGCAGGCCTCCAGAATTGGGGGCCCTCTGAAATATGAGAACTCCACCCTTAACTTTTTTCCGGACTTTACGCAGTTGGTCCAGAGGCAGCATCAGAGTTTTCTCGGAGTCAAGAAGCCGCTTAGAGAAAGGGGTCTGAAGTATGCTATGCTTTTCCCGGCCAAGCTGCGAGTGGAGGCCGAGGGTAAAGTCTGTTTTTTTGATAACCCAGAAATTGCTTCCGATTGGCTGGAGAGTCTCTCCCCTCTGGGGGAGGCCCGTGATGAAGGACGCGATGAGGGTCAAGGTGCGCAGGAACAGGAATGATAAGGCTTGAATATGTGTGAGCAGTGGGGGCCGGCAGGGAGGGGACCCGCGTGCGAGACATTGCTTTACTGCTGCCCCTTCAAATTGTGTATTGTATATGGTGCTAAATATGATTCTGGGGGGCGGGGGAATGGGGTGCTGGTATCCCCCTCTGATCTATATTTAGATAGTAGGTTAGTTAGATTTTGGGGCGACAGGCACACTGCAAACTGGGGGTTGGTGGACACCGAGAGCAAGGGTGGGGGGTGGAGGGAGGGGAATCTTGTGGAGTTGTTTTTGTTATTTATTTTAGGTTTTTTTGTATTATTGGCAGTTTGTGCTAATCTTTTTGTGGTTAATGGCATCATTGCTCTGTGTTTGACACACTGGCAACAGACAGAGGATTTGCGCTTCTTTTTCATGTATGGCGATGGGGGGTAGGGAACCGAAGGTCTTGAGTTGGAATGTGAATGGGTTGGGGGACAAAATCAAACGTAGTTTTGTTCTTCAGTACTTCAAGCGTCATGCGCCTGATGTTGTATTGCTCCAGGAAACGCATTTAGTGGGTAACTCATGTAAAGCGATGCATTGATTGGGGTACAAGTTGGTGGCTCATGCTGGATTTATGTCAGGGTCCAGGGGGGTGGGTATCCTGATTCGTAAGGCGCTTCTGCTGGTGATTGACTCCTCGCTAGAGGATGATAGAGGCAGATATGTTGGGGTGACGGGACATTGGGAGGGGCATGTTCTTACCCTTTTGTCGGCATATGTCCCACCGGGTATGCAGGCCACCACTTTAGTTGGTTTGGGGAAAGTCCTGTTAAACCTACCAATAGGACTACTGATCTTGGGGGGAGACTTCAATGCAGTGGTTTCTTGGTCTATGGACAGGCACCCCCAGCGTGATATGGGGCGTACTCAGCGATGGTTGCCTCATTTTCTTGACGCATTGGGTTTAGTAGATGGCTAGAGATTGCTCCACCCAGGCGAGAAGCAGTACACTTTTCACTCTGGTGCACATGGCAGTCTCTCCCGCCTGGATTATTGTTTGGTGCCTGCGGCCCATGCATCTTACATAACTGAGACTGTTCACCTGGCTAGGGGCATCTCTGATCCTTCCCCGCTCTGGCTCCAATTTAGTGTCGCTTTGAGATCGGCGGGTAGGGTAGCCCCTATTAACCCCTGGTATTTGCGTTACCCCAAACTTCACAAGGACCTCATCAAGGCTCAGGAACATTATTTTCTGGAGAAGGAAGGGTCGGTGTCCTCCTCTGTGTCTCTGTGGGAAGCCTTTAAAATGGTTATCAGGGGTCAGGCTCTGTCGTTGATAGCCAGAATGAAAAAAGAAAGGAACAAAGATGTTGTTGAAGCGGAGGCTGAGATTGGTCGCTCAGAGGGAGAACTGGAGCGTGAGGTAACTCGAGCTAAATTGCATATTCTGACTCTTTAGCAGCATGATTATAAATCTCTTGTCACTGAGAATGCTAGGGCTCTAAGTAGGGAGCAGCAGGGGAGGCTTTACGATCTCGGAGGTAAGGCCGGGAAACTCATAGCTTGGTTGGACAGAAAGGATAGTGCCGAGCGCGTCGCCCAGAACTTGTGACGGCCGAGGGGGAGCTTCTTACTGATCCCCAGAGTATTGTTGATAGTTTTGCAACATACTTACAAACTGTATACACCTCGGTCTCGGATCGGCCGGAGGAGGACTCTCATTTGCTGCTCCGGGATATACGGCTCCCGTGCTTGTCCAAGGAGGACCGTGATTTTACAGATAGTGCCCTGACAACTGACGAAATAGCCCAGGCTATTCGTTCTTTGAATCTTCGGCCGGATAAACTGGCCCCTTATCTTAAAGATATGTTTGTTGAGGCCCGGGAGAGGGGGATGCTGCCTTATGATCAGAGAGTTGTGTCGGTGGTGGTAATCCATAAGGAGGGTAAACCGAAGGCTAGCTGCGCATCTTATAGGCCTATTTCCTTATTGAATGCGGAGCCCAAAATACTTGCAATGCTCCTCGCTAATAGGCTGGTGAAAGTGATCAGCGGACTGATACACCCCGATCAATCCGGTTTTATTCCCCACAGAAATACGACCCTAAACCTACGTAGGTTGCATGGGGTAATAGCTAGGGCTCACACTCTGCAGGAGCCTGCCATAGTCGCCTCACTCGATGCGACAATGGCGTTTGATACCGTAGAGTGGTCGTATTTGTTGGCGGTCTTGGCTAAATTTGGATTTGGCCCTGACTTCATTCGCTGGGTACGTTTGCTATATACTGAACCGCTAGCTCAGATAATCGTTAATCGCGTCTCGGCGTCCTTTCTTCTCGGTCGGGGCACTCGGCAGGGTTGTCCCCTCTCTCCCCTTCTTTTTTCGTTGACCCTGGAACCCCTAGCGTCTTGGATTCGCTGGGAGCCGTCGATTCGAGGTATTCGGTGGTCCCCTGATTGGGAGGACCGAGTCTCCCTATATGCGGATGATATTCTACTTTATATGACCTCGCCTAGGAAATCCCTTACTGTTTGCGATGTGTTGGCTTCCTTTGGTAGGAACTCTGGACTATCCATCAATTGAGGGAAATCTCTCGTGTTTGTTCTTAGTGGGGAGACCCCGGTACCCCCTCGAAATTGTCCTATTCAGGTAGTTGCGGACGGTTTTAAATATCTGGGGATTTTTATTTCGCTGGACCCAGCGATCCGGTATGCGAGGAATCTCCTTCCCCCTCTGCAGAGGCTTAGAAGTGACATTGCTAACTGGAGAAGTCTTCCCCTCTCATTGTTGGGGCGAGCGGCCCTATTCAAAATGATGTCGCTGCCTCGTTTTCTTTATGCCCTCCAAAACACTTTTGATGTAGTGCCGGCCAGTTACTTCCGAGAGGTGGAAGGATTGCAGCGGAGCTTGTTATGGGAGGGCAGACCCCGTATTGCTTTAACTAAACTGACGCTCCCGTGGTACGATGGAGGTATCGTCCTCCCAGACATTAAACAATACTATTGGGCTTCCCAGCTGGCTGCAATTAACCAGGGAACATATGGGCCCGTAGCCGACCCCGGATATGCGATGGATAAGTGGCTACTCCCTGGAGGGTGTTACAACAGGGCACTGTATTCTCGTTCGACGAAGCTGAACTTGACAGGGCCCGCTAAACACGCGGTGAAGATCTGGCTCGATGCCACGAGTTCTTTGGGTTGGAGGGACCGGTTGACACTAGCTACTCCACTGTTCGACTCGGAGCGTCTGGGCAAGCTTTGGAATACAAGAGGATTTGATAGGTGGGATCGGATAGGGATCTCCCCCATCGGTGACATTTGGAGCAAGGGAAACATTAAGCCATTCGAAGAGCTGCAGGTCGAATTTGAACTAAAGGGGACAGAGTACTTTCGCTATGCGCATGTCCGGCACGCACTGCTGGCAGCCCTGCCTGAGGAGGCTCAGCTGCCTGCAGCCTCACCTCTCGAGGACAGAATTCTGGATGGTCATCTACCCGAAAAAACTATCTCCCTGATTTATAAGAAATTAATTAATCGTAGGGCAGATCTCCTTAGGGAGTTGTGGGAAATGTGGACGCGAGATGGCATAGAATTGGATGATGAGGACTGGCAGTCGGCTGTTTCTTCTCCGAAAGTGGTTGCGATTCCAGTGCGATTGCGGCTGGTCCAGTTAAAAATACTGCACAGGGTTTATATTACAGGTCCCCGTCTTTTTCGGATGGGGTTATCAGAAGTAGGATTGTGTAGATGGAATTGTGGTCTTGTGGGTACGTTCTTTCATATCCTCTGGCAATGTCGGTATATCGCTGACTATTGGGGTAAGATCCATAATACCATACAGGAGGTGTTGGGGATTGCAGTGTTACCAAAGGCAAGCAGATGCCTCCTCAATATATGGGAGCCTACTGCCTTAATTTGGCGCAAACGCAATGGACTACACTAGGTCTCATGATAGCAAAGAAGAATATTGCTCAGCTGTGGGGATCCGAGCGGCCTCCTACCCTTGAGGCCTGGAAAGACGACTTGGACTGGTGTATGTTTCGTGAAAAGGCTGTTTAAACAGCGAGAGGCCGCCCTCGCAAATGGGCTTCAGTTTGGGGCTTTGGAACAGAAACGGGGGAGAAATCTGTGTGCCATCTAGGGACTCTGTTTTTGATATGCCCCCATCCCCGTAAAGTTTTGTTATGTACTTATTTAGATTCCCGTTCCCACCACATGGAGGATGTAATGTGATGATATTCTTCTGTACTGTGCTTTTTATTTTGATGCCTTGTTTTAATAAAAAGAAATATTTTAAAAAAAATGCAATCCTATTGAGGACAATCCGTCCAAGGGTTTTGAATTTTGAGTCTAGGAGGGATATGGCGGAGTATAGTTCTCAGTGGTAATAAGATTCAGTGACGTACGGCATGGGAAGCATACTGAAAAGATTTGTCTAGAAAATAGCATCGATACATTTTAAAATGTTAGTAGGTAAATACAAAAGGGAATAAAAAAAACACTGAAAAAGCTCCTTGCTGATTCAAAGTGGGACCTAAAATAGAATAGACCTAGAAGACTTGGCCGAAGAGGAAAGGTATGTTGATGACAAAATATAAACTTTTATCTTAACTGGAATGAAATTACCTTAATCTCTAGAAATCGAGCCTTCTATACCATTTAGAGTTCTTATATACAGTTGTGCTCTCGCTACTACAGTATTTTAACATACACACAGTACAATGACTGATAATTATTCATAGAGACAGAAGCAGATTCTTTGGTGTTTTCTTGGTTACAGCACGAAGATGTTTATTTTCTCCAGACTCTTGAAATGTCATACAAAGCCAGCCGACACGTGTTTCGTCGTGTGCAGTTGAGTCAACACGACTCTTCAGGGCTTAAAGCTCAGTATAATCTTGGCGATTATGTCTGGACTGGTATGCAATTTTTAGATCATTATGTCATAGAGAGACCATGTTTTGAGTATCAGTGACTAAAAAAAGTATCTGTACGTTCTTTACGAGTAGTCACGAAGAAGTTACTAGCTCTCAAGCAGTCAGCCTGGTAGTTTGTCAGGAATCTTCCTTTCTGATTATTTTTGTGCGTTAGGTGGAAACCGGGAGGGGATCCTTCTGGTCGCGAGTGCACTGGAAACGGGTGCGTTTCTAGTCAGGCGGTGCGCCGTATTACGGTCTCCCTCCTCTTTAGGTTCCCGGTCGCCGTCTCGTCCGTACCGAGAGACGGCGACCGGGAACCTAAAGAGGAGGGAGACCGTAATACGGCGCACCGCCTGACTAGAAACGCACCCGTTTCCAGTGCACTCGCGACCAGAAGGATCCCCTCCCGGTTTCCACCTAACGCACAAAAATAATCAGAAAGGAAGATTCCTGACAAACTACCAGGCTGACTGCTTGAGAGCTAGTAACTTCTTCGTGACTACTCGTAAAGAACGTACAGATACTTTTTTTAGTCACTGATACTCAAAACATGGTCTCTCTATGACATAATGATCTAAAAATTGCATACCAGTCCAGACATAATCGCCAAGATTATACTGAGCTTTAAGCCCTGAAGAGTCGTGTTGACTCAACTGCACACGACGAAACACGTGTCGGCTGGCTTTGTATGACATTTCAAGAGTCTGGAGAAAATAAACATCTTCGTGCTGTAACCAAGAAAACACCAAAGAATCTGCTTCTGTCTCTATGAATAATTATCAGTCATTGTACTGTGTGTATGTTAAAATACTGTAGTAGCGAGAGCACAACTGTATATATTTGCTTAGTCTCTTGACTTTTTTAGACGGTTAAGGGTGTTTTTCCGCCTGCTCTTCACGCACTACATACCTACGTGTCAATTCTAACCCTGTAACGTATAACTGAGGTAGCGCGCCCCGATAATCTAAATCTCTAAAAACCCCCTCAATTGTTTTTCCATTTAGAGTTCTGGAGGTGGTAAACACCTGCAGTTGGTGCCCCTGTCGCTTCTGGATGGAAATGCCCATACCCATTACCATATATTCATTGACTTCATACAAACATTAAAGAAAGTAGATAGCATGGTGGAAACTGGGGCTCTCTTGCATTGCATTGACTTTGTGTTGTTTAAAGGTCTGAACCATTTACTAGCTAGCTACATCTTGAGCATAGAAACGATCCATAACCACCTTCTACCCTCTAAATGCCCAGGTGAGTAGATAAGCGATTGTCTCATTCTCCCTTTTAACCAACTTCTTTGAGAGGTCGAGGAGCACAATCAGCCTGTCGTCACATTTATGGGGATAGTCTTGTTGCTATAGAAATGTTTGAAGGCCTTTTCATGGGAATTAAAGAGGTGGTTGAAGGGTTCTGAAGTTATGCTTTTGCCCAGAAATGACAACAATGTAATGGAGCATAGATTTGACAGATCAGAGCAGGTCCTGAGATCGTTTATCAAGTGTTAAGATCTTCAAATATTTTAAATCATCCGTGAAAGTCACCCATGATAGTGATTAATGCAAAGACAGAGTCATAAGGACATGATAAATATGATATAAATGTGATGAATACAATGACCTATTCCTCCAAACGAAAACACACGCATGCATACACACACTCTCCCTCTCTCGCTCTCTCTCTTTGTCTCTTTTTCTCTTTGTCTCTCTTTTTTTCTCTCTCTCTCAATAGTGTCATCTTGTAATTCCAACATATTCTTTATATTTATACCGGGGAGAAGTCGTTAATATCTGCATATAGGAAGCATTGTTAATAAATTACTGATGACTGTCTCGGACATTAGTTGTCATCTCTTAAAGTAGTTAGTTTTTATTAACGTTTAAACCAACATAGAAACTCTAAAAATTCATGAATTATTAAAATGCAAAGTTCTTTACAATCCAATAACAAAGAAACTACAGAGATCCACACGATTAGAATGCATAAAGAAATATATGAATTTAATCTAAATGTATAAAATCAACAAAATGACATTTCTCTTATTTGGCATAGACACCTTCCTGGCCTTTTCTATAGAACATACTATAAAACCTCCACCACGTTGCCACAAAACCGACATACTTGCTTTTTTGTTTGTTTTGGAATTCAGGGCCATCTTTCTAAGTGTCATTGATGGGTGTATGCCAAAGTCTTCATTGCCTTAGGATTCTACTTAATGGGGAAATTGAGAAGCATTCATAAATACAAGCTGAATGGCCCATATTATAAATGGTGCAAAATGGTTCTCAAGATGGTTTCTCTGCGAAGCAAAGTTTTGTTTTGTTCTGCTTGGAGGAAATAGAATTGAAAGATCTCCAATATACTAATTAAGCTTTTCGTAAACTTCAAGTCCTCTGCCTTTGAGTCCAATGCCATGTTATATTAGTAGAACAACGTCCCGGAGCAACATCTCCTGACCAATGGGAACACTCCTTTGCCAGTCAAGCCGCAGGTAACCTTTAAATCCCTTTGTCTTCCCCACCCAAATGAACCAACATACGAGCATTGGCAACATTTCTGAATTTCCCTTTCCTTTACCCAGCCAAAATGTACTCCGCATCTCCCGTATATGCTCTAACCCGGAAGGATATGGATCTTTTCAGCTAAATGACTGCTACTATGGATCGTGTGTCCACAGACCACATCTTTCATGCAGAAAAGCTACAAATCCAAAGCTTTCAGTTAACATACCCGTTGCCTCCACTTCAGTTAGTCAAGCAGAGATTTGAGGTTACGCAGTATGTTCTTTGCATGCAACTTTAGTTCTTCATTCACACACTCGCTGCTCTGGCAGCTCTTCTTGCTGGAGCCCTTTTCAAGGATCTTGATGATTCCACTGCGTTGTTTGGCTGCCCTATTGTTGTATCCGGTATTGTGCATTCTGCATTTCTGATAAACAAGCAGTTTGGCTTGTAAGCTTGCAGCATGTGGTCCGACATCATCTTATTGCATATGGCCACCTTGCACTTACATTGTGTTGTTCGTTATCAGTTGTCAGTAAGTTAGCATGCTTGCATTTAGAGTCTGTTTTAGAATATAATGTAAGTGGGTATGCTTGCACTGCACTGTCGCACTCCCTCATTGATGGAGAGCAGCCTGCACATTCCAGGGGCTCACAGTGCTCAGTCTGACAGCTGCTTTTTGCTGTTTCTGCCCAGGTAGCAGCACCCAGGACAGCACTCAAGCTGCCGAGGAGGTGCCCGAAGAGCACAAGGAGGGATTTCTTACCAAACTAAAGAAAATGTTTAGTTCCTGAGACCCCCAGCTGAGGTAGGAGAGCCTCTCGTTTTTAGCACCTGTATAATTAAGCTGTGGATGGTGGCTCCAACTTGACAATGTGTGCTCCTCTCTCTGGGGCAGAACACATTTTTCCGGGCGGCTTACGAAATGTACTACTTTATTTTAAAATTTGGTGTCATTTTTATTGTTCTATGCGAACACCCAATGTCAAGGGACACTATAAATATAGTTGCACCATTGACAATGGTACCTTTTATTTTTGAAGCAGTCCCCTGAGTGGTCCTGACGAAAAAGTGAGACTGTTAGCATGAAATCAAGCCTGTGAGCCCTTGGGTAATGGCAATTGTTTTCTCTGCATTCTTTTTTTGCAACAGCTACTTTTTTTGAATTTCATTAATGGCAGCACTCATCCTTGTGCATTTTGGATCAGAGATACCTCTTCCTTTTAATGACTTCAATATTAATTTGTTAGGCCAACAGGATGCAGTACCACACCAGGAGAGTATTAGTTAAATAAAATGCATATTTAAAACATCAAAGATGTGCCAGGCAGATAATTGATTATTATACACGGGTAATAAAAGCACAGTGGTAGAGAGGACAGTACTTGCATACAGACCATATCTTAACCCAACTCATGATGAAAAACATGGGCAAGAGCGCTCTCTCCTAAACATTTACATCAAACTAGCCATAGCAACAGAGCACTCCTTGTTCTTTAGTGCTTAGAATGTCTAGTGCCCTCAATAAAAGCAGAGGGAGAGCCCTATTCAGTACAGTCATATAAAACAACAGAAACAGATGAAGCGACCCAATAGATTTTACAGCAGGTCTACCATGGATGTTAGCTATGAGCTGTCTGCTTCAGTATGTGGGCTAAAACACGTAGAAATTCCATTTGCTACATTGCTTAGTGACGTAGAAATGGCAAGAGACCCACAACACTTAGTGTATTTATTATAGATTTTTTTTTGGGTGAAGTTTGACCTGCAAAAATGGCATTAACGATTGAGATTGGCGAGATGTTGAAAAGTATAGAACAATGTAGGGTATGCAGGCAGATGAAGGGAGGCTGCTAATTAAATGAACTTGATGTGCAACAAAATGCATTGGCTCATGGGATAAAAAATATGTGCGTCTCGGACCACTTACAGTAACACAAATTAATTCATGTGCTGAAAGCATAAAGTCATACAGGCACACAGTGAATCCTCCCACAAGGGCTTGAATTAACTATTCATACAAGCATATATTATGATAGGGAGATTACAGTAACTCAGTTTACACAAGCAGAAAGTGAGTGCTCTCATTTGACTAAATCATTTACATGAATACAGTTAAAAGAACGAGTGGTGAGCATGAGCTCGCAACCCTGTGAGGTTTTAAAATTACATGTCAAATTAGTGCTCTCTGCCTTGTCATGGGCATCTTCAGTGTTACAAAATCTTGGTGTTCTAAAAATGTAATGTTCGAGGCATATGGGCTGCAGATCACACACTAGTGCAAAGATCGCCATCTGGTGGTGGGCCTGGATGATTACACTTTGTTGTTGTCCTGGAAGAGTCTTTGTATGGTAGATGACTCCTCCTGTGGAGCATAGTGCGCATGGGCATCAACTCCATCTTCAGATAGTTTTTTCCCGCCATCGGGCTCGGATGTGCTTGTTGCTCGGTCCTGTTACCGATCTCCTTTCGAAGCCCATTCTTTGATTTCTACCGTCTGTATTGTTTTCGATTGCGACTTCCTTCATACTCAAGTCGGAAAAGCCTGTACTTCTCAATTCCGGCGACCGTCGGGGCCGTTGGGCCCAACTGCGCCATTGGGCCTTCGGCTCATGGAAAGAACACCCTTCAAGAAGTGCCCTCAGTGTGGACACAAATTCCCCCACACTGATCCACTTGAGGTGTGCAAGCTGTGCTTGTCCCCAGAGCACGAGAGCCGAGATTGCCAGGCCTGTGCTTTGTTCCGGTCCAAGAAAACTATCGGTGACTGACGAGCGCGAAGAGTCATGGCACAATCCTCTTTATCGGTACCAGACCTCATCGTCGAAGAGACTCCAATCGATCTAGAGTCCGAAGAAGAACAGCAGAAACAAGTTGTTGTTTCCGGAGCAGAGGATTCAGCTTCCGGAGCCGAAGAGCAAGCAGACGATAACGATCCCATTCCAGCTGGTCAACAGGTCGTGAGTACAAACGTCGACCCTGTTCACACCCCCACAACGGACTAGGCTTTGGTTCCACCTCCGGGTCCAGGTGCACACCGATCACAAACTTCAGACGCCCCACCTTCCGGCTCGGCAACGAAGACTTTCAAAAATCCTCTAGGCGTCTCGGGCTCGAGTCAGCCTCTCTGTCCCGAGAAACAAAAAGTACTTAAAACAAAACTAAATCCGGCACCGAAACCAACCTCGGTACCCAAATCAGTTGAGCCGAAAACAAGTTCAGCATCGAAACCAAGTTCCACGAAAACTACCGAACCTCAGCCAGCTCCGGTACCGAAACAAGTCGAACCAAAGTCCACTTCGGCACCGAAGCACACTTCGGCACCGAAGCACACTTCGGCACCTAAAGCTGTCGACCCGAAACGAGCTTCGGAACCAAAAACTCTGGATCGGAAAACATCCGATCCGAATAAAAAGCAACAGCCAAAGAAAGGTTCCGACCTCAAGTCTTAGCAACCAAAATCTGCTCCAAAGACTGTAATAGACACTGCCAAAACTTCTAAACAACTCTGCTCCAAGCAGGAAAAGTCGGCACCGAAGAAGGATGCTTCCACAAAAGAGCTTTTCCGTCCAGATCCAAGACAAAAGACTCTTCTTATTCATCCAAAAACCGGACATATCATTACTGTTCATGCTAAAAGAAAGCAGGTTCCTCCCACCACACCTCCAGTCCCCCTCAAAAAGCATGCTCAAACTTCACCCATAAGGGTATCTTCACCACTTCCTAAAGAACAAGACCTTGATATTTCCCCTGTACATTTACCATTCATCCCACACAGCCCTGCACCAGCAGATGATGATGAGGATGATTACTCAGGGGGGGATAGAAGATGACCAACCACTAGCTGACCCAGATAATATTCCAGAACCACCATATGATCCTTGGGAAGATTATAATGCACCAGATGCCCCAGATCTCCCACAAGATGACACATACCCTTCTAGGCCTTCTCCTCCAGATGACACTATAGGGTTTGCACAACTCATTCATAGAGCAGCAACCTTTCATGGGGTCGATCTACACACTGATCCAGTAGAGGACGACTTCCTTATGGACACATTATTACCATCATATAAAACCACAACCATCCTACCAATGCTTAAAGGGGTTGTAAAGCACGCACCTGAGGTATTTAAAGACCCCGTCAGGCACAGGGTAATTAATCCCAGGTTGGAAAAAAAGTACAAAGCAGCTCCTAATGACCCTGCATATATCAAAGGCCAGCTGCCACTAGACTCTTTAGTAGTCTCAAATGCCAGAAAAAGAGCTAATTCACAGACAACAGGGGATGCTCCATACCCTGATAAAGAGTAAAAACTTCTAGATGCTTCAGGTAAACGCATGATTTCTCAGGCAGCCAGTGTCTGGAGAATTACCAACACCCAAGCTCTATTAGCAAGGTATGATAGGGCTCACTACGATGAGCTTGAAACCCTTATGCAACACTTACCAGACAAAAGACCAGGGCTTCTGACTTAATACAAGAAGGTAAGGTCGTTACTAATACTTCCATCCGTTGTGCTTTGGATACTGCTGATACAGCCTCAAGAGAAATAAATACCGGCATACTTTTACGTAGATATGCCTGGCTGCGCATCTCTGGTTTCAAACCAGAGGTACAAACCAGTATTCTCAATCAACCTGTTGACCAGCAACACCTTTTTGGTCCTACAGTTGATACAGCACTAGAAAAAATGAAAAAGGACACTGACACCGCACAGTCCATGGGAGCTTTACAAACTCAGACTCCCTGAGCGTCCTTTTGTCGCTCCTCTTTTAGAGGCGCCTCCAAAATATTTCCAACAGATACCTCCTCTTCTTACAAAGTGTCATGTATTCCTATCGGTTCTGGATCGATCCCCCTATTCCTGACCCTATTCTAGTTAAACAAACCAACAAGTTAACTAGCAGTCAGCCCATGAGGCAGAAATTCCCCATGATGCAGATACCGTTATCTGACGCAGTCACACTACGGCACAGGAACGTGTTATCTGATTAGGTCATAACGCTTGCGATCTAATTAGACAAGCGATATTCCTCCAGCCCCTGATAAGGCATACGGAGTTCTCATAACAAATCAAACCTATGACAACCTGGGCAAAACCCTGCGGCCATTGTTTTGATTTCACCGAGAACTTTAGTAAAAGAATGTGCTAACGAGCAAATCGTATGACATCTTTATTGACGTATCTATGTCCATCCTTACGTCAATCTCGGCACCTTAAAGGTATAAATATTACCGATCTTGCCATATGCAAACACACGCGTGATGACGAGACGGAGCAGCCATACTTGCCGAAGCCGAGAGCAGAGCAGACCCCGCTGGCAACAGCCCCGCCTTCCTGACGCGCTGAGAGACGCGCTGCTTTCTCCTGCCGAGAATCCAGCACCGGCGTTTCCGGGTAGCCCTCGCAGGCAGCCTGGAATATCGAGACCAGAGAGAGAGATACCATTCCTCATTCATCCTAACTTCCAGGTACAGAACTGAATAACCCCTCACAGAGAATTCTTTAGTTATTCACTTGGCAAAAACAAACTTAACTTAAACTGTAACTTTCTATTCCCGCCCACGTATTAGGCTTAGGTCAGGTACACGGGGTAGGCGTATCTAGAAACACCAGTTGAGTACGTTTAGTCAAATGTATATGTGTATGTAAATATATTTTATTCATTTTAAACATCATATGGCTTAGAAACCATATCAATGTTTTTACAGTATTACTTTATACTATTGCTTTTAATGTATGCACTTTACTTAGCTATAAGTATTGCAATAATATCGATCCATTTCTCTTGTATGAGAAAAGAGACTGATCAATAAATAACACCTTTTTATTGAACACGCCCGTCTCTTCCTTTTCTCTACATTCTGATGAGACTAAGAATGCACGTACTGACTGAGTAAAATAATTTGCCTTTTGTTCACACGACTCTCGAGATTGACTCTTGATTAGGGGAGAGCAAAGTTGTCATGTTCTATGGTTGTCAGAAACTAAATCCCTTCTTGTCTAATCAGGGAAGTTAATTCCTCCTTGAACATTCGAGAAAGTTTCTAGCGAACTCTGAGCTACGCTGGCAAACCCAAAACTTTAAGTCTAGTATCGACAGTAGTAGACCTAGTTAACGTCTGGCCTAGGCCTTTACTGCTGTAGGTATTATTCCAATGCGCAGAGCCTATTGGGAAGATAGGAACTACACTACAAAAGCACCCACCCAATCCTCTCCCAATAGAGGTTATTACAGAGGAGGACATCTTGGTGGGACTCAGGGACGCTGACGCTTTTCTTTGTGCGCTCTAGCAGTCAGGTTGACTGGCTAGAGGCAACTCGGCGCACATATTTAAAGCCGGTAAGAGGCAGAGTCTGCCTGTAAGGCTCCGCACTACTACGCGCAGCGCTTGGCTTGTAGGCGCTTCCAGTAATTTTAAATACCCGTTTTATTTTTATTTCGATTGTGTTAGTAATTTACCCCCTGTTTTTAACTCACCGCCGCATTCTTGCACTTTAATCGTGCCCTGCACCGCTGCTTTGGCGGATTGACCGGATTGAGCTTCCTCGAGTTTGAGCGCCATCTTGGTGGGACTCAGGGACGCTGACGCTTTTCTTTGTGCGCTCTAGCAGTCAGGTTGACTGGCTAGAGCCCTATAAATCATCAGCACTATGGCGTGCAGCGTGTGCGCGCGGCGTGGGTGCTGGAGCGCCGCCGGAGTCATGCCAGAGTCCAGCCCGTCTGCGCCCGTCCGCGCTGAGGACGGGCTGGACGGCTGGTCGGATGTAAATGCCGATTGTGCTTTCACAGGCTTCAGGTATACTAAACAAGACCTGTTAAAGCTAAAGCCATCTGGTCTTCCATGCCATCACAGTTCTGTCCCCGAGGCTCTTTTAACTTATCCCCGTTGTGGTTGCTTTAAGGAGGGCCATGGG
This sequence comes from Lissotriton helveticus, assembly GCF_964261635.1. NCBI lineage: Eukaryota > Metazoa > Chordata > Amphibia > Caudata > Salamandridae > Lissotriton > Lissotriton helveticus. The sequence continues at coordinate 597,637,779 of NC_136071.1, read as the reverse complement.
GTCCCTGGTCTTACCATGGCTCCCGGTCAGGTGGGACAGAGCCAAAATGGGGGAGGCTGCGTCTTGAGGGAGAATGGCTTTCTCATTAATGCTCGCTCTTTAATCAAGCACAATGTTGCATTTAAGGATCTTGTTCTGGACAGGAAACCCACCTGGGTGTTTGTCACAGAAACCTGGGCAAAAGACTCCTCGGGTCCAGACCTAGTGGAAGCAATTCCAGAAGGCTACCTCTTTGCTAGGCTGGATAGGACAGGTCGCACAGGAGGAGGCTTGGGTATCCTTTATAGGGATAGTCTCTTATGCCACACTACACCGCTATCTGACCCTAAGGATGATGTTCAAGTCCTACATTTTTCTTTAAAAGGCTCCTTTGAGTTGCCTTTCACTGGTGTCTTACTTTACCGCCCCCCCTGGGTCTAGAACGGAGTTTGGACAAAATATGCCTAATATTCTGGAACCATATTTTGGCTGTGAGCATTTTACGGTTCTGGGAGATCTGAACTACCATCTTGAGAATATGGAGTCCAGTGACACCTTCTCCCTGATCGATGCTATGTCTGCTTGTGGGTTTAACCAACTTGTGAGGGGTGCTACCCATCAAGCGGGCCATACGCTTGATGGAATTTTTTCAAATGATGAAAGGTTGACAGTTAATAACCCTTTCCCCCTCTCATGGTCCGACCACTATGCGGTTCCAATAGAAATGTCTTGTACTACGATGGATAGCATGGAAAGGTTTTCAAGTAAGATGGTATCTCGGCGAAACTTTAAGAACATCTCTAATAACATCCTTGCCCCTATGATCCCCAGTATATTTTCTCAGGAGGAAGATGTATGTCTTTATGTCTTTCGGTCTCCCAGCTAGAAAATGCTGTCACCTTGGCTCTGGAGGAACTTGCCCCCGTCGGCCCCTTGGTTCTCTGAGTCATTAAGACTCCTTAGGCAGGGAGTTAGGAGGCAGGAGCGTCTCTGGTTGGCTAGCTGGGACTTGAGGGAAAAAGAGGCTCATAAAATCTTATTGAGGGGCTATAAGGCGGAGGTAATAAGAGCTAAACAACAATACTTTACTGCTTGTACCACCTCATTCTCCTCCCCGAAAGAGCTTTTTAAGATTGTTGATTCTCTAACCTCCCTTCAGGTTCCTGATCCTGTCATTGGCTCTCAGCTGCTGTGTAACAACATCGCCTCTTTCTTTCAGGCGAAGATTGCTCATCTGTATTCGGCCCTAGAGCTTCAGAAGGCTTTAATTGCTGATTCCTCTGGTTCCTCTCAGTTTGTTTTAACTATGGCAGAGGTTACTCCTTCGGGACGCTTGGCATCCTTCCCTCCCCTAGTATTTCAGGAACTAGAGAACCTTCTCATTAGGACCAGATCAGGCTCCCCCTTAGATCCCTGTCCTCTTATGCTTCTTAAGCAGTGTAAGGAGACCCTTTTACCACCCCTTTTAGAGATCATGAATGGGGCAATGAGGCTTGGTACCTTTCCTCAGCAATGGAAAAGGGCAGTGGTAAAACCACTGCTTAAGAAGCCAACACTGGACCCTGGGGTACTCAAACATTTTCGCCCCATTTCGCTGCTCCCTGCCGCTGCGAAGATGCTGGAAACATATCTTAATAAGCATCTTGCGGCCTTTCTGGAGAACTCTGGCCTTTTAGATCATTCGCAGCATGGATTCAGGAGGGAGCATAGTACCGAGTCGGCCCTTACCATAGTGCTGGATAACATCCGCACCCGAGTTGATCGGGGCCAGACCACCCTCCTCATCTTGCTAGATCTTACAGCTGCGTTTGATACCCTTTCTCCCACGGTGTTAACATCTCGCCTGAGGGAGATTGGGGTGGAGGGGTCCGCTCTTAGTTTGCTGGCTTCCTTCCTAGACCAGAGGGAACAGAGAGTGATGCTGGGGGAGTTTCTATCTCCATCCCTGTCTGTGCAATGTGGGGTCCCTCAGGGGTCGGCATTAAGTCCGACCCTTTTCAACATCTATGTGACCCCACTTGCCAGACTGATAAGATCTTTCGGGATGGAGGTAGTCTCCTACGCCGACGATACCCAGATCCTGGTCTCCCTCTCCCAGTCTATTGACAAGGCTGCCTCCAATTTTAGATCTTGTTTAGAGGCAGTCGCGCAATGGATGACTTACAATTCATTAAAACTGAATGGTGAGAAGACGGAGATTTTGGTGTTTGGGGGAAAGGAGGACATCTGGTCGGCAAATTGGTGGCCTGCCTCACTGGGAGCTTGTTCGGTACCCGCCGCTCTGGCTAAAAACGTAGGAGTTTTGATCGACCCTACCCTCAATATGCGTCAGCAGGTGAATAGAACAGTCTCCACCTGTTGGGGCATAATTCACATCTTGAGGAAGATTAAACATTACTTATCCCAGCAGGCCAGAAAGCAAGTCGTGGTTGCACTTATAGGCTCCCGACTTGACTATTGTAATGCGCTGTATGCAGGACTCAACAGGGGGTTGCTGCAGCACCTTCAAATGGTCCAAAATGCGGCGGCTAAGTTTGTGTTGGATTTACCCAAACGTGCGTCAGCCACTTCTGCTAGGAAGGCGTTAAATTGGCTCCCTATTGAGGACAGGATTTCTTTTAAAATCCTGTGCCTGACCTTTGGCGCTTTAGCGAGAAATAGGTCAGTGGGTATTGGGGCTCTTTTGGCCCCCTACAGCCCCTCGAGGAATCTGCGCTCTGCCAACAAATCTCTGCTATCTGTACCACGCATTCGCAGAGTTAAATGGGGTGGCAGAGCTTTCTCCACCATAGCACCAAAAATGTGGAATGCTCTTCCTGTGGAAACTAAGGCCCTTTCCACTCTACAGTCCTTTAGAAAAGCCCTGAAGACATGGCTATTTGCCAAAGCATACCCGTAGTTCTGCTTCTGCCTTTTTTGTGATTCGTTTTTGATAGGCGCCTTGATGCCTTCGGGTTTTAGTTGCGCGTTATAATTTTTCTTTCATTCATTCATTCAGGATATAGAGGCAACAACACTAAAGGTAGAGGCAGAGGGAACAACAACCGTACTGCCTCCACTCCCAAACAGTGACTTCCCTCCTCTCCCCCCAGATCATTCCACTCCTGTCGGGGGGAGATTACAACAGTTCCTACCTGTCTGGAACTCCATCACAACAGACAGGTGGGTGAGACAAATAGTTCAGTCAGGTTATTGCCTGGAGCTCCCTTCCACTCCTCCAACAATACAACCCAGACAGCGTCCCATGTCGCAAGAGCATCTAGCACTTCTAATACAAGAAGTTGCCACTCTACTGCACAAAAACGCAATAGAACCAGTTCCAGTACGCAATCAAAACACAGGAGTTTACTCCCTATATTTCCTTATCCCCAAAAAGGACGACTCCCTCAGACCTATACTAGACCTGAGACCCCTAAATCTTTACATACAGTCCGACCACTTCCATATGGTCACATTACTGCAGGTCCTTCCTCTGTTAAAACAAGGCAACTTCCTTGCTACCCTAGATCTCAAGTACGCCTACTTCCACATTCCCATCCACCAAGCTCAAAAAAGTACCTTCAGTTTGTACTGGACGGTCAGCATTACCAGTTCAAAGTCCTCCCCTTCGGAGTAACTACAGCACCTTGAGTTTTCACAAATTGTCTCGCAGTAGTAGCAGCACACTTGAGAAGGGAAAACATCCATGTTTTCCCATATCTCGACGATTGGCTAATAAAAGCCAAGTCATACCACCAGTGTGTGCAGCACACACACCAGACCATTCACCTGTTCCACAAACTCGGGTTCACTATAAACAAAACAGTCACATCTCCAACCATCCCTGTCTCAACAGTATCTGGATGCCACAATATATACCTCCAAAGCACTTGCATCCCCCAATCCAGCAAGAATACAAGACATGCAGGCTATCATACAAAAATTCCAACCGCAACACTCCCTACCAGCTCGAGTGTTCATGCAACTAATTGGAATGATGGCGTCTTGCATTTTCATAGTACCGCACGCAAGACTCCAAATGCGCCCCCTGCAAGAGTGCTTAGCAAGTCAATGGAACCAGGCTCAAGGTCAATTAACAGATCTGGTGGTGGTGGACGGCCGGACCCATCGCGCTCTGCAGTGGTGGAACACCAAACACCTTTCAAAAGGACGGCCGTTCATAGAGCTAGTTCCACAAGTAGCACTAACCACGGCCGCATCCCTCACCAGCTGGGGAGCTCATTTGGCACAGCACACAGTACAGGGCAAAGGGACACCACAGCAAAAGCTACTCCACATAAACCATCTGGAGTTGCTAGCCATTTTTCTAGCTCTAAAGTCATTTCAACATTACTTATCCCACAAAGCTGTCTTAGTCCGCACCGACAATATGACAGCCATGTACTACATCCAAAAACAGGTAGGAACACACTCCTTACAGCTCTCCCGGCTGGCGCAGAGCATATGGAGATGGGCCATTCCTCAAAAGATCTTCCTATTAGCACAACATCTACCAGGAGTTCACAATCAGGTTGCGGATCTGTTAAGTCGTCGGAGCCAACAGATTCACGAGTGGGAAATTCATCCTCAAGTTCTTCAACCTTTCTTTCAACAGTGGGGACAGCCAGAAATAGATCTGTTCGCCACACACCTCAACTCCAAATGCCCAAGCTTTGCCGCCAGGTATCCACACCCATTGTCTAAAGGCAATGCGCTATGGATGAGTTGGTCAGACAAATTTGCGTATGCTTTTCTGCCTCTCCCACTCATTCCGTTAGTGGTGCGCAAGCTACAACAACACTCCCTCACATTGATTCTCATTGCACCAACCTGGGCAAGGCAACCGTGGTACACCACAATACTAGAACTCTCCATGGTGCCACATCACAATCTTAAACTCTATCCACATCTGCTAACACAGAACCATGGAGAGATCATTCATCCAGACCCCATGCAGCTCAACCTAGCGATTTGGCTCCTGAGGTCTTAGAATTTGGCTATCTTAATCTCCCTACTGATTGCATGAATGTTCTAAAAGAAGCTAGACGACCAACCACTAGGGCATGCTATTCAGCCAAGTGGAAAAGGTTTGTTATATATTGCAACAATAACAACATTAACCCACTAGATGTTTCCATCCAAAACATCATATGCTACTTGTTACATCTACAAACGTGTAATTTAGCATTCTCCTCAATCAGGTTACATCTTGCTGCTATAGCAGCTTACCTTCAAAACAGACAGCATCTGTCATTATTTAGAGTTCCTGCCATTAAAGCTTTCATGGAAAGCCTCAAAAGAATAATTCCTCCCAGGATACCACCCTTCCCTGTATGGAATCTAAACATTGTTCTCACTAGGCTTATGGGTCCTCCATTTGAACCCTTGCATAAGTGTGACTTACAATTTCTTTCATGGAAAGTTGCTTTTTTAATTGCTTTTACTTCACTCAGAAGAGTAAGTGAGATCCAGGCATTAACAATTCAAGAACTATTCTTGCAACTCCATCACAACAAAGTGGTTCTAAGAACAAATCCCAAATTCCTTCCAAAAGTCATTTCACCATTCCAACTCAGTCTATTGAGCTGCCAATATTCTTCTCACAACCTCAAACAGTTGCTGAGAGCTCTCCCTACATTAGATGTCAAAAGAGCTCTCCTCTACTATTTTGATAGGACAAAGCCGTTTCGTAAAACAAAACCTCTCCTTTTCTCAAAGCCATTTCGTAAAACAAAACCGCTCATTTTCTCTCCACAGAAAGGTAATCCCATCTCAAAAACTGGGATTGCAAGATGGATTGTTTAAATGCATTCAAATTTGCTACCAGAAAGCAAAATGCACTCTATCCATTACCCCTACGGCTCATTCCACCTGTAAACTAGGGGCATCTATGGCATTTTTAGGCAATATTCCCTTAGATGATATCTGCAAAGCAGCTACATGGTCTACACCGCACACATTCACAAAACACTACTGTGTAGATGCGCAAAATAACAAGCTAGTGTAGGCCAGGCTGTACTCAAAACACTATTCGAAACCACTGCAACAGATACTGGTACTCGTCGCTAAGGGAGAGAACTGCTATGCAATCAATCCACTAGTGTGTGATCTGCAGCCCATATGCCTTGAACGGAAAATGCTACTTAACAGTATGCACCTGTTCTTGGCATGTAGGGCTGCAGATTCACACACGCCCACCCGCCTCCATGGCTACCTTCATCTGTTCCAGTAATATCTTAATTAGATCCACTATACATGAATATCTTTTTCTATTCTCACACAACTCCATCATTTTATCTAATGGCGAAAAACAATCTGAAGATGGAGTCGATGCCCATGTGCACTATGCTCCACAGGAAGAGTCATCTACCATGCAAAGACTCTTCCAGGACAACAACAAAGTGTAATCATCCGGTCCCACCACCAGATGGCGATCTATGCATTAGTGTGAATCTGCAGCCTTAAATGCCAAGAACAGATGCATACTGGTAAGTAGCATTTTCCTTTGCTTTTGATGACTAGTGTTTGGGTTGGTCTTAACTTTCATGTTGTGTGAACTAATTTGTATCCATTTTGTCAAGAGAGGCTAGGAGAGAGGAAACTATTCAAATTAGCAGTATTAGTTGTTGATACATAATAAAGCACGCAGTATGTAATTGATTCAGTGATTTTGCATCCTGCAGGGTAAGGATATAGAGTGTTTCTCTATTCTTCCTCTGAGTAGTGGACTCTCTAGTTAAAGTGGCAATGCTGCGTGCATTACAATGAGGTATATGCTTGTTGGAAGAGCTTCCATGGAAGCTGCTTTGAACTCCATTTAGTAGCATCGCTCACGTTGCTGTCAATGGGCTTCTTTCTGCTTCAAGTGCTGTTGTGTGACTCTTCGTGCAACTCTTGGAGTGTGCTTATTTTGGCGGACAACAAACTCTTGGTCTACAATAATAGTGCTTGAAATATTTGCAGCGTGCTTCTGTGAATCACAAGCTGTGCACTCATGCCACTTACCTTTGGGCATGGAACGTTACAAGATTTTTTTTCTTTCAAAAAGAGATTTAAGTTTCAAACTGCCTTGAAACGCAGACAGGCTCGCTTCAGATTATAATGTTCGAGGCATATGAGCTGCAGATTCTACACTTTGCATTAGATCGCCACCTGGTGTTGGGCTCGGATGATTGCATGTTGTTGTCGTCTTGGAAGAAGTCTTTGTAGTCACGAGATAGGTGACTCCTCCCTTGGACGATAGTATAGTGCGCATGGGCATCAGCTCCATCCTTAGATTGTTTTTTTCCCGCAACTGGGTTCGGATGCAACTTTTCCGCTCCGGTTCAAAAATCTACTTTTCAGAGATTTTGATGCGCAAAAACTTCTAAAACGAACTTTAACTTCAATATACATAGACTCGACCTCATCACCAGGATTCCAGTCGTCGACGCGGGCCGTTGGGCCTACCCACATGGTGAGGCCTACAACTCATGGAAAGGACACCATTCAAGAAATGCCCTGTGTGTGGAGCAAAATTTCCACACAGCGACCATCACGAGGTGTGTAACCTGTGTTTATCCCCTGAACACGACGAGTCCAGCTGCACAGCTTGTGCTTCCTTTCGATCCAAGAAGACCATTCGAGATCGGAGGGCCCGTCGACACGACATGCAGAGATCAGCTCCGGGACTGGTGGATATCTTCGAAGAAGGTCCATGTGTCCCCGAGGATGATTCCGATGATCTCCAGATCGTATCTGAGGCAGACGACTCCGATGACTCCATACCATCAGGTCAATGCGTGAGTACGACTGCCCGTACCCTAGCCCCAACCCATAAAACAAAGGCTAAGGTCAAAACTCCGCCTTCGGGGCCCAGTCGAGAACGAGACATTCCTTTGAAAGCCCCGCCATCGAACCCGGCTCCGAAGAAAATATTAAAGCTCCATACCGAGCAAACCGCACGTGCCGATACTACCAGCTCCCTCGGCACCGAAACCGAAAGATGTCCCAGTTCCGAAAAAGACTGACCCCAAAATCTTCAGTGCCAAAACCCACAAAGCCTGATTCCGATGCCTCCAAGCTCTCGAACCAGGCCTCGACTCTGAAAACAATACCTTTGGTTCCGGAAAGTACGCCAAAGGACTATACAACAACTCCTAAGGCTAAAGACAAGCAAAAACCAGGCCAGAAGCCGAAACAAATCGGCGCCGAAAGCAATTTCTCAAGAAGAGCTTTTTACACCTGATCCTCCGCAAAAAAGGATATACATAGTTCCAGAAACAGGACATGTTTTCACCACACCACACAGGAAGAGGAAGTTAGATACAGCACCTACATCTCCAGTGCCTGTCAAGGACTCTGGCACATCTCCTATGCACCCTTCTTCTCCTGTATCTCCTTTTCCTGCTCGCCCTTTAAACATTTCACCTCAAAATTCTCCTCCTCATTCTCCACAACATACACATCCTTAGGATGCTGATGATTATCAGTATAGCATGAGGGGAGGTAATGACCCAGATGACTCTTTCCCCTACCCAACAAGTTCACCAGACTGGGAATATCCAAACCCACAGGATATACCAGATATTCCTGACCCACATATATATCCATCTAAACCTTCTCCTCCAGAACACAATATTGGGTTTGGACACTTAATTAATAGGGCTGCCATCTATCACAATGTAACCATGCATTCAGATGAGGCAGAACACATTTTTTTACTAGACACTTTTGAACAATCACAAAAATCTGTGCAAATACTGCCAATGATTAAAGGAGTCATTAAACATGCACCAGAAATGTTTAAAGATCCGTAAGAGCTAGAGTCATAAACCCAAGGATAGAGAAAAAGTACAGAGCAGCTCCTGCGGATCCTGCTTACATTAAAGGACAGCTACCCTTAGACTCCCTAGTAGTTTCAAATTCTAGGAAAAGAGCAAATTCCCAAACCTCAGGCGAAGCACCACCTCCCGATAAAGAATCAAAGATAATAGATGCTTCAGAGAAAATAATAGCTGCCCAAACTAGCAATGCATGGCACATTGCTAACACACAAGCCCTCCTCGCAAGATTTGACAGGGCTCACTAGGATCAGCTAGAGAAGCTCTTACAACATCTACCTGACCAATATAAAGCACAAGCAGATGACCTCATACAAGAGGGTAAGCTTATATCAAATGCCTCCATTAAATGTGCACTGGATGTAGCAGACACTGCATCCAGGGCAATAAACACCAGTGTCCTCCTTAGACGTCACACGTGGCTATGCATTTCAGGATTTAAGCAAGAGGTACAGACTACTATCTTAAATCAACCATTCAGCCAACAACAATTGTTTGGCCCAGAAGTAGACACAGCTCTTGAAAAAATGAAAAAAAGACACTTCTTGTCTCCAAGTCTATGGGAGCTCTGCAGTCCACCCAGCGAGAGGCTCCTTTTGTCGCTCCTTCTACAGAGGAGGCTCCAAACAAGCTGGAGCAGACAATTCAGCTTCCTTTAAGACAAATACACAAGCATCCTCTAATAAAGGATACTTTAGAGGGGGCTACAGAGGTAATAACAATAAGGGAAGAGGTCGAGGTAACAACAACAATCGATCCTCTTCCACCACTAAACAGTGACTTCCTTCAGCTCCCCCAACAGCATACCACTCCTGTAGGGGGGGGGGAGATTAACACAGTTCCTACCTGTCTGGAATTCCATCACAACAGACAAGTGGGTAAGACTGATTATCCAGTATGGTTACTGCCTAGAGCTTACAGCTACCCCTCCAAATATACCACCCAGATAGCGTCCAATGTCCACAGAACATTTAACGCTGCTCCAACAAGAAGTTCTCTCATTGCTGCAAAAAGATGCAATAGAGCTAGTTCCATTGCAACATCAAGAAACAGGGCTCTACTCACTCTACTTCCTAATACCCAAAAAGGATGGGACACTAAGACCAATTCTAGATGTAAGGCCTCTCAACCTGTATATACACTCAGACCATTTTCACATGGTCACTTTACAACAAGTGCTCCCATTATTGCAACAAGGCGATTTTCTCACTACACCAGATCTCAAAGACGCCTACTTTCACATACCTATACATCCTTCTCACAGGAGGTATCTCAGGTTTGTGATAGGACGACGACACTATCAATTCAAAGTCCTTCCATTCGGGGTCACAACTGCACCAAGAGTGTTCACAAAGTGCCTAGCAGTAGTAGCAGCACATCTCAGAAGACAACATATCCATACTTAGACGATTGGCTCATAAAAGCCAAGTCATTCAACCAGTGTGTTCAACACACATTTCACACAATTCAAACACTGCACAACTTGGGGTTTACAATAAACCACACCAAGTCACATCTACAGCCCTCTCATGTACATGAATACCTAGGGGCTACCATAAACACCAATACAGCTCTAGCTTATCCCAGTCCAGCCAGGATACAGAGCATTCAAACCCTAGTCACAAGGTTTTAAAACCAACACTCTCTACCAGCCAGAGTGTTCATGTAATTAATAGAAATGATGAAATCTTGCATTTTTATTGTACCATATGCAAGACTGCAAATACACCCATTGCAGGAATGTCTAGCACATCAGTGGAATCAGGCACAAGGACAACTAACAGACCTGGTATTGGTGGACAGCCGCACACATCGCTCTCTGCAGTGGTGGAACACCAAAAACTTGTCCAGAGGGGGGCCGTTCCTCAAGCCTGTTCCACAGATAGTACTGACAACAGACGCATCCCTCACAGGATGGGGAGCACATCTGCTCCACCACACAATTCAGGGAAGATGGACCGCTCAACAAAAGGTGCTTCACATCAATCACCTAGAGTTGCTTGCAATTTTCCTGGCACTGAAGTCCTTCCAAGTGCACATACAGAACAAAGCGGTCTTAATCCGGACGGACAACATGACAGCCATGTACTAAATACAAAAACAAGGAGGCACACATTCCCTGCAACTGTCCCAGCTCGCACAAAACATTTGGAGATGGGCCATTCCACAAAAAATATATCTGCTTGCAGAACACCTTCCAGGAGTTCACAATCAGATAGTCGATCTGTTAAGTCGACAGACACAACAGATTCACAAATGGGAACTACATCTGCAAGTTCTTCAACCATTCTTTCACAAGTGGGGTCATCCAGACATAGACCTGTTTGCCACACACAAACGCAAAATGCCCAACCTTCGCCGCCAGGTTTCCACACCCGTTGTCCAAGGGCAATGCGATATGGATGAACTGGTCAGGCAGATTTGCGTACGCTTTTCCGCCAACCCCACTAATACCGCTGGTGGTACGCACGCTCGGACAACAGTCTCTCAAAATGACCCTGGTAGCTCCCACATGGGCACGCCAACCGTGGTTCACCACACTTCTAGAACTGTCCCTAGTTCCACACCAAAAATTGTTCCTGACACCATCCATGCGAACGCAGAACCATGGAGACATCAGGCATCCAGATCCAAGTCAACTGAATCTGGCGATCTGGCTCCTGAAGTCTTAGAGTTTGGTTACCTTAACCTGCCACCAGACTGCATGAATATCATCAAAGAAGCCAGAAGACCTACTACTAGAGTTTGCTATGCTGCTAAATGGAAAGGATTTGCCATTTACTGCAATAATAATCAAATGTATCCTTTAGATGCTTCCATCCAAAATATTATCTGTTACCTTCTCCATATACAAAGATGTAATCTGGCATATTCATCTATACGTTTACATCTTCCAGCCATTGCCGCATATCTACAAAACAGACAACATATGTCGTTGTTTAGAGTACCAGCATTAAAAGCTTTTATGGAAGGATTAAAAATAATTATTCCTCCTAGGTTATCACCCTCTCCAGTGTGGAACCTAAACATTGTTCTTACCAGGCTCATGGGACCCCCTTTTGAACCTTTACACAAATCTGAACTACAATTTCTCACACGGAAAACCGCTTTCCTCGTTACTATTACCTCTCTTAGAAGAGTTAGTGAAATTCAAGCTTTCACAATACAAGAACCATTCTTGCAATTACAACGTAACAAGGTGGTTCTAAGAACTAATCCTAAATTCCTTCCTAAAGTAATTACTCCTTTTCATCTTAACCAATCTGTCGAGTTACCAGTGTTATTTCAAAACCCAGACTCTGTAGCAGAGAGCGCTTTACACACACTAGATGTCAAAAGAGCTCTTCTCTATTACATCGATAAGACCAAGTCCTTTCGCAAAACAAAGCAACTATTTGTAGCTTTCTCTCCGCCACATAAAGGCAACCCCATTTCTAAATCAGAAATTGCAATGTGGATTGTTAAATGTATTCAAATATGCTATCACAAAGCAAAACGCACATTAACAGTTCCTCCTAGAGCACACTCCACACGCAAACTAGGAGCCTCCAAGGCTTTCTTAGGGAACATTCCCCTAGAAGACATCTGCAAGGCAGCAACATGGTCTACAACACACACCTTCACTAAACACTATTGTGTTGATGTGCAATCCAAGCAGCAAGCTGCAGTAGGCCAAGCTGTCCTTAAAACTGTTTCAAACTACTGCAACAGACACAGGTGACCACCGCTAGGGGAGACACTGTTGCACAATTGATGCAAAGTGTAGAATCTGCAGCTCATATGCCTCGAACGGAAAATGCTACTTACCAGTATGCATCTGTTCTTGGCATGTAGTGCTGCAGATTTCTACACGCCCTCCCACCTCCCCGGGACCTGTATCTGTTCCAGATTTATCCTAATTAGATATACACTCATGGACATCCTTTCTTTCTTTCTACTGACTCCAGAATTTCCCATCATGTCGAAAAACAATCTAAGGATGGAGCCGATGCCCATGCGCACTATCGTCCAAGGGAGGAGTCGCCTATCTCGTGACTACAAAGACTTCTTCCAAGACGACAAACAACATGCAATCATCCGAGCCCAACACCAGGTGGCGATCTAATGCAAAGTGTAGAAATCTGCTGCTCTAAATGCCAAGAACAGATGCATCCTGGTAAGTAGCATTTTCCTTTTCCACCGTTGGGGTCGAATGCGGTTAGAGTCCTTTGTTAAGACTGCCCTTGAGTGGTTGTTTCGACACTGTAATACCAGTATTGAACACCACTAGTTCAGCATCAAACACAGCAACCATCACTGACAGACTTAAGTAAGCTAAATAGTCTGCGTCTAGGTCATATGAGAATGACTTGAACAGGGAAAATTATGTAAAACACTCCTTTCAGATATTGTCCTACCTCAATAGCAAGTCCCCATGGTGAACTCTCCCTCTACTGAGGGAACACAATAAGAGTGCCTGTTCGGCATGCAATACCCATCAATGCAAAAAAGCAGATCAGCACCAAAGAGATCGGAGGTGGATTATTACATGATGATTCAATACCAAGACTCTGCTGAGCCCCTGTTCCAGTAGCTTAGAGGTCAATCAGGAGAGGACTCCAATAGGTTTCCTCAGCGGACTTTCACTCCGGAGACCAGTGTTAACCCCCTCCCCACCCAAGTCTCTACCCAGGAATTGCACCACACCTCCAATTTCAGGCATCGACACAGGGTACCGGTATCGACATCCCCCTAAAGTGGAAAGGAAAATGTCCCCAACGGCGATTTACCTCAAAAGGAGCACTGAAAACAGCTTTGACTCCATGAGTCTCGATGCTACAACACGGATCATACCTCGGCACTGAGGCCAACCCAGAGACCCACCAGGTCCTTCATTCCTATTGCTGATCTAGACTCCAGCATGGGCAGAACCACAGAGACCCTTAAAGCATCACAATGGGCTATACACCATTGTACCATGTACATGGTCATGTCATTGGGGTATCCAGGCGCTTGGGAAGGTGTGTGGTCCCCAAGGTGCTTATATGAATAGCGAGGTCTTCAGCTTCTTGTGGACCACCAGAAGTGAGGAGGAGGTTCTGATGTATTCTGGGAGGTCGTTCCAGGTCTTCAGTGCAATGTAGGAGAATGAGAAACTTAGTTTTGCTTTTGTGGATGCTGGAGTGTGTACAAGGGGAGGTAGAGCGTAGGTGTTGGTGGGTTGGTGAAAGGATATGCTGCTGTTAATGTATTGTTGCTATTGTGTTGTGTAAGGTTTTGTATGTGTGCTTGAGAAGTTTGAATTGGCTGCGCTTGTGAATGGTGAGCCAGTGAAGCTTCTTGAGGTGCGTTGTGATGTGGGTGCGGCATGGGAGGTAGACTTTGAGTATTGCGGCAGTGTTCTGGATGGTCTGGAGTGTGTGTGGGAGTTGTTCGGAAATTCAAGTGTTTCTGAAGTGCAGCCTGCTGGTGATGAGTGCTTACTTTACTATCCGTCTAGTGTTCCGAGGCAACCATTTGACGATCTTTTGCAGCACACTGTGGTGACTTACGCTGTCATGTTGAGCTTGTTGTCTAGGATTATTCCTAGATTTCTCGCGTGGTCTGAAGGTGTTGGTCCTAGCTCCGACAGCTTTCAGGTGGAGTTCAATGGGAAGGTCTTGTTGCCAAAGACCAGTACTTCTGTTTTGTTGATGTTAAGCTTTAAGCAGTAGGTTCGTATTCGGTCTGCTACCATGGTCATGAAGTTGGTTCTGGTGGTGGTTGTCTTGTCTGTCAGGGAGGGGATGAGTTGGGTGTCATCGGCATAGGAGATGACGTTAATGTCTTGTGATGGAATGATGTTGGTGAGCAGTGTCATGTATATGTTAAAAGGGCGGGGCATGATGTAGTCATTAACATAGGATGGTGTGGCAGTGTTCTACACACAGCCTCTTAGTACTGCGCGTCATGCTTCGTTTGTGGGGTTTTTTCTTAAATGTTTATTCTGTAAGAACAGTTTGAAATGCATAAGATTTAAAAATATTTTTCCTCTTTGCTTCAGGTAAACGCTCTGCTGGAAATTAGTCTCCGGTCTGTGGCCTCTGCTTTCCTTCATGAAAAAGTAACGGACAAGAGATGTCTACTCCGGTCTTTGAAGAAGAGGGGGCACGATTGAAGATGGTCAGTGCAGTTTACTTCGGAGGTGACCAAAAGCTTTGGACGTTACAGGGAACTGCATCATTGCTGTCACTGTTTGATTAACGCAAGAAGCAAGTGGGTCGTATGGAGAAGCGCCTCCATCGCTGATCCGTTCTCATTTCCCGGGACATTCATCAAGAGGAGTAGATAGATTCTGCCGTCCCTTTTCTGCACCTTACAGGCACATCTTCACAGGAATTGTTTCTCCTGTAATTTGTATGAAAATCAGTTAAATTAAATATGTCTGTATGTACGTTCTTTGAGACGGCCTTGTCTGTAGGATCTGGTTCGATAAAATGAGACATTTATTTTCAGCACTTGCTGTATGTTGCTTATGTTAAAATGGTCTAATTTTCGGTGTGAAAGGAGTCTTCATCTAAAAACCCCTACCAATTCTGAGTGGCTAGTTAGAGAATTTTACTTTGTAAATTGATAAATATCATGAACCAATAGACAGACCATGCACAATGAAAATACGGCACCCTGATGAAAAACAGCGGTCCCTACCTGAGATGGTGGATGTAAATAGTACGTTACTCTAAAACTTTGATGGTTACAGACTTGTGATTTTTCCTAGTCTCTTGAAATGTGAGTCATTCGAAAGGCAGGGTTGGAAAAGCATTTTCATTACTAAGTAGGAAAGAAGCAGGCCCACACAATGACAGTCTAAGCACTGAAAGCTTCATTATCAGGGAAATAGTAGCTTGATTGTTACAAGCCATTCTTTTAACCTGTCTGTGATTTGAGGTAAGCACACTGATAAGTTTATTTTGCATTTTTTATTTTTAAAATGAATGGTCTTAGCGGTGTCAGTATTTAGTAATCGGTTCATCGATAATCTAAACAATTATTGCTGATAAATATCATAGAGCCCTTGGAGGCAGTTTGCCCTACGTAGAAGCCACATTTGAAAATGAACTAGTCAAACCCTTTGGCCCACTTAGCTTTAACAAATTGTCTTTGGTTTGAAATATTTCAGGAATGTCCTAAAAAAAGCCCTGAACTTGAAATAGAGATATATGAGCAAATTTAATTGTCGTCTCAATCAAAAGGTCTGGCAATACATCTGAAAGTGATTACACAATGTTAAGTCTGTGTAGTCACTTTCTAATGAGGTTACTGATTTAATCACACCTGATTATTATTTTTTGAGCAGCGACTCGTAACTATATTTGGGCCTTAGGTTTGCTGATCTTAACAGATGTATGGGGTTCAAACTACCAGTTTTCAAAGTGATGTAGGCTGTATAGCGAGTACAAAATGTGGATGAGACTAGTGTGATGTGAGAGTACATTTTCCAGTTTCATCCTTTGCATTCGGGTACTTTACACTTTACACGACCGATACAAAACGTCATGCCCTATTTTGCACATCATAAACGTGTCCCTGTTCTAGATGCTTTCATGTTCCATGTCTAAACCAGACTGCCTGGATATCATGGGTATTAAAAGCAAGGAATTAAAACCTCACTTGAAGGTTGCCTGGTGGTGTTTTCGCCTGCTGGTAGAAAATAGGCGCAGAGCCATTCTTTACCTACCATGACTAATAGCCATTTTTCTTACAAGCCAATCTCAATCGACAGACACAAGTTCCTGAAATCCAATGTTGCCTGAGGTGGACCCTAAACCAGCCACGTACCAGCACAAGATTGAAAAATTATGAGGAATAGTAAGTGGTAAACTTTAAGTTCAAGTGGACAGCCGTTATCTGCGAATTTATAGTCTGTAACATTAATTCTCTTCCAGGGAATACTCTCAATAGTCATAAGCACTGAATAGTCCCGTCCAAGTGCGGGACCCCCAGAGCATATACAAAACACACACACGTATGTATGTATGTATGTATGTATGTGTGTGTGTGTATATATATATATCTCAAAGTAATTTCGTCCATAACAAAACGGAGCAGACTCCAATGCGGTTTGTTTTTGCGTTATTCCTTGTCAGCCATTACGCGTTTCGGTCATCTCAGCGACCTTGATCACATGCTTTTTCTAAATGAATTGAGGACTGACCTTTATTTTCTGGAGTCAGACTAACATTGAAGAAAGATTCCTGACAATATTTTATAAATCGTTTTGCTGATACTTTGGACCACAGTTAAATTAATTAAATTATACACATTGATTCATGTTAAAAAGGAAATTTCATCTCCAAAACTCAAACTTATTATAATTAACAGGAATAAGGATCTTGCACAGGCCTATTTAAAGTGCATGAAATAGAGCAAAGTCTTTACCATAACCTCCTCATGTCACAAAGCGGCCTTATAAATAATGGTCGAGAATATAGTGGTATCCTGACCTATGCTGCAAGCTCTGCACTGATTACACTTCTTAAAGCCCGGAGGTGGTTTTAACCAACTTTTTTCACGTTCAGTTTCTGGGCTAGTTTTCACAATTGCCTCCCTCAAGGACGGGGCTCTCCGGTATGTCAGAGGAGGGTGTCTGGGAACCCCAGCACCCCACGGCCAGACAGTAATCTTCCCTTCTGAGCTCCATGCATCTTCATTGTCCCCAATGCCAGACTGCAAATGCGACCCCTTCAGCAGGAATCAGAGGATCAGTGGTCACAGATCTCAGACCTCCGGGAAGACACGTCCCTTCACGGTTGGGGAGCCCACATGGACCCTCCAAGTTCAGGGACTATGGTCAGAAGTGGAGAAGGGGTATCACATCAATATGTTGGAACTGAGAGCAGTACATCTAGCGCTCAAGTCATTCTTTCTTTCCATTCAGGCACGCTCCCTGTTAGTTCAGACAGACAACACCACAACCATGTATTACAAGAACCAGGTCAAGAACCCTTTTGTAAGAGACCCAAGCCTTATGGAAATGGCTGCAGGCGAGAAAGTTGACCATACCTGCATTCCATCTCAGCTCTCCATGATCATGCAGACTCCCTAAGTTGTAGCTTCATCGTAGCTCACGACTTGGTGTTAAACAGCAAGGTCACACAGGACATCTTCCAACAATGAGGAATTCTAGATATCGATCTGTGTGCGGACGCAATAAACGCAAAATGGCACGCCTTCGCATCCAGCCAGGCTCCAATGGGAATGTACTTTGATTAATTGTTCGAGACCTTACTCTATGCTTTTCCTCCAATTCCGTTCATTTCTCTGGTAATCAACAAGTTCTACAGAGCCAAGACCTGGATTTATTTATTTTTACAATTTATAAAGCGCAACTTATACCCGTGGGTGTCTTGGCGCTGTAGCTCAACTTCTTGTCTCAGTAGGAACATTGTCTGATTGCACCAGAATTACCTCGCTAGTGGTGGTATCCTGAAAATTCTTCACCTATCTAAAACACCCACACAGGAGGTTGCCATGCCATTAGGACCGCCTATCCAGACTCTGAGAGAGGGTGTTCCATCCCAACCCTCCATCTCTGAGATTGACGGCATGGCTCCTGAGGGCCTTCAATATGGACATCTAGGTCTCCCTTCGGATTGTATGAACATTTTCAAAGAGTTGAGGAGGCCACCTACCAGGAAGTCATACGCTTTCAAATGGAAGCAGCTCTACCTATGATGCACCACCAATAGCAATGTTCCCATTCTAGGACAGGAACAGGTTATTCCTCCCTATCTATTGTATTAGGCTAAATCAGGCCTTCAGTTTACCTCTATAAAGGTTCATTTGGCTGATTTTTAGCATACAGAAAATCGCCCACACAGGTTTCCTTTATTCAGATGCCTGTGGTTAAAGACTTCCTTGAAGGGTTAAAGAAAGTCTATCCTCCGATTAGGTCGCTCTGCCCTCCCTGGGAGCTTAATGTGGTCCTATCTAAATTGATGGGTCCCCCCTTCGAACCCATACATAAAGCGTCCCTGCAGCATTTGACGTGGTACATCACTTTCTTAGTGGCAATTACCTCTGCTCTCAGAGTTAGCGAGATACAAGCTCTGTTGCCTTATCTCATTTTCCATGCCAACAGGATGATCATCAGAACCCACCCTAGTTTCTTGTCTAAGGTTGTTTCTGATTGTCATATTAATCAGGCTTTTACACTTCCAACCTTTTTCCCCGAACCTTTCCAACCCTACTGAGATGGCGATACATTCTCTAGACCGCAAAAGGGTTCTGAAATTCTACCTAGACAAAACCAAGGGTTTAAGGAAATCAGACAGTTTGTTTGTGAATTATGGTCCCATGCACTCTGGTTTTCCTACTAACCTGACCATCTCTTGATGGATAGTCTTGTGCATTACCTTGTCTTACCAGCTAGCTAACAAAGCTTATTCCAGCAGGCTGGGGAAGCCTCCACTACGCCCATCCTCAGAAATGTACCCATTGTAGAGATATGTAAAGCTGCCACATGGCGATCATTATGCATGTTTGCTGGCCACTATTGGTTTGACTCTGACACTCAGGCGGATGCTCAGTTTGGGCAAGCCTCTTTAAGGAACTTGTTTGAGTAAATTGCCCTGAGGATGTTTTTAACTATACTGGTGTTCGTCCACAGGATTCTGGGGATGGTTTTGCTATTCTATTCGGTGCTATTGACTTGTATCCCCTGGAAGAGAAGGTAAGTTACTCACCTGTAATCCTATTTTTCTACCAGGGGTACACTCAGCAAAGTCCTACTCAACCCACCCTCTTCCCCGGGCGAATACCGTATAGTAGCACTCTGCCTTCTTATCACTACACATGATGGCTATAAAAAAAGACCCGACCTCTCGCCTGTAGGGGAAGGATGGGAGCATGGAGGTCTTAAAGGCATGACGCGAGTTTTATTCTGCTGTGGTTTCTCTATGCAGCATATGGGCTAACTGCCTGCTACTACTTTGCCTTTTTCTTGAAAATAAAAATGTTAAGACAGCAAAGGAGTGAATGTTCTATGTTACAGAAATGCTAAATAGATAGGTTTTTAATTTAAATATAAATACACACACACATACACATATATGTATGTTTGAAGGTACTACATGCTCAAAGTTTTTGTTAAACATATATATATGTATATATATATGTGTATATATATATATATATATATATATATATATATATATATGTGTGTGTGTGTGTGTTTTGTATATGCTCTGAAGTCCCCGCACGTGGGCAGGATTATTCAGTACCAATGACTGATGAGTATACTCCTGGAAGAGAACTAGGATTACAGGTAAGTAACTTATCCTACACAAGGAGGGTAGCTGTTTTTGGAAAGATGTCTGGTTGTACTGTGAATGGAGTGAGGGAATCTTCCTTATTGGAATGTGGTGCCCTCACATACCTATCTGGGTGTCATGCATCATCATCTGGTTTAGATGTCGCTGCATTCACAGGCCTTGTGAAAGGGCTCTTTCGCTGAGATCTTTTTGTATGTTACCGTGATGATGAGTAGAGGTGTCTGGGGAAAGGTCTTTGAATATATCCCTATATTTTGAGATCTACACACCCGCCTTGACTAAGGTTGGAGGACACCCGATTCATTTGGTCCTGAAGAAACGCCATGGACTCGGTCTAGGACTGAGGCTCTGCCGGTCTACCTGCTGTTTGGGGGGGTGGGGGGCATCATCTAGAGGACTCAAGAACACAAGCCTGGAGCTCCACCTTCTGTCTCACCAGAGACTAGTGGGCTGTGTGTGGAGAAGGCGATTGACTGGAGGGAGTAAGGTCCAGGAGGATTCTTCCAGATGGATCCTGTGAGAGGAGTGTGAGATTTTGGTTTGTCTGGGTCAGCTCACTGATCGGGTTGAATACCCATGTGTCCTGTCACAACTCCTTAATACTAGGTGTGGGCTGTGGTGAAGATTGGATTGTCGTATGTATCAGGCTATCCACCTATGTGCATTTTGCAACTTCGTTTGCCAGGTTGTGGCTGCAGGTAAGAATAAGGACCACTGCTCTGATGCTTTGCTGTGACAAAAGAAGGGCCATTTCCCTGTGGAGCCCTAGGACCTGAAGAAGGCCACCTTCTTATTTGTTCTGCTCGTGACTACCTGTATGCTAGATGGGGGCCTCGGTGAAGACAGAGGGTCGTAGTCTTGGTGCATTGCTGTATCGAGAAGAGGGTTTGTGCTGTTACAACCCCATTATGCCAAGAGGGGTCTGTAGTAAAATGAGAGGTGTGTCACCCAGGGACTGTGTGAAGACTGAGGGGGGTTGTGACTTGTGGTGCAATGATTCCACTACCTGAATCCAATATCATCCAAGACCTGCTGCCAGACTCTGAGAGCAACTTGCAACGTGATCGGAGGAGCGCTGCGGACACCTGTTGCCTCAACTGCAACTTCCAAATTTCTGCTCACTGCTGGGCTGCAGACGTATATATAGTCTTTCCGAACCAAAACTCAAGGAAGAGAATACCGGGCAGCTGGGCCTCTGGGAGAACTTGCTCTTACTGACTCGCAATGGCATGGTTGACTTTTGCAAAACCACTGTGGAACTAGCGGGCCTAGCTTCGATGTTGCCTCACATAACTGGGGAATTACAATGGTCAGTTGACAGAGAGGTGAGGCTTAAGTAGCTGATACGTTTATAACCAGAGGGTCTGCCTTAAGAAAACTGTGTATTTTAATTGTGGTGGGCTGTATAATACTTTATTTACATATATGAATACTACCTTAAAGCCAAGTGTTTGACTGGTCAGTAGTATTATTTGGGGTTGCTGGAGTTATTGAGTTGAGCCTGTTTTCACACAACACCTACCTCCTCGAGAAGCCTGGGACTGCTTGGCCCGTGCTACCACTAAGAGTCACATGCTGAACGGGGTACTTGACCCAGTTGCTCGGAGCCCATAGTAGTCCAGGCCATAGAATATCAGGAGTAAAAGGCCACCAAAGTTCTACCCATCAGCTCCTACTTACCCCGTGGCTCTCTGAGTGGGATTCTGACACATCCATACACATAAACACATTGATACCGACACAGTTAAGTCCCTTCATCCTCAGCCTTATTCTTCCCATCAGTGAAAGAACTATCACCAGTGGATTGGCAATTGACTCGTTAATCCTGCCCCTGTGGGTCCCAGGCTACTACAGAAATTACCAGGGCAACTTTCAATAGAACATGACCCATGGGCAGGTTGGTGTCAAGACACAGAGGAACCAGAAAGGGGCCTCTTCCAGTACACAATTGGGCAAGATGGACCTGACTTCATCTGCCAGTTCGCCTCACACTGTGATCTAGGAGGATTGGGGGGTGGACAGGATCCAATCCTTTTACCCAACATGGCATAGTGTGACCTCAAATTGTTGAGTTCTGGACTTCGTCAACTCTATAAAATGTCTCACAGAATCCTGCTGTACCCTCAATAGCAGTAAAACATTTGTATATCGATGTCCTTCACATTTGGTTTTTAACGTTTCTCTTCAAGCATGCACTACAGCTAGTACTAAAGTTCCAGAGGGCATTAGGGGGGGTTCTTGGTCAAGATAAAGCCAGGAGAATGGCACCCCGTCCTAAATCCCAGATGGTACATGAAAAACCAAAGTTTCAAGATGGCCACCATTCTGGGCATCCTGCTGCCATCAACAAAGCAGATTTTCTATCCTCTATTCATTTGCCAGATAGCTGCTCTGTTACCAGTGCATCTCTAACTTCTGACTCAAATCCGCAGTGCTATTTTTCACCAAATAGTTTTGTGCCAATCATGGCCAGCCACCAATAGGGAGTGAGTTTCTCCCTGTACTAGGATGATTGGCTGCTGCAGCCTGCTTCTAAATCTCAAGGCTGTACAGTAGTTGACGCCACATTGTAGTAGTTACTCTGGATGAGCTGACAATTTGCAAACATGCTTTTCGGGCGTCTGCTAAACTGTATGGCCTCTCTCAGAAGACTGCTGCCTGGCTAGCTGTTCCTTTTTAGGTCTTGGTTAGACAACGCATGCGCTCTCTAGAAGACGTGTTTTCTTCTATATGTGGGCTTACAGGCTGCCCATCTCCTACCATTGGTACACTTCAGCGTTGCTCTCATTGTATGTGATGCCATTCGTCATGGCATGTCGTCTTCATGCCCTTTGTGTGTTTAGCCCTCCCATAGTTCATCGACCAAGAACATGTCTTCTTACACTGCTCCTGGTTTGCGGGCTGTTTTTTTTTGTTTGTTTTCAAGCACTCCATAGGGGTACTTGTGTTTTCAGGTCATTTCAAGTCACTGATTAAAGCACTAAGATGTGGCCCACGCAGTCCACTACATAGCACTTTTTTGTGTTAGGATGGGCAGGACAATGAGCTCAATATGGGGGGGCAAAGAGACTCTGTTTCAGCTCAACGTCATGGGCTTTCAGTAACTTTCAGCCATGCTGACCAGCACGTGCTGCTAGGCAATACGGCTAAAAGGCATTCACCTTGACATGGCCAATAGCTTGCGCATTGCAGAGATCTATTAGATTTGCCAATGCCAGTAGAAGTCGATAGCTAAGGCATTTCCTGGTAAATGACAGGTTCGAGGCATGTGGGCTGCTGAATTCATATCTATAGCATAGATCGCCGCCTAGTGTTGGGTCCGGATGATTGCACATTGTTGTCCTGGAAGAGTCTTCGAAGTATCACGAGATAGGTGGCTCCTCCCCTGGACTACAGTGCGCATGGGCATCGACTCCATCCTTAGATTGTTTTTTTCCGCCATTGGGTTTGGATGTGATTTCGTTAACTCTGGTTCGGAATCCATCAAAACAAACTTTTTTCAGGCCAAAAGGCCTTATTCGAACCGTCGGTATTGTTTGCGTTCGGTGCCCGACTTACTCCAACTCTTCGAGTCGGATATCCCGGGAGTCGTGTGACTTCGGGGATCGAGGCCCAGTCGACGCAGCAAGACTTTCGACGGCATGGAGCGGAGTCCGTTCAAGCACTGTCCCGTGTGTGGATCCAAGTACCCACACATCGACGTCCACCCGGTTTGCAACAAATGCCTGTCGCCGGACCACGACGAGGCCAACTGTATGGCCTGTTCCAGGTTTCGTTCGAAGAAAACCATCAAGCTTCGGCGCGCGGCGCGCCTCGAGGCCCGGCGATCGGCTCCAGCACCAGTGGACATCTTCGTCAACGAAGACGCGGACGAGCAAGTTCAACTTCAAGTTTCGCCTCCATCGGTGGTCGTCGAGTCCGACTACGAAGCGGACGCAGAAGGCCAGGACGTGGAGGAAGTCGTCGATGAGGTAGGGGACGACGAAGAGGCCTACGGGGCCATGGAAGATAGCTCGGAGGAAGAGCTATACCCCGTTCGTACTTTTACTAAGGCTCAGGTCGAGGGATCGCCACATGGCCTTACCCGAGACCCTACACCAATATCCACGGCCCTGCCTTCCGGCCACGGACACTTCAGCGGAGCCGCCATTCTCAAAATCGAAACCGAAACCATTGGTGTCGCCGAAAACGAAGATGGCCGAAACGCCATCGAAACCGAAGACGTCTGCTCACCCATCGACGCTGTCGTCTTCGGAGGCATCGAAGCCAAGGAAAGATGTCGGCCCCTCAACGGCGCCGAAAGTGGTCAAAGAGCCCAGCTCACGAAAGGCCGTCGACTCGGTGTCGAGCAAGGCAGTCGACCCGAAGCCCAGGAAGGCAGTCGAGGCCGCTCAGGACAAGGCCGTCGAGCCGAAAGCCAAGAGGCCTGTCGACACTAAGGCTACCAAGGGCGCGTAGCCGAAGTCTGGGACCCCGACCCCAAAGGTCAAGGTTGCCGATCCGAAGCCGTCGACGTCAGCGGCCGTGGTCAAAGATCGCAGCGCACCAGTGAAGGATGCTCCTGCGCCTCGATCGGAGAAACAGAAGGCGTCGACGCTCGGGTCTTCCCCGGGAGGCGGACCGAGGCCATCGGTCGGGTCGACGAAACCATCCGCTTCCTTTACGAAGCAGGTCTCGGACTCCCTCAAACGACTTAAGGACAAGGCTTCTGCGTCGGAACCAAAGACACCTTCTGCACCGAAGCAAGCTGTCCAAACGCCACAGACTTCGACGGCGATCCTCTTCACGTTACCACCTAAGGTGGCGCCGAAAGCCTTTGCTCCACGGTCGGTGACCACGGTCTCGGTGGTGTCGAAGACGACTCCCCCGGCTGAAGGTTTGAAGCGTCTACCACACTCTTTGTCAGAGCAGTCGGAGCAGTTTATCGATGCCGACACTGGGAAGCTAACGCTTTTGAAGAGGAAGATTACGGCGTCACAGCCCTTGGAGTCATTTAAGATTCCTCTAAAGCGCAAAAAACCTGCAGAGGACACACCTGTCTTAGTTGAGCCAAGAGTTCCACAGACTGTAAGGGGTGCAACACCCTCACCCACCTATTCTGATGGAGATGATGGGGAGGAGCAGGATGAGGAGTACAATTTTCCTACCAACACGGAGCCTGATGAGCAACAGGACTCATGGGTTGCTGCAGGTGATCAAGGGGATCAGCAGGCAAACCTTGACCCTCAGGTGTTCAACATCAAGACGTCTCCCACTGAGGATTCAACAGCATTTCATGCTTTGATTGAGAGGGCAGCTAAGAACCATAATGTTGTTATGCATGCTGACCCTGTGGAGGCTGACTTTCTTTTTTGACACTTTCTCCACTGCTGAAAAAACTGTGAAAACTCTTCCCATGCTAAAGGGGGTCCTCAGGCATGCTGCGGACATTTTTAAGGAGCCCACGAGATCAAGGGTTGTTAACCCTCGCATCGAGAAGAAATACAGACCGGCACCTGGCGATCCAACATACATAAGGGGCCAGTTGCCGTTGGACTCTTTGGTGGTCTCTAATGCTTGCAAACGGGCGAACTCGCAAACCACGGGTGAAGCTCCTCCCCCAGACAAAGAGTCAAAAGTGCTGGAGGCATCAGGGAAGAGAGTAGCAGCTCAGGCAGCCAACATCTGGCGTATCTCAAACACGCAGGCACTATTGGCCAGATACGACAGGGCACACTATGACACCCTAGAGACCCTGTTGCAACACCTGCCAGAACAGTTCAAGGAGGGAGCTGAGATGCTTGTCCAAGAGGGAAAGCTCATTTCCAACGCTGCTATGAAGTGTGCACTAGACGTTGCTGATACAGCAGCAAGGGCAATCAACACTAGCGTGATGTTAAGGCGTCAGGCTTGGCTCCGAATTTCCGGGTTCAAGCCTGAGATACAGACTACCATCCTCAACCAGCCGGTGAACCCAGACAGGTTATTTGGTCCAGAGGTGGATACCACCCTAGAGAAGATTAAAAAAGATACTGAGACTGCCAAGTCCATGGGGCTCTCCAGTCCCAGCAGTTTCGAGGGAACACTTTTCGTCGCTCAGGCAATCGAGGTGTTACCAGAGGCCAGATGTCACCGCAGACGCAGTTCAACAAGGGTGGGGCGCAATCATCCTACCCCAAGCAGAGTAGAGGAGGATACCGAGGAAACAGCTCCAGAGGCAGAGGCAACAACAGTTCCCGTTCCTCTGCCACCAACAAACAGTGACTCCCTGTCACTGCCCCCCGACCATCCAACACCTGTCGGGGGGGAGACTCCAGCGGTTCCTGTCAGTGTGGAAATCCATCACCACGGACAGGTGGGTCAGGCAACTTATCCAGTTCGGCTATTGTTTAGAGCTAACAGCCACTCCACCCAACATGCCCCCAAAACACTGTCCTATGTCACAAGAGCATTTGCACTTATTGCAGCAGGAGGTTCTTGCCATGCTGCAAAAAGGCGCGATAGAGCTTGTGCCAGTGGAAGAAGAAGGCACAGGAGTATATTCCCTGTACTTCTTAATCCCGAAAAAGGACGGGTCACTCAGACCAATTCTGGACCTGCGGCCCCTGAACCAGTACATTCTCTCAGAACAGTTCCATATGCTAACACTGCAACAAGTTCTTCCATTGCTCAACCAGGGAGACTTCCTCGCAACCTTAGACCTCAAGGATGCTTACTTTCACATCCCACTCCACCCCTCCCACAGAAAATACCTCCGGTTCACCATCCACAACAGGCATTACCAATTCAAGGTCCTTCCTTTCGGGGTGACCACAGCACCCAGGGTGTTCACGAAGTGTCTGGCGACGGTGGCAGCGCACCTCAGGAGACAGAACGTCCATGTCTACCCTTACCTGGACGACTGGCTTGCTCAAGCAAGGTCAGCCCAGCAGTGCGCGGCCGACATGTCCCACACCATTCACCTTCTTCACAGTCTGGGGTTTTCACTAAACTATCCGTAGTCGCACCTCCAGCCCGCCCATGTGCGGCAGTATTTGGGCGCGACGATAGACACTTTGGCGGCTACGGCTCAGCCAAACCCAGTGAGGATAGGCAACATCCAGTCGCTAATCCTAAGGTTCAGACAACAACACTCACTTCCTGCGAGAGTGTTCATGCAGATGATAGGCATGATGGCCTCCTGCATCTTCATAGTCCCGCACGCGAGACTGCATATGCGTCCGCTTCAAGAGTGCTTGGCACGTCAGTGGAATCAGGCTCACGGGCAATTAAAAGACCTAGTGTTGGTGACCGGTCGGGCATACAACTCTCTGCATTGGTGGAATCCACACAACCTTTGCAAGGGCCGACCGTTTCAAGAGCCTGTGTCACAGATTATCCTGACGACGGACGCTTCTCTCCAGGGGTGGGGAGCTCATGTGCTCCACTACACGGTGCAGGGACTATGGACGACGCAGCAAAAGAAGATGCACATCAACTACCTAGAACTGATGGCAATCTTCATGGCGCTCAAGTCATTCAAAGTACATCTGTGCAACAAAGTTGTGTTGATCCGGACGGACAACATTACGGCCATGTACTACATCCAAAAGCAGGGAGGAACACTCTCCACAGTTATCTCATCTGGCTCAGAGCATGTGGAAGTGGGCCATTCAGAGGAACATCTTCCTCATGGCGGAACACCTCCCGGGCAAAGACAATCAGATGGCGGATCTGCTCAGCAGGTACAGCCACCAGATGCACGAGTGGGAGTTACATCCATCAGTACTCCGCCCGTACTTCCAGCAGTGGGGTCATCCAGAGATAGACCTGTTTGCCACAAGGGAAAACGCAAAATGCCAAAGCTTTGCCGCCAGGTTCCCTCACCCACAGTCGCAGGGCAATGCAATATGGATGAACTGGTCAGGCAGATTTGCGTACGCTTTTCCACCAGCACCTCTCATCCCGCTGGTGGCAAGAAAGCTCAAGCAACACTCGATGACGCTCATCCTGGTTGCTCCAACGTGGGCACGCCAACCATGGTACACCACGTTTCTCGAACTCTCCGTGGTGCCGCATCAAAGGCTGCGCCTCACACCCAGGCTCTTGACGCAGAACCATGGCGACATTCAGCATCCAGATCCGCAACAGCTCAAACTGGCGATCTGGCTCCTGAGGTCTTAGAGTTTGGCTACCTTAATCTGCCTCCTGAATGCATGGACATCATCCGGGAGGCAAGAAAGCCCACTACCCGAGCTTGCTATGCAGCGAAATGGAAGCGGTTTGTCATTTACTGTACTGAACACAATATCAACCCGCTAGATGCATCCATTCCTAATATCATCTGCTATTTGTTACATCTTTACAAATGCAATCTAGCATATGCTTCCATTAGGATACACTTATCCGCCATAGCGGCTTATCTCCAGAACAGGCAGCATCTCTCTGTTTTCAAAGTGCCAGCCATTAAAGCCTTCCTGGAAGGGCTGAAGCGCGTCATCCCTCCCAGGACCCCGCCAGCTCCTGTGTGGAACCTCAAAGTGGTCCTCACCAGGTTGATGGGCCCACCTTTTGAGCCTCTCCATTCCTGTGAGATTCAATTCTTAACATGGAAAGTAGCTTTTCTCATTGCCATTACTTCTCTACGGTGAGTTAGTGAGCTGCAGGCGCTCACTGTACAAGAGCCATTTATTCAAATTCACTCCAACAGGGTTGTGCTGCGCACTAACCCTAAGTTTCTTCCGAAGGTGGTGTCGCAGTTTCATGTCAATCAAACCATCGAACTGCCCGCATTCTTTCCAAACCCTGAAACAGTAGCCGAAAGAATGCTCCACACACTTGATGTCAAAAGAGCGTTAATGTACTACAGTGACAGAACAAAAGATTTCAGAAAGACACAACAGCTCTTTGTTGCCTTCTCAACCCAGCACAAAGGCAACCCCATTTCCAAAGCAGGAATAGCCAGGTGGATCGTTAAGTGCATTCAGATTTGCTATCACAAAGCTAAGCGCACTTTAACGGTCCCCTCCCAGGGCCCACTCCACACGCAAGTTGGGGGCCTCCATGGCGTTCCTGGGCAATATTCCTTTGGAGGACATTTGTAGAGCAGCCACATGGTCTACACCACATACGTTCACTAAACATTACTGTGTAGACGTGCATTCCAAACAGCAGGCAGCTGTAGGACAGGCTGTTCTTAGAACACTTTTTCAAACTTCTGCAACTGGCACGGGCAGCCGCCGTTAGTGGAGGAGTGAGTTACAACGGGGTGGACCCTAAGAACTCTGACCTGGGTCAGTTAATCAGGTACATGTAGAAGTGGTCAGAGTCTGATATTTGGAGTAACAGATATCTCAAAGAATCACAAGTTTAACAGTGGATCACTTTCGCTTATATCTAAACCACAAATGTCACTAAAAATAGAACAGGTTCATACATTCGGTGCATATTTTTATTTTTGCACATCTTAATTTTTAAATTACGTGAATTCCAAACATTAGAGTAGAAAATATTGCAATTGATGCATTGACAATATAAATCAACTTAAAGAAAGCACATTTATATACAATAGATACATTCAAGTATGTCAACGCGCTCACGGTGCACAGAAAGGAAAGTATTTAGGAGGGATGGGTGTGTGGGGGTAGAAGTGGGGACCGGGTAAAGGTGGTGTGACTAGGTTATAATCACAGTGAAAAATGAAGCCTTTACAGTCTATATACAGATCAATGGGTTCCAAGATAATCTCAAGCATAGGTTCCGTAACCATCCATTATTAAGTCCTATGCTTGGAAAGATAAACAGTATAGGTTGTCGACGTTTCGACCCCTGAAGGTAAGGGTAGTTCAAAACCTCATGCTGGGGTCTTCATCAGGACGCGTGGTGAAGCAGGAGCGCCTATAAATAATGCGATAGTAATGAATGTATCTGGTACTACCATAAACCATTTGCTGCACTCGAACTAAAGTGGAAAATTACATACTTTGTATGGGGCCCGGGGTGGGCCTCGAACTTGGGACCTTCCAGGGTTCCTATGTTGTATGGTAAGCCTGTGAATTAAGTAGAAGGATCATAATTACAATGGGCTGTCCAACATGTGGACAGTTCACCAGTGTAACACACAACCAAATTAAAAACCAGGGTAAGTCTCTAGAAGTGAAATGTTAAACACGGAACAGACTGATCCGTGTTTAACATTTCACTTCTAGAGACTTACGGATTTCTCCACGGACAGGCCGTCCTAGCTGGCCAAAGAATTTCACGAAATTCAATCGGATATTGCTAAGCTCCCAGTAAGTGCTCCCCTGGTTTTTAATTTGGTTGTGTGTTACACTGGTGAACTGTCCACATGTTGGACAGCCCATTGTAATTATGATCCTTCTACTTAATTCACAGGCTTACCATACAACATAGGAACCCTGGAAGGTCCCAAGTTCGAGGCCCACCCCGGGCCCCATACAAAGTATGTAATTTTCCACTTTAGTTCGAGTGCAGCAAATGGTTTATGGTAGTACCAGATACATTCATTACTATCGCATTATTTATAGGCGCTCCTGCTTCACCACGCGTCCTGATGAAGACCCCAGCATGAGGTTTTGAACTACCCTTACCTTCAGGGGTCGAAACGTCGACAACCTATACTGTTTATCTTTCCAAGCATAGGACTTAATAATGGATGGTTACGGAACCTATGCTTGAGATTATCTTGGAACCCATTGATCTGTATATAGACTGTAAAGGCTTCATTTTTCACTGTGATTATAACCTAGTCACACCACCTTTACCCGGTCCCCACTTCTACCCCCACACACCCATCCCTCCTAAATACTTTCCTTTCTGTGCACCGTGAGCGCGTTGACATACTTGAATGTATCTATTGTATATAAATGTGCTTTCTTTAAGTTGATTTATATTGTCAATGCATCAATTGCAATATTTCCTACTCTAATGTTTGGAATTCACGTAATTTAAAAATTAAGATGTGCAAAAATAAAAATATGCACCGAATGTATGAACCTGTTCTATTTTTAGTGACATTTGTGGTTTAGATATAAGCGAAAGTGATCCACTGTTAAACTTGTGATTCTTTGAGATATCTGTTACTCCAAATATCAGACTCCGACCACTTCTACATGTAGCCGTTAGTGGAGGGACTGCTATGTATTCTATGCTATAGATATTAATTCAGCAGCCCACATGCCTCGAACTGAATATGCTACTTACCAGTATGCATCTGTTCTTGGCATGTAGGGCTGCTGACATTCATATCGCCCGCCCTCCTCCCCGGCGCCCGTAGCGGTTGCAGACTTCTTCTTCTTACACTTACTCTTAGACATGGTCATTGTTTACACTATTGCACTCCATCTTTGCCACAATGGCTAAAAACAATCTAAGGATGGAGTCGATGCCCATGCGCACTGTAGTCCAGGGGAGGAGCCACCTATCTCGTGATACTTCGAAGACTCTTCCAGGACAACAATGTGCAATCATCCGGACCCAACACTAGGCGGCGATCTATGCTATAGATATGAATGTCAGCAGCCCTACATGCCAAGAACAGATGCATACTGGTAAGTAGCATATTCATTTACATGCCTCGTTGCCATGCCAAGCTGGGCAGGGTGAGCACACACACCACCAGAAGATGCCTTTTGCTGACATTTGTAGAACAGCAACTTGGACATCCATACATATGTTTGAATAGCAATACAGCCTGGACGTTCAGTATAGATCCGAAGCGGTGATGGTACTGGCAGTGCTGTAAAAAGAGATTCATTAAGGAGAACCACATTCCACCTTCTGTGGATATACACTTTGTTAGTACATCTTTTGTAGTCTTAGTTCAAGCATGTGAATCTATCAGTGATTCAGGATAATAAATACCTCGACCTACTTGTAAATAATGTGCAGCATTGGTATATATACTAACAAATGCAACCCTCCCTCCTCTCCGTCTTGCGTAATTGATTTTTTTATTTCTGGTATGTTAGAAATGGGATGTTCGAGGCATATGGGCTGCAGACCACACACCATTGCATTAGATCTCCATCTGGTGGTGGGCCCGGATGATTACACTTTGTTGTTGTCTTGGAAGAGTCTTTGTCTGTTGGTTGACTCCTCCCTTAGATCGTAGTGAGCATGGGCATCGACTCCATCTTCAGATTGTTTTTTTCCCGCTATCAGGCTCGGATGTGTTCATCGTTCGGTCCCGTTACCGATCTCTTTTTCAAATTCATAAATCAATCATAATACCATCGGCATTGTCTTCGACAGTGATTCTGGTTACCCGTGTCGAAGAAAGGCTTCACTTCTTGATTCCAGCGTTCGTCTGCGCCGTCGGGCCCAACTGCGCCATTGGGCCTTTGGCTCATGGAAAGAACACCCTTCAAGAAGTGCCCTCAGTGTGCACACAAATTCCCTCACACCGATCTTCATGAGGTTTGCAATCTGTGCTTATCTCCAGAGCACGAGAGTCGAGACTGTGAGGCCTGTGCTTCGTTCCGGTCCAAGAAAACTATAATGGACCATCTAGCTCGAAGAGTAATGCGCAGTCCTCTTCGACACCAGACCTCATCATAGACTAGGCTCCAATCGAAGTAGAAGCCGAAGAACAACAGCAAGAAGATGTCTCTTCCGAAGCAAAGGATTCAGCTTCTGGTGCCGAGGATCAATCTGAAGACGACGATCTTCCAGCTGGTCAACAGGTCGTGAGTACAAGCGTCAACCCTGTTCACCCCACCACACGGGGACAGGCTTTGGTTCCACCTCCACCTTTGGGTGCACACCGACCAAAACCTTCTGACGCCCCGCCTTCTGGCTCAGCAGCGAAGATTATATAAAAGCCTCCAGTCGACCTGGGCTCGAGTCAGTCTTTCAGTCCCGAAAAGCAGAAGGTCCTTAAGCCAAAATTAACACCGGCACTAAAGCATCCATCGGTACCAAAAGCGATCGAGCCGAATGCAAGTTCGGCCCCGAAAGAGGTTCCCAAAGCTATCAAACCAAAGACCATCCCGGTTCCAAAAAAAGTGGACCTGAAGACGGTTCCGGTACCGAAACATGCTTCGGCTCCGCAGGTAGATGAGTCCAAACGTACCCCGGAACAAAAATTTCGGATCCAAAGAGCACGTATCCTAACAAAAAACAAGATAACAAGTCTTCGGAACTGAAACCAAAACCTGCTCCAAAGACAGACACCGTAAAAACTAAGCATTTCGGCCACAAACCAGATAAATCGGCGCCGAAAAAGGATTTTCCCGTAGAAGAGCGTTTCAAACCTGACCCTAAGCAAAAGACTATTCATATTAATCCAAAGACTGGACATATCACTACAGTGCCTGAAAAGAGGAAAATGGACTATCCTAAACCATCGCCAGTTACCCTAAAAAAGTATGCTCAAACTTCCCCCATAAGGATTCCTTCACCAGAAGTAGAACTACCAATACATATTTCTCCTGTACATTCACCATCTAGTGCACATAGTGTTATACCACAAGATTAGGATGATGAGGATAACTACTCACAGGATGTAGAGAGTGAACATCACATAGACGACATTAATGACCCAGATGATATTCCTGGGCCATCAGATGATGATTATAATGCACCAGATCGGCCACAAGACGATGTATACCCGTCTAGACCATCTCCCCCAGATGACACTATTGGGTTTACGCAGCTCAATCATAGAGCAGCCACCTTCCATGGAGTAGACTTGCACACAGATCCAGTGGAAGAAGACTTATTAATGGACACACTACTGTCGTCACATAAAACCACAACCACACTTCCAATACTTAGTGGAGTGGTAAAACATGCACCCGAAATATTTAAAGACCCAGTCAGAGCCAGGGTAATTAACCCCAGACTAGAAGAAAAGTACGAAGCGGCTCCAACTGATCCAGCATACATTAAAGGACAGTTGCCATTGGGCTCACCAGTAGTGTCAAATGCGAGAAAAAGAGCTAATTCGCAGACAACAGGGGATGGTCCACCCCCTGACAAAGAGTCTGAGCTTTTAGATGCTTCAGGGAAACGCACCATCTCACAAGCAGCCAATGTCTGGAGGATTGCTAACACTCAAGCTTTGTTAGCAAGATATGATAGAGCTCATTATTTATGAGTTAGTCACTCATGCAACACTTGCCAGAACAATATAAAACCAGGGCTTCTGACCTAATACAGGAAGGCAAGATTATAACAAATACCTCCATACGCTGTGCACTAGACACTGCGGACGCAGCCTCTAGAGCAATAAATACAGGGGTACTGTTGCGTAGACATGCATTACTACGCATCTCTGGGTTCAAACCAGAAGTACAAGCCAGTATTTTGAACCAATCATTTGACCAGCAACACCTTTTCGGGCCAACAGTCGATAGTGCACTAGAAAAGATGAAGAAAGATACAGATACGGCAAAATCCATGGGAGCTTTACAAACGCAAGCCCATAGACCTTATTTTCGTCGCTCCTCATATAGGGGCGCCTCTAGATGTTTCCAAACTGACAATACCTCCTCTTCTTACAAAGCGCCCAACCAAACTTCGCCTAGTAAGGGATATTATAGAGGAGGGTATAGAGTAAACAACAATAAGGGTAGAGGTAGAGGAAACAACAATCGCAACGCCTCTACTCCCAAACAGTGACTTTCCTTCCATCCCCCCAGACCATTCCACTCCTGTCGGGGGGAGGTTACAACAGTTCCTACCTGTCTTGAACTCCATCACAACAGACAGGTGGGTAAGACAAATAATTCAGTCAGGTAATTGCCTGGAGCTCAGTTCCACTCCTCCAACAATACCACCCAGGCAGCGTCCCATGTCACAAGAACACCTCATACTGCTAAGACGAGGTGGCATCTCTACTGCAAAAGAATGCAATAGAACCAGTCCCAAAACAACATCAAAACACAGGAGTTTATTCTCTATACTTTCACTACCCAAAAAGGATGGGTCCCTCAGACCTATTTTAGATCTAAGGCCCCTAAACCTGTACATACAAACAGACCACTTTCATATGGTCACACTACAACAGGTCCTACCGTTGCTAAAGAAAGGCGACTTCCTTGCCACAACATTAGATCTCAAGGACGCCTACTTCCACATTCCCATACATCAATCGCACAGAAAGTACCTACGGTTCATACTAGAAGGTCAACACTACCAATTCAAGGTGCTCCCTTTCGGAGTAACTACAGCACCTCGAGTGTTCACAAATTGTCTAGCAGTAGTAGCAGCACACTTAGGAAGGGACAACATTCATGTCTTCCCATATCTGGACGACTGGTTAATAAAATCCAAGTCGTACAACCAATGTGTACAGCACACGCATCAAACAATATGCCTGCTACACAAACTGGGATTCACAGTAAATCAAAAGAAGTCACATCTCCAACCGTCCCTGTCTCAGCAGTTTCTAGGTGCCACAATAGATACCTCCAAGGCAGTAGCGTACCCCAACCCAACAAGAATACAAAGTATGCAGAATATTATCAAAGATTCCTGCCACAACACTCACTACCAGCTCGAGTGTTCATGCAACTAATAGGAATGATGGCATCTTGCATTTTCATAGTACCATACGCAAGACTACAAATGCGCCGCACACAAGAGTGCTTGGCAAGTCAGTGGAATCGGGCTCAAGAACAAATAACAGATCTGGTTGTGGTAGACGACCGGACATATGGCTCTCTGCAATGGTGGAACACCAAAACCTTTCCAAGGGCCGGCCGTTTATAGAACCTGTTCCACAAATGATACTAACCACCTAACCACAGACGCATCTCTCACAGGATGGGGAGCGCATTTACAAAGAGACACAGTACAGGGTACATGGACAATGCAACAAAAACTACTCCACATAAATCATCTGGAGTTACTAGCGATTTTTCTAGCTCTAAAATCGTTTCAGCATTACCTATCAAACAAAGCTGAATTAGTCCGGACGGACAATATGACAGCAATATACTTCATTCAAAAACAAGGAGGAACACACTCCTTAATCGCATTGCTGCTAGAGCGATTCCCCTGCTGTGCTGGACAGCAATAAAAACGGGTGTGGTCATGACGAGCTCAGCTCGTCAGGAGCACTGTACTGCATGACGAGCTGAGCTCGTCATGAGCATGGAAGGGGGTTAAAGCTCTCCTGGCAGGCACAGAGCATATGGAGGTGGGCCATTCCTCAAAAAAAAATTATGTTAGCAGAACATCTACCAGGAGTTCACAATCAAGTTGCAGATCTGTTAAGTCATCAGAGACAACAGATACACAAAAGGGAACTTCATCATCAAGTTCTTCAGCCGATTTTTCAAAAGTGGGGTCAACCAGAGATAGATGCTACACACCAAAATTCCAAATGCCCAAGCTTCGCCGCCAGATACCCACACCCATTATCCAAAGGCAATGCGGTATGCATGAACTGGTCAAACAAATTTGCGTACACTTTTCCACCTCTCCCACTAATTCCATTAGTGGTACGCAAACCACAACAACATACTCTCATATTGATTCTCATAGCACCAACGTGGGCAAGACAACCCTGGTACACCACGCTACTAGAGCTCTCAGTAGTACCACATCACAAATTAAAACTCTCCCCACATCTACTGACACAGAACCATGGAGAGATTATGCATCCAGACCCAATGCAGCTCAATCTAGCGATTTGGCTCATGAGTTCTTAGAATTTGGATATCTAAATTTACCACCTGATTGCATGAATGTCATAAAAGAAGCAAGACGCCCTACCACTAGAGCATGTTATGCAGCAAAGTGGAAAAGGTTTGTTGTGTATTGCACAAATAACATCAACCCATTAGATGTTTCCATACAAAACATCATATGCTAACTATTACATCTGCAAAGATCTAACTTAGCATACTCCTCAATCAGATTACATCTTGCTGCCATAGCAGCATATCTTCAAAACAGACATTTATAATTGTTTAGAGTACCTGCAATCAAAGCTTTTATGGAAGGACTCAAAAGAATAATTCCTCCCAGAATACCACCCTCTCCGGTATGGAATTTAAATATTGTACTCACCAGACTTATGGGTCCTCCTTTGGCACCATTACGTAAGTGTGAATTACAGTTCCTTAGATGGAAAGTTGCTTTTTTAGTAGCTGTTACCTCACTCAGAAGAGTGAGTGAGATCCAGGCATTAACAATTCAAGAACCATTTATACAACTTCATCACAATAAAGTGGTTCTTAAGACAAATCCAAAGTTTCGGCCAAAGGTAATTTCACTGTTCCATCTAAACCAATCTATTGAGTTGCCAGTATTTTTCCCCCAACCGCAAACAGTTGCAGAAAAAGCTCTACATACATTAAATGTAAAGAGAGCACTTCTCTACTTCATTGATAGGACAAAGCCTTTTCGTAAAACTAAACAACTGTTTGTATCCTTTTCTCCTCCACATAAGGGCAATCCTATTTCAAAATCAGGCATTGCAAGATGGATTGTTAAGTGCATTCACATTTGTTACCAAAAAGCAAAACACACTCTATCCATTCCCCCTAAGGCTCATTCTACCCGTAAGTTAGGGGCATCTATGGCATTCCTAGGAAATATACCATTAGATGACATCTGTAAAGCAGCTACATGGTCTACTCCGCACACATTTACAAAACACTACTGCGTAGATGTGCAGGCAAAACAACAAGCAAGTGTGGGCCAGGCTGTACTCAAAACATTATTTCAAACTACTGCAACAGATGTGGGTGATCGCCGCTAAGGGAGAAACTGCTGTGCAATCTATGCAATAGTGTGTGGTTTGCAGCCCATATGTCTCGAACGGAAAATGCTACTTACCAGTATGCATCTGTTATTGGCATGTAGGGCTGCGGACCCACACACGCCCACCCACCTCCCTGGCTACCTGTATCTATTCCAGTATTATCTTATTTAGATACACAACACATGGTCATCTTTATCTGTAATCCTACAACTCCATCATTTGCCCAATGGCAAAAACAATCTGAAGATGGAGTCGATGCCCATGCGCACTACGATCTAAGAGAGAAGTCATCCAACAGACAAAGACTCTTCCAAGACAACAACACAGTGTAATCATACAGGCCCACCACCAGATGGTGATCTAATGCAATAGTGTGTGGTTCTGCAGCCCTACATGACCAGAACTGATGCATACAGGTAAGTAGCATTTTCCTTTTGGCAGGCTAGGGCATGTGCCAAAGCCATCCAGAAACCACCACTCTAGTCCGGATAAGGGAGTTACACTCCTAAAATAACCCCTCCTCACCCCCCTTGGTAGCTTGGCACGAGCAGTCAGGTTTATCTTAGAGGCAGTGTGTAAAGCATTTGCACATAACCAACAGTAATACAGTGTAAGCACTACAAAAGGACACCACACCAGTTTAGAAAGATATCCAATATTTTTATATACTTATGACAAAAATCCACAATACTGTACTTCATAATCTTCACTTATCAAAATATGCTTTGAAAATAGTTACTTGATGTCGATAGCTCCGTCCTGGGCTATCACGGCGTCGCGAGCAAACAAATCCAAACAGTTCTGGCTGACTGATGTGTCGCAGGCCAGCTACGGTGTCGGGAAGACCCGCAAACAGTGCCTTTTAGAAATGCAGGGCGTCGGCGACCTCTCGTTGAACTTCCGAAAACACGGCGTCCGCAGGCGCCGGTTCCAGAGGACGGTGGAGGAGTCGTCGGGGCCCTCTAAGTCACACGCGTTACAGGTCGATCTCTCTTTTGGAGTCAGGAGCGCTGGTGTCGGCAGGAGTTGTGTGCTGCGGTGCGAAGTGCAGCATTGCGGCGTCCGGTGCCATCAGGTTGCGTTGCGAGCAGCGGCTATGTGGCGGCATCTGAGGGTGTCGTCGGTGAGACCAGGGTTCCGGAGCGAGATAAAGGCGGAGCTCGTCACCGTGTTGGCCGGTCACGGTGCAAGCAGCGGCGGCGGCGGTGCTGAAGTGCTGTCGTCGGCTGACGAACTGGAGTCAATGGCGTCTGTAGGCCAAGACTGCATTGCGGGATGAGGGTGGTGCTTCGTGTTTTTTACGAGCGGTGTCCTCAAACCACGGTGCAAGCAGCGGCGTCTATTTCGGCGTGTAGCAGCGGCGTCGGGGATACTAAGGCGTCGTCGTGAAGCGAGGCGGTGCGAAGTGGGGTGCCCACAGGTCGCGGTGCGAGCAGTGGCTCGGTGGCGACGTCAGCAGGCGTCGGTGAGACCGGGGTCGCGTGCGGCAGTGTCCTCTGCGGTGCCAAGGTGTCATCGTAAAGCGAGGCGGTGCGAAGTACGGTGCCCACAGGTTGCGATGCGAGCAGCGGCTGGGCGGCGTCAGCAGGCTTAGTCAGTGAGACCAGGGTCGTGTTGTGGTGGTGCCTTCAGGACATTGAGTTGGCAGCGGCGTCGTAGACGTTATCGGGTTGCTTTTCTTCTGTTGCAGCACAAAACATAGTCCCTAGTGCGGAGGGCGGAAGAGCTTGAAGTTTTTGCTGTTCCTGAGACTACGTGAACAGGGGGCAAGCTCTACCTCACGCCCTTGGAGAAACTCACAAAGTAGATTGCAGAAAGTTCAGTCCAGTCCTTTTGCTGCCCAAGACAGAAGCAGCCACTGCAGGCCAACGCAGCAAAGCACACAGCAAAGTGGTAGTTCCTCCTCACAGCTTCTCTAGCTCTTCTTCTTGGCAGTCTTCTTGATCCAAAAGAGTTCTAAAGTTCAGGGGTCTGGGCCCCAATATTTATATCCCAAAATCCCTTGATCTCTTAGGCAGAGAGTGTCTGTGCCCAGCAAGAAACAGTTCTGCCTTCTCTGGTGTGATTTCCTGGCAGGAGGTGGAGACGTTATTGTCAGAGGCAGACCAGGCCCTTTGAGGTGAAAGGAAATCTCCTCCCCCTTCCCCCATCGCAGCCCATGTCTATTCAGCCCTTTCCTGACCCACCTAGACTATCTGGAGCCACTCCTGCCCCCATCCTTCTGTCATCCAAAACCCAGACTGGCAATCCACATTCCATAAGAGGCACACGGGATGACTGAGCAAGAAAATACCTACCTTCTAAAAGTGTTATTTTCAAACACAGAATGTAAAAATCACCTTCACTAAAAGATGCATCTTTCAATTCTGAGTTCAGGCATACTAAATTGTATTTTCCTACCTAGTTCCCACGGCCAGTTATGTTTAGAAGATGTTATAAACAAACTTCACATTTTGTCCTACAGGGAACAGGTAGCCTTGCAATAGTGAAAAATTAAATAGGCTGTAATTCACTATCAGGACATGCCACACACACCAGGTCATGTCCTACCTTTCACATACAATGCACCCCACCCACAGGGGTACCTTGGGCCTACCTTAGGGGTGACTAACATGTAAGAAAAGGGAAGGTTAGGGACTGGCAAGTGTGTGCACTGGCGAAGTCGACATGGCAGTTACAAACTGCGCGCAGACTCTGCAATGGCAGATCTGAGTTACCTTTTTAGGGCTACTCACGTGGGTGGCACAATCCGTGCTGCAGGCCCACTAGTAGCATTTGGTTTACCGGCCCTGGCACACTTAGTGCACTACTAGGGACTAACAAGTAAATCAAATACCCAATCATGGAAAAACCAATCCATAACACAATTCACACAGAGAACATATGCACTTTAGCACTGATTAGCAGTGGTAAAGTGCCCAGAGTCCTAAAACCAACACAAACAAGTCAGGGAAAAATAGGAGGAAGAAGCAAAAAGTTTGCGGATAACCCTGTAATAAGGGCCATTTCCAACACATCCCCCTTCTAGCCTAAAGCCAGGGTAGACCAATCCATAGCTCAATGGACTTCCCTGGTTGGGGCGATAGAACATGGGACCTGGCCCGCAACAGCAGTGTTTTCTTCCCGTTTTACGCCTTCCTGAACTTAGTTGGATCCCTCTATCCATACTCTCAGGGCCCACTAAGCTGACCCCTGGGGAACCCTTCTCCTCACCCGTGGACCCCATCTGTTCAGCACCTAAACTTACTTTGCTCACAGATGTGTCCCAACATGCAGACAGTACCCACAAGGGTGTGGCCCAGTCCAACCCGGGGATTGACTCCTTTCCCCCTCCCAGAGGCAACTCTATCCCTCCGGACAGCCAGCCACAGTGGCCACTGACAACTTGTGCCAAGTCAGGTATGGCATCCTGACACTGGCCCACCAGCCCAGGGTCTGTACCCTGCGGCTGGACAGTAGGTGGGGTGTGCTCCCCCACACCCTCTCTTCCCTGGGGCACTGTACCCTCCCACCTTACTTCAGAGTCTAGAATAAATGTGTTTTCAAACAGCCTTGAAGTATGTGAATGAGGGTGAAAAGCTGCATAGGAAGTAGGTAGTTTCTCAAATTGGAACATGCCACCGTCAAGGCTCTGCTGCCAAATATTCTAGGCTTAGACCTAGGTGCGAAAAGAAGCATGGGAGCTGTCTGCACAGAACACTCTACGTGCCCCTCTGATTCAGAGTCTGGTCCAA
Organism: Lissotriton helveticus; assembly: GCF_964261635.1. Lineage (NCBI taxonomy): Eukaryota > Metazoa > Chordata > Amphibia > Caudata > Salamandridae > Lissotriton > Lissotriton helveticus. The sequence goes on along the minus strand of NC_136071.1, from coordinate 597,596,279 downwards.
GTTGTTTGTGGCATTTAAACATCCAACATCCTAGTTTGAATCTATTCAGTCAGGGACTGGGAACCAGTGTATGGCAGCACACAGGACCTTTAAAATGGCGATTATAGTGGGGATACCGCATGAAATAATGACGTACTTTTGGCTAAGATATGGAACCTTACATTGTCAGGTCAAATAAATGGTTGTAGGTAAGCAACCGCAGTAGAATGTCACATATGGCTGAATTAATAGGACCAAAAATATATAATCAGTAACTCAGGGTATCACAGGTAGGAGTCACGTTTTTTTGTCTGGGGTATTGTAAGAAAATGTCGCACACTGCTGAGAATACCACTGTCTTGTCACACTCGACTCTAGCTAGGGTACCTGAGGCAGTCATATGTAGCGGGGGTTGACGTACCACAAAAAGCCATGACATACATCGCAGCCAAGACCTGGATCAAACCCCCCCCCCCCTCCCTCATCTTCAGACAAACCCCCACACTGCAAGCATTTAGGAAGTGCGTCAAGGCCTGGCTCTTCGGATGAGCCAGAGCTGCCCGAAATCCCCCCTCCCATCTCCCCACTGCCTTGAGACCCTCACCGATGAGTAGTGCGCTACACAAATCCCTGATTGATTGATTGATTGATTGTATTGCCTGGGGACAGGGCCTCTCCTTTTGAGTCCAACTACTGCATTTACTGCAGCTGAATGTTGCACTTTGCATCCGTATAAATGCTAAAGCTGAAAGAACAAAATGCCGACAGTTGCTGTAATCCAGCATGGAGTTTATCATGGCGCTGATAAAAGGGTTTTGCACTCCCTAGACAGTAGAAGAAGCAGAATACATTTTTTAAGGAGTTTAACTGATGAAAACAACTGCTCACAGCCTTTCCTAGTTAGAGTACCACAGAGAACCTGCAGTTGATGTGTAACTCTTAGAATATTGGCGTTTCCACTGGTTACTTTTACAACGCGGCCATTAGCACCCACGTAGCACCATTCGAGCCATTTTCTGTTGGTTTACAAAAGCAGAGGTTTACAATGCTAGTGTTGTTTTTTTTTTTTTAGGTTTCGCTGTGCACCGCTTGCACTGTGCTTGTGAAATCTCTTGTATTTAATATATCTTTCCTTGGGCCGAATTACTGCGTTCATTCGCTTGTGCAGAACTTTTTTTTAACATCTTCCCTTGGCTGCACACATTTACGATATTTCTACTAAAACTGTTAAGACTATTTAAGCCTCATTCACTGTCAAGATAAGATCTCTGCCCACGGAAAAAGAAGACCGCTTCTAACAGTATGCTGGAATGTTTGCTTTTTATTACTTAGCAGTGTAAAGCAGATGTTCAAGCCTTAGAACATTTGTGGCATTTCCTAGTCCCGCCTCAGTACCTTTCTTTGCACTTTATAGACATATCGGATAGATTTTTTCCACTTAATCTATTTAGTTATCAGGATCGAATTCTAAATGTTGTAATAAACATTGCATGTTAAAGACAAAGTTAATAAACTAGAGTCGTGCTATATTTTACTACCAAACAGGCAACCACAAGTGCAGTTACCTTGCAGACAACAGGGTAATTTCAATGGTGCAGCAGGTGTAGTAGCACCGGGCCTGAAGTTGTCAGAACTCCTCTAAACACTTAATATTGCTATATTTGACTACTAAACAGGCAGTCACAATTGCAGTTACCTTGCAGTTACAAGGGACTAGATTTGAATGGTGCAGCAGGTGCAGTGGTACAGGAGCCAAAAGCTCTAGGGACCTCACCAAACCCAGATTATTGCTAAAATTTCAAACGAAACAGACAGTCACAAGTGAAGTTACGTAGCAGACAACCGGGTCATGAATTTAATGGTGCCGCAGGTGCAGTAACACCAGTACCAAAAGCTCCAGGGACACCACTAACCACCTAAAATTGCTATATTTGACTAATAAACAGGCAGCCACTAGTTTAGTTAGCTTGCAGACAAAGGGACATTGATTGGAATCGTGCAGTGGTACCAGGCCCAAAAGTTGTCAGAACTCCTCTAAACACCTAGTATTTTACTACCATACAGTCAGTCACAATTGCAGTTAGCTTGCAGTTTAAAGGGGTTTGATTTCAATAGGGATATTCAAAGTGCGTCCCGGGGGCCGCATGTGGACCTCCTGACCTTGAATTGCGGCCCTCCTGACCTTGAATTGCGGCTCCCTTGTGAACAGCTGCCAGTGCTGCTGTTTACTTGACAGAGCAGGAGCATTCAGAAAGCTGTGAAACAAACGGATGTTCTTTATTTACACAACCAAACTAACGGTAAAGAAGAAAAGAAGAGGTCCTAGACAACTTCTCTTTAGGAACACCTTTGGTTTTAAAGACATCATGCACTAAACATGTAAAAATATGATGAACTCTCTACAAACTTTTTTTAAAAAGTGTTTTTTATAAACCTGTATGAGCATTAGGTCAGATTATATCTCTGCATTGAGAATCATTAATTAGCAGTGATAGTTTTCAAACATGATTATGGAAACATTCATGCCACCCCCATTATGAAAACATGCCATTAGTGAACCAAGAGGCAAGTCATTTGTCAGGTGCATCTTTTGTGTAGCCTTGGTTGTTGTATAATTGGAATAACATAGTTTATTAGATAAAACACAGGAGAAGATCTTGTACAGCACAGATCCTGAACTTGTGTATTTCAAGGGTCTCCATATGTGGTAATGAAGAAATGGGGGGCAGAGTGGAATTAACCAATTGCCTAGCATCTCACAATTTGGTCAGGTGGAGAAGCCAGGACTGATCCCAGGTTTTCTGGTTTCATATTTTGCAGTTCAGTCACCAGATGAGCATCTCTTTCCCTCTCATGTTTTACATTAGACGTTAATGCTTTGTCTTTCATTCTTGGTGCATGGGCATACAGCGTGGTGGCAGATAAAAGTTATGTGTCGGCTCAGTTTGTTGTCCACATCATGTGTCTGCTTCGTGTCCCCCCTAAGCCCACCTTTTATCACACCGACCCTCTCCATGCTAGCATAGGTGCTGCGAATGAGCATGCCACAGACAGTACTTTGCAGCCCCCGGGGAAATGTTTGCAAGTACCTAAGATTTAAATGGTACAGCTGGTGCAGTGGCACCTGGGTCAATAGTTGTAACTCCACTAAGCACCTACATTTTGCTATATTCTACTACTAAACAGGCAGTTTTAGAAGTTTAATTTATTGATTATTGATGTTCAATGAATTGACCCTTTCCATGCATGGGATGGCTTGGAGCCATCCTACGCCACGGTGCTCGTGTGTGTCTGACGGCTCCCGGCTGTCTGTGCACATGATACTGGAAATCCCTCTGGTGCAGCCACTTTCAATGCTTCGGTGCTCGTGAGTCTGTCTAAGCCCCTCAAGCACCCATGCATACGGGAGAGGTATCATTGGAAAGTGGACAATCTCCCCTTTCCAATGATACCTTTCTAGTGGATCCCTGTTTGGGGAACAGGGCAGAATGACAATCCCCAAGCAGAGATCCACGCACTAGACACCAGGGAGGAGGGAGTGGCCTTTTGGGCATGGGCATTCCCCCCCCCCCCCGTTCTTGAATGAAGTCAGTCCTTCTGCTCCCCATGGGGGGCAGATAGGGGCAAAAGCCCCTCGATCTGCCTCTGCCTCCCTCCCGGGGGTGGCAGACAGCCCACTAGGAAGCTTGGGACAATTATTTTCGTAGTTCAAAAACATTAGCCACAGTCTTTCTGTACCCTTCCCACCCCGGAGGCAGATGGGGTCAATAGCCCCTGATCTGGCCGCCAAGAGGGGCAGAAAGCCCACTAGGCACCAGGGATTGTTTTTCTTTTTTTATATGTAGGGGTGGGCGCTGCCTAAAATGGGCATGCCAGTGCTCCCACCCCCAAATCGAAATTGGACAGTCTACCTCCCCCTGGGGAAGATGGGGGCAACTGCCCCTGATCTGCCCCCTTGGGGGGAGAAAGTCATTAGGCACCAGGGATGTTTTTCTTTATATGTGAGGTTGGGGCTCCCCACAATGGCCACCCCAAATACAAATGAGAGCGTCTTTCTGCCCAGGTTTTCTGTTCCCCCTTTGGGAGGTAGATGTTGGTTATTACACCCGATCTGCCCCCCCCCCCCCCGAGAGGGGGTAGAAAGCCCACTAGACACCTGAGGTATGGTTGTGGACATGTCCGGAAAAGGCCCCATAAGCAAGGGTCACTCCCCCTTTTTTAGGCACACATTTTGGCTGTTACAGTGATATTTTTAGGTTCCTCTGTCCCCAGGTAGGGGCATAAAACCAGTAGAAACGAGGGAAAGTTTTGTGTTGTGTGTGAGCGAACTGGAGTTTGGCTGACGGTCTGCGTGTACTGGCCTTTTGCCGTGTGTGGACTTGCACTTGGTTGCTGGTGTGTGTGGACTTGTGCTTGGTGATGGTGTGTGTAGACTGGTGCCTGCCTGGCGATGCACATGGAGTGGCGCTTGGCTGGCGGTGTACGTGGACTGGTGCTTGGCTGGCGGTGTACATGGACTGGTGCTTGGCTGTCGGTGTGCATGGATGGCACTTGGCTGGTGGTGTGTGTGAATGGCGCTTGGCTGGCTATGTGTGTGGATGGCACTTGGCTGGCGGTGTGGCTTGCATGGTTCCCCCAGCGTTTTTTTTTACCCAGAATCTCCTGAAAACCTCAAATTTACCTAAAAAGCCATATTTTCCTCACATTACTGTGTTAGAAAGCTGTCAGATCATGGCGCCGTCACAAATTTCCTACCACTGAGTGCTCCCCTTGGTCTCTTGATAAAAAAGATACCTCACTTATGTGTGTGTCCAAAGCAGCGTCCGCCTAAAACATATAAACAAACTGCCCTTTTGGACACACTTTGGTTCCCCCTCAGTCTCTACATGTTTTTGTCCCTTCTCTGTCACAGGCACTTGGCCTACCCACACAAATGAGGTATCATTTTTATAGGGAGACTGAGTCGAACGCTAAGTGGTAGGAAATGTGTGCAAGTGCGGTTATCCCACAACTTTCCCACACAAAAGTTTGAGGGCAATTTGAATTTTTAACAAAATTTGAGGTGTCCAGCAGATTCTGGGTAAGAAAACATTAGGGGATCCACGCAAGGCACAACTCCCTGGACTTCTCCGGTTGTCTAGTTTTTAGAAATTTGAGTTTGGTAGGTTTCCTTAGATGCCTGCAAGCCTGGGACGGAAAACACAGGTGCCCACTAATCACAAACCGACCTGGTTTTGCTAGGGGGTCACCTGTGTTTTTGGTCCCAGGCTCGGCGGCCATCTAGAGAACTGAAGTAATCAAAAGAAGCTGGAACTATAGATTCTTAGCTGAGCAGCAGGGAGATTCAAGATACAACAAGAACCCTACAAAAAAAATATATTTCTGAAAAATAGACACCTGGCGGAGTCCAGGGAGTCCATTGGATGATGGTTCCACGTTGCTATTTAGGACGTTTCCTGTTGCAGGTTCAAGGCGTACCCAAACAAGTGAGGTACCATTTTTATCAGGAGGATTGGAGGAACACAGAATAGTAGAACAAGTGTTAAAACCAATTGACTTTTTATGCATTTTTGCCTTCCAAATGTAAGACAATGTGTAGAGAAGTCATTTTGAAACATGCCCTCTATTTCACATGCGAGTATGGATGCCCACAAATTCGGAGATGAGCAAATAACCACTACTTCTAAACTCCATTTTTTTCGTTCCCATTTCGGAACTACATAGGTTTCCTTGATACCTATTGTTCATTCTTTATATTTTACCAAATGAATTGCTGTATACCGGGTACACAATGGAACATTGCAAGGTGCAGTTCATTTATTGCTCTGGGTACGTCGATTCTTGGTGAACCCACAAGTCTTATATATCCCCGCATCAAGAAGGCATAACAGTATATTGCTTTCAAATAGCTGCCATACTTAGAAGTTACTGGTAAAAACGTAGGCACATATGGCTGGTTTTTTTCAACTCAATTTCAATATTATTTTATTTCAACTGTTAGTTCCTATAAGAAAACCTTGAAGGATCAACACAAATGACCCCTTGCTAAATTCAGAATGGTGTCTACATTTCAGAAAAGTATGTGATCCATTCTTGGCTTCACACCCATTTCTTCCACTAACTAGAAAGAGGTTGAAAGCACAAAAAAATAGGCTATGTCCTAGTAAAATGCCAAAACTGTGTAGAAAATGTTGGTTTTCTGACAAAAGTCTGCCTGTTCCTGAAAGCTTGGGGCATGGTGATTTTGGCACCTCAAACTCCTTGTTGATACCATTTGCAAGGAAAAACAAGCATTTTCAATGCAATCGGTCTCGTCTTTGGGCCCTTATGTGCATTTAGCTATGCAGCACATTAGCCTGGGTGCTGAAACATCTACTGTTCTTTAACATGGAGGGAAAGTAAGCACCAAACTGAGTAACACGTCAATAATGGGAAAACATGGAGAGAAATATTGTCTTTCAATGGGAAATGGTATAGTACAAAGCTCTGTTTGTAATATAAAATCAGGGGCTTCGGTGGTCGTATCACTGAAAATACAAGATTTGAAAAAAATATTGTCTACGGATGCTCGTGGAAGAACATTTCTATGTACTGGAATCTAAAGAATGGTAAATGATTCTGGTATTTTACTGACCTCTTCTGGTCCTTTTCTATCAAGACAGTTAAATAGAGGCAGTTGCCAGAAAAATTTAAATAAGAAAGTCCCTCAACACAAAGCAATTCTGATATTTTTCTGATCTCTACTGGTTGTTTCCTATCAAAACCGTTAAATAGAGGCAGTTGAACAGAAAAAAAGTCCCTAGGCGGAAGCAGACAAGTCCTAGGGCTGATCTTAAGAGCCCACAAAGTTCATACACATATAAGTATATACTAAAGTATATACAAGATGTCTTGAATGCTTGACCTAATAAGTATATACAAGAGGTCTCAAATGCTCAACATAAAAAGAGATGCCTTCTTCTGCACCACTTTTTTCCCCCATTATTCCCCCGAAAAACAAAATGTAGCGGTATTTTGGCTAATTTCTCAGCCCCTTCAGGGGAATACACAAACCATGGGTACTTTTAGAATCCTCAGGATGTTGGAAGAAAAGGACGCAAATTTGGCGTGGATACCTTATGTGGACAAAACGTTACAGGGGCCTAAGTCTGAACTACCAAAATAGCCCAACAAAAGACTTAGCAGCAAAGGGGTTAAAGGCATTACATCTTAAAGCGGAGCGAAAAAAGTAAAAACACATTCTTGCGATAGAAAAGAAATACTGCTATACAGAATAAAACTCACAGTAGCGTGGTGTTCTACGGAAGACACAACAAAAGCTGTCGGGACAAGGCCATTCTTCTAAGGATGGCCCAGTAAGTGCAATCAGCTATAACCCAAAAATTGCATTGTGGTTTTTTTTTTTTTTTTTTTTTAAAACCTTTATTGACATCAAAGGAAAGACAAATCGAGGCCTACAACCAAGCCGGCCGGCCGCAATGTGCAAAATAATCAGGAGTCACCAGGCAAATATTACATAATCAATCAACACAAAGTAGAGGCCGTACAATCGTAGAAGGGGAAAATTACAGAAACCAAAGGGCTAAAACACAGGAGTAAATAAGGCTTAATGTTATAATATGGTGAGAAGACATATGACAGGCTCACTTTCAATACGGAGGCATCCGATATCCCAAACCAACCTCAACATTAATAAGGGGGCATGGGGGCAAAATATCGGGGGGACAATACAATGCATTCAAGAAAATCAGGATACGTGAGACACAATCAGCCCCTGAGCATTATCATCGTAACATGCCCGCCACCCAAGACACTACCAAGCCAGAACAGCGGGATCGGAAAAACAATGCATCAAAACCAGCCCGTCATAATAACCTCTGGGACACAGGAAGGAAAAAAGGGGGGGGGGAACGAAGTGGGGAAGGGGAAGAGGAAGGGAGAGGAAAATGGAGGGAAGGCAAAATAAAACAATAAAAGAAAAATAAGAAAATATGAAAAAACGAAAGGAAGAAGACACGCCGACACAGGCCCCCCGCGGCGGGAAGACAGGAGACAAAAGGAGTAGCGGCCCAAGTGGGGGTATGGCGATCGGGGAGAAAGACAGCCGAAACATAGCAGGAGGATGAACGACGCCACACCCCCCACCCGAAACACACCACAGGAGGTCGGGACAGACGCGGCCTCACGAAAAAGAGATACAAAAGGGCCATAGAACCAGAAGACAAACAAAAAATAGAGCCCAACCCACCCGTCCCACCCTGCACCCCTGTAGAAGGCTATGGCCCACCCTTCAAACAGCGTGCCTGTCGCCCTAAACCAGAACCCGAAATATAGCGAGAAGTAAGAGAGAAGAAAGAGACAAAAAGGCAACAAAAGCGGAGAAAAGAAGACAGGAGGAAGGAGCAGAATAACCATAATCCGAACGGGCGACCGCAGCCCTCCGCCCAACCAGACAAGCACAATCAAAAACAGACCAGGACGACACCCCATCACGTGCCACAAAACATTAGGAGAAGGGGACCACCCATCTTTCCACGATTAAAAACAATTATGCTACTAAATCGTATACCGGGAATCAAACGGAAGTCGTACATTTCACCCCCAACCCTTTCGAGCGACAAACCCCACCCACCACATGGCAATGTAAAACCACATACTAAGTACTAAATCAGCATGTAATCGAGTGGAATGGTGACTAGCATAGTTACGTGGGGGGTAGGTAGATCCACAAGGGAGCAATAGTCCAAACAGAAAGTAGCGATGCATCAAATATCGCAGCACGAGCAATGAAAAACAGGAGTTCAGTTGCGCCACTGGAGCAGGCGAGGTGGCCCCAAGTATAGACACAGGCAAAGTCATCGAAGCAGGCACAGTCGGCAGTCCACCAATAGTTTCAGGCAACAATGACGAACAGGGTCGCAGTACAGCATCCAAGTCCCCGGGGTCCGAACCTTGAAAAGCAGGGCGCCCCAAAGTCACCGACACACTAGACGATCTTCAATCAGTGGCGGAGACACTCAAGGCAATCGAGGGGGGCGAGGCAATGAAGTCTTCGAAACAAGAGGGCGACAAGAAGAAATGGCCGCCCAAAATGGCGGCAGATCGTGGCGTACCCACCGAGACGCCCAGGACCAGGGAAGCGTGTAGGGATCTCAGGGCTTCCAGGATATCTCTGACCGTCGGCTCACTTCCACCAGATCCGCTCCCCACACCAATAGGCAACACGGGCCCGCCGCCACAGGGTGAGTCTCGTTGCAGAGGGTCGGCCGCCATTTCGTGAATCAGCCCAATCGCCGCTCACCAAGACCCCCGGAAAGAACAGTTCTCAAATGTAGGACTTTACAAGCTCCGGGGGTCCCAGCAAGGGCGGCCTCGATGCCAAATGGATGTCCGCCCGAGACGGGTCTCCGCCAGCACCAGCACCGGTGCCCCAATCAAGCGGAGTCCGGGCCCCGAGGACCAGGGCCGCCGGACAAAGCAGCGGCGGGGAGAGACCCCCTCACAGACTCAGGTCCCCGGCCCGCTCACCCACGTCGGCCACGCGGCCACCAGGGCAGGCCCGGGTCAGGATCGCCGGGATCTTCGCACATCGGCTCCCAACACTGGTTCTCGCTCTCGGCCGGGGCCGAGAGCCGTCGGATCCCACCGGCCAGGTCCCGGTCCAAGTCTCGCAGAGGCCCCGATCTCTCAGAGGCCACAACTCCGGAGCCACTGCACACCGAGACCCCGGGGTCGGATGGTAAGTACAAACAAGCCGTTATGTTTCCAATGCCCCAAAAATGTGTCGTCCCCGGACAGGATGGAAGACAGGATAGGCAATCAGGACGGAGGGCTGCGGGAGCCGAGCTAAAGGGCGACCATTACGGCCGCGAGCTAGGCTCCTCCTGCATTGTGCTTTCAATGCTAAAACATAATGTAGACGCTGGTTTGTAATTCATATTGCTTTAAATGCATCTATTTTTTTTAAATTATTATTTATTTATTAAAATATTTACCTCAACGCAGGATTATAAATGATGGCATGACAAATCAGTATTTTAAGGAACAAATCTTTTTTATTGATATAGTCGGAGGGTGCTGCAAATCAGTATTTTAAGTGCACACAGTACTTCATAAGCCTTTCAAAGGATGTGTGTTTCAGACTCGTATTTATTTGATTATTCTTAATACATAAATTGTTCCTCAGATGCAGTGCAGTGGCACCGGGCCAAAAAGTTGTCAGAACTCCTCTAAACACATAATATTGCTATATTTGACTACTAAGCAGGCAGTCACAAGTGCAGTTATCTACCAAGCTCGAGGGTCATGATTTTAATAGTGCAGCAGGTGCAGTGGTACTGGGGCCAAATGCTCCAGGCACCCCACTAAACACCAATATTGCTATATTTTACAGCTAAACAGGCAGCCACAAGTGCAGTTATCTTTCAGGCACTAGAGTCAAGATTTGAATAGCGCAGCAGGTGCAGTGGCACCGGGCCAAAAGGTTGTCAGAGCTCCTCCAAACACCTAATATTGCTATATTTTACTACTAAACAGGGAGTCACAATTGAAGTTACCTTGCAGTTGAAAAGGGGCTTGAATTGAATGGTGCAGCAGGTGCAGTGGTTACAGGCCCAAAAGTTGTCAGAAGGCCTCTGAACACCTAATATTGCTATATTTTCAACTAAACAGGCAGCCATACGTGTAGTTATTTAGCAAGCACTAAAGTCATGATTTCAACAGTGCAGTAGGTGCAGTGGTACAGGAACCAAAAGCTCCAGTAAACACCTAATATTGCTATATTTTATTCCTAAACAGGTAAGCACAAAAGAAGTACATTTCAGACAACAGGATCATGATTTGAATGGAGCAGCAGGTGCAGTGGCACCAGGCCCAAAAGTTGTCAGAACTCCTCTAAACGCACTAATATTGTTATATTTTACTACTATACAGGCAGACACAATTGCTGTTACCTTGCAGTTAAAAGGTTTTTGTGTTTTCTTTGTTCTATGTAATCAACTTTATTCTCATGCGCATTTTGTATTACATGGATTTTACCTGTGTCGCATGTATTTCTGAATGTATGCCTCTCTTTTATTTCTAACTAAAAAAAACTACTTGAAGACAAAAAAAGGAGTTTGATTTCAATGGGGTAGCAGATGCAGGGGCACCGGGACCAAAAGCTCTACGGACCCCACTAAACGCAGAATATTGTTAAATGTTACATATAAACAGGAAGTCACAAGTGCAGTTATCTAGCAGGCGCTAGGGCCATGATTTCAAAGGTGCTTACGGTGCAGTGGCACCGTGCCAAAAGTTGTCCGAACTCCTCTAAACACCAAATATAGCTCTTTTAACTACTAAATAAGCAGTCACAAATGCAGTTACCTTGCAGGTACTAGGGATATGATTTGAATGGTGCAGCAGGTGCAGTGACACCGGGCCGAAACGTTGTCAGAACTTCTCTAAACGCATAATAATGCTATTACATTAATTAATTATATTATTTCCCTCCTTCATTTCATTTTTCAAAATGTTGCTATTACTTACCCGCACTATACCGCTAGTAACAAGATAATATGTTACATTTTTTACATAAACAAGGCATAACACTTTAACAGACTTTCTGTAACTTACATTATACAACTACTCAGCAAGCTACAACTTACAACGAAAAACAGCTTATTATTTATCCCATCGACGAAACCTAATGCATTTATGAATGCTTGTTTTATTTACATTAAATAAGGGTAAGAAAGGAATTCAAAGGATTTTTTTTTAAAAACAGATTTTATTGTGTGAACTCACATATTATGCATATCTCTGTCACCCAGAGACAAATGCCACCATCAATGTACCAGCTATATCTTTAGTCACATTCATAACAATGAATATCCATTAACACCCCCCCCCCCTGAAGAAATATTCCCACAGGATGTAATCAATGTGCAACCCCCCCCCTCCCCCCTCCCGCGCCCTCCCTGCGTGCCAGCTCGCCCACCTGACGCATAAAATAGCAAAACATTATCATGCCATGTACAATCCATACCAACTGCCACTGTTCATAGTCCGTGTCCTCATATCGTCAGGAGGGTGACCTCCTCGGGTGGCGGGTCTAGGTCCAGACCCCAGTAGTCCGCCCACCATTTCCAGATTTTGAAATGCTTCCGGGGACAGCCCCTTGCTAGAAATACAGGTTGTTCCATGCCCATGCAGTAGTCCATTCCGTTCTTCCAAGCTGCGAGTGACGGGGCCTGGGGGGCTTTCCATGCTTTCGCAATATCCCGTTTCGCCAGCGTAAATCCTAACCACATTAAGTGGCATTTATACCTGTTTCCCCCGACCCCAGCCATGACATGCAGCAGTGCAAGTTTGGGGTCCCTCTGTATCCTCCAGGCTAAGACTTCATCTAGGCAACGATGGACCCCATCCCAAAACCTTCGCAACGATGCGCAGTCCCAAACCGTGTGTATTAATGTGCCAACTTCTAGCCCACAGCGAAGGCAGTCGGGGGACGCTACCAGTCCCGCCTTCCACACCCGCTGTCTGGTGTAATATGTGCGGTGCAAGTATCTGAACTGGATTAGTCGCAGGCGCGTGGATATGGCTGCTCCCCTGGGACTCTCGAGGGCTTCAACCCAATCCTCCTCGTCCAGGTCCCCGACGTCCCGCTCCCAGTGGGCTTTAAGGCCACTCAAATCCGAGGAGCAATGCCGCACTAACGACTGATAGATACGCAATCGTTTTTTGTCTGGCAGCTCACCCATGAAGATTTTCGCTTCGATGGGACTGAATTCAGGGATCTGCTCCAGGCCAACCAGGGAGGGCGCCAGGGCATGGCGGAATTGGAGATATTTATAGAACTGGGTGCGGGGCATCCCAAAGTCCTCTTGTAAGTTCGCAAAGGATTTAAGGGTATCTCCGGACAGAACGTCGCCCAGGGTGGAAATGCCAATGGCGTCCCAGCCCCTGAAGCCCGTCAAGGCGTCCAACTGTGGGAGCCTTCCATTGCGCCACAGCGCCTGCCTCCACACGTGAAAGACCACCTGCGTGGCTGATGAGAGGGACCTCCGAAGGGGTGCCGCATACAGCAGCGTATGCACGGACATCTGAAAGAAACAGGTTAGTATTAGATTCCTTACCTTAGAATATCCCCAGGCGTCAGTCTGGATCCGGAAACTTTTGTGTAGCAGTACCCCTGCGCGTTGGTAGGCGTCGTCTGCAGGCGTTCCCTGCGGCTCCGCGTCATCGGCGTCGTGCGCCGTGATGACGTCGCTGGAGTATATAGACGCCGCCTCCGCGCGCTGACGTCAGTTCTTCTTTTTTCCGCGCCAGTTAGCGCAGATCCGAAGAGCAGTACTCCGGTCTTTTGACCAAAGTTTTTTGATAATATCTACTTCTTAGGTGCCGGTAGGATGCCCGGTTTCAAGAATTGTGACGGGTGTGACCGCACGATGTCGGTCACCGACCACCATCGACTCTGCCTCCGGTGTCTGGGCCCGGACCACGACGTGGAGGCCTGCGTCGACTGCCGGGCCTTAACGAGTAAGGCTAGACGGGAGCGGTCCCGCAAGCTACTCAAGCTCCGGGTGTCGGCCCCGCGTCGAGAGCGGTCCCGGTCCGGTCGGAGGTCGAGGGAGCGGTCGAGAGAACGGTTGCGGAGCCGCCACGAGCGCTCCGGAAGTCGCCACCATTCCTCCGGTTCCTCAGGTAAGAAACACAAGAAGTCGGGGCGTCGTCATCGCACCCCCGACTCCCCCCGACGCTCGCGCGATGCGGCCGGGGGTTCGGGTGGCCCCACCCCCGCGGCCCCGCGTGGGTCGCCGACGCCGCCTGCTCCATACCCGTCGGTCCCTGGGCAAGGCGCGTCGCGCGAGGAGGTAGAGGAGTTCCTCATGGCCATGAGGGCGCTGTCTCCTCCGGCGGGGCCTACGGCGCCTGCGGGCCCCGTGGCTCCGTCTGGGGGCCCGAGCGGTTCGGGTGCTCCTGCCCCGACGCCGTCGGGTGCTCCGGCCTCGACGCCGCCGGCGGCTCCGGCGCCGCTGGGTCCTTCAGGGTCGACGCCGGCTGGTCCTCCGGCCTCTCCGGCGCCGACTCCATCGGGGCAACCCATGGTGCCGCCTCCGCGAGGTGCCGCGACTCCGTCGCCGGCTCCGGCCGGCGTCGGGGCTCCGGCGCCGGCTCCGGGCGGCGCCACCCCCATTCCCTCTCCTACTCCGGACGCGGAGTCGGACCGGCGTCGTCCGACGCCGAGTCCGGCGCCGATGGGGCCCATTGACCCCGAGGAGCCGGTCTACATCGTTGAATCCGTGTATGGTGATGATGAAGATTATGGAGAGGGTTGGGAGGGGTCTGAGGACCCTCTGTCACGCGAGTGTCAGTACGACGTGGACTGGACAGGTGACTTGGGTGATGCCAGTGGTCTGGACGAATCTCTTAACCCTGGTTTTGTCTCGCCTCCCACTGTGGCGTCGGAGGCTGGGGCTGCTTATTCTGTGGTGCTGATGAGGGATGCCAAGGCCTTGCGCCTTGAGCTCCCCGTCGCAAAGGTGAAGCCTAACATCCTCACCGAGGTCTTCAAACCGCTGTCATGCCCACATGAGCCTCTGCTGCCGTTTAATGAAGCCTTGACGGACGTTCTGTTGGGCACGTGGTCCAGGCCCGCTTCAGGTTCGCCTGTTGATAGGAACGTTGCCAGGCGCCACCGTCCGTGTCTGGACGACCCTAAGTTCCTGTCCACCCATCCCACCCCTGAGAGTCTGGTGATCCAGGCCTCAACATCCCAATCCGCATTTCCGTCGGCCCCGCCCGACCGGGAATCTAAGAGGTACGACCAGTATGGCAAGAAGGTCTTCTCGTCCCTGAGTGCGGGACTGCGGTCTTGCAATACCGCATGCCTCTTGGGCCGCTACACCCACTCTCTGTGGGATACGGTCGCGGAGTGTCTGCCGCAATGCCCGCAGAGGTACGGGACAAGCTCGGCCAGGCTATGGTTGAAGGCCGAGACGCGGCGAGGTTTTCCATCAGGTGTGGTCTTGATACGACCGACTCGCTGGGCAGAGCGATGTCCACGACGGTGGCGATTCGTCGCCACGCCTGGCTAAGATCCGCCAATTTTTTGCCGGATGTCCAAACTGCCTTGATGGACATGCCGTTCGATGGCGAGTCCTGCCCCGTTCGAGGATAAGCCACGTAGGTCAATCGACGGAACCCCATCTATGGACTTCCTGCCGAGAACATCGAGCGTCTCCCCCTAAAGACCTCCGGACTAAGCGCGCCTGCAACAGACCCCCAACGTAGGACGCTTGATCAGGAATCCTAAATTAGGCAGCTTCGTGCTAGGACGAATTACTCAAGGCGACTAGTGATATCTTAAAATCAACAGAATTTAAACTACGGACAGCGTGCCCTCCAAGTTAAGCGGATATATGCCAGCTGTGTTGGGTGACGCAGATTTGTCCTGACTAGCCGCCCCTGATTCAATATTCACGGGACTCATGCCTGAGGTCCGGGGGGAAGAGGAAAAAACTTGCACTGTGTAGCAATCGTCAGGCCACTTTCCCATCTATAAATTTGAGTGTAGTGGAATCCTATCTTCGATAAAATAAATTTAAAGACTCAGTGTCCTGCTTTGCGAAAATAGGGGAGAAAAAACATTCTATGCGCCCTTTGCACTAAGGAATCCGTTGCGGACTATTGCAGATTATTATCCTGTTTCTCGCCCAGTCAACATTTCCCAGCCCCGATGAAGGTGTGGCCCACCCGGCCATTCACCGAAACGCGCGTCGGCCTGTGGTTCCAGATATACGACACATTATAGAGTATCGATTAGATGCAGTGATAAGATTAATTGTCTGGAACAATACTCTGCTCTATGCCACATATTGACCATCTTTGTGTGGCATACAACAGAATAACCTGTATTGATTGAAGAATGAGAGTGGAATGTTTGATTTTTAGGTAGGATTAGGTTTTGAAAAACTGAAAGAATGATAGTATGATTGAAGTATGAAAATGTTACTGGGTAGGTTCGAAATAAGTATGTAATTTTGTAACTTTTTATTTGCTTTCAAATTGATCATGTGTATTATATTTATAAAATAATTATGTGTTATGGATGTACATAAATGCTTTCTACACTAAAATAAAAATACTTATATATTTGCTAAAATCTGTCTCTTACAAATAATTGATTTATGATAATTTTGTAATGTGCAGTACCAACTTCTAGGTTTATCGCCCCATGTACACTAGGATCCCAGATTTGGGACCACACTATCCACTGGCGGGGTTTGTTCTTTGGTCTTTGTTCGGTGTTTGGCGACAAAGCGGACAACGCGCTTGAGCGCTTCAAGGACTCCAGGGTCACGGCCAAGTCCTTGGGTCTCTCGACCCAGCGCCAGCAAACGGGTTCGTTTTGCTCCTTTCGTGGCCACGGGAGGGGCGGTCCCACACGTGCTGCCAGCCACGCACCGCAGAACACTTCTCAACGCGGTGGCGGCCGTGGATTCCGCCGTGGTGGCGGTCGGGGACAGCGGCGAGGTCAGGCCACACCTCCCCCCGCAGCAGCCTCCAAATCCTCCTAGTCCGAGCTTTCAGGCCCATGTGACGCCGGTGGGTGGCAGGGTTCGCCATCACCACTCCCGCTGGCGCACTATCACATCGGACAGGTGGGTGCTGCAGCTCGTCCGAAGGGGCTACTCCCTCCCCTTCGAGAGCACTCCTCCAGCCATGCCACCGCAGAACCACCGTGTGTCGGGGGACCACTTGACGCTTCTGCAGGAGGAAGTTACGGCCCTCTTGGCCAAGGGGGCCATCGAGCGCGTTCCTGGGCCAGAAGTAGGGTGTGGTTGCTACTCCCACTACTTTCTGGTACCCAAGAAGGACAAGGGGGGCCTGCGTCCTATCTTGGATCTACGGAACGTCAACGGCTTCCTCCGGAAGGAGAAGTTCAAGATGTTGACTTTGGCTCAGGTCTTGGCTGCTCTAGACCCGCAAGACTGGATGGTAGCGTTGGACTTGCAGGATGCGTATTTTCACATCCCCGTTACCTGCGGTTCACGGTAGGCCACGAGCACTTTCAGTTTATCGTGCTCCCATTCGGCCTTACCAGCGCCCCACGGGTGTTCACGAAAGTGATGGCGGTGGTCGCAGCTCATCTGCGCCGGTTAGGGGTTTCAGTCTTCCCATACCTCGACGACTGGTTGTTGAAGGCGGGCTCGCCCCAGACAGTCGTCCACCACCTTCAGATGACGGCAGACCTCCTGCACGAGCTGGGGTTTTCCATCAATGTGCCGAAATCACACCTGTGTCCCTCTCAAAAGCTCCTTTTCATCGGAGCGGTCCTCGACTCGGCGCAGTTTCGGGTTTATCCTCCGGAACGGCGGGTCCGGGATATACAGGCTTTGATTCCCATCTTTCAGCCGTTATCCCGGGTTTCGGTCAGGTTGACGCTGCGGCTGCTGGGGCTGATGGCTTCCTGCATCCTTCTGGTGCATCACGCCCGGTGGCGGATGCGGGCTCTGCAGTGGGACCTGAAGTTTCAGTGGGCCCAGCATCAGGGCAACCTATCCGACCATGTCCTGATCTCGGAGGGCACTGCGAGACAGTTGCAGTGGTGGCTTACGGACCGCGATTGGGTCAGAGGCAGATCCCTCTCCCTTCCCCAACCGGAGCACGTAGTTGTGACGGACGCGTCCCTCCAGGGCTGGGGAGGCCACTTGGGAGAGGCAGAGATCAGAGGCATCTGGTCTCCGGCGGAGTCCTGGCTCCATATCAACATGTTGGAGCTGCGGGCGATTCGCCTAGCACTGAAGGCATTCCTCCCCTTTGTCAACGGGAGTGTAGTGCAGGTGTTCACGGACAACACCACCGCCATGTGGTACTGCAACAAACAGGGCGGAGTGGGGTCGTGGACCCTTTGCCAGGAGGCTCTGCGCCTCTGGCAATGGCTGGAACGTCAGGGCGTGACTCTGACGGTTCAACACCTGGCAGGTTCTCTGAACGCCAGGGCGGACGAACTCGGCCGTCGGTGCTCGGTGGATCACGAATGGCGTCTGAACTCGGACGTGGCGAAAGGCCTCTTTCTGCAATGGGGAGAGCCTTGGTTAGATCTATTCGCCACAGAAGAGAACGCGCAATGTCATCAGTTCTGCGCGTTGGAGTTTCCAAGACGGCACTCGCTCGGCGACGCCTTTCGGCGCGAGTGGAGTTGCGGTCTGTTGTACGCCTTTCCGCCTATACCACTTCTGCCCAGAGTGCTGAAGAAGATCAGGCGCGACCGGGCCCAAGTTATCCTTGTGGCTCCGGACTGGGCTCGAAGGTACTGGTATCCCGAGCTACTCAGCATGTCAGTTGGTCCCTCGATCCGCCTGCCCCTTCAGGAGGACCTTCTGTCGCAGCAGCATGGGACGGTCCTCCACCCGAACCTGTCCAGTCTCCACCTCCATGCTTGGAGATTGAGCGGCGACAGTTGAGGCCATTTGACTTGCCTCCTGAAGTCTGTGATGTGATTCTGGCAGCCAGGCGTCCCTCCACGAAGTCGGTATACGCCTGCCGGTGGAACAGATTTGTGGCATGGTGCACAGCAAAGGCTGTGGATCCCCTTTCTGCCCCTCTCTCCGAGGTTCTCCTCTTTCTTCTCTCTCTTGCCCAGCAGGGCTCTGCTCTGGGCACTATCAAGGGCTACCTTTCTGCCCTTTCCGCCTTCTTAAGGCTACCTGATCAGCCATCTTTGTTCAAGTCCCCTATTGTAACGAGATTCTTGAAGGGCATCACGCACATGTATCCACCTGTTCCGTTCGTGATGCCTCAGTGGGACTTGAACCTGGTTCTGACTTTCTTGATGTGCGCTCCCTTTGAGCCGCTTCATTCCTGTCCTCTCCGTCTTCTGACTTTAAAGACGGCCTTCCTGGTTGCCATCACCTCTGCCAGGAGAGTGAGTGAGCTCCAGGCTCTTTCTGTGAAACCTCCTTTCTTGTCCATTCATCCAGAAAAGGTGGTTCTTAGAACTAGACCTTCTTTCCTGCCCAAAGTAGTTTCTGCTTTTCACATCGGGCAGTCCATCACCTTACCCTCCTTCTTCCCGCCTCCGCATCCTTCAAAAGATGAAGAGCGGCTCCATCGTCTGGACCCAAAACGTGCGCTTTCATTTTATATGGATCGCACACGCCAGTTCCGGGTGGATGACCAACTGTTTGTTGGCTACGTGGGTGAGAAGAAGGGAAGGGCGGTACAGAAACGAACCATCTCTCGGTGGGTCGTCCTGTGCATCAAAGCATGCTACTCTTTGGCTCGGAAGGAGCCTCCTGTTGGGCTGAGGGCCCATTCCACTCGGGCCACGGCGGCTACTACTGCCCTGGGCCGGGGAGTCCCTTTGCAGGACATTTGCCAGGCGGCTACGTGGGCCTCGCTGCACACCTTTGCGAGGCATTACTGCCTGGACAGTCAAGTCCGGAGGGACGGCTTCTTTGGCCGTTCGGTCCTCCAGGATTTTCTGGTGTAGGATTGTATTGGTTCGCAGACCCACCACCGGGGTTGGTATTGCTGGGGTATCTATTCTAAGGTAAGGAATCTAATACTAACCTGTTTCTTTCAGATGAACAAGTTACTTACCTTCGGTAACGATATATCTGTAAGAAACAGTAGTTAGTATTAGATTCCTTACCGCCCCACCCGTCCTCCCCGTTCTGCGAACTGATACCTAGGGTTAAGGACATCCCTTTCAGGGCCCTAGTTTCAAATGGCACCAGTGTTAGTTCTCACATGGCTCTGCGTGTTCTGGCGCGGAAAAGCTGTGTGCAAAGAACTGACGTCAGCGCGCGGAGGCGGCGTCTATATACTCCAGCGACGTCATCACGGCGCACGACGCCGACGACGCAGAGCCGCAGGGGACGCCTGCAGACGACGCCTACCGACGCGCAGGGGTACTGCTACGCAAAAGTTTCCGGATCCAGACTGACGCCTGGGGATATTCTAAGGTAAGGAATCTAATACTAACTACTGTTTCTTACAGATATATCGTTACCGAAGGTAAGTAACTTGTTCGCCGAGCCCATTAAGTGTCTCTCAACGGCATAGGCCGGGTCCCCCCGGTCGCCATACCACCAGTCATTCAACACCAGAAGATGCGCCGCCTGATAATACGAGAGCACGTCCGACGTGGCCAGGCCCCCGGTGTAAGTTGACAAAAAGCACGTCCATAGAGCCACCCGGGCCACGCCCCCTTCCCACAAAAATCCGCTCAAAGCTGAATTAAGCTGCCGAAACCAGCGGGGGGGAATCACATGTGGATGATTCTGTAGTTGGTACACCAGGCGTGGGAGCGCCACCATTTTGAAGATTGCAGACCGACCGAGAATAGATAACGGCATTCGCGCCCAGACCTTCAGGTCCTCGCATACCCGATCCCACACTGGAGTGATGTTGCGTTCCTGGGATATATCCCCATCTTCGGATAAAAAGACTCCCAGGTACTTCACCCCATCCGTCGCCAACCGGAGGCCCGATGCCCAGTCCCCAACACTCCTCCGGTCACCCAACAGCCACAGCGTGGATTTGCCCGGATTCATGTATAGTTCGGAGGTCTCACCAAAAATCTGCAAAATGCGCAGCAGTCGTGGCCCGGAACGGTCCAGGGCAGTGAGAAAAAACAGGACATCGTCAGCGTACAAAGCTATTTTATCGGTAAGACCAGGCGCCCATCGGAATCCTTTGAGTTGAGCATCAATGCGCACCCACGCCGCGAGAGGCTCCATGGCGAGCGCAAATAAATATGGGGAGAGGGGACAGCCCTGTCGCGTCCCCCTCTGGACCGGGAACGAGCGAGACACCGCGCCTCCGACACGCACCGATGCCTTAAGACCTGTATACAGCAAGTGGACATACGCCAATAAGCGTGGGCCGAGATTTAAGCGGCTCAGCAGGGCAAAGAGATACGTCCAGCTGAGGGAATCAAATGCCCTGTCCATATCTGCTATGAACAACGCGGCCGGCTCCCCCAATCCTCTCCAAGCTGACACCGCCACCTGAGCCCGCCTGATGTTATGGCGGGTAGCCCACTGCGGCATAAACCCGGCCTGATCCGGATGTATCAAATCTGTAATATGCGGCTTGAGCCTGGTGGCAAGGGCCTTCGCCAAGATTTTGGCCTCGGTGTTCAGGAGTGATATTGGGCAGTAGGACGCATGGCTCTCCGGGGGTCTCCCAGGCATCAGAAACACCACCACCTCGGCATGGCGCCAATCCGGCGGGAGTGACCCGCTCTCGCATGATTCTTCAACAACCGGCCGAAGAAGCGGGCCCAGCTGAACCGAAAACCTCCGGAAGAATTCACTGGGGAATCCGTTGGGACCCGATGCCTTGCCCGGGTTTAATTCGCCCAGGGCGGCACTCAACTCCTCGTCAGTCAGAGGCTGATCTAGCAGATCCCTAACCTCATCTGTGACGGCTCTTGGCGGGAGATCATCGATAAAACGCTGAACAATATCAGCCTCCAAACACTCCCGGGGGGCGTATAGAGCCTCGTAATACCCGGCGAAACTCTCCGCAATCTCCACTGGATCTAACATGGGCTCCCCCTCAGGGGTTACTATCCAAGGTAGCGGCTGGGCATGCCTGATTCCCTGGCAAACACGGTGCAGCATTTTGCAGGACTTGTCGCCCCACTGGTAAACCCGACTGCGGGTCGCCAACCAGGCCTGCCTCGCCTCATCCATCAAAACCGAAGCGTGTTGTTGTTGCGCTAGCACCAGCTGTCGCCGTGCCGGCCCGCCATCCACCTCTCGGGCTCTGCGCTCCAGTACCTCCAGCTCTGCCTCCCATCGCACTAAGTCCCTACGTCTCTCCCTTCGGGCCACCGCGCACCAGGATATGTCCACTCCACGCAACGTAGGCTTCAAGGCCTCCCAGAGAATAGACGGGGAGTCAACGGACCCCTCATTCGCAGACAGATAAGGGTCTATTTCTACCGTAAGGTGCGCTTTATATTCGTCCTGGTTCAAGTGCCAGGCCGACATCCGCCACCGAAACGGCTGCTTAGCTGGGCCCACACGAAGCGCGGCAAGCACCGGCGAGTGATCTGACAGGGCCCGCGGTAAGATTTCCACCGAGGCTATGCAAGAGGCACACCCCCTAGGGATAAGAATGTAATCCAACCTGGAGAACGAATCTCGCGCCGCCGAGAAGTATGTGTAATCCCGTCACGCACCATGTTTGTATCGCCAAGCGTCTAGCCAGTCCAGCCCTGTGATTAACGCTGACAGTCTGGTGGTGGTTCCCTCACTCCCTTGATCCTGACCCGCTGCCCCCTTCCCCCACCTATCGCAGCCTTTGTCAACAACATCGTTTCAGTCCCCCCCCACAATAGACAAAGAGTCAGGCACCTCACCCCACAGGGACACGATCTTTTCAACCAGTGGCCACTGAAGTGGTGGAGGGGCATAGACGCTACCAAAAGTCACCCTATCTCCGCCTATCTCCCCCTGCACCACCACGTATCTACCTTGTGTGTCTGTCCAGGCGCGCTTATGAATGTATGGCACCCTGCGGTGTATAAGGATCGCCACCCCCCTTGAGCCTCTTGTAAAGCCGGAGTGAAACGTCTGTGTGTAACCTGAGCGCTGCAGGCACAGTGCTTTGGTGCCAAGCAAATGGGTTTCCTGCAACAGAAGAACATCCACACCCACCCTTTTGGCATACTGAAACACTGCACCCCGCTTAATTTTGTCTAGCATCCCTCTCACATTCCAACTCATGACTCGTAGCGATCCAGGGCCTACCCGCCCTCACTCCCTAACAGTGGACATTTAAACAATACGGCAAGTACAGGACTAGAAGTTCCAGCATCCAGCCAGCATGGTACATGGCAAACAGCAGGCAGCAGAGCACACGCAAGCAAGACCCCCCCCCCAACATCCCAAGAACACCCTCCCCCCCCCCCCCGCACCTCCCAAACATGGAAGCACCTGTCGCGGACCAATGACAGCCAAGCTCCCAACAGGGGAGCAAGCGCCGCATCCTCCAATGGATCCCCCAGTAACAACCCATAAGAACTAGGCTGTCACTCCCACCCTCCCATACTGAACAGGGCGGGCTCCCAGCCTAAATCAACATTGCACCTGGGCTTCCATTAATATCATATACATTGATCAACGTTCATGTCTCTCTGTCATCAAGGCACTTCCGGCTGCTGATCTTGTATCGGGTCGACCTAACGTGCGGCCGAGCCTGAGCGTGAACTCCTGCCTGATCGCGATCCTCTGCGTCGCGGACGCTGACTTCGTAGACCCTCCCTGGCATACCCACTCGAGGAAGAGTCCGATTCTCCTTCCCTGGCAGTGTTAAGCCGAATTTTAACCGTCTCATCAGTCCACTGAAACACTTCTTCTGGAGTGTCAAAGAATAGCGTGCGGGACTTGTAGACAACTCGCAGCCGCGCTGGATAAAGTAGTGCATATTGGAGCTTTAGACCACGAAGACGGGCTTTGGCGGCGAGGAAGGATTGGCGCTGCTGCTGCACTAGCCTCGTGTAATCCGGGAAGATCATGATAGTGGCGTTGTCGTGCGTAAGCGTACCTTTAATTCTCGCCTGCCGCAGGATAACATCCCGATCTGCATAGTTCAGGAATTTGGCTATGATCGGTCTCGGGCGCGCACCGACCGGGGGCTTCTGCACCAGTGCCCCATGGGCTCTCTCCACCACGAAGCATCTAGACAGGGCATCTGCCGGGTTACAGCTCTCCAGCCACTGCGATATGAAGGTCTCCGCGCTGCCTCCCTCACACCCTTCGGGAAAGCCAACAAAGCGCAGGTTGTTGCGTCGGGCCCGTCCTTCCGCATCCTCCGCCCTCAGGACCAGGCCCTTCTGCACTTTCTCCATTTCTGCAACCTTCCGTTTAAGGGTGGACACGTCGTCTTCTACTTCAGATATTCGAGTCTCCGCGCCTGTAATACGCTCCACTGCATTCCTCAAGTCCTGTCGGAGAAGGGTAACATCAGCCCCGACTGCCCCTATCTTCGCGTTGAGCATATCCCTCGATTGCGTGATCGCAGCAAGCAATGCCGCATTGTCCGGAGCGGGCGCCGAGGGGCCACCAGGTCCCACCGCCTCTGTGTATTTGTCAATGGGCCCATTTACCCTGTCCCCCTCCGGCTCCTCCTCTTGTCATGGCTCACTGATAGCGCCGTACGGGATATGAATCCTACCGGTGGCTTGATTATTGCCGGCTACAGACTAGGGCTGGAGGGTCAGGTGCAACCGCAATCAACAGGTATGTGTCAGAAGTCCGCACCCACATGCACCGGCACAGTGTCGCACCGGACCAGTCCCGACCGTGTGCTCAATTGTCTCCGGGAGCCTCGCTCAGGCGCCCCCTGCCCAGATTGACCCTCCACAGCGCCCCTCCGGTCGTACACCGTCTCTGGCTCCTTGTCACCGGGGCCCGATCTGACCCCCGAATTTCCAAATGGGGGCGCACGTCACTCACCACTGGTCTCCACTGTCAAACTACTTCAGGCAGGGCTTCATCAGGCACTTCCCTCTCCACCGGGGCTCTCCACTGCCACCGCGATGAGTGCACGGCTCAAAATGGCGGCGTACTTCGTCAGCCCCACCAGGGCTCAGTCTATGCTCATCTGCGTGGGGTATCTCACCTCCCTGCAGGCTCCCAGCGGCAATGGCGATGACGCAATGTATTCCCGCGCCCGGGGCAAGCCCCAAGGCCGTCCCTCCTCACCACAGCCACCGGCCGACTCACTCCCACTAGGCCACTCCAAAATCAGTGTCCCGGCTATGTAGGCCGCACAGGATCGCCCGGACCCCACAGCTCTCCAAGCACCTTAAGGATCTCTCTGCCGATGGCCGCGAACTCCCCAAGGTGTCACCAGTCCACCTCACCCGGACCCGATTCAGTCCCCGAGTATTCACGACGCACACCAGCAGCTCGTGCAGCACACCTCTCGTACCCCCGGGGGCCGTCTGTCCCACAATGGGGGTCTCTTCTGTCCTGCGCTGGCCGGAGCCGCCTGTTCTGGGCCTGTAAGTGGAGTCGGCAGCTCTCACCACCGCAGCCGACTGTCCCCAGCCTTCCGCCTTAAGTCTCTGGCCAAGCGCCGCATCCGTCTGGGCATGGGGATGTAGGGTGGCGGCCCTCCACCAACGCGGCTGCCCCCGGCGCACCCTCGCTGATTGCCCGGTTGGGCGCCCCCGCAGCCGCCCAGGACGAGGGAGGCAATGAGGCGCAGGAGGGTCTCGGGCCACCCGAGCCCCGGGAGAGAACGGGCACCAGGTCTCTCCTACCGTGGCACCGGCAAGCCCATCCAGGCCTGACAGCGCCAAAATTGAGGCCCCGGCGGCGTAGGCCCCACCAAGCTCCTCCGGACCAGCTGCACCGCCCAATGAGGTCGTCCGCACAAGAGTCGCCACAGGAGCACTTTCGGCGGAGATCCGCACTCGGTTCCAGGTACCGGCGCCGCACCCCTCTCCACTCCAGCGGCAGCGGACACGCCTGGACCCAGCAGCCCCAAAATTGAGGTCCCGGCTGCCTGGGCCTCAACGGATCTTGTGGGACCCCGCTGCGTCGCCGGGCCGCTGCTCCTTCTCCCAGGTCGCTGCAGGGCTGGAAATGCTGCCGAGTGTAGCCCAAGGCGTCCGCCGCCGATTGCCGTGGCAGGGAACTCTTACCGAAGCCCAGGGCCAGGATAAATGAACAGTAGTGTGTCAGGCTGGTCGGAGCTCAGGCTCTAAACGACCGCCCTGTTCGCCGGCTTTGCCACGCCCCTGAATTCAAAGGATTTTAATGGTTTTCGGGGTGGGTAAAGTATGCGGTTGTAAGAGATTTTAGGGTTAAGGGATGGTAAGGTCAGGAGCTAGCAAGGGGTTTGTAGAGTTTAGGGATGGGTAAGGATAGGGGGTAGTTAACGTTTTAAGGGTTCGGTGATGGGGGTAGGAGGTAGTAAGGGATATTAAGGGTTTGTTAGAGTTCAGGGAAGGGTACAGAGTAGTAAAGGTTTTTAAGTTTTCTGGGATGGGTAAGGTTACATGATAATTAAAGGTATCTGAAAGAAACAGTTACTATTAGATACATTGCAGCACAAGACAGAAGGTCCGGGCACTCACCTTAGAATTACCCACAGGCATCGGACAGGATCCAGAACGTTTTTTGCCAGCAGTACCCCTGCTCGTCGAAAGGTGGCGTCCGTCAGCTCCGTGTTTGTCGTTGGCATCATGGTCGCCGGTATGACGCCGCGGTAGCTACTTAGACGCCGCCCTCTCGCTCTGAAGTCAGTTCTTTCTTTTTCCGCTCCAGCCATCGTAGATTTGGAGAGAGTGGTACCTCCAGTCACTTTTTGACAGACTTTTGCTGACACTGTTTTCGAGTCTTCGACTACTGGTGCACGTCAGGGATGCCCAGCTTCAAGGTTTGCGGTTCCTGTAACCGACTGATGTTGGTGACGGATCCGCACCGCGTTTGCCTGTTCTGCCTGGAGCACGACCATGACCCTAAGTCGTGCTCTGACTGCCTGACCATGAATCCGAAGTATTTGCGGGCGCTGTCCCGATAGCTTCTGGAGACCCGGCAGTCGGCTCTGCGCCGCTCGGGGTCCCAGTCACGAGGCAGGTCGAGGGACCGGTCGTGGAGTCATCATCACTCTTCTTCCAAGTCTTAGCCCTCGGGGTCAGGTAAGTTGAAGCACAAGAAGAAGTCGAAGAAGCATCGTCGCTCTTCAACTTCTCCCCATCCGTCGGCCGATGAGACGAGGGATGCGGGTGGTGCCCCTCCCGCGGCTCCGTTTGCGGAGCCCAAAGGGTTGACTCCAGGCTTCTCTCCCATCCCGGGACCTGGAGCGACCCCTACCCAGCTTCGCCAATTTTACGAAGCGATGCATGCCATTTTTAGGCGCCCCGACCCTGCAGACGCGCCTTGCGGACTTGGCGGGAGGCCCTGGGCATCGATGCCGGCAGCTTTGGCTCCGGCGTCGCAGGGTCCCCTTGGATCAAGGCCTGGATCCGGATTGGCACTGATCGACCTTGTTACACCTCCCCCAGCACTGATTCCACCGGCACCATGTCTGCTGCCGGCGTCTGCTGTGTCCCCAGCTGACGTCGACCCCGGCCTCCACCTCGATGTAGGCAGAATCTGGCGCCAACAGGTGTTCTACCCTGGCTCTTTTAGACCAGATTAGCAGCCAGAAGAAGGGGAGGAGGACTGGGAGGGGTCTGAAGACCCTCTGATCAGTTGGGCTACAAACCTGACTGGAGAGAGGAGCTAGGGGAATCCAGTGGTCTGGATACCTCACCAGATCTTGGCATGTTATCTCCTCCTACCCTAGCTATGCAGGAAGGAGCGTCTTACGCCGTGGTGTTGCATAGGGTGGCCGAGCACTCCAGCTCGAACTACCAGTGATGGCAGTCAGTACTAACCTCCTGACAGAGGTGCTTCAACCAGCAGCGAGCTTGTCGGAGCCCCTGCTACTGTTTAATTAAGCCCTCATTGACATCCTTTTGGGCACCTGGCCCAGGCCCAACACAGGGGCTCCTGTGGATAGGATGATTGCCCGACGCCACCACCCAGCCCGGGCGACCCATCTTTCCTCTCCCAACACCGCGCACCTGGGAGCTTGGTGGTCCAAGCCTCCACCTCCAAAGGTGCATTCCCTAATGCATCACCTGATAGGGAATCCAAAAAGCTAGACCATCTTGGGAAGAAGATGTTTTCTTCCTCCAGATTGGGACTGCGGTCAGTAAATGCTGCATGTCTGTTGGGCCATTATACCATCTCCGTGTGGGATAGGGTGATGGAAGTGCTGCCTCAGTGCCCGGAGGAGGCCCGGGCCGTGCTCTCCCGTGCAGTTGCTGAAGGGAGATACGTAGCAAGGTTTACCATCCGCTGTGGGATGGATACTGCTGACTCACTAGGCAGGACGATTTCCACGTCGGTAGCCCATCGAGGCTACGCCTGGTTGTGGTTGACTGGTTTTTATGGGGATGTCCAATCCACTCTTATGGACATGCCCTTTGATGGCCGTCGCCTATTCGGCGACAAGGCAACGAACGGTCTGGAGCGCTTTAAGGACGCTTGGGCTATGGCCAGGTACTTGGGCCTCTCCACCACTCGCCCTGCGCAGTCTGCTTTTTGTCCTGTTTGTAGCTACAGAAGGGGTGCCCCACCACGTCCCGCCCAGAGCCACAGGCCAGCGCAAGCTGTTCAGCCCCTGTGCAGCCGGGGTCGTGGGAAACACTGCCGTAGTTCTGGGGGCCAGCGGGCAGGCCAGTCCACCACAGCCCCCTCTGCCGCAGTCTACAAACCCTCCTAGTCTGAACTTTCAGGGCCACCAATCGCCATCACCTATCCCACTGGCGCACCATCACGTCTGACAGGTGGGTTTTGCAAATAGTCCGAAGGGGCTACTCCCTCCCTTTCGAGACTACCCCTCTATCAATGCCACCTTAATACCATCGCATGTCGGAGGATCATCGGGCCCTTCTGCTACAGGAAGTTTTGGTAGATGGCTTGACGTCATGCTGGCGACCACAACGCCAATGACTAACACGGAGCCGACCAACACCTCCTTTCGACGTGCAGGGGTACTGCAGACGAAAAACTATCCAGATCCAGTCTGATGCCTAAAGTAAGGAAGCTATAACTAACCAATGTTTCTTACAGATATATCATTACCGAAGGTAAGTAACTTGTTCTTTAAGGGCTGCGGGTTGAATAAGGGTACAGGGTACTAAGGAGTTTTATAGAGTAGTGGGATTAGGAGTGGGGTTTAGTTAAAAATGTGTGTGTGTATATATATATATATATATATATATTCTTTGCAGGGGGAGTTTGATGTAATAATAACGGTTGTGGTTCTACCGGAGGACGCACTTCCAGCAAGTGCGCAACTGTTCGCCCGCCAGGAACCGACGTTATATACCGCGAAAAGCGACTTAGGGTGGACAAGCGCCTCCAAAGACTGGCTTTGGCATGGAACACAGCAAACCTCAAAAGTAGGTAATTGCAAGTGGCACAACGAACTTTTCATCTCAGAATCACAGCAATAAGAAAGACAAAAAACCACAAGCACCAGAATGCACAGCGGCTCATTGAGGGCGTTCCATCGAGGACGACATAATAAATCAAGACACCTGAACAAGGTTAAAGATCAGCAGCAGTGGTGACCGATATCCGTGAAGCACAACCTTTGAAAAAGTTCTGAGAGAGAACGAAACATGTCGGATTGCTAACGGAATAAAAGTGAAATGGATGCAAGCTTCGTTGTGATGTGCGACTCATTCCTTCTTTGCAGGGGGAGTTTGATGTAATAATAACGGTTGTGGTTCTACCGGAGGACGCACTTCCAGCAAGTGCGCAACTGTTCGCCCGCCAGGAACCGACGTTATATACCGCGAAAAGCGACTTAGGGTGGACAAGCGCCTCCAAAGACTGGCTTTGGCATGGAACACAGCAAACCTCAAAAGTAGGTAATTGCAAGTGGCACAACGAACTTTTCATCTCAGAATCACAGCAATAAGAAAGACAAAAAACCACAAGCACCAGAATGCACAGCGGCTCATTGAGGGCGTTCCATCGAGGACGACATAATAAATCAAGACACCTGAACAAGGTTAAAGATCAGCAGCAGTGGTGACCGATATCCGTGAAGCACAACCTTTGAAAAAGTTCTGAGAGAGAACGAAACATGTCGGATTACTAACGGAATAAAAGTGAAATGGATGCAAGCTTCGTTGTGATGTGCGACTCATTCCTTCTTTGCAGGGGGAGTTTGATGTAATAATAACGGTTGTGGTTCTACCGGAGGACGCACTTCCAGCAAGTGCGCAACTGTTCGCCCGCCAGGAACCGACGTTATATACCGCGAAAAGCGACTTAGGGTGGACAAGCGCCTCCAAAGACTGGCTTTGGCATGGAACACAGCAAACCTCAAAAGTAGGTAATTGCAAGTGGCACAACGAACTTTTCATCTCAGAATCACAGCAATAAGAAAGACAAAAAACCACAAGCACCAGAATGCACAGCGGCTCATTGAGGGCGTTCCATCGAGGACGACATAATAAATCAAGACACCTGAACAAGGTTAAAGATCAGCAGCAGCGGTGACCGATATCCGTGAAGCACAACCTTTGAAAAAGTTCTGAGAGAGAACGAAACATGTCGGATTGCTAACGGAATAAAAGTGAAATGGATGCAAGCTTCGTTGTGATGTGCGACTCATTCCTTCTTTGCAGGGGGAGTTTGATGTAATAATAACGGTTGTGGTTCTACCGGAGGACGCACTTCCAGCAAGTGCGCAACTGTTCGCCCGCCAGGAACCGACGTTATATACCGCGAAAAGCGACTTAGGGTGGACAAGCGCCTCCAAAGACTGGCTTTGGCATGGAACACAGCAAACCTCAAAAGTAGGTAATTGCAAGTGGCACAACGAACTTTTCATCTCAGAATCACAGCAATAAGAAAGACAAAAAACCACAAGCACCAGAATGCACAGCGGCTCATTGAGGGCGTTCCATCGAGGACGACATAATAAATCAAGACACCTGAACAAGGTTAAAGATCAGCAGCAGTGGTGACCGATATCCGTGAAGCACAACCTTTGAAAAAGTTCTGAGAGAGAACGAAACATGTCGGATTGCTAACGGAATAAAAGTGAAATGGATGCAAGCTTCGTTGTGATGTGCGACTCATTCCTTCTTTGCAGGGGGAGTTTGATGTAATATATATATATATATATATATATTCACCCAAAATTGCTCCAGCAATATGAGGCCGCACTCCCATTGAGGTGAAAGAAACATCTTTATTTGTTTTAAAGCCGACAGCTTTTCCTCCCGTATTCGTATCCCTGGCCTGACGCGTTTCGATGGACTCTCACCATCTCATCAGATGCCTCATGAGCAGAAAATAATTGCGTGCATGACTCGCCGCCCATTTCTTTTTCTTTAAGTACACAGTACCTTTTTTCCTTTGCATGCTGGGCAACGTAGTCCTTTTCGGCACAAATTACACCCTCCAGTGGGTTGTCTGCTCACGATTTCTTGGGGGACATAATTTATAGCCCATATTGAGCCGCCGGAGGAAACTCTGTCAGCTTGAAATTAAACACCTCAATTTGCCCAATTCAAGAAGGAGGTCCTCCTCGAGCGGTCCCGGTGAGTCTTCTTCCAGGTGGTGCGTCGCCTCCACGGCCTGAGGCACGCCGTGTATAAATTCACCCAAAATTGCTCCAGCAATATGAGGCCACACTCCCATTGAGGTGAAAGAAACATCTTCATTTGTTTTAAAGCAGACAGCTTTTCCTCCCGTATTCGTGTCCCTGGCCAGCCGCGTTTCGATGGACTCTCACCATCTCATCAGAGGCCTTGTGAGCAGAAACAAATTGTGTGAATGACTCGCCGCCCCTTTCTTTTTCTTTAAGTACACAGTACCTTTTTTCCTTTGCATGCTGGGCAACGTAGTCCTTTTCGGCACAAATTACACCCTCCAGTGGGTTGTCTGCTCACGATTTCTTGGGGACATAATTTATAGCCCATATTGAGCCCCCGGAGGAAACTCTGTCAGCTTGAAATTAAACACCTGAATTTGCCCAATTCAAGAAGGAGGTCCTCCTCGAGCGGTCCCGGTGAGTCTTCTTCTAGGTGGTGCATCGCCTCCACGGCCTGAGGCACGCCGTGTATAAATTCACCCAAAATTGCTCCAGCAATATGAGGCCGCACTCCCATTGAGGTGAAAGAAACATCTTTATTTGTTTTAAAGCCGACAGCTTTTCCTCCCGTATTCGTGTCCCTGGCCTGACGCGTTTCAATGGACTCTCACCATCTCATCAGAGGCCTCGTGCTGTGCGGCCTCAAGCTTCTGGGCGTTTTTGGTTACATATTATGCGGCGGTTCCAGGCTGCAGAGGGATCGCACTGCCCGAAACTAATGGGCATTAGGAGAGAGGAAGTTTCCACTTTCCGAAGCTGCAGGGCACCTTTAATGAAGCTGGAAGAGTCTCATCCAAGGCTCAATGGAGGGCCGAGAAAAATTGTCCATAATTAGTTGCAGCGGAGGTAACCCACTAGAGGGCGTTAATTGGCAAAATGAGACCTCAAATCCCAGCGTGCATTTAAAAATGAACTGCCACCAAAGGAGGAGCACTAAAGCCCCCTATAACGGAAACACGCAGGGGAGATGCGGTAGCCACAAATCACCTCTGCTGACACGGCCTCTGAGGAGATGCAAACAGCGGCATTGAAACGCATCAGGCCATGGACTTCAAAGGGATGTTAAGCTGCCTGCTTGGTTTAAATAGAGTTGTTACTCACCTGCAGTGCTGTGCGGCCTCAAGCTGGGCATTTTTGGTTACATATTATGCGGCGGTTCCAGGCCGCAGAGGGAGCGCACTGCCCGAAACTAATGGGCATTAGGAGAGAGGAAGTTTCCTCTTTCCGAAGCTGCAGGGCACCTTTAATGAAGCTGGCAGAGTCTCATCCAAGGCTCAATGGCGGGCCGAGAAAAATTGTCCATAATTAGTTGCAGCGGAGGTAACCCACTAGAGGGCGTTAATTGGCAAAATGAGACCTCAAATCCCAGCGTGCATTTAAAAATGAACTGCCACCAAAGGAGGAGCACTGAAGCCCCCTATTACGGAAACACGCAGGGGAGATGCGGTAGCCACAAATCACCACTGCTGACACGGCCTCTGAGGAGATGCAAACAGCGGCATCGAAACGCGTCAGGCCATGGACTTCAAAGGGATGTTAAGCTGCCTGCTTGGTTTAAATAGAGTTGTTACTCACCTGCAGTGCTGTGTGGCCTCAAGCTTCTGGGCGTTTTTGGTTACATATATATATATATATATATATATATATATACACACACACACACAAAAAAGAAGGAGAGAACACTGGGTAGTTCCCAGGTTTTGGTGGAAAGGAGCTCCTGTTAGAGCACTCTCAACATCAGCGACACTCTAGATCTGCTCACCTCAAATGTCTGTTTTTCTATCAAAGTTTTTAAGCATAGGATTAGCACAGTGCTATCCACGCTGAGATAGAAAAGGACAAAGTCTTTTGCCATTTATTCAGCAAAGTCTTTAAGCATAGGACTAGCAGAGTGCTGTCCTTGCCGAGCTGTAAAATGACAAAAGCCATTTATCACTCCAGGCACGTATTACAGCTTTGAATTGGTAAAATCCCAACTCAAGCCAACCTGAAATGGATAAAAGCAACCCCTGACACATCGTTTCGCTCTAGTTAGAGCTCTTCAGAGAGGTATAGGTATGTCCAGACACAAGGGAGCACCCAGTATAAGTCAATACAAAACCCTTTCAGGCATAGAGTGATGCATAAATTATGCAAAAAAGAAGGTGAGAACTCTGGGTAGTTCCCAAGTTTTGGTGGAAAGCAGTTCCTGTTAGAGCACTCTCACCCCCAGCGACACTCTAGATCTGCTCACCTCAAATGTCTGTTTTTCTATCAAAGTTTTTAAGCATAGGATTAGCACAGAACTATCCACGCCGAGATTGAAAAGGACAAAGCCTTTTGCCATTTATTCAGCAAAGTCTTTAAGCATAGGTAGGACTATCACAGTGCTGTCCTTGAAGTAAGGATTTGCGTTCTATTCAACTATTTAGTGGCAGACTTTGGGCTGTGCTTATACATAACAGGAAGGTGTAGGAGAGAATCTACTGCATAGTTAAACACTTTTAAGGTCCTAAAGGCGAGACCTCTTCGCTATGCCAATGCTTGTTTTTATTTACAATAGCTTTTGCTGACTGTAGGCGAAACCTAAAAATGGGCTGGGCAGCTGTCGAAGTGCCCTTTAACTCAGAACTTTGTGTCCCGTACGAAATTACGGGAGTTCTGCTCTTAGTGCTAGCTTCTCACATGTCGCTCGCAACAATAATGGGGAGAGGATGTCCTCTCACGGCTAGACTGCTGAGTTTGGAGCCGACAAACCAAGGTATGAGCCTCGGGTCGACTCCACAGCCTGTAATTCTGGGCAAATCACTTAGGGGCAGATTTACAAGGACTGGCACATCCCTGCATATTAGCAGGAATGCACCAGTAAAGATGCGACACACAGGAATACCCTTGCGCCACAACGGATGCGTTGCATTTAGAATGCAATGAACCGTGGCTCATGGATAGTCAGGTACATGTCACATCTTCTGGCGTAAGGGCCAGGGGCGTAACAAACACCCCCGCAGCCCACGCGGTGCGGGGGGGCCCCCAGGGTCCAGTACATGAAGGGGGCCCCCCAGCCCCCTCAGCTCATCTACAGAGAGCTGTGAGAGAGACGGGCTCTAAAGCAGCAGCTGCTGTGCGCAGCCTGCTCCGACCTCCTAGCGCTGACCCAGGACTGAAGAGAAACAATGTTTCTCTTCAGTCAGAGCGCGCCAGAACACCGGAAGAGGGATGGGGGCCCCGCCCCAGAGAGAGCATTTTCCATAGGGCAATGCCCATATGTAAAAGGTCGAGGCAGCAGAATGGTCGGTGCCCTCAGGTAAGCACTCTTGTTAAAAGACACACTACTTTGCGTCTGCCTTCAGGCTTGGCTGTTTAATAATTGAGCTCAGTGGGCCAAGGTGTGTTTATGTAGCTCTGCTTGCAGATGAGAGGAGAGGCGCTGCTCGGGGATTGGGATTCATGATTAAGAATTTAACAAATTCTGCAGAAATTCCCATCTAACGCAAAGACTTTGGAACGATTTTAAAAAAAAGTTGTCCAGGTGTCGGAAGGCTGTGCTCTCCACAGATTTTTAAAGTTTTGCAACAGGATTGTCCCCATAATCACTCCTTAAATGTGTCCTTTCCTGCGTTGGCGCCATCCCTGAAAGAGCATTAGAAGGAGCCCGGGTGCCTTGAGGGTTTATTCCTGTTGCTGGAGAGGTTGGGGGGGGGGAGGGGGGGGGGTCCTTTACGCGGTCCTGCACTCGGCCAGCGGAGGATGCTGTGCATGGCTAGTCCTGCGGTGGCCTGCGCAGAGGGGGGGGAATTACCCTGTGGTGCCCTGGTACAGGGGGTGGGTTTACCCTGTGGTGCCCTGGCACAGGGAGTGGGTTTACCCTCTGGTGCCCTGGCACAGGGAGTGGGTTTACCCTGTGGTGCCCTGGCACAGGGAGTGAGATTACCCTGTGGTGCCCTGGCACAGGGAGGGGGTTTACTCTGTGGTGCCCTGGCACAGGGAGGGGGTTTACCCTTTGGTGCCCTGGCACAGGGAGTGAGTTTACCCTGTGGTGCCCTGGCACAGGGAGGGGGTTTACCCTTTGGTGCCCTGGCACAGGGAGTGAGTTTACCCTGTGGTGCCCTGGCGCAGAGCGGGGGATTTACCCTGAGGTGCCCTGACACAGGGAGTGGGTTTACCCTGTGGTGCCCTGGCAGAGGGAGGGGGTTTACCCTTTGGTGCCCTGGCACAGGGAGTGAGTTTACCCTGTGGTGCCCTGGCGCAGAGCGGGGGATTTACCCTGAGGTGCCCTGACACAGGGAGTGGGTTTACCCTGTGGTGCCCTGGCACAGGGAGTGGGTTTACCCTGTGGTGCCCTGGCACATGGAGGGGGTTTACCCTGTGGTGCCCTGGCACAGGGAGGGGGTTTACCCTGTGGTGCCCTGGCGCAGGGAGGGGGTTTACACCTCTGGGGGACTGGCGCAGAGGGGGGGATTTACCCTGTGGTGCCCTGGCACAGGGAGTGGGTTTACCCTGTGGTGCCCTGGCGCAGGGAGGGGGTTTACACCTCTGGGGGACTGGCGCAGAGGGGGGATTTACCCTGTGGTGCCCAGGCACAGGGAGTGGGTTTACCCTGTGGTGCCTTGGCACAGGGAGGGGGTTTACCCTGTGGTGCCCTGGCACAGGGAGGGGGTTTACCCTTTGGTGCCCTGGCACAGGGAGTGAGTGTACCCTGTGGTGTCCTGGTACAGGGAGGGGGTTTACCCTTTGGTGGCTGGCACAGGGAGTGAGTTTACCCTGTGGTGCCCTGGCGCAGAGCGGGGGATTTACCCTGTGGTGCCCTGACACAGGGAGTGGGTTTACCCTGTGGTGCCCTGGCACAGGGAGTGGGTTTACCCTGTGGTGCCCTGGCACATGGAGGGAGTTTACCCTGTGGTGCTCTGGCACAGGGAGGGGGTTTACCCTGTGGTGACCTGGCACATGGAGGGGGTTTACCCTGTGGTGCTCTGGCACAGGGAGGGGGTTTACCCTGTGGTGCTCTGGCACAGGGAGGGGGTTTACCCTGTGGTGACCTGGCACATGGAGGGGGTTTACCCTGTGGTGCTCTGGCACAGGGAGGGGGTTTACCCTGTGGTGCCCTGGCACAGGGAGTGAGATTACCCTGTGGTGCCCTGGCACAGGGAGGGGGTTTACCCTGTGGTGCCCTGGCACAGGGAGGGGGTTTACCCTTTGGTGCCTTGGCACAGGGAGTGAGTTTACCCTGTGGTGCCCTGGCACAGGGAGGGGGTTTACCCTTTGGTGGCTGGCACAGAGAGTGAGTTTACCCTGTGGTGCCCTGGCGCAGAGCGGGGGATTTACCCTGTGGTGCCCTGACACAGGGAGTGGGTTTATCTGTGGTGCCCTGGCACAGGGAGTGGGTTTACCCTGTGGTGACTGGTAGTAGGATCAGTGGGTCACTGTCCCATCCTGTGTTGCACACCCTAGTTCCTCTCCTGAAGAAAGAGGTTCCAAACTTTGTTTTGAAGTTTCAAATATGCTTTTATTCAGCAGTATTTCATTCTTTTCTTTTTTAGTAGCTCATTTATTTCGTTTTTTGCAGCATTTTTGCAAGTATTCACTACATATTTAATATGTCAGCACTGTCCTTTTAGCACATAGAACAGCGCTACACTATCCTTTTCCCTGATGAAGAGGCGGATATGCCTCGAAATGCATTGGATGTTTATAAAAGGACAGTGCTGACATATTAAATATGTAGTGAATACTTGCAAAAATGCTGCAAAAAACGAAATAAATGAGCTACTAAAAAAGAAAAGAATGAAATACTGCTGAATAAAAGCATATTTGAAACTTCAAAACAAAGTTTGGAACCTCTTTCTTCAGGAGAGGAACTAGGGTGTGCAACACAGGATGGGACAGTGACCCACTGATCCTACTACCAGTCAGTTTATAGTTTACGCCGTGGGATACGCGACGATACTGTGACTGCACCCAAAAACACGTCTTACATATCCCATAAAAATTCGCTGTGCGTCGAGTCAATACTTTTGTTTACCCTGTGGTGCCCTGGCACAGGGAGTGAGATTACCCTGTGGTGCCCTGGCACAGGGAGGGGGTTTACCCTTTGGTGCTCTGGCACAGAGAGGGGGTTTACCCTGTGGTGCTCTGGCACAGGGAGGGGGTTTACCCCTCTGGTGGCCTGGCGCAGAGGGTGAGTTTACCCCTCTGGTGGCCTGGAACAGGGAGGGGGTTTACCCCTCTGGTGGCCTGGCGCAGAGGGTGAGTTTACACCTCTGGGGGCCTGGCGCAGGGGGGAGGGGGTTTACCCTGTGGTGCCCTGACACAGCGAGTGGGTTTACCCTGTGGTGCCCTGGCACAGGGAGTGGGTTTACCCTGTGGTGCCCTGGCACATGGAGGGGGTTTACCCTGTGGTGCTCTGGCACAGGGAGGGGGTTTACCCCTCTGGTGGCCTGGCACAGGGAGGGGGTTTACCCCTCTGGTGGCCTGGCGCAGAGGGTGAGTTTACCCCTCTGGTGGCCTGGAACAGGGAGGGGGTTTACCCCTCTGGTGGCCTTGCGCAGAGGGTGAGTTTACACCTCTGGGGGCCTGGCGCAGGGCACTGGCACAGGGAGGGGGTTTACCCCTCTGGTGGCCAGAGGGTGAGTTTACACCTCTGGGGGCCTGGCGCAGGGGGGAGGATGTTACCCCTCTGGTGGCCTGGCGCAGAGGGTGAGTTTACACCTCTGGGGGCCTGGCGCAGGGGGGAGGGGGTTACCCCTCTTCTGGAAGCGCTGGCCTGGTGCAGGGGCGTCATGATACCCTCCTCCTGCATGAGGCGCATTGTGGTCTTTTTCTTTACGGGTCCCTTCACATGGCCAGCGGCGGATGCTGAACGCGGCTCGAGTCTCCTCCTTTCCTTGAGAGGCCGCCAGTAGCTCACACGGAGTGCATTCAAACCTGTGAACTGTGAGCTTCGAGGAAGTCCCCGCAGTACAGCGCGGGACTTCGAAGAATAACTTCAGGTTACCTTCCCTGGACCGGGGCTGCGGAGGGGCCGCTCGGGCCTGCTAGGGCCTCGTCCTGGCCAGGGGGCAGCGGAGCGCGTGAAGGGGGCGTGGGCCTGCAGGAGGGCTACAGGGATGAGGCCCTGCTGCGCGGCTGGAGGGTCCTCCCAGTGATGGAGTGGACAGGGGAGAAGAGAAGGGGTGCAGCAGACAAGGAGAGGGGGGAGGCTTAGGTGCCAAGGTTTCTAAAGGGGGGGGGGTTGTTGGTGAGTCCGGGCTGCTGGTACCAGGGGTGTAAGGAGGTTCACGCCAGGGGACGCCTGGATCCCGGTTTGAATGAGCTTCAGGTGGTACCAGTGGAAGGGGGCTCCTGGAGAGGGGGGCTCTGGCCCCCAGGGTTGTCTGCACTGCTGCAGGTAGGGCTGGGGCCGGGCCGGGATGCACACCAGAGGAGACAGCGTTGAATGTGCAAACACTTGGGGCCTCATTTATGAGGCCTTGCGTCAGTTTTGCGCCTCCGATGCGTCAATTTTTGTGACGCATCGGCGGCGTAAAACATGCCTCCTGTTGCGCTCTATTTACAAAGTGACGCATCTAAGCAGATGCGTCACCTTGTAAACCCCTGCGCCACATTACACCTGCTTCAGGTATAATGTATGCGGGGGGCGTTTCCCCGCAAAAAGCTTCGTAGAAGTGACGCAGTGAAATCTATGAGATTTCACTGCGCCACTTCTAGGACACAAATGCGTCAAAATCTTGCGCCTACCTCACAGCAGGCGTAAGACTGACGCAAGCCCTTTCACATGGGGCTTGCCCCATGTGAAAGGAAGCATTGCTGGAGTTGCGTCACTTTTGTGACACACTCCAGCAATGCGTCACTTTTGCGCTTACAGATACGTCAGAAATACTGACGTATCTGTAACTCCTTGCGGCATGATGCGTCATACATTAAATATGACGCAAGGAGTGAGCACTGAGAAGTGACACATCGCTGCTTTCACGCAGCGATGCGTAATTTCTCATAAATGAGGCCCTCGGTGTTTTTCTAATCTAGAAACACATCTCTCTCTCTCAGATGTAATTCACAAAGTCCAGGGCTTTAGATCACGGAGACAACAGGCTTTGCCTAATTCCCGACGAATCATGCGGTGACTGGTTTTGAGGCGGATTCCCCCTTTTAATGTGTTTATTTCATGATTTACTCCAGAGGCGCACCTTTTCCACGCACTCTGTTGCGTAAGTTTATTCTTTAAAAAATGACACAAAAAAAAAGCTTACATTTCAACACGATTTCTAGTTTTGAAAGCCTTTTGCCATACATTGTGTATATGTGTGTGCGCCACTATGTGCTTCGTGAATGAATTTATTGGAAAAATGTTTTAATTCAAAAATTGCCAAGAGCCTCACCTAGGCCTCAAGAGAGCGAAGTTGTACTTTTGCCGTGCTGGTATGGCAGATGAACTAGGGGTTCACAGTTTGTCGTTGCTGGTCTTCACACCTCGGTGGTTTTACCAACCACCGGCACCTCCTTACACACCCGGCGATCACTGTTGTGTCACCTCAACGGCTGCACTCAGTTATTGTATTTATGGAGACGGTCAGTGGAACTTAGAGCGGTCGACCTCGAAGCTGGGGACCTGGGTTTGAGTCTTGGCATCCACGCTCAACATCCTGTGATTCTGGCTAAATCACTTAATCTCCCCGTGCCCAACAAAAATGTATGTGTCTGTCCATCTGTAACGAAACTGTTGCTCATTAAAGCGCTCTGATACACGATTTCTCGGGTCTAGTTCGCGCTATATAAAAATCTAAAAAAATAAAAAAATTGTAATGCGAATTGCGAAGGTTGCTGACTGTTCTGGATGCCTGGGGTCTGGGCTCTTCAATCCGGTTCAGTACGGTTCTTATTTCATTTCAACGTGGAATTATAGCGCTGAGACACAGCCTTTCCGCCCCTCCAGGGCGCAGATCGGGGAAAGGGTAAAAACGCCAGACATATAAAACTTGTGTGACTGAAGTGACCATTTTAAACTGAGCGCACAAACAAAAACGTCAACAAATAAATGTAAGCAACTTAGAGAGGATGTGCGATGGATGGATGGATCGTTCGATCTATACGTGCAGAATGTCCGTGTAACAGTTTTTCAATGAATTCCGCACCATGCACCGAATCCATAGGCATGCAATCTTGGTAAAACAGCATTGCAGAAACAAAACAAGGTGCATATGTACGTCGGGGAGCGTGGGAGGAAGGAGCTATGTGGGGTTAATAGGCGTGAATGTATTCCCTGGTCTGTGTACTGTGTAAATCGGGGATCCTAAAACCAGTCGAGCACGACATTTATATGTTGCGATACTACAAGTAACCCTCATAGTAAGTGCTCTAGCTTAGTGTGTCCTTCAGTTCCCTATTGGAATTTGCACACTGTGACCTTGAAGACCATGGCTGCTTCGCCTAACTGTGCCTCCTCATCAGCTGGGATTGGCCCGTTTAGGAAGTGTGAACAAACACTTGTGTTTATTATTTGCTCGTGTAGCAGATATTGTGTGGAGTTAGTATTTGATGGGCGGCCACTGTGGTCTGCACACGCATTACAATGTCCTGCATATGTGAAGCATTTCAAAATACCCCGATAGCTGCAGTTGAAAAACCCTGGTGTGGTAAAGTGTTTACAGTTGTTGTCCTGACCACCCCCTAACCTTGAGCTATATAGCACATGCACGTGACTTTCGACAGTTTAGAATAATTAATACAAGCTTAATTTGTGTGTGTTTTAGAGCCCGTGGCCTCCATGCTCTCTGCTCTGCATTGATTGAACCCTGATGGTGCCTTTTCACAACCCTAGTGAAAATCCCAGTTGGCCGATTGCAAAGAGTTTCTGTTAGACGTAGTAGCTACCATATTGTTTTTTTGACACCTGATGTTTTCCTGGGGAACACTGCAGTCCTGAAACTGGTTATTGGGATGCATTTTCCAGTGTACTCCCTTTTAAATCTCACGCTCTGTAACTGACCCGAGTATAAACATTAGTAAGTAGCCAGATGGATTTCCCATCAGGGATTTTCCATCTGAGAATACATAGATATTTGTGACGTATTGTATTGTGGTTACGAATTTAAAATGTTTCCAGACGACAGTGTGCTTTCAAAAAGTTATGTATATAAGAACAATGCTGCCTTTTGAGTCACTGTTACTCAACATTGCTTTTGATAGTTATATTTATAAAGGGTTTTACAAAAAGTGAGTGTTCAAAAATTAATCACATGCCTGAATGACATATATATATATATATACATATATAT